>NC_143580.1:47854393-49054393 GCF_048544385.1 Mastigoproctus giganteus | reverse complement strand
AACAACCACGAGTCTTTCTAAACTGGGGCAGCTACCGTTTTAAAGAACACGTGGCCGTCCCCAAATGCACTCAGAATGAGCCCACCTGTGGACATTGAGGACAAAAAGGCTATGGCTACAATACATGCCAGAACAAAGCGGACGACCCAACCTGCGCCAATTGTAAGGCACAAAATCTACAGCACACCCATTCAATAAGAGATAGTAAATGCCCAGTCTACCTAAAAGCCAAAAGTGCCCAACAAACCAGAATAAATTATTGGTACCATCAATAAACAATACAACTCCAAAAAGCTTTACATTTTTGCAAAACAATACCCAGAGAGCAATCGCTGTAGCAGGACAAATCCGCCAAAAAGCAGACGAGGAGAACATCGATATTCTCCTTCTTCAAGAGTCATACACTAATGCAAAGGAAGTCAGAGGTTCCCTAGCATATAAAACAGTCCACTGTCAGAATGGCACCCCTTGGGCTGTCATAATTGTAAGGAAACCCAACCTCACGATTAACAGGATTACTCACCTCTGCCACTCTTGGGTTGCATGTGCCCACATAATTGAACCAGTCGGAGAATTTTATGCCATATTAATGTACTGCAGACTTGGGAACGATATCTCCCCCGCCATCAACTATCTACAAAACCGCATACAAGAGCTACCAAAAGCCAACATCCTTCTCGGAGCAGACGTCAACTGTCGCTCTCCCAGCTGGTACAGTGAAACACCAGAACGACGTGGCTTCAGGAACGGACAACTTCTTGCCCAATATCTGCCCAATGGCCATCTCACTATTCTGAACCAGCCAAATAAAATCCCTACATATTCCAGCACTATGTGGGAGTCTACAATAGATATCTTACTCGCTACAAGATCCTGAGCAAGCAGCATAACAAACTGGACAGTATATGAAGATTGGTCAACGTCCGATCATCGTGCCATTAGCTACCAACTTCTCCGTACAATCGCTCACACCGCCACGGCAAGATTCCGACAGCAAAGCCACTCCATTAACAAAGCAGACCGGAACTGATTTAAAGAAGCCATTCAAAATATCCAACCAAGTATGGACGTAAACAATAGATCTGCCAACCGCCTTGACTTATACCAACGAGCTGTCACTGACGCCATCGCAAAGGCAGCAGACTGTGCCATCAAAAAGAAGATACCCACCCCTGGTGCCGTCGGGAACTCCAGACTGTCAGATATGAAGTTAATACCAAGAGATGAGCATTCCAACGTGCCCGTAGATCCTGGCCTCTGGCAGAGGTCGACGTTCTGCGCCAGCGGTATTGGGAGGCAAGACATAGATACACTGCAATGATCAGGCAGAGGAAAAACTCTCCTGGAAGAACCTTGTATCCACCATTGGAAATAACAACCCCTGGGGTGTGGTCTACAGGATCACCACAAACAAGCTCCCCATGTGGGAAGTTGTTCCCTTGACAAAAACCCCACAAAATTGCATGACTAAAACATGGCAAGAATCTATTGGAAATATCCTGGACACTGTCTACAAACCAGCGACGCTCCCCAATACATTGGAACAAGACACCCTATGCGCAGAAATCTCCCCTACCACATGGTCCAAAATCGTACCGTCCCATTGCCCTTCTTTCTGTCAAAACCTTGGAACACCTCCTACGACAACATATTCATATCCACCACAAGAATGCTAGCCTTTCTTCTGACAAAGAATATGGCTTCAAAAAGGGCAAATCCACAACAGATGCCCTCGATAACAATCAACGCTGTGAACCAAAAATACTTCCTAATGATAACCATTGATTTTGCTGGGGCGTTTGACACCCTCTGGTGGCCAAGCGTCCTCGGCAGACTCAGAGAGGCTAAACTACCAAGCAAATTATATAGTTGCATAAAACACTACCCCTGCTAAAGAAGCATCGAAGTAAGAGCGCCCTACTGCCAAGTAAGCCGACAAGTCCATCGAGGCTGCCCAAAGGGCTCCATTCTCGGTCCCCGTCTTTGGAGCATAGTCCTTGATGAGTTCCTCAACTTGGACGTCGGCAACGTCAAAACCCAGGCTTACGCCAATGATTTGGGATTGATGATGGCTGCAGATAATAGGGCCAAATTGTAGGCCTCTGCGAATAGGGCAATCTCCACCCTGAAGGACTGGGGAACGCATCACCATCTAGCAATCTCTCCTACCAAGACCCAATCAATCCTCCTGAAAGGCCATCTCGACTTGAACAGACCACCACAAATCAAGATCCACAATAAAACTATCAAACTCGTAGCAAGCTAAAATATCTAGGCGTATACCTGGATAAAAACCTCTCCTTTCCACCTCACCTGCTCTACATACAAAAGAAGATGAAAACCTATACCTAATTAGTCGCAAAAATAACAAGAAGGGACTAGGGATTAAAAAGGAGAACCCTCACCCTATTTATACCAACCGTCACCTACGCTGCTGCCGTTTGGTACAGAAAAGCAACCACTATAGTCAATCAAAGGAAGCTGGACACGACACAGCGTTCCATGCTGCTCACTACCACACGCGCATGCTGCACCGTTAGTACGCATGCCCTCCAGGTGCCCTCCCACCGGACCTGGAGTTCGTACGACGAGGAATGCTGGTAAATCTGTCCAATGGGAAGACTACTGCTTTCCCAGACTATACCTCAGACATAAACAGCCGGCCGACGGAAGAAAGACGACCCATCACCTACCTACAAAAGATTTGGCAGCAGAGATGGGGGAGACTTCTGGAAAAGGCGGATGTATGCAAAACCTTTCCGAAATCCGCACCCTGGCTATCCCCAGGCCTGAGGACCAAATAACTGTTAACCGGCCACGGTGCAATTAATGAGAAACTTTCCACACTGGAGCTCATTGACGACCCACACTGTTCATGTGGACAACTGAAGACATGGGATCATCTCATGCACCAATGGCCCCTCTACGAGGATCTCGGATCTATCCTAATTACAGAAATGCAATTTATCCACAGAGACCAAGAGCACTAACTTCTGGAGTTAGAATAAAATACACGGCTTTCTCAAAATTTTCCCAAAATCTCTTTGCGAGACGCTAGACTATCCCACCGAGACAACAGCAAAACCCAACCTAATGCAACAACATCACGGATCGACCGGTCCCTAGTCAACGATGTCATTCTGAGAAAAAGTCATCAAACAAAGGCAATGCGCAGGACCGAACACATCGCAGGTGACCACACTCACGAATAATTTTAAAAGAAACTAAAAAGAAGACACCTACATCAAGAACAAGAACTGGACTAGAAGACATCCCAAGCTGAGACCTGCATCTTAAGCATTACAAAATACCGGATCGGACCATGAATGACAGTGCAGCTACGCTGACCAACGCCACTATTGGCGATCTGAAACACTCTTTTGCCTGGTTCCCTTTCAACTCCCCTTCCCTTGGCAGGGGGGGGGATGAGACGTGCCACGTCTTCTTCTCCCAGCCATCCCCCTCCTTTCGCTTGGTGCAATGACTGTCTGGGGGTCGCCTTCTCTATAGTCCCATATTTCTATCTCTTCCCCCAAACTTTCAGTCTCTCCCCCCACTCTATCTGTATGCTAGCGAACGCCCTGCACGTCCAAATTTAGCTACACACAAATTGCTTCTCCCACAAAACTTTCGGCCCCTCAAATTCTAGCGCTATCCCTGCCGCGATTGCTCCACGAGTGCGCCTTTTTTTTTGTCCTAGCCACTTAAATCTCGGGAAATTAGGTGCTCAATTAATATTAGTTACATTATGTTTATTCGAATTTCCGTTATCTGTAAAAGTTGTTTCACCAGAAATAGAAAACCAGCCTACCTTCTTCCGCTTTGAAAGATAGCCAATCACAAATGCCCTCATTTAGCAGCCTGTGCGCCATTACACAATCTCTTGTTTAGAAAACCATAGCAAAACAAATGATGCAAGATAGCAATCTAATATAACATCAGTCCAAAATAATAAAAAAAAAATTTTAAATTACATCACCTATTCATCCCTATAGTACGTTGTCCAATCCTTCCTTAAGTTATTCAAACTACCCACTTCCACAATACCAGATAGGTTTGTTCCAGCAATCTATTACTCTCTGAATGAAAGCAAATTTTCGCATATCTATCCTGCGATCACCCATCCACAACTTAAATTTATGTCCTTGTGTTCGTGTCCCAGAAAGAGTAAGGATACCATTAACATTTGATTTAAACATGCCAATCAGGTCTCCTCGAAGGTGCCTAGTTTCCGTACGCTGCAGCTTGCAGAATTGAAACCTCTTCTGATAATAGCACTATTTTGTGCCCCTGAATAATCTTGTTAATGTTCTCTGTAACATTAACAAGATTATTCACTCATTACAACACATCCACGTCCTTCCTAGGTGAAGTAAGCTCTGGCAGTGAGCTAGATAATCTTGTAATAACTGAGAGGAAAGTGCAAGAGAAATTGTTGAGGATAAACATAAAAAAGGCACCCGGGGCGGATAGGATCTATCCAGTTATATTAAAGAAGGCAGCAAATGAAGTAAACAAACCCTTAGCCATAATTATGAGAGCTTCTTTTGACTCAGGGGAGTTACCCATAGACTGGAGATGAGCAAATGTGACCCCAATTCGCAAAGGAGGATCAAAGGCTGGCACAAGTAATTATAGACCTGTGAGTTTAATTTCTGTTCCAGGAAAATTAATGGAGGCACTGGTTAAAAAAGCACTGCAGGATCATCTAGACAAGACTTCAGTTATAGCTCGGACACAGCATGGTTTTGTTAAGGGAAAGTCTTGCCTGGCCAATCTGACTGGATACTATGATGCAGTCATAAAAGAACTGGATGCAGGGAATAACTGATATTATAATATATTTGGATCTTAGAAAGGCTTTTGATACTGTAGCACATGGAAGACTGTTGCACAAATTGGAGCAGTGTGGCATTGGAGGCAAATTGCTGCTATGGATAAATGGATGGTTGAGGGGGAGAAAACAGAGTGTTGATCAATGAATACTGCTCATCGTGGACTAAGGTTTTTAGTGGAGTCCCTCAGGGTTCAGTGTTGGGTCCATTGTCGTTTTCTCTATTTATAAATGATATTGATGATGGTATATCAAGCTTAATGTCCAAGTTTGCAGACGATACAAAGGTTGGCAGGATTGTTAAGGACACTACTGACAGTATGCTGCTGCAACAGGATCTGGAAAGGTTGAGCAGATGGGCTGAGAGGTGGCAAATGAAGGTTAACATTGACAAATGTAAAATACTACATATGGGAAACAGTAACCCCAGAGCAACGTATCAACTCTGCGGTACTACACTGACAGTGGTAGAGAATGAAAAGGACCTGGGGGTTATTGTGCAGGCAGATATGAAGTTTTCTGACAGTCCAGACAGGCTGCAAGAGCAGCTCATGGTGTATTGTCGATGATATATAGGAATTTTTCTAGCAGGGATAAGGTGATTATTCCCTTGTATAAGGCAATGGTCAGGCCACACCGAGAGTACTGTATACAGGTCTGGAGGCCTCATTTCAAGAAGGATGTAGAGCTGCTGGAACGAGTACAGAGAAGGGCAACAAGATTAGTGAATGGAACAAAGGGTTGCTCTTACGAAGAAAGGCTTAAGTTTTGCAAATTACAGTGTCTGGAGACTAGGCACCGGCGAAGTGATCTGACAGAGGTGTATAAAGCATTGAATGGCTTGAGCATGCCCAATGCTGATGGGATTCTTCTCTTGCTCCGAATAATCACCTGAGAGGGCATAAATTCAAATTGAGGAAAGACAGATGCAGGATAGATGTGCGGAAATTTGCCTTTAGCCAGCCGGTAGTTGGTTGGTGGAACAGACTTCCATCCTTTGTTGTGGAAGTTGATAGCCTAAATAAATTTAAGGCTGAGCTGGACAGGTATTTCGAACGAACGGAAGGGTGAAATGATGGGAGTGGTTTTTTTTTTTTTTTTTGTCTGATGCTGCATAAGCTTGCTTTCTTGCATCATATGCCAATGCTAATGCTAAAATGAGTTTTTCAGATCTGTATGCAGCTGTCGAGATGCGGCCTAACCTGTACCTTATACAATCACCTTTTTGTCTTTGTTGGAAAAATTCCTGTATGTCATTGACAGAACCCTAAGACCTGTCTAAGCAGATCAGAGAATTTCAAATCTGACTGTAAACTTACAGATCGTTTTCGTTCACCACTATCCTGAATGTGCTGCCACTCTTCTTAAGTTGCTTCAGTCTTGTGACTGGTAGCTCAGCAACAATTCCGCCCATTCTTCTCTGCCGTTAGCTTTCTTTATCGCTTGGTAAGAATTTATTCCTGTACTTACCTTTAGTTGTTTAATATAGCTTTTCATTGGCCTTCTCTTGTTGTTTTTCCTTCCATCATTCCCTCTAAAGATCTTTTTATTAAGCTTTCATTGTCTTAATAAATGGTCGATTCATCTTTCTCTTCTGATTCTTAAATGTCTTATCGTGGGTTCTTGGCTCGCCGATCTCTTCCCAAAATTCATCATTTGTTTTTCTGTGCGTCCATTTTATTTTTTATTTTGGAATGTGTCTCCAGCACCATATTTCAAAAGCCTCCAATCATTCACTTCTTTCTTTCCAAGAGTCGAGGTCTCTCCCCTATTCAAGGCAGTATTCCAGATATGTGTTCGTAATAATCTCTTTCTGAGCTTTAGGTTCATTTTACTGACTAGTATTCTTCTCTTCTTATTAAATTGAGTTTTGGCTATTCCAATTCTAGATTTTACATCTTCTCCATCTTCTCTACACCTTCCGTCTTCTGCTATAGTATTTCTTAACTTGTTCAATTTTTGTCCATCTAAGCTTATGTTTGTTGTTTTGTTTGATTCTTTCTATGTGTGCAACCATTATTTTTGTTTTTTTCTGTATTTATATTCATTTTATATTTTTAAAAATTATTATTTATAGTTTTCAGGATATTTCTAAGTTCAATTTCATCTTGTTACTAAGTTCAATTCCATCTTGGGTAACAATTGCAATATCATCAACAAATCCAAAACACAATATTCTTTCTCCATTAACTTTCATTCCATTTTTTATTTCTTCCAGAATATTATACCAACAGGGCTACCACCTGGTGGTATACCATTCTGGGATTACTGAAACCCATAAACAGTACTATCTTTCATTTCGCAACCGTCATTTGATACTTTTCTGATCAGGGAAGTATCAACCGTCATTTGATACTTCCCTGATCAGATACCTAATTTCTGATATATGATCCGCATTCGTAAGATTCTTATCACCGATTACTAGACGGCTATATGCAAACTAATTTCCAGGAAATGGTGACATAGTCGTTGGTGCTATCGAAGCCAAAACACCAACAGCTATATCACCATTTCCTGCATGATGTTGTTTAACTCTTCTGTTTCGTCAGAAGCTACCAAAACATTAATGCCGAGTCTCTAAAGATTTAAATAGCGCCATATGGAACTTGAAGATCTCTCTGTATATCGATGAGCATAGAACTCAGTGGCTCTTTTACAACTACTGTATTTGCTCTTTAACTTATTGTTTGATTTTCCCGGAAGTTTCGGGAGGCTGTAAAAATGTAAACCCCTGGCTCTTTGGCCGTGAAGGGCATTAAAGATTATCTCTCTCTCTCTCTCTCTCTCTCTCTCTCTCTCTCTCTCTCTCTCTCTCTCTCTCTCTCTCTCTCTCTCTCTCTCTGAATTTTCAAGGTAACCAAAATCAGCACACTACTTTCAATTAGTTTGCTAATTGAGGCCAAATATGAACTGACACGACCATCCAGAATAAGTAAAATTAACCACACAAATACCGTGTAGTAGTCAGTGGAACTGCCATTATTTTGTAGTATAACTAGGGGCCGATAAAGTTAAAATACCGAAATAAATTAGAGAAATTTATTTTAAAAAGGTTCGCTTCCATACTACAAGTAACAAGAAAGACACCATCTAACTAGAAAATAAGCTCAGTTTTATTAGCAAAACAGCATCTGTATACTCCATTTAAACTTCTATAAGACGGGTTAATTTTCCAAGGAAGTGGCATTAATGACAGTGTTTGTCTCAAAAAAAGACATTCCTAACACATACAAGGTATTTAGAAAGCATAACTGGACAGCAGTACGAGATAAGAAAAGAGAAAATAAAAATAAATATTTTATTTGAATACCAAAAAACAGTGCAAGCTAGCACTGCGGTTTGCGATAAAAACTGATTGCAACATTTTTCATAATAATTAGGTAAATTATTTACCTCTATACAAAATTAGCTAAGGCTGGAATAAATCCAATCTAAGTCTTGCTTCACCAAGTTACATGAGTTTGCCGAAATGAACTCGAATAGAGAATCATGATCTCTCTCTCATTTGAATATTTTATTTGAATACCAGTTGCCAGAGGATCTTATTGTATTTAATCAAAGAAAGCAGCGAGACCTACAATTTGATAGAATACAATAAATTCTCTGGAAACTAGTGTTCAAATGAAACACCTTTCAAGCATTAACGATGACGTAGGTAGTAATTTTTTTAATCACAGTCCTAACATTAAACCGCATTTACTGGACTCGATCAAGCGAGAACAAAAATGTAACGAGACAAAATATTACTCGACTTTAAACAACTTAGATGTACGTATTTCCAGTCACGCTTCGTGCACAGTATAGTGAAGATGTCCTTGTACACATTAAAATTTCAGTACTGGTAGGAAAATTATGCAAATTTTATAATCTTATATTCATTTACTTCATCACGATCAATATCTATGATTTCAGAACAACAAATCGTAGATATAATATAAATTGAGTATTTTTTAAAGTGTTTTAAACAGAATTAATAGCATTTCTAATTGAAAAAAAAAAAAAAAAAAAAAAAAAAAAAATCATAGTTACGAACAATTGTTTTATGGGTTAACAAATCACTAACACCTTGTACACAAACTATATTCTTAAATGTAACCGAACATTTTCATATTTCAAAGAACCCTCCTTTCACTGATATTGTGAAAACCCTTTCATTGAATATGAGCCTTTCACAGTATTTAATAACGCGTCAGCCCGCCTCTCTCCTTAGACAGTGTATCTCGTCGGCAGATTGCGAAATCAATTTTTGATAGGAGGAAAGTGATATTTTGGTCCATTCCTCCTTCAACACAGCGGTCAATTAAAATAATGATTGTGATCGTGTTGGCTTGGCACGAAGCCGATACTTCGGTTCATCCCAAAAATGTTCATTGGGATTAAAGTCGCAGCTCGCAGAAGACCAGTAAAGCATTTGCGCAACCATTTCTTCAGATCAAGTCAATACAAGCTACGAATTATACGTAATATGGTGCACTGCCATATTGAAATAGAAAAGTATTCTCTCCATACTGCTACCAGAGTTAGAAGAGCCGAATCGTCTAGAATATCAACGTGGCGATCACAATATAAACTTCAGAAACGGCCCAAGCCCAAACTACTAGAAATAATCCTAGTTAGTGATAACCACCGCTGACTACGTCCCTACTCTCCGTGAACAAACACAAGGGATCGTTGCGTATAATTCTCCTGAAACTATGCTGTCCAGTATAACTACTGTGTCGAAAAATGTTAAGTAGTTCTCTGCTGCTTTTAACTGGAGAAATAATATTAATCATACTGCTCTCCCAAGAGATGTAGTCTCTTGGCATCATTAACCTTCAGCAACTCTCAAGTAATTAGTATTAACCGTTTCGATTACAGCAGTGTGGTTTGGTCACCATCCCAAAAACATCTCTAGCAACAAAATCAAGTCTTTCCAGGTTGAAATTATTTTATTTCTATGCTTCCGCAATCACCTTATATACCATCTTTCATAAGTGAAATTCGGCCTCCTACCACTAGATTGCGTATGAAAACTTACGTTCACTCACTGATTCAACATCTTTGAATGAGTTACAGTTCCATATACCTCACTTCTCTGCTTGTTGGCAGAATATCTTTAACATTCCTTTCTGTGACGCCAAGAAAGAATGATAAATGTTCTTAAATGAAATATTCAATATCATTATCATATGCTATTTTATTTTAACATTACTTATACATAACAGAGCATACGCTCCAATGATAATGTATATACTATACAATGATGATAAATCAACAGGGTAGGGATTGCAGTGTAATTAAAATACATTTATCTTATAATTCTATTCTGTAACTCTACTTGTCGCTGCAAAGACTAGTCAATCATCTCCAAGTCAATGCCTTCTCTCCATTCCCAGTTTTATCAGAGAAATCCGAGAACAATTTTAGATATTCATAAGAATTAATCAGTTTTTTTTGGTAAGTCTTACTTGACCATTTCTACTTCTTCTTCTTAGAAAGAATGACATTAGGATAATTTGCAATTTCCGTGTCTCTCATCTGTATTGAAATTTTGAAATTGCGTTCAAATTAAGGTTGTGAATGCACCTATATGGAGTGTATCCAAAGCCAGAGGTAGGCATTCTTGGGGTAGAGCGTGGATCAACAGCCAGTGCGTATAAGCTTCGTTCTCCCCGCACGGGGTTGAAAGGGTTCGAATCACGTCAATTACGAGAGAAATTTTTATGGGAGTTTTTCGCAATGTGACCTTGCTATCCTCGCCTGAGTTAGTGGGCGAGGATAGCAAGATTTTTATCTCCCGCAAACTCGACCACAGAACACACGCAATTTACAGACAATGTACGGTGCAATATGGTCTAAGTCGCTGATGCACAGTAATTGCAATTGAGCGCGACAGCAACTGTGCCACTGCACCATGATAAATAGGCCTTGCGCATACTGCAAAGTAGTTCGTACCCGTATGTTTAACACTAAATAAAAAAAAAGTAAAATCTTCAATAACATATAACAACAATAAGAACAATGTTAATTGAAAAAAAGTTTCTTATCAGTACAGGAGTGGACCAAAATATAATAAAAAACCCGCCGTTTGTATTAAGTACGAAATTTATTTTCTGATGATGGTTGCTAGCAACGTGAAATCAAGGAAGCAACTTAAAATGCAGAAAGCGTTTGGAAATAAAATATGAAACGCTGATAAAATAAATACATAAACTCGCGCAATCTTATGAATTGCCATGACATTAAGTAGAAGGAATTATATTAAAGTAATATTTCCAGCCAGCAGGCAGTAGCTCATTTCTCGTTCGGAGCCTCTTACTATGGTAATCTCAAACATGAAAGGCTAATGAAATTATACTATTCTTAGCACAGGAGATGGTAGAAGACTACAAGAAAGAAGAAACTTATTAAACTCAGATTTCAATTTCTGACTGTGGTAAATTTTAAGTAATACATCACTAAAATTTTAAATTAGGTGCGACGCTACCTAGCTTTGTCACTAATTTCGTGAGCTGGTGAAATCGGGAGAGTTTTCGCGATGAATTTGATTTTTTCGCTTAATCTTAATTGTAAATTATACTAAAGGAATAGTGAACCAGTCAAGCTTTTCTGCATCTTCCAAAAAAAATATATATTTTTTGGAAGATGCAGATTTTGCACATTATAAACTTTGTCTTGCACACAACTTTGGTCATATAATGGGGTTACTTTTGTCCTGACAGACTTTCTAGCAGCTCGCTCAATACTGAACACCTACATTCGTTCCCATTTATACTAGAACACATAAGGGTCCACCCATGGTGGGAACCATGTGCATCTAGTCACATTTAATATCTACATAAACACAATTCGCATCGTAGAAGGTCACACTTGGGAGGGGGACATATTCTGACCGGGCAGTCTTATTTTGGTTTGTCTATGTTGGGAATTACGTGATGTGGGTAATCGAGATTGTTCTAAGTCTGTGTGTGGGGATGGGGGAGATCACAGTCTGGTTGGTCATAGCTTAGCTAATTCTCCTAGTCTCAAAGACCTTTTAAGCAAAGTCTTATAATAGTGAGTTTCATCAGACATGAGGAGATGTTTATATCCGCAATTTATTGCTGCAATCATTGTAATATTCGTTTGTGGGGAAATTAAATGGGACAGTCATATAGAACATGTGCCCACTTTTCATGAGGTCAAGTGTGAGTCCCAGCTGACATAGTTTTTGCATTTAGGGAATCATACCCTGTAATCAAGAAGGTTGCATAGAAACTAGGGGCATGCTGGGAGAGCCCTAGGATTACATGAGGAAGGAACCTACTAGTGACTTCGCCTTTGGTAGTCTCATCCCATCTGGTCTGCCATAGTTGGTAAAGAGTATCTAGGATTCTCTTCCTTTCTGCATTTATGTCACACTCCCAAGTTTAGGGTTAAACGGACAGTTCGGGTGGGGCCTGTGTGTTCGTTTTTTTGGCGTACCTTCTAAAACAATTTTAGATCATTTCTGAAATTAACATCAACAAATTTAAACAAATCGCCAAATTTTACGGAAGTAGGAAAACAAACAAACAAAAAAAAAAAAAAAAAGGTTTAAATTTGTATTCAGCTGTATTAACATGGGATCTCGAAGAATTTGAATTATGCAACTAATTTATTGTGTTTATGGCTTCATGACGAGTAGGAAATCCTTTTAATGAGATAATACCAGCTGGCCGTCGTTATTAACCTCATTGCACTTTTCAAGTGATGTGTGCGGCTTTAGTTTCAGGCACAATATGAGATGGCTCTCGGAGTTCAACAGAATCGAAGGCTAAAGTTGATTGTACACAGAGCTTTACAGGTGCCCATTAAACAGATTTGCAGTAGAGGTGTTGTTCCTGACGCCAACAACGTTTCCATGGCAACCCAAGTAGTTTAGAACACAGTATTGTGGCTTTGTACAGTAAGCTGGGTAAATCTCTTCATATCGGGTGTATTCGCAGACAGCGGTCACTACCAGTACTCGCTATTATTTTCCTCTTTTCAAGAAAACGTGACGTAGTAAGGAAACTTAAATTGGTTCATTGTATTTAGCAGTCTGATTTCCTTTCAAAATGGAAACAAGGCGAAAATACAGAATGGTAAATAACCAAATTAAAAATAAATGGAAGCAGTGAATAGTTCAATAGTTGGTGGTCCATATGATATAAAAGTAGAACTAAACTTCTCTGAAGGATCTTTCAAAAATACTCTCAGCCTTTTTGGTTTTATCGACTCTCTAAAATTCAGCTAACTATATGAAGTTATATAACTTCATATTTAGATGCCAATTTACAACATACAAGATCCTATTATATGTTGTAAATTATATTATAAATAATTTTGTAATGTAATAGTTATGTATGAATCTATGATTAATAATGTAATGTACCGTGAGATCCACTAGTATTTTGCTGTCCTGGGGTGAACCCCCTCTAATTGAACATAAAAAAAAAAGTAATCGCATTGATTTATCAACAAACTAATTTTTTGTTATTTTAGTTTATATGATGAAATCTTAAGTGTTAAAATTTAGTTCATATCATGAGACCTTAAGTGTGTCAACACAATGTATTAAATAGGTATTCAGTAATATTTTTCATAGTCATTTAAAGATAGGCATTTAAGACTTTCGTCTTAAATGCTTAGATCCAATCAACTTCGCGATGCAACTTCTCTTTATTTATCGACATTTTTAATTGTTCTTTAACGTAATGAAAGTAACATCCTGTATTTACGCAGCAGATTCTGTCTTTTCCTTCTACTCCTTAGGGGTAGGGGGGGGGAATGTCTCCTTAACACAGATTGTGCACCGATGCGGTTGAGGGTGGCACTGAGATTACGGCTGATATTTTCTTGTCAGATTTCAAGACTGGTAGAAAGAATTTTAAAAAAAAGAACAATTTTTACTTATTACCCTAAATATCCCACCTCTCAGTAAAACAGATTTTGTTGTAGTGTGGGTGTGTATATTCTTAAGCATAACAGACTAACGCATATATTGTCCTACTTTTATCCTATATTTACTCGCAGTAGTCATAGTTGCGTTTGCAAATCCAGTACCTCCTGGGACAGTGATCGCGGTAATGAACATCATTCACAATTTTTGATCATCCAATATACTGTATATTATTACAGAACTGAAACTGCAGTGTGTGATTATTTAGTCACTGAGAGACTAAGCTTGTTGCAATTATTTCATTCATTATTCATAATAGTGTCTTGTTAGGAACCGAAATATGGATCTTCTGCAAAACAAAAATTGGAACATGCTTGTTTAAGTGTTAGATAATACAACATGTCAACACTCATCGGCATTTAAAGAATACCTGGGTTTGCCTAATAAAACTTTTCACATTATTTATCACTGTATTCACTCCAAAACGTACGCAAGGAAAGCATCTTTTTTTTTTTTTTTTTTTCCCCATTGAAAAACAAAATAGTCCGTCATAAATCATGCTTTTTTGGAATCAGAAAATCATGAAAATGAATAAATTCGTAAATTCTGTGTTAACTCTTTTCTGTCATTGTTTCATTTTATTTTATATTTTCCTTGTCTCTTCTTTCTACCTACTGTTCTTCTTGCCTTTATTCAAGGAAGTTGATTTTTAAATATATGAAGCGTTTACTTTTATTGATAAACTATAATTACAAGTTGGGCTTAGTTAATATTTCCTACTTGTATTATATAATTTATTTTAAGTTCATTTTTGCTGTCGGACTTTTGAATGACTTTTTTATGTTTTAAGAACTCTAATTGTTGATTTTGAGGTAACATCGCATATGATAACCACTTAGACTGTCTTACTGTTATGTTCCTGACTTGAACTATTTACGGAGTTGACTTGAATTCTATTCAGAATGGTTTCTTTGGGCAGCGATGTTTTCCAGCGACTTAGACCAAATACGCTATTGTGCATTATATCTGTACAAATGCTGGCCGATTTGCATGTTGTCCGGGTTGAGAATCCCGGAGTAACTCAGGAGGAAACCCTATTCAGATGGATGCAAAAAACAATTCTGATATCGTATACTTGGATTTCAGGATGGCTTTTGATACTGTTGTACATGGAAGAATGCTATACAAACTGGAGCGCTATGGCATTAAGGGGAGTTGCTAGAATGGATGAATGGGTGGTTAAGTGGGAGACGACAGACAGTCGTAATCAACAGACAATCTCTTCATGGAATAATGTTATTAGTGGAGTCCCCCAGGGTTCTGTGTTGCACCCATTGTTGTTTTGTATATTTATCTATTTATCAGTGATAATCATGATGGTATATCAGGCATAATGTCCAAGTTTGCAGATGACACAAAGGTTGGCAGGGTTATTAATGACAGTATGCTACTGCAACAGGATCTAGAGAAGTTGGGCAGATGGGCTGAGAAGTGGCAACTGAAATTTCACATTAACAAATGCAAAGCATTGCATATGGGTAGAAGTAAACCCAGAGAAAAGTACCAACTGTACTGTACTACACTCAGGGTGGTAGAGAATGAAAAAGACCTGGAGGTAATTGTGTAGTCAGATATGAATTTTTCCAGACAGGCTGCCAGAGCTGGTAATGGGATGTTGTCAATGATATACAAGAATTTTGTTAGTAGGGATAAGAAGATGATTATCTCTTTGTAAAAGGCAATGGTCAGGTCGCGCCTTGAGTACTGCGTACAGGTCTCATTTTAGGAAGGATGTAGAGTTGCTAGAACGACTACAGGGCATGGGAACAAGATTACTGAGCGGAACGAAGGGGTGCTCTTACCAAGAAAGGCTTAAGTTCTTCAAATTGCAGAGTCTGGAGTCTAGGCACCTGCGAGGTGTATAAGGCCTTGAATGGATTGAGCAGGCTCAATGCTGATGGGATTCTTCCTCTTGCTCAGATTAGAAATCTGAAGGGGAGGGGCACATAAATTCAAATTGAAGAAAGACAGTTGTAGAATAGATGTGCAGAAATTTGCCTTTAGCGAGCAGGTGGTTAATTGCTGGAACAAACCATCTGTCTATCGTTGTGGAAGTTGATGGCTTAAATAAATTCAAGGAAGAACTGGATAAACGTTTAGAGCAAATTGATGTGTGAAATGGGGTGTTTTTTTTTTTTTTTTTTTTTTTTTTTGGCTGATGCTGTATAAACTTGCTTTCTTGCGTCATATGCCTCTACTAATGCTATTCTCTCCGCCTGAAATCGGTTGATCGCAGTCTCGACTGAAAGCTGTTCTCTCTTGCCGCGATTGGAAGTATGTTTGGAACCAGTTTGTTGATATTGATTTCAGTATGCTCCTGCGCTGCTGGACTTCTACCAAAGACGTTTAGTTTGTCCCTTTCAGGGAAGTTTGATACTTGCGAATAAAAAGAAGTAAGATGAAACCAAATCGGAATAGTAAGGATTTTCCATCTGAAGGATTTTTTTGTTTATCATATTCACACAGACCTTCATTTCAAGATCAATAGTTAAAATTCGACGAACACTTATCTATCCTGAGTTGTTCTGCTATCAATTCTGATAGTGATTCTTCGATCGGTGCGAACAGATACCCGAGCTGTTCTCATTGTCATTAGGTCTGGCGTTGTTGGACGGCTGGATCGAGAATAATCATGAACGTTTTTATTTCCTTTAGAAGACTGTGGTTCTTGCAAACTCGTCCATTCAACGTTACAAACTTTTTTTTAAACATTTCGCCATTTCCGTTTCAGTTTTCGTCAATTTACTGGCCAACTTCAGGTTCTTCAAGCTATTTCATAACGTTTTCAAGTGTTTCTGCATTTTCGAAGCAGAAACCAGTCTAATATTTTTAGACACCGTAAACCCCCACATCTTGCTAACCTGTAATGATGAATGAAGACAACACAATATACATTGGCAGTTTTGTCGTTGGTTATGGCAACAGCACTTTATTACTTTTTCGGAATTTTTTAACCATACTCATAAAATGTCTGTATATCAAATTTAGGGTCACTGTAATTTGTGGCGATTAAATAAAGTAATTATCGAAAATGTTTTTGACTGTAATTAGAACAATGGTTGGGTTGTTTGGAGTTTTTTCCATAGCAATTGAGATTCTTGTTGTTGTGTTGTTTTCTGCCGCAAGAGCAACTTAGGCCACATTGCGCCTCCCAAATCAATTGAATTTACATATAAGAGCTGATTGTGCAGCAGTTAGAAACGGTCATACATTTGAAATCGTTTTAAATAGAAAAAGAATTCAGAGAGATATGCTTCTTTACATATGATGCTATTGAGAGACAGTGGTTGTTGTAAACATTTCATGTCTACAACAACCACTACAATAAGTCATTCGTCGGGCGTTGTTGAACAAGCTACATTCAAGGAATATATGTTTTACCGTAAGTGGTTGGGAGCAGTGCGCACACTGAGGAGGATCATTTCCTGTAAGCAGATATAGATGTGTGGAGTGAGTGTGACCTATTCGGATTCTGGCTAAGATTACTTCTTCTTTTCTATTTTTACGAAGGCTAGATGTCCATAATTGTGGTTCAGCTTTTTTTTGAAATAGTTTGTTATTTGTTTCCATTTTCCACAGAAGTGTCCATTGTTTCATGCATTTTCTCCGTATATTGTGTCTATAATCAGGATATGGGACTAGATCATCTGTTGAGGTTATGTTGGAAGGATGCTTTGCAGCATCATCTGCACATTCATTTCCTGGAATACCACTGTGGCCAGGGATCCAAAAGAGAAGATAACAGTTTGCTGATGCTCATGAAGTTGCGTCAGATTATGTCCTATGAGTTTTTATAAAGGATTATTAGGTGAGGAAGTGCCTTTCAAAGCTAAAATAGCACTTTGTGAATCAGTACATATTATGATTTTATTTATTGACAGGAGTGAGCTGTTTTTCAGAACAAGCTTAATGGCATGAAGCTCAGCGGTATAACTGCTGCATTCGGCTGGAAGTGAAAATAACACAGTTGAAATAGAGAAGACAGCAGCTGCCAGACTTTGAACCATCAGTATAGATATCGGTAAATTTGGGGTACTTTTGAAGTTGTTGGATGTTAATCTTTGCAATAGAACCTTTACCCCATTGCTCAAAATATCCATCAGAAGAATGTGTGAAGGTAGTCCACAGGGAATCTGGATCTTTTGATTCTCTGAAGATTTTATCAAACTGAATGCTTTCCGTTGTATTCTGCAGTCTGATACCAGTAGGACGAATTGTTCTGGGTTTATCTGCATAGTGGGTTTTCCACAGGATCATGAAATAGTGGCCAAACAGGATGAGTAGGCGGGTTTTTAATTTTAGCTGAAAAATTCATCAGCAACATCTTCCTTCTGATGGTAAGTGGAGGTTCGTGAGCCTGAGCGCAAAGACTTTGAACTGGAGATGTTCTGTATGCACCTAGGGCTATCCTAAGAGAATAGTATTGGATGGGCACAAGACGGGCTAAGGTGCTTTCTCTAGCTGAGTCATAAACAGATGCTCCGTAGTCTAGCCAAGATCTAATTAGGGACTTATATAAATGGAGCAGGGTATAACGATCTACACCCCAAGATGTACTGGAGATGACCCGGAGTATATTCATTTTCTTTGCGCAAGTGGTTCTTGGATATTTTATGTACTCCTGGAAGTTTAACTTCTTATCAAAAATTAGCCCTAGGAGGCGATACTGTTCACGATTGGTAGAAGGTGATTGATCAAGTGCAACTCAGGTTCAGGATGCATTCTGTGCTTTGTTTAGAAATGCATAGCTGCAGATTTGTGGCTTGACAGTCTGTATCCATTTTTTGCCATTCATAATCCAATGTTCTTTATGGATATTTGTAGATGCCTCTCGATATAGTTCATATTCTGAGAATGGCAAGATATGGTAAGGTCGTCCGCACAGAGATATGAATCAACGGTGTTTGGAATGCGGTTTGTGATACTGTTTATTCGTATTGAAAACAGAGTGGCACTAATAACAGAGCCCTGTGGGATTCCTTCTTCTTGTATATATGTTTGAGCTAAAACCTGCAGGTACCTAACTTGGAAAGATCTGTGTCGAAGGAAGCTTTGAATAAAATATGGCAAATACCCTCTCATATGAATAGAATGGAGATCTCTCAGGATGCCGTATCGCCATGTGGTATCAAAAGCCTTCTCTGTATCAAGGCATATCATGACGAGATGTTGATTGCTGATGAACGTTCCTTATGTTTGACTCAGCTTTTGTCATGAGGTCTACGGAAGATCTATTCTTTCGAAAACCAAACTGATTGTTACTGATTATGTTTCGGGATTAAAGATACCAGGTGAGTCGATGGTGAACCATTTTTTCCAAAGTCTTACTCAAGTAGCTGGTTAGAGAAATTGGTCTATAATGGTGAGGAATCAAATGATCTTTCCCAGATTTCGGTATAGCTATTATATGAGAATGTTGCCAGGAAGTGGGAAATATATGTTCTGAGAATATCCGATTGTAAAATTTTAGCAATGACGATAGGGATTTCTGGTTGAGATGTTTGAAGCATTATATAGTAAATCCCGTCAGGGCCAGGAGCACTGTTTCTTGAGGTACATATAGATTCTTTCAGTTCAGATATTGTGAGTGGTTGGTTATATGGTAAATAACATGTGGTTTTGAAGTTCAGTTTCCTTTTCTCAGTTTCGGCTTTAATTTTTTGGAAAGACGGTTGATATGCGCTTGAGGCGGACAGCTCACAGAACACAGTTCCTAAGGCATTGGCAATCTCTCCAGGAGAGGAGATCTTCCCATTCCAGTTAATAACAAGAGGTGGTGATACATGATATTTCCCGCTTAGCTTCTTTATTTTTTCCCAGATTATTCGGGTATCATTATCTTTGTTGATTGAGCAGGCAAATTTTACCCATGAATGGCCTTTCACCGGATGAAACGAGCTTTGGCTCTCAGTCTCTTGAAGTTAATAAGGTTGGCAGTGGTGGGATATTTGCGGAAGGTGTTCCATGCTGTTTTTTTTTTTTTTTTTCCCCGCTTTGTTACACTCACCATTTCACAAGTGACTGATATGCCGATGGTTTTTTATTTGAAACTGTGGGATGGCGGTTGTTGCGGCTGTTAGCATCTGCGTTGTGATATGATCAGTGGCAGTGTCAATAGCAGAAGACTCAATGATATCCTCATCAAAAGATACATGATTGGTAAATTTTGTCCAGTTCGCTTTGGAAAATTTCCATTTCGTTTTTGTTTTTGTTTGTTTGGACTGGGTGGTTTAAATGCTACAAATCAGCGGAAAATGATCGCTGTTTAGAGGATTGTCGTGTACTGCCCACACTATAGTTGGGAAGAGGATTGGAGAGCAGATTGAAATATCTATAGCAGTGCTTGACCCAGTAGGAAAATGAATGCAAGTGGGTAAGCCAGTGTTCTGTAATGTCAAATTCTCTGTCAAGTAGCATTTCAATAAGCTCACCCCGTCCATCTGAGACCAGAGAACCCCACCCACAATGGATGATGTCCATTAAAATCTCCTAATAGACAGATAGGAGACGGTAATTGAGAAATAAGGTTTTCCAGATCCTGAATTGTGCATGGATGTTTGGCGGAAGAAATATCGAGACCACTGTCAATGTGATACCGAATAACTTACGTGTAGCAACAGCTTCTAATGGTGTTTTCAAAGAAATGCGCCTGAAGAGGACTCGAGATTCCACGAGTTCAGCTACTCCTCCATGGGGGCTGTTAGTTTCAGATCGATCTTTCCTGAAGATACTATAATTTTTGACTGAAACGGAGATTTTGGGTGGTGTTAAATTCGTTTCTTGTAGGCACATGGAAGCAGGATTGAAATGGTGAATTCATAGATATCGTGAATATTGCTGCGAAAACCTCTGCAGTTCCATTGTATGATTTGTTCCATTATTTAGTTTTGTGAGTGGAAGATGAGTCTGTCTGTTTTTTGTGGATGGCTTGTTTACATCTATCGAGTTTTGATTTCTCTTTTCTTCAAAAATTAGATTAGGGCGTCCTGAGTCATTGCTTTCTTCCATATCGTCGTATACATGTATTTCAGGCAGATCTTCTTGGTTGGTTGCATCATCTGTGTCCGTGCTTGATAGATAAGATTGCTTCACCTCAACAGGATCTGATTTCTGAAAATTATCCACTGCTTGACAACGGGGAAGTCTCTGAGATGAAACTGTCAGTGGTGTATTATTGCATTGGTCTACTACATTTGGTGGAGATGGATGCTAGATCGAGAGGACTGATCGAGCTCAGTTTGAAATCGATGTGTCTGGAGGGATGGTCACTTCTGTCTAACATGCTACTGATTGGTGACTGTAAGTAGCAGAACCATAGGTGCATTTTGACATACTTAATTTTACTTGTTTTCTTGCCTCTTGGTTGGAAACCTTATTTTCAATTTTATATTTTTGTATTTTTTTACCCAATTTCCAGAGGTCACAGTCTTTGGAATATGTCGGATTGCCCTTGCAATTTAGACTCTGTGGAGTTGATACCTTGCATTCTGTTTGTGTATGAGTTTTACACCCACAGTTTGCACATCTGAGAATGGCCAAATTTCTGGCATTTAAAACATCTTAGAGGGTTCGGGATATAGGGCCAAACGCGACATTTTAAATATCCTGCCTTGACTGAAGTTAGTAGGTTTGGAGGATTGAAAGTTAGAATTATACTTCGGGTAGGGACTAAACTGCCATCTTTTCGGATCGTGCTCCTTTTTGCCTGAGCGACTTTTTAATCTTTAAATTGCTGAAATATTTCATCTTCAGGAACGTTCGATAAATCCTATTCAGTGATCACTCCCTTTAAATAATTGAGGGTGGTATGTGGTGTGATTTGAACTAGGATTCTACTCAAGGATGTCAGACGTTATAATAATTCAGTGTCGAGAATTGGTGGTCTTTATTAACAAATCGCCAGATTGGAGATGTTTCACCATTTTTGGTGAACCTGCACCATGTTCGAGGCATCTCTGAATGATGAAGGGGGGAGAGTTTGCCCGCAGGTTGTATTGACAGAGAATGTATAATCAGGAATGCTGGTAATTCCTGTCTGCCAGTGTACAATTTTCATTCTCTTCGAGATAGAGAAGTCATGGTCAGTATCGTGATTGTCACTTTGTTGAGAGCTCTTTGGCTCTAAACGTGGAAATTCATTTGTATCCATCTCTTCTCCTTTTAATCCCGAGAGTTATCTTATCCCCCATGTTACCGGCCCCGCCACATGGAGGCAGGAGCAGTGCCACCAGTGACCAAGCGGTTGTTGAAGTAAGTTTGGTTTGGTTTGGTTTGCTTTTTTATGGCGCATTGGCGTTTAAGTAAGTAGAGAGTTAGTAAGGAATATACAGGGTGTCTCAAAAATATTGGTACAAACGTTTAGGGGAGTAGGTAAAATCTAAAGGAATGTGAATCGCATAGGAACCCATAACCGGAAACGTCACGGGAAAGTAGTAGCAGGGGCACAAGAAGCAGAAATGACACAAGACAGTAATTAGTAGCAAACATTTATTTGACATAATATTAATAATGCAGTACGAGATGGATGCATTTCATGATGTTACAACAGATGCTCGAAGGTTCCACCATGAGACGCGATGCATGCGTAACACCTACGCAGCGGGCGCCTCCGTAGCCACGTGGGTAGGAGCAGCAGCACACGCTTCTTGATTAGACCGGGGTTCGAGCCCGTCACCACCAAATACGGAGGATGCGGAAAGGTCATTCAGGGAATGACCACCGCATATCCCGGAGCAATATGGCCTTAGTTGCTAATGCTCCTAAAAACCAAATAACAAACAAACAAACCTACGCAGCATGGATTGGCGGACACGGTCGAACACACCTGGAGTTTCTTTGACAGTAGCAGCAGCGCAGACGAATATCGCCACGAGATCCATTTCTGTCTCCACAGGCGATTCATACACGATAGATTTGAGGGTCTGCCCCCCCCCCCCCACACAGAAAGAAATCAAGGCTCGATAAATCAGGTGAGTGGGGGCCAGGAAACGGTCCACCACGGCCAATTCATCGACGCCCAAAACGCCTGTTCAAATGGTCACGAACACACCTTCCATAATGGGCAGGCGCCCCGTCATGTTGAAACCAAATGTTGTGTCTCACATTTTCTGGAACATCGTCAAGTAACCCTGCTAGAACTTGTCAGAGAAAGATCCGATATTTAGCGGAGTTCATGCGGGATCGTAACAATGTTAGGCCGACTAAGCAGTCACCGACCATACCTTTCCCACACATTTATTGCGAAGCGATGTTGTGCCGCATGGGGGCGCACACCGTGTGGGTTGTCGTGAGCCCATACATGAGCATTGTACTGATTGAATAAGCCTTCCCGAGTGAAATAAGCCTCATCCGTGAACAAAACATAGGCTGGAAAATTCAAGTCTTGAACACTTTCTTGGAGAAACCACTGCGCAAAAGACACACGTGCAGGATGATCTTGGGGGAGCAATAACTGAATCCTTTGGAGATGAAAGGGGTGTAAGGAATCGTCGTGCCAGACACGATGTACACTGCAACGAGACACTCCTAAGACAGAGGCAACGGCACGTCTGCTGGTAGTAGGATTATTCTGGACGGCATTCAACACACTTTCTTTCATAGCGAGAGTTCGCGTCGAACGTGGTCTGCCCGCACTACTCCTGTTATCTCTAAATGACCTATAATCGCACAAATTTTGATGCACACGCGCAAACAAACGGTGGTCCGGTACATGTCTGTCTGGGAAGCGTTCTCCATAAATTCGTTGAGCGGCTCGTCAATTGCCCTCTGCTAATCCATACACTAGGTGCAAGTCTGCCACCTCACAGTTCGTATATCGATGCATGCTCTTCGTGCGGCGACTACTGCTTGAATGAGTAAACCAGAAATTTTCCCTCTCGCTAACTGATGAACAGCGCCGTGTACCGACTTAAGGTGACGTTTCCGGCTATGGGTTCCTATGCGATTCACATTAATTTAGATGTAACCTACCTCCCCTAAACGTTTGTACCAATATTTTTGAGACACCCTGTATAGAATAATAAAAAGAAAGGTGGAATTCCTTTCTAGATTCTTACTTTTGATCTTTAAAGTACAGGACCACTTCAAGTAACCAAAAGAATAGGTCACGCTAGAAAAGAAACAAAACTATATCACTTTGGGAGAGCACTATATACGCAGGAAGAAAATCACTTGTCACTCGAGGCCGCAATTGAGGCATCAGTATAGATTATATGTATTCTGTAATCATTTTTGGTAGATGAAAAATCGTATTTTTCGGGAGAGAATATTATTATTCAGTTTCGGGTGAAACTTTCACCCGAATTATTCACCCGAATCATACCGTTTCCAAATTATTCAGTTTCGGGTGAAAGTTTCACCAGAAACTGAATAATTTGGAAACGGTATGACACAATCCCATAAAAGTTCCAACTTTCCCAGCGTGAAATATTTCTGTTTCAATCAGAGGTGTGAGCGATCTTCATGCCCCTTCCACAGGGTGTGTGTGTGTGTGTGTGTGTGTGTGTGTGTGTGTGTGTGTGTGAGAGAGAGAGAGAGAGAGAGAGAGAGAGAGAGAGAGAGAGAGAGAGAGACCTCGGTTTGCTTCACTTCCCACCAGGGCTGGAAAAATATGATCTTAAACCCATACATGGCATCATTTCGACATCTAAAGTAACGATTTTGATTTTTTTTTTTTTTTTTTTTATTCCAAAAATTGAAGACGCCATTCAATGGTCCATTTATTGAATGGCCAACAACGCTAAATTAAGTGAGATGATAAATTTTCTGACCTCCCAGATTTATTTGGTCCACTTTTTCTCCTCACCTTCCGAATAGAAAAGATGTCTTTGTATATAGTTGTCCATGTAGATTACTTGCTTACACCGATACTTATAACGAATGGATAACTGAAATCTTGCAAGAATATGAATTGGAGGGCACTCGATTAGTTTTTTGCTGTTGTTGTTATTATTTCTGTTTCACAGTTCAAATACGGACACGTCCTTTACCATCTTCATATTAGGGTGATTTGATTTTCGGAATTCTGTATCATTTATGGGCTTTTACTTATCAACAACTGGGAAGTTGTTGATAAGTAAATCCAAGCGATATATAAATGCAGAGAGTTAAACATGCGTGTTTGCTTGTTAGTACCAAAGTATAATACCATACTTGGCTCCTTTCCTTAATTTTAATTTGGTTCAATTCCGCTGGTGACTGCAGGAACTCCCCCCCCCCCGAATTTTTTTACGTCGTGCGTTATGACTTCGTTAGTTTTGCTCTGTTAAAAGAATTACCACCAGACTAACTACGTATTACTAAATTTTGTTTTATAAACTCGAGAGTAGAAATATGATCGTAGTCTAAAATTTGTTCTCGGGACTTCTCAAGATATATTCAGAGAATTCGCTAAGGATGTATAGAAGCTTTTGACTAGGAAAAATAAGGACTGCTTAGTCTTTACTCTTATTCCGAATTTTAGGGGTTGGTCAGTCTTAACGCTACCCAAGTTAAAAAGTGCAGACTGCATATTTGTCGATTAGCACATCCGAAACTTGCGCGCGTGCACATGCACACGCTATTCACGAAGCCAAGCAGCTGGCAACAGTGGAAGATGCATTTTTTTAAAAACTTTTTCCCTTTTCCATTTCTTTATCCAGTGCTTTCGGTGCTCTTCTAGGTTTAAGTACTCAAAAGACTCAATTTTCTTACTTTAGTGCCTTAATCAAACCTTATATGAATTAAAAATGTTGTAAGTTCAAAGTAATATGAAAGCGATGTAGCCATAGCAAATGGATCTGACGAAATGGTTTTGACTTTCTTTTTTGGTTGGAGCCTTATTGAAAAGGCAGATTAATTTCTGACACACGCACATTGGAATGTCGTGAATCTACTAAGTACAAGATAGCGTGCTGACTGGCTACATCTTTTTTTTTTTTTTTACTATTTTTATTCATATTACAAGGATTGGGTCTTGTAGAGAAATGATCCGAGAAAATGACAAATTATTTCAAGTTTAGAGGATATCAGCTTGAGAAAAGAAAGAGAAAGGTTGAAGGTTAATTTAAAAAGGTATTATGATACCGAGTTTAAATTTAGATGACATCTGTTAATGTGGAAGAAAGTAATATCACACTTTGTTTGAAGAACTGTCGAAATTTTTTAAATGTTAAGTGCTATTCTCTCTCTCTCTCTCTCTCTCTCTCTCTCTCTCTCTCTCTCTCCTGTGATGAGAATTTGTAAATAAAAATGAACTTCTTTCCTCTCATTTATAGTCCTACACAGACAACAGTGAGAGGAGCTTGTTTACTAGGTCTTGACGGGAGACTCGGTAAACAAACGATATTTGCTGAAGGGATTCGGGCTATTTCTAAATTTTGTTGCAATACGACATTCCTTTCTCTAGTTGCTGAGCATACGGTAAATTCCGGTAATATCATCTGCACAATCTAATGAAATATCAGTAAATATTTGGCATAATTCGGAACTCGAACTATCCAAATAAGATATAGCAGAATTCTATTCAGTATTGCATACTTAATTTTACTTGTCTAGTCAGCAACTAGTATTTTGGCGAACATGGCTTTTCTTTTAAGTGCGAAGCCTCTGTACATTCTTCTTCTTCCAGTCACATATCTCCCTGAGGAGCTGTTGTGGCCACCAACAAATTCCTCCAACTGCATCGATCGTGTGCTATACGAGCAGCATCGAAAAGTGTCATGCCCAGAAGTTCACTGATCCCATCCTTCCACCTAGTTGCATGTCTTCCTCTGCATCTCTTCCCCTCTGTTTTTCCTTCCATTATATTCTTCAACAGAAAGTTTTCCCTTCTTACTATATTACCAAAAAACTTGAGTTTTTTCTTTTGTTGATGCTATGAAGAAGAATTTTAGGCCTGCCAATTTTATTCAATACTCACTCATTTGTTCTTCGATCCAAGTAAACAATACGCAGCATTCTCCTGTAACACCACATTTCAAATGCCTCAATTTTCTTCCTGTCAACTCTTTTTAGATTTCATCCTTCACATCCATAAGTCGCAACTGGAAAAATTAACAAATCAATGATTCTCAGCTTCGTCTTTAGGGGCAGATCATGATCTCTCCATAATTTTATCAGATCAGCGACCAACATTTTAGTAATTGCCCGTTGTCGTCTCTTTACATCGTTTGAGCATCACTATTTTAATTTATTCTTGACCCTAAGTAATCAAATTCATCAACTTCTTCGATATCTTGCGCATTAACCTTCACTTTACTGGAACCAAGATTATCACCAATCACAATAATTTTAGTTTTACATACATTCAGAAACAATCCTTTTTTCTTACTTGCTTCACATACTCTCCTCAGAGTTTCTTTATGATGATCCTTAGAATTACAAATTAGCACAGTATCATCTGCATAACGAAGGTTGGTTATCTTCAGTCCTCCAATTTTGATGCCAGTCTCTAAATCTTTAAAAGCTTCACGCATGATTTGTTTGGCATAAAGATTAAAAAGGTAAGGTGACAAAATACAGCCCTGCCTGACACCGTTACCTATTGTGAAAAAGTCCGTGTTTCCCATATTCGTCATATTCTTTCTCACAGTTCCTTCCTGGTACAGTAGCTTAATCAGCCGAATTATGTGGATTGGAAAACCCATAATAGTCATCGTTTCCCATAGTTTCTCATGTCGAACACAATCAAATGCTTTTGCATAATCTATAAAACACAAAAAGACTGGAACATTGAATTCTTTGCATTTTTCTATAATCAGTCGTAGGCTTAAGATCTGATTTCTGGTTCCTCTACCCCTTCTGAAACCTGCTTGCTCTTCTGGCATTTCTTCATGTTTTCTTGAGATTCTGTTCAATATGATTTTAAGAAGAATCTTGCCATCGTGAGAAATAGGGGAGGGCAGATCATTAGTGCCAACAGGTGCTCGGAAGAGCTGCTCACAGTATTCTTTCCACCTTCCTTTGATTGTATTCTCCTCTGTTAAAATTTTCCCTTTGGAGTCCTTAATTACATTAAGTTTCGGTCGGAACTTTTGTCTTAAGGACTTAATTACATTATACATCTTTTTAATGGTGTTTAGTTTGTTGTGGTATTCGATTTCTTTACACTTTCGATTGATATAATCCTATTTGTCCTGGCTTAAACAGCGTTTGATGACTCTGTACATAAAGCTTATAAATTAATAATTTAGGATTACGTCTATTTCTTATATTACGTTTACAAACCGAAGTTTACAGAGGGTGTTTCAAAAGTTATGGTCAATAATTTAAAGGTGAACTGTACAGACTACAATATGCAAAAAAGCCTAGTAAACATGAGTCCTTAAATGAATCGTTTTCGAGATATTGCACATTTCTAGTTGGGATCCACCACTGACAAGGCGAACTGTACAGAGTTAGGATCCACCACTGACTTGTTTGTTTAGGTTAGGTTATGCTCATTCTCTCCCTTTCCACTCTCTCAAAGCTGAGACGTAGCACGCATACTAGTACTTGTCAAAGGATAGTCAACATGGAAAGAGGTTACAGCAACGAAGAGTATGCGGATATGCACTTCATGTATGGTAAAGCCAACGGCAGTGCACTCGAGGATTCACGTTTATAACAGGAAGCATTTCCCCGCCGAAGGCAGCCCAACAGGCGCCCATTCATCAGGGTACATCAACGCCTTAGAGAACATGGGCGCTTCGCACATGGCGTACGAGCAGGTAGGCCCAGAAGCATAACACCTGATGTTGAGGAAATGATGTTAGAAAGAATAGAACAAAAATCCAGGAATTTCGACAAGGAGAGTTGCTCGGCAAGAGCGTATACTGAGTCACAGCAGTGTGTAGCGAATTTTACATCGCCAATTACTGTACCCCTATCATATCCAGCGTGTACAAGGTCTCAGCAATACAGACTACCCTCCCAGAGTGGATTCTGCCAGTGGATGCAACAACAGTGTGTCCTGAATCCCCAATTTTTAAACAAAACATTTTGTTCACTGACGGAGCTGGGTTTACTCGTAATGGTATTTTTGATTTTCATAACTGTCACGTTTGGTCCGACGAAAATCCTAATGCAATTCACGAGTCACGACATCAGCAACATTTCTTGTTGAATGTCTGGGCAGGACTACTAGGAGACCGTCTAATTGGACCACACTTTCTGCCAAACAGGCTAACAGGAGGGCTGTACCTTCAGTTCCTGCAGACCTCCTTGATGATGATAATGTTCCACTTCAGCAACGTCAGAACATGTGGTTTATGCCTGATGGTACACCGGCACATTTTGCTCGAGTTGTGATTCAATATCTACCTAGAAGGTATGGTCAACGGCGGATAGATAGAGGTGGGCCTGTAATGTGGTCTCCCAGATCACCAGACTTAAATGCTATGGATTTTTGTATCTGGGGTCATGTAAAAAGCTTGGTGTACACTTCTGACATTAATACAGTTGAGGAATTGCAGAGTCGGATTGAAGGAGCCTTTCAGCAAATCAGAAATGACCCAGGAATGCCTGAGAGGATTCGCAACTCAATGCAGAGAAGACTAAAAAGCTGCGTACAGATGCAAGGACAGCATTTTGAACACCTTTTGTAACATCCTGTAACAAGTAACATCTGTAAAATCCTGTGGTGTTGAAACCAAAAATTAAAAATTTCTTATCTTATGTTTAATAAAACCACCCTTAGCAAAGGATTCACAGCTTTTTGCTAAACTAGTGCTCCCATAGTCAGTGGCGGATCTTAACAGAAAATGTGCATTATTTCGAAAACGGTTCATTTGCGGCCAGATGTTCATTGGGACTTTTTTGCTTATTTTAGTTTGTACTTTTCACCTTTAAATTATTGACCATTTTTGAAACGCCCTGTATTATAAGAAAAATCTTTCTTTTCTCTCTCTCTCTCTCTCTCTCTCTCCATAATGGCATTGATCTCCCACAATGTTCACAACGGTTTGGCACTATTCAAATATACAGCCCTTCTATATTTATTTACGGTAAGATAAACATGTATATATTTATTTGTATATAAATATGTTTTTTTTTTTTTTTTTTTTGTCCCACGTCGTAAGTTGTTGTAGTAAGGAGCATCAGCAACTAAAGCCATATTGCTCCGTTATGTCGTAAGAGCATTGAATAAATTGGCTAAATTGTTGCGATAGTATGCAGCATTATATCGCAACTATCGCCATTATGAACTTTTTTTTTTCCAAATTAAAACATCGCTTTGTAATCGGAGTATAATAAAAGGATGTATATCTTATAATTATTACACTCTGCTAAGCATTCGGCTTAACAAGCTCATTTATTTAAAAATAAAACTGCTACAGAATATACAGCATGGAAGCACATAAAATGGGGATGCTAGTTTGGTCTGTGATTTTTTTTTTTTTAAATATTTCATAATAACTGTATGCTAATGGTATCTCTTAATGTGGAGATGCCTCCCTAATGTGTTTCTCATTATCGATATTAATCCAACTTTGTGTTCATAATTGCGCTTGAATTCATTGTGTATACTGAGTTGTGTTTTCCACATTTCAATCTTGTGATTATCAGTTGCATAACTTTTTTTCAGAATCAGGGAATGATGTTTTGGTGTGGGTTGATAAGAGATGTAAATATTGAAGACAGTTTCTTTATAGAGCCAAGATTGCAGTGAATCACCTTACCCCAACTACACCTATCTTGAAACTTTCCCTTTATGATTGCCAATACAAATGTCTTTGTTTGTTTTGATTTTTAGATGTTATTGCATAAATCGCCTATATGTAGACAGATTTCTTTGAAAAATTCCGTGTGACACTTTACACTGAAGATTATTTTTAGTGTCGTATAGTATTTCTGATATTGAAATATGACTTGTTTTTAAGGAACTTATTCTTCAAAAAAATAAAAAAAATAAAAACGTTTTTATAATAACTTTTGGGCCAACGATTTGAGTTGTTTTTTTCCCGGTGACTTTTGATCCAGTATGGCATAAAGACGTTTTAGTAATTTACTATTTCTACAACTCTCTCTCTCTCTCTTTTCTCAAATCAGTCGCTGGATGATATGTCGTTTGGGTTTGCGGATTTTAATATTGAAGCTAATGTTTAGACTGCTGCAGAGAATATTTCTGTCATCTGTATTCTTTTTATATATCAATTATTTTCTTTAATTGACTACAAATCTTATTCATTTTACTGATAACAGTACTGTACATCTACCTTCTTTCTTTTTGAAATACCTCTCTCTATTCGAATATCCTCCACTAGCTATTCAAAATATGATATGAAACTATTCTATAGTAATATCGATATCAATGTTGATTTTAGTTGGTAGGAAAGAACTCAGTCTTATTTTATTGTCTGACCCCGAAGAACCTTCTCGCTAGATTAAGCCCTATCCACTCATTAATTACTAACCTCTGTCTCCTTTTAGCCTGCTCTTTATCACTTGGGGGATCGTGCTAGTGATCCCGACACGCTCTGATTTTCACAGTAGCATTTTATGGGGTAAAAATCAAAAGATCTACTGAAATTTAAATCTACAATATCGAAATAAATTATTTCCAACATTTAAATGTTTTGACTTTATCATAGTAATTAACTAGGTTTGTCAGACAAGTCTTTCCCTTTGGAATTAAATTCTTTCAAGATGTTTCTGTATTGCATTCTTAATCACAGATTCCTATCCACTGCAAAAGTTAAATCACTGGTCTGTAGTTAGTTTCCAATTTCGCGCTTCCTCTTTGAATGGATGAGATATTTTCAGTTCTCCATTCGAAAGGAATCACCTCAGATTGTAATAATGATCTCATGGACAATCCAAATGTTATGATGAATAATATATACCCATACTGCATTTTTAATATAAATGGATGCACCGTATCTAACCTAAGAGCCTTATTATCCTTCAGCCTCTATAGTTTTCTCATAGGTGCTTCTCAATGAACATTTCATCACTAATATTACTGCGATCTGACTCCATTTTTCAGCTTTCTCCTCTTTCAAATGTACTTTAAATTGTAAAAATGGAATGCAGAATACCCATTGTAGTTGGTTTGTTTATGATTTGATTTCACCATTTTGGACCATACTGATTGAATGTCTTCTTTTCAGACGCGTTGGCATATATGGGTAAACTGCCCATTATCTTCACCATGTCCGTCCATCCTCATGTAATAACTCGCCCCCTAGTGGATGGACTTTCATGAACTTTTATATTTGACCTCCTTTAAAAATATTTGTCGAGCCATCTCACATTTCATTAAAATCGGATCAATAGAAATCCAGCTGTTTATTATTTTTTTTTTTCCCAGATATATCATATAGGCTCTCCATATACAGTACGTTGTAACCGAAACACTGGATATTTGTTTATTGACGTGCACTAATAGAAGGAATGAAAATGAATGGGTGATGGTGGATGCGCATTCAAGTCGGTTTCTTTTTTTTTTTTTTTTTTTTTTTTTTTCACTCTTTTTTGTATAAATTAGGAATTATTACCAGTTGGTAATGCGTCTGAAATGGAACTCAATGCGTGCATTAACTTATTTGTAATAACGTACTAGAAGAACTTCTATATATACAGGGTGATCCAGGAGGAACATTTTGAGAGGTTATAGTAGCGATTATTCTAAGCAAAAAAGTTCACTTGTATTATTTGTATAATCTGCGCTTTTCATCCACCATTATATGCATTATATATATATATATATGTACATAGCGGATTTTCCAGTTTCTTGCTAGAGACCGCTTGGTTTTTTTTTTGTTTTTTTTTTGTTAATAAATTTATTGGCGAATTAAACTGACTTCAACAAAGTGGACTTCATCCATCCCCACAAAACAAAAATCTAACGGAGTGAAGTCTGGAGACCTCACTCCGTTAGACCACTGGTCTAATTTTCATTAGCCACCCCGTCTGGTGGCTAATGAAAGGGACCACCGCGGCCGATCCACCATTCAGGGAAAGTTCGATTTAGATATTGTATCACCAGACGGGTATAATGTGCAGGAGCCATGCTGAAAGTACATACAAATCCTTCTAGCCAAGGGTACATCCTCCAATATTAATGGAAGCGATGTTGAAAATTTTTTTCTACAGTGGCATGTGGATTTTCGTCTGACGACCTATGAGAGTTACGGGTGTTGTTGCTACCGTCACGGGTGAAAACAGCTTCAACGCTGAACAGTATTAATCGGCGATTAGCATTTACCCACCGACAAAATTCCAATCGCTGGGCGTCGTCTCCTGGTTGAAGGTGTTGCACCTGCTGTATGTGAAATGGATACAAGCCGTGTTCACATTACTTCGCCATACTCTTGCATGTGGAACACCGATACGTATAGAAATTCTTCGTGTGCTAATCCGAGGATCCAGGAAGATCCCCGGATCCACATGACAGTAAACACTATACACCGTTCCCCGTCCAAAACCGAATAACTCGGCCACGGTGTGAATAAAGCTCATAAAAATTTCTTAAATCTTGAGGGGAATTAAACCGAAGCCTTTTCTTTATCACAGTGAAGAAGACAGCAGCTAGTAACCAAAAAGGTAGGTGAGGAAGGGGGGGGGGGGTTGACCCTAAAATTGATATAGCATAAATTTTTCGAAAAATATGAAATTTATTTTTAAAAAATTACATATCACATACCGATATATATAACCAATACATTACATTAAAAGCTACATTTCAAACTTTTTTCCGACAATGATTTGCTCAGTAATCAATATCGAGCTGCTCCAGTTAATGACCTAGACTCTAGAGTAATCTGCTAATATCTCTGGGTTGCACACCACGATAAGGTTTTTAAACTATCGAAATATCTTTCTGAAATCACTTCCCTTATTCATCGTTGGCTTTCTTAAAATTTTCGGATAAATTTCTTAAACTGCAATGTAAAAATTTTATTTTTAAATAACATGCTGCATCCAATTACAATTCAGCAGAGATGGAAAAACGGTAAGCGTGCAAAACTTGACACTCTGTGAAAGGTTATGGATATGCTAAAACAGCGACGATGGGGAAAATCTAAAAATGTCGTACGGTTTGTATCACATAACAAAAAGAACTGACAAAATTATTTTACAAAAAAAAAAAAAAAGAGGTTATCATATTATTAATACCATAGCAACTTCGCATTGGCGACGTAAAGGCAGCCTGATTTGTAGTTTGAAGCTACTTTAATTTATATATTTCATTCTATCATTATCAGAAAGTTACTGAATTATTAGTGAATTATTTTTATTTTAAAATTTCACTTGATTTACAACTGATTTATAGTATGCATAGAATTTAGTTCAATGTGTTGAGAGAGGAATATGACGTATTAAATGTTATCAAGAGAATTTAATTTTGCACAAAAGGGTAAGGTTACAATAAGTAAAATAAAACTAAAAAAAAAAAAAAAAAACATATTTAATTGCTGCAGAAGTTTCTTGATTCCAAGTTGAATCCTGCCATAAGGCCCAATCAAAGAATGGAGGCTGGAACAAATTTTACAAGACTTTCAGCACGTCCCGAAGTAATTGTGGTATTTAAACTGGAATTCAGTATATTAGCAGCACTGCAATGATGACGCTTTATCAAAAGGGAAAACATGGTTTAAATTCCAATGTGATATACTGTAAGCTCTTTAACGAGTACTATTTGAATTCTTCAATTCGTTGAGCTCGTGTGGTATCGAATAAAGAAACAAATAATATTCCATTAAAAATACTCTTTCTCAGTCGGCTTCATATTGAACTTAAAAAAAAAAAAAAAATACTACAGAAATGATGGAAATAGTCGATGCTTTTCCGATGAAATGTAAAGAAACTGTGACAAGATAACGACGTTGAGCAATTTTTTATTTAAATGTGGACTAGTAAACTTTCGCCAGATTCCGCTGATTACATTAAAAGATAAAAAATGGAAATGTATGCTAAACGCTATTACGTTAGAGAAGATAAATTCACACACGAAAGGCACTTATCGTGACTTTTAATTTTTTTTAAACAAATCGCCAAAAATAGTTTAAAAAACAAAATCACTACATTAAAATTCGGATGAAAACAAGTTTAATTAAAGAGAAAATTTTAAAGGGCACACTATGTTCGGGTAATCATGCACAAAGAACAGATTCTATAAGATGTAGGTACAATTCAATCTGACTAAAAATGATCAGGGCTCAGAATATACCTGGAGAGCCATTCCGGTTCGCATAAGCATCGGTAATTCCATGTACATATTTATTATTAAAATTAGGGTATTTTATTAGCGAACGTTCCAGTTCATAAAATTTTCCCATTTCGACCCAGTAAATGATTTACCAATTTCTTGGAAGCTAGCTATGCTTTTTATCATTGACGTCCTAACTTATTTACGCCACAGCATAATTTGATAGTTGTATTTAAATTTCATAAAACGAATCCAACGAACGGGTAAAATAACCATCGGATATTTGGCTATAGAAATATCTTAACTGCTACACATGCAGTTAAATATTTACCGTACAACTTAGACGAATGTTCAAAATCATCGTCTATCTTATTAGCAAATTCCCTAACTGTATTCATAATGACAGGGTGGACTTTCTCAACAGCAAGGTAAATTGTGGATAATACCAGTAACATGAAATAGATTTGGTTATTTCCAGTTCTGAATTCTGTAAACTTTCATATATTCAGCACCATCTGTTGCTATGCAGAGAATATGTTCGTGTCGGACGGCACCTGGGATTTCTCCCATCTCCGCAAATGCAGAGAATATATGAGATATTATAGTAAAAGCACAATAAGTACTATACAGATGCTGAACATGTATATGAACACAACAGTATACAGCTTACAGTAGGCCATAAGGCCAAACCCTGGAAATAAACATATAATTAGTAATAAAATATAAATATATAATACAATGATGATTATGTAGTTAACTATTGGTGTAGAGATACACTGAAAGGGACTTTTTCAAGGGCTAACCCTCTCAATATATCCTACCAATAATTAACAGAGCTATCTGTTTCTGATTGCCATCTGCCTGTTTATCAGCGTACAAATCTTAAAATTAATTTTGTTATAATTTAGTAGCAAACAGGCAAGATAACATTTAGCCCGACAGATACTTTCGAAACGAATATATAGAAAAAGGAAATAAGAAAAAAGAAGGCCAACTATAATTTTCAATTTCTGTTGTGGTATTATTTTTTATTTATACAAAAGCAAGCTATAGCTAACATAAGGAGAAAGGAAGTAGGAATAAGTACAGTAATAGTACCTCAATTTCCCTCGAATTACTCTAATAGATCTTGAGGTATGAAAAATTAGGATTAGATATTAAAAAATGAAAAGTAAAGAAAAAAGCATTTATATAATTGTACATGGGATTTAACCGGGAGCTTAACTGCCGGGCCCTTTAGTAAGGGATCCTATGGTGAAAGAGGCCTATGCGCTCCGGATTCATATTATTGAAATGAAAAAATTATAATTCCTCAGAGCGGTTTAATACTAGAACATACGTACAAAGAACGGTTAATATACAAAAGAGCTTTCGGCTGAGTAGACAGCCTTCTTCAGTTAAACAGAAAATATATTAAATGACAGTTAGAATGGAGATGTGAACTGCCAAGTTGGTGCGTGAGGCGCGTGGCTAATTGTTTGAGGTTGAAGTTTGTGGCTGTGACGTATGGTGGTGACGCGGCCAGCGTTTGTCAATGGACAGAATTATTGCTTCTGTGATGGGGTTAACTTGACAACCACTGTTCCTGTTCAAAAAGGTATCCGAGCATTTTATGTTTAACGATTCCAACAAGGTGCGCTGTAGGTAATGGTGGGACCTGTCCACAACCACGACATGGCGGTGTGGGTCAATGTCGTGGTGGGTTGTCCAGACATGCTCGGCAATAGCTGAGTGTTCCACATCTACCAAACGGATCGCCCTTTTATGTTCTGAGAGTCGTTTCTCGAGCCGACGTCCAGTCTCTCCAAAGTAGCAGCTAGTGCAGTCACGGCAAGAGATCAAAACAGATGGGTAGAATCCTAAAATCACATGGGATAAAGTGCATCCAAATCCCAGGCAAGAAACTGCGTTCTTCATTTCCAACGTGAAAACACCTGTCCCCATCCTTCTACAGAGCGGTTTGGTCTATCGCATCTCTTGCCGTTACTGCACTAGCTGCTACTTTGGAGAGACTGGACGTCGGCTGGAGAAACGTCTCTCAGAACATAAAAGGGCGATCCGTTTGGCAGATGTGGAACACTCAGCTATTGCCGAGCATGTCTGGACAACCCACCACGACATTGACCCACACCGCGATGTCGTGGTTGTGGACAGGTCCCACCATTACTTCGGCGCACCTGGTTGGAATCGTTAAACATAAAATGCTCGGATACCTTTTTGAACAGGAACAGTGGTTGTCAAGTTAACCTCATCACAGAAGCAATAATTCTGTCCATTGACAAACGCTGGCCGCGTCACCACCACCATACGTCACAGCCACAAACTTCAACCTCAAACAATTAGCCACGCGCCTCACGCACCAACTTGGCAGTGCACATCTCCATTCTAACTGTCATTTAATATATTTTCTGTTTAACTGAAGAAGGCTATCTACTCAGCCGAAAGCTCTTTTGTATATTAACCGTTCTTTGTACGTATGTTCTAGTATTAAGCCGCTCTGAGGAATTATAATTTTTTCATTTCAATAAGGGATCCTGGTATGTCTATAAGAGGCCATCTTATGGTGTTAAATAGATAAAGATAATGATGAAATATAGAATAATATAGAAAATTAGAGGAATGGCTAATTCCTAATACCCAATTACTAGCTGATTTATCATAAATTATCCCATTACACAAAATGGTATATGTTCTATACTGAACAAATAATAAAATAAAATAAAGAATAGATAATTTAGAATGACCAATAAATAAGTCAGTAGTTAACAACTGCTTACCACATTGAACTGTTCTACGTGAAAGAATGAAAAAGTTGAGCAGATGTTACTATATACCAAACAATTAGTGACACCAGCGCCCTCGCAGTTCTGAAGTCTAAAGGACCAATTAATTAAATTAAATAAATAATATTAAACCAAAAGCAGCAGCGCCCTCTGGATTTTTTGGAAAAGATTATTAAACTAACTAATAATCTGAAATTACAGTTGAAGTGTTTAGAGAAGATCCGGTGAAAATGAATAGATGGCTCTCAATTGAAAAAAACTTGATATATTTTACCATATAGTAATGAAGAAATCTTTTTAAAGATGAAGTTAAATTCCATTTAAATATGAAATTAATTCCTACCTTAGGAACAACCTTATGTCTGCTACCTTAATTCCTACCTTATGTTAGATATAGCTTGCTTTTGTATAAATAAAAAATAATACCACAACAGAAATTGAAAATTATAGTTGACCTTCTTTTTTCTTATTTCCTTTTTCTATATATTCATTTCGAAGGTATCTGTCGGGTAAATGCTATCTTGCCTGTTTAAGCCTACTAAATTATAACAAAATTAAGTTTAAGATTTGGACACTGATAAACAGGCAGATGGCAATCAGAAACAGATAGCTCTGTTAATTATTGGTAGGATATATTGAGATGGTTTAGCCCTTGTTTTTTGTTATTTAGTGTTTAGGAGTATTAGCAACTAAGGCCATATTGCTCCGGGGATATGCGGTGCTCATTCCCTGACCTTTCCGCATCCTCCGTATTTGGTGGTCACGGGCTCGAACCCCGGTCTAATCAAAAAGCATGTGCTACGCACTGCTGCTCCTGCCCACCTGGCTACGGAGGCGCCGTTTAGCCCTTGAAAAAGTCCTTTTCAATGTATCTCTACACCAATAGTTAACTACATAATCATCATTGTATTATATATTTATATTTTATTACTAATTATATGTTTATTTCCAGGGTTTGGCCTTGTAGGCTTACATGGGCTATTTTAGTATTTATAAGGTATTTTGGCCTTATGGCCTACCTACTGTACGCTGTATACTGTTGTGTTCATATACATGTTCAGCATCTGTATAGTACTTATTGTGCTTTTACTATACTAATTAGATTACAGACTGATGTAATGTACAATCTGCTATTGATGGCATTAACCTGATCTGGCTAATAACTTTTATATTCATCCCTACTGTTTATATATATATATCGGATGAACCATGATGAATATAAGACAAGAAATATAAGTAACAAAGTGAAGAGATACAGAAAAAGAGCAAAAAATATGAAAAAAAAGTAAAGGAATAGAAGAAATCACGGTATATGTAAAAAAGCATACATATAAAAAACACTTTTCTATTTTTATTTGTATATTTTTTATATTTATGTTTTTTTTTTTTTTCTTTTTATATTTTACTCATAGTCTGATTTCTTTTTTTTTCTTTCTATGTATTTCTTTGTTCTCTTTCTGTACCTCTTGCCAAATTTTTCAATTACTCGTCCTAAAACTTGGACAGCAGTTTAAAAAAAAAAAACGACTTTAAAAAAAAAGTACCAAATATATAACTATTTTTACAGCTGCCTTCGAAATATGCCACTTATTATGTTTGAACACCCAACAACATTGCTACTCTAATCAATGATAAAAACTAATTTTGAAGTTTGAAGTCTTTCACTGATTCCCTCAATTAAAGTCCTTATCGAATACTTCAGGCAAAGAATTTTTTAAAGTCCTTATCGAATACTTCGGACAAGTATTTTTTAAAAGTCCTTGATATTCAGACAGTTTTTTTTTTTTTTTTTCTTTTGCGAAGCAATAGTCTTATCCAAAGTCATCCACTGGGTCATCACGTGCCTTTAAACCAGCTAACGAGCAACATGAACGAAATCGTGTCGCACCTACTTGTTCTTTTTCTCTTTACCTTAACTGCATCTCAATCAATGTTGGCTATTAACGTGATGTTGAGGATCCGGCATTAAAGCAAAATCATGTAATTTTTCATGTCTTGAGGCAGCAAGATGTTTCTTTATTTTCTCGTAAGGCTTTTTACCAGGTTCCTCTGAACATTTTGGGTAGCAATATTTGAGTGACGCTGAACTTCCAACTACGTCCAGTGTCAGATTTAAGTATTTTTATTTTAATGTTCTATTTTCAAAAAAAAAAATAAATAAATAAATAAATAGTACGCAAAAAAAGCATAAAGAAACAAGAAACAGTGGAACAAACAGAAGGTACCTACAGTGGTTTCTTCTGAGCACGAGATAATATTCAATCAAAATTAAGTCCATGGAGTGCTTCGGGTAATATCGTTTATAAATATGCACATTCACAATTTGTTTAGCTATTAACATTAATTATTTATTTTATTATAGCAGTAATTTTTCAGGGTTTTAAAATAAAAGGAACACTACCTACTTTAACACTAATCAGCACTTAATGGGTATGGCGGAAAGTACTGCATTATTATTTATATATATAGATATATATATATATATATATATATATATATATATATACATACATATATATACATATATATATAAAGCCCGAACTTCAGAAAAATCCAATCATCAGCAATTTTCAATCCAATGCAGGATGAAGGCCTCTCCAGCAACTTTCCAGTTCCTTCTGTTTTGAGCAATGGCCATCCATTTACTACTCACAAACTCATGAATTTCATCTATCCATCTCCGCCTTTGTCTTCCAGGTTTTCTTCTAGCTCCTCTTGGGTACCATTCTGTTATTTTCTTAGTCCATCTGTCATCATGTCTTTTACTTGAGTATCCTTTACTTGAGTTTGCTGCCTAATCCATGTGTTTCTCTTCTTATCTAACAGTCTGATTCCCAACATAATTCGTTCCATTCTTCGCTGTGTAGTTCTCAGCTTCTCTTCCATTATTTTGGTGAGTGCACAAGTTTCACTTCCATAAGTCATGGTGGGGAGTATACATTGGTTCATTATTTTACGTTTCAGACAAACTGGGATATTGCTCTTCAGTATGTGACTATATTTTCTGAATGATATCCATCCAGAAAAATTTATTCTTCTCTTGACTTCCAGCCATTTATAATTATTACAGCTAATAACTTGTCCCAGATAAGTATATGACTCCACCTTTTCAATTACTGCTCCTTCAATCATTATTTCCCTTTCTGTGGCATATTTGTTCATCATTACTTTTGTTTTAGCCATATTCATCTTTAGTCCAAAATCCTTACTAACTGTGCATAACTGATTAAGATTTTCCTCTAATTCTTTGGGATAGTGGCTTATGACCACAATGTCATCTGCAAATCGTAAATGGTTTAGGTACTCTCCATTCAAATTGACTCCTTTCTGCGACCAGTCTAATCTTCTGAAAGCTTCCTTGTCGAACTCCTTTCTCAATTTTAAATTTGCTATTGTCTTTGTCTAATCTAATAAAGGAGGTAGCGTTCTCGTATATTTTCTTCAAAATCATAGTATATGGGGTAGCTATGACTTGTCTTTCCAGTGCCCGAAACACTGCCTTATGCTGTATGGAGTCAAATGCCTTTTCATAATCCACAAATGCCAGGCATAATGGTGTTTTATATTCATTTGCTTTCTCCATTAGCTGTGATATTACGTGAAGGTGATCCATAGTTGAGAATCCTGTCCTAAAGCCAGCTTTGCTCTTTCGGTTGATTCGCATCAAGTATTCTTTCTAATTTGTTAGTAAATCCAATACTACGAGGCAACTACTATCTTGTGAATTTACATGGAATAACTGAAGATACGATACACTCACATCGTTGCTTTATTTTGTCCGACACGTACCATAATAACAAACCCAATTTCAACGTCAAGAGTTAAGGACTCTTCCTTACCACGCGTAGGGAAGGCGCTGTGGCAGTTTCAGTCACAATATCGCAACGTTAAAAGATCACGTTGTGCAGTATAAGATCACGTTGTGCAGTATAAGTATAAGATTATAAAATTACAACTTAATGCTGAAATTACGGTGAATACTGTATGTGAAAAACATTTCTCTGGTTGTTTAACTGGCCATATTTAACAACACAAGACAAACCGTATGAACATGTAATTTGATTAATAACGCTTTCGTATGGTTTATCGTGTACTGTTTGTACGAGCGTATGTTCACAGCCCGATTTGCATACTACGCGTGCTGATAAACCCAAGAACAACTAACTAGAAAAGCTATTCCCCGAAATTGCAACTGTAGCTTAGACTGAAGGCCTTTTATAATTCTTCTAGTCTCTGGTGGGATCTGAACTCAGACCTCTCTCAAACGAGTGACAAATCCACTATGCTATCTGCCTAATGATTGATAAAATCTTTGCATGAATATATTGATAATCAAATACTGGTTACAATGTGTGTGTGTGTGTGTGTGTGTGTGTGTATTTATTACCAACTTAATACGATACATAGAAATGCGAAGCAGTTACAGAGATATCAACCAGGGAGTGGGGGGGGGGTTCCATATCAGCCATAGCACGCAAGGAAAGAATAGATTAATCAATACTCGGCATAATATTTGAAAAGGAAGTATCAGGTTCTGTTTCGGCTCTCACTGTTTACTGAGTTTTGATCAAACGAAAACGTTAAACGGAGCGAAATTTTTATCACACTAAAAGCTCATAGTAAAGTGTTTATCACAATCAATCACAAGTGATAACTGCAAATAGCAAAGAAGAACCTGTGAATTCAGAGTTCGATATTCACTGATTTTCTTACGGCTTACAGAAGTTATCAAATAGTTTAAAGCCGGCAATACTGTCAAAACTAACAGGTCAATAGTTCAAAGCCATCTATTTCCACCAAGGATTCAAAATGGGAATTATCTTTTCTAGATACAGACTATGATTAGAACTATGCGATTATTTATTATTATTACTTTTTCTCCTTATGAGATTTTTAACCACCGCGTGAAGGATACTGGTACCAAGTGTACGGAGTGGTTGGTTGTGTCCGGTTGCTATTATTATTAGTGTTGGTCGAGGAACTCTCTGACTACACTACACAGGTGTTCGGGATCGCAGGTTTCAGGAGTTCCATATATTATTACTATTATATTAATTCTCCCTGATGGGAGGTTCCACCCCGTGACGGGTACTGCTACCAAGTGCACAGGATGGTTGTTATGTTTGGTGTTACTGTTGGTCGAGGCACTCTCGGACTATCCTACGGTATTCAGGATTCCGACTTTCTGGAGCTCATTGTATGTGTTCTCTGAGAGACCTATCGCTGCTTGTCTATTATGTAGCCTTTTGCGTCTGCCGGTGGTTTACACGATGATCGTTATTTGCTGCATATGCCAAATCCCTTTGATCTCCTGTCTTAGGCCGGTGTACATCCTGATCTTTTTCTCGTGAGTTTTCTAGAGGTTTCCAGTGTTGGGCACTGCTATGTCAGTCAGATAGGTAGCCTTTTCCTTCTTGTCGACAAGGGTTATATTCGGTCTGTTGTGCGAGGTTGGGAGTGAATGGCAACATACTCGTATTTTTGAAATATACTAAATTTTTGACGGTAGTCCGGAGTAGAAGTCTCGTGCGTTCTTGTTCTCGGCCCACTAAGCTTGGACATCTAATAATACTTGAAACCGAGGGTGCGTCTACGATCCCTATAATGAGTTTTGCTAACCGTTCACAAACCTTTAGATTGTGAACGGTTGTCCAGTTGACCGGTTGAATCACCTCAGAATACAGCATTTTAGACCATAGTATCCGCTGAGCTGTGCTTCTGGAGCCGAGGGTTAAGTAACGAAAACACAGAACAGGATTGGAAAGAGACTTCTTTGGATGTATTTTATCATTAGTGTAAGAACTCTCACTGCCAATCACCGGATGCCCTTCAGGAAGGGCATCCGGCCTTAAAATTTTCATGCCAAAACAGTAAAAAAGCTGACCTCATAAAAAAATGGGGAAAAAGAGAGGACAAAAAAAAAAAAAAAAAAAATTACCGATTCTGTGCAACCTTAACTACTTTTCAGATACAGTTTGGAGGATGGATTACTAGGTTAGCAATAAAATATAATCATTTGCAGTAATGGTACTGACAGCCAGTGTAAATAGTCCTAGCTATTTTTATCGCTTCTAGCCATGGTTTCATTTTCAAATAAGCATAATTTGGCTTTAAAAGCGAGGTCAGTTACTCAAGAAGCTCTTGGAAACCTTTCACAGAAACTCACCATAAAGACTTTTATCGACAATAGACAGAAAAGTTCAACGATGTCACAGGATTCCTTCCCCGCTACTGTTCAGACAAAATCAATTTCTTATTCGCACGTTTGTTTTATGATCACTGTAAGTCAATTCGTGTTTCTTGTGGGGGGCAGAGGGGGGGAGTTATTCGTTGATAACTGCAACTGTATTTACTTGAAAATAATTTCTTAATAAAGTGGCTAATAAAAGACTATTACGAGTTGATGGGTCTAATTACAGTACGTATTTTTCAAATTAAGTAAATTTGTAGAGGCGATAATAAAATTATTTTATCAGTCCATTAACTGCAGTTCAAGAAATCATAATAAAAAAGTAAAGTCAATGACTCACACTAAGTTTCTAAAAATTAAACAGGGTAACGTTATAATATAACAAATAACTATACCCAGGCAGATAATTTAAGACGTGGAATGACAGCACCACAGTACAATCACTCAAGTTTCGTTGGATGGGAGGACATACACTTTCCTTACATCCAACTGCCAGTGGATGGGAGGAAAGTGTATGTCCAAGAATATGTTAATACAGTTGCAAGTTCTGACATATCTGGTAGTTGCACCTTAGGAAAATTACGTGCTGCTAGTGTGAGTTGCATAATATCCGATTGGAAGACTGAGCATCGTTTTGTTATTCGTTACTGTGTTCGACAGGGTAAGAATGCTACTACAGACAGTGCAAAAGAAATGTGAGAGATTTACGAAGAGAAGCATTTGAATAAAACTGCTATTTTTAACTGACACAGAAAAATTAAAGAAGACAGAGAATCTGTGGCCATAACGACCATCCTTAAAGACTTCGAGAGGTTCATCGATGGCGAAGGAGGTTATTTAGGTAAGGAAAGAGTACCGACAAACCTCAGCGAGGAAATTTCAAATTAAGGTACGTTCATTCCACCAATTAAATGATTAATCTGTGTAAAATTTTGAATATTCTGTTTTATTTTATTTTTATTATCATTTATTTATTTTGGCTGATGCAGAAAATTCCGCATCAGCTCAATTGTATTCAGCAGAAAAATGCATTTGGGCTAATAATATACTTTCCATTAAGAACATATTTCATTTTGAAACTCCCATAATTTTGACCAAGAAATAATGATCAGAAATCTTCACAAGTGGTAACAAAGTGTGTTTTGAAAGTCTGAACCTAACAGTGCTTATAGAATTATTGTACTGATTCTATTATCATTGGAAATTCTCTAAGCACGGAAATTTTTCTAAAAACAGAGGGAATTTTCAATGAGAAAAATATTAATTTTTTGCTTTTAACGTTTAATTTGTAATAAAAACATCTCCCCCTGATTCACTTATGTTACTGAAGACTAAGTTATTGCATTCGCTGATGGATTACTGATTATCTGTAACTCTTAAGCACTTAATCGTACACAATTTCATATTTATTTCGTTTCACTTCTCTTAAATTTTTTATTTACAATCGTTATTTGCCATACCCTTACCGCATCTCTCTCCTTAACAAAGTCCCACTTCTGTCTGTTCCAACTTCAGTAACTTTTTTTGAGGGGATAGAAGAAACGAAAATCAGAAAAATGTTAAACCTGCTAATTAGATTTATGTGAGATCAAATTAAGAGCTCATTAATTTTCAGCATGCTTAATGTCGCAAAAGTGAAGCTCGCCAACAGAAAAGATTAACGCATGAGGGTTTCCGGCTGGAAGCAGATACGAACAGCACAAAATTTCATGTAATTTTTTTTAGTTATCCATAGAGTTAAACTAAGTTGGGATACGTGTCGGGCGACTTGCATTCGTACATTAAATTTTATTTTATTTTTTGAGTACTAGGACTTTCTGTTTTTAGGGAATTTTTGAAATTCTCAAGAATACATAACTATGCAGCTTTGTAATTTCATCTATGTCTGCTTTACTATCTATGTCCTGAAATTCTCCGGATTTTTGGTGGTCACACGGCTGTCATAAAAAAAGTCGTAAAATATTGCATTCCTACAGCTCAACTTGTTGTACATAGGTACAAGGGTAGTCTACTTTCTAGAGAGTGAAATATAATATACAATACATGGGAAAACTATAGTAAATATACAGGAAAAAATAGTAAACAGCATTTCTTTTAATACATTCAGTGAAACCTCACCTCAGTCTAATTTCATGCAAGAATCATGAAACTAAGAAACAAAATAAAAGAGTCGTTAATCTTGTTCAACAATAAAAATTAGGCAATTCCACGACATCAAAGTATTCCTCAAACGTAGTTGGAGCGCAGTAGAAACTTGTGACTCAAAGGTGAAATCTTGATCCTGCACAATAAGCTGTAACCTGGCCAATCAGAGAATTAAATCTGCCGATTTATGTATGGTTTATCGGATTTGGCCATTTTCTTAAGCACAGCCGCAAAAGGGTTGCTGAATTTGGAAGGTTCAACAGTACACACTTACGTAGAACTGCTTGTTATAAAATCTCTTACTTCTCACAAAGTTCAAATGGTTTCATTTGACAGGCACATTTACTTTATGAACTTTCAATCGATAATGTACCCCTACCTTTTGGAATGCACTGCAAAAATAGCATCCAGGTATACGTTTTTAGTGTACTTTTAACAGCCCTTGCTGTTGAAAGTACAGCTAATTTTTGCGCAATCAGTTTTTTACTCACTATTTTAATTTCTGTATGTATTATTGTTCTGCACTATACACAAGGTAAGTAAAATTTCACCACAAACTTGAAGTTTTATGATATATTACCATATTCATTACAATCTAAATGAGAAATCAATTTTACTGCTTAAATTTAGCAATAACTAAATAAAACAAAACAAAGAACAAAATTAATTAAAAAATTTCGAAGCGTCTTGACTTTTGGTTCACTTTGTGTGTGTCTGTGCAGTTTTTTTTTTACTTAGAGAAGGAGAGACTCCACCTGTCACACGCATGTGCAGAGAGAGAGAGAGAGAGAGAGAGAGAGAGAGAGAGAGAGAGAACCAGAAAATGCATTACAAAATACAATTCCCATTCTAGTGAAAAAATCTATTAAAACCAAACTTTCAGCGAACACTCTTCTTTGAACACAATCTTCCCGAAAGCAGAAGGTTGGGGTAATTGCATTCTCCGCATGACTCCGAGTATTGGTGTCGGGACAGGATGTCAGACTACGGGTGAGATATAACGCAAACGGTGAGTGTCGCTGAGAATCCGCCAGAGGTGGCGGATGTTGGTGTAGGAGGAGTGATAAACAAGCGACCAAAGGTAAGGGATGATATAGCTTATAGAAGGTATTGATTCCCGAACATCTATTCGCAGATACTCTGTCAAGATTCTTGCGTTACTTTCTCTTTGTATAACCTTCGCGTGATTTAAAAAAAAAAAAAGTAAGTAATTTTAAAATTAAAATCATTTAAGAACTACAGCCAGATGGCGCTTTGGGAAACACGTTGATATTTTCGTAACAGGAAGGACAAAAATTATTTACTCTGCCTTGCTATTTTTTTTTAACTTGACTGCGAAAATAAAGTTGTGTGTCGAGCACGGAACAAAATCAATCAATCACGTAAATTACTTTAATCCAAATTTATCAGACGCAGTTTAATATTCAGCCCCAGATTCCTCGCTGAGAAATTAAAGTTTTGTTGAGGTCATGAAAATGAAGTTAACACAAAGTGGTGAAGCAATGATTTATACGGTACGTTGGGACACTTCATAATGAAGTATGGTCCCCCCTATTTATCTTGCTTATTTTAATATCTTCAGTCTCGAATGTAACACATGAGCCTTTATAATATATCAAGTCTTTCCGCATTGACGGTTATTAGATGGATTAAATATTGCTTGCATTTATTTTTGACACTCAGTTAAAGGAAGAACTAGTTGGCCTCAATAACTTGGTGGGGATAAAAAAGCGGTGGTAATTCTTTTAACTTTCTGTCAGATAATGGGCACCACCAGAGAATATAACACTTTGCAAAACGCTTCGGAATCAATTAATTCATGTTAAAAAAATTACACCTACTAATTTTTTTTAACTTTCCTTTCATTCTAAGTTTTCCCATTTTCTATCTGTCTGCTCTTCCAGTTGTAGGTAAATATACGGACTGAGTCAAAGGCTAGATAACTTGCAAAACAACAGGAAGAGGGAAAAAATTAAAACGTACGTCAGTGGGTGATGGATAGGCTGAAGGGTTCTGGTGAATGACTGAAAACAGACCACGAAAAAGAATGCTAGATACATGAAACGGCTGACAAGTGCTCCTGTACGTATGTACAAAGATGAAGTAAAGCAGAAAAGAATTGAATTATTTGAAACATGTGTTCGTGTAACGAATAGAATGCAATAATTTTTATTATGCTGTGTGGCATTTATACTAGCATATAACTTTGGCAGATACGAAACTAAATCATTAAAAACTGCAGCAAATTTTCTCGATCAAAATTGTTGAGAAAATGAAGCGAATTGGTTATCAAATTTCTTATTTGGGATAAAATTCTAAAGGGTTTTTTTGTTTCGTTTTGTTCTGTTCTGGATTACCACGCATAGCGAGCAGGTATACGTGATGGAACCAAAGAGGTCAGGTGTTAGAAGAATTTGCTCCATTGTTGATTATAAAGCAACGTTCTCATTTCAAAAGAGGACAAAATGCAAGCTCCACTTTGCATTGTTCAGCGTGCGGGAAGGAACAGGGCAATGAGAAGCACTTCAATCCTTACAATTTCACTTAATTGTCTGTTTTCCGTGTATAAAGAAGTGCGAGATGTTGAAGCACTACAACAGTAGCTGCGGAAATTATCTGGTGACAACAAAACAGTTTCGACAACACACTGCAGCTCTCAAGAGGCAGCAACAGCTTGCTTGGAATTTATTTTATTTTTGCTCGGGAACTCATTAAAGTTTATTGAAGGCAAGAACGGAAATAAAATCCCATTTTTTAATTACTCTAGAAACTCGCAAGCTTTCGGTACAATGTTTCACAAGTGTGATTACGCTGAAAGTTGGCGTTTCATTTTTCGCCAAAAGTCACGTGTATACACGCTCTCAGCGTAATTACTTCTTTTTTATATCGATATATATACCAGTAGAATACTTAGGAAACGCCGAAAAAAAGTTTAATTTTAGTTTCGTTTTTTATATGTAAAAACATAAGAGCCAAAGAATTTTCTAAAAATTTCAGTTAAATTAAGTCAGTAAAAAAGGAATATAAATTTTATATTATTATTATAATTATTATTATTAGTGGCGAAAAGGGGGAAAAAAACATGATGCACCTATACCATTTTTTGTAATTATTTCATTATAGGCAGTAGTTAATCTTATAGTTCGCATATTGAGTTAAGAAAAGTTTTTTCTCCCCCTTTTCCTATTCAACTTTTCTTATGTACTGAAGCTATTTCATATGTTAAAAAAAATCTTATCTACGGTAACTGTTTTTCGTCAAATGATCTGAAAAACTTACCAAACTGAGGAAACTACAAGAACAATAAAAAATATATATATAAGTGCATCGAAGATAAGATAAAACTTGATAAACATCCACACACTTAAATTTAATTTAAAAATTTAGTTAAAAACGGGTTAATTACAATATTCTTCTTTCGTATATCCGAAAATGTAATGAAAAGTAATATAAATAATTTATTTTCTTGTTCATTAGTCAACCTTCTTGCAGCATAACAGGTACTTTTTTTTTTATTTTATAACTATTTCGGTATATACGAAACTGCATATTAGCTAAAGTTTTGAAAATAACACAAACCGTGCGAGAAACTATTACTTTCGTTTATAATCTTAGCGACACACGATCATTTAAATGCTCTTTCAATTATTTAAAATTAGATAGATACGATTTTAATATTGCAAATGATACAAGAAATTTAACTTATAAAGAGAAAAAAAAAAAATCTGTACTGGGTACATAATGTGTCCTACCGCTAGCATATTTAACGTGTTTTACATTTAGGAGTCATCGGCAGGCATTAAAAACGTTTTAATTATTATATTTTAATAAAATTCATGGATACTAACATAACTGTTTTTATTTTATTAATAATAATTACATATCGGTTACTGAAAATAACCGATATGTAATTATTTGTGATGACTAAAGTAGGATATATAATTTTTACATTGAAGAGATTTTTAGTTCAGGACTGAAACACCATCTATAGTTGTTCCATTATGTGTAGTATTTATCGAAAGATCTGATGACATGTCCAAGTTAAAGAATGTTTTCATAAATGTGCAGAACTCTTTTCCAGCCTCAGAGTTTAATTGTAAATAAAAAAAATGTACATTCAATCTGAAAACACCAGGTGACTTGAAACTAGATGTGTTTTCGAATTAACACATTTCCCAGTTTCTGAATGTTTTTTTTGTATCTTAATCTTAATATTTCTGTTTCTAAATTCCTTAGCTTTCCAATGATAAGTTATACGTCCACATTATCCCGTGATGATTTATTACGTGAGAAAATTTCCTTGATCACATGTTCATATTCTCCACTATCCTGGAAAAACGACTGCAATTTTCAGTACTGGAAAAACTACTGTAATTTTCAGAGGTTTGAAAGGCTTTTCTCTAGTAAAGAGCTAAGATAAAACTCCGTGCAAAATTTCATCAAATTTGGTCCAGTAGAAGATAAATTATTGTTGCCATCATACAAGTATGATTGCAACAATACAAGTCACAATAATTCGCTTCTGGCGGAAGCTGACGTTACTTCCATAACGATTTTCGCATGACGGGTTTTCGTTACAAAATTTTTGGAATAATGCCAATAAAAACATTTTTAACATTAAAAAAAACAGGGAACTTTACATGTCACACCCTCTAATAGTTTGTCTAACTCATCTCCATAATATCAGACCAAATCCCGTTCCAACAATCAATCACCCGCTGACTGAAGTCAAATTTTACACTTCTCTCCTGAAACCATCCATTCTCAATTTTAACTTATCTGTGTTGTCTGAGCAAGAGGAAAGGTACCATCAACATTGAGGCGCCTCCGTAGCCAGGTGGGTAGGAGCAGCAGTGCGTAGCACAAGCTTCTTGATTAGACAGGGGTTCGAGCCCGTCACCACCAAATACGGAGGTTGCGGAAAGGTCAGGGAATGACCACCGCATATCCCGGAGCAATATGGCCTTAGTTGCTAATGCTCCTAAAAAAAAAAAAAAAAAAAAAAACAAATAACAATAACTCAATCCATTCAAAGCCTTAAACACCTCAATCAAATCTCCTCGCACGTGCCTAGTCTCCAGACTGCAATTTGCAGCACCGAAACCTTTCCTGGTAAGAGCATCCTGTTGTTCCCCTTACTAATCTCGTTGCTCTTCTCTGAAACCGTTACAAAAGATCCGCATCCTTTATAAAATGAAATGGCAAATTCAGATCCGCATGCAATATTCGCCGGTTAGGCCAAGTCTTATCCACGGTAAGAAGTGGCCTAACAAAAGGATAATCATCTCCTTATCCCTGATGGCAAAATTCCCGTGGATGGACAGGGAATTAATACAGTATTTTAGACAAAGTCGGCCTCAAGTCAAACTGGGATACGACAAATAACTAATACTTATTCGGAACATATCGAAGGCTTATCTTAAGCGAAAAGTCAGCCATATTTAAAACCATTTTTTCTCACATCAATTTCAACTTAAAATAAAGATTCCTTTACCCTCTACCATCAATAAGCTATAGCGACAAAAAGAAAGCATAACATTTAAAATGTTTAATATCTCAAGGACTGTGGAATGTTTTGAATTTTTGCAAGGAAAGCTGAAATGAATTTCATATCACCTGCATGAATAGCATATCAAATGACTATCATAATTACAGGACCTCTGTAGAAAAGCCTCTGATGATTGGGAATCGAGACTTAAAAGAAAACTTTGTATGCAGCTACAAACCAAAACAATTTTACACACAACGCACAGGAAGCATTCGAAAAATCACCTCCAAATATTAATATCACTCCCTGATGGGGGGGGGAGAGTTCTCACTCTGTGACGGTTAATTAATAATTGTTCGTGCATGGGGATCAAATTTTACTTTTCCCCCAGCGCGCATGGACACATTAACACATGCATACCGATTCGAAGAAGTATGCTAACTCAATAACGCCACTCTAAGTAACTAGTACAGGGCAAATCCATTACTTTTTATTGCTTTACCATAACTATCTAAGCATTAATTTAACAGTACTGAGTTACGGTGAATAAGTGCACAGTCGTCGGTATTCTAAAGAAACTCTTTTAGACAATCTGCACGATTCAAAAACTTTAGTTTTTTCTTATTGGTGGTGTCTCATATAAGACGGAAATTAAAAGCGATAAGCATTGTCTTTGTTTTTCTGTATAATCAGCTGTGTGTAAGAAAAGCTTTTAGATGCACTTCTTGACATTCACGAATAAAAGACAAAATATAACTCTCTTACAAAAGCACTTTTTTGAAATGACGCTAACTCAATTATTCTCCTACATCTACAGCATCAAAGTCACGAGAGGAGCTAATTAGAATTTTTCTTCTTCAGAAGATATATGTTAATTCCAAGGTGGAGAAAAAATCCTATTTCGAAGTCTACATCGCATTCCTTCAAGATACCAAAGGGAACTAACCCCTGAGTAAATTGACAGTAATTTTATAATTATTTTGTGTTATTTTTATTTCTTCTGTAACTTTTTTTTTCTTAAGGATTTCTATTTCGTTCTCAGTCATGCAATCATTCCTGTAAACAATTCAGTCAAACAAAAATAGCAATTCAGAGAAGTTGGGGGGGGGGGGGGGGGGATGTATTATGAATACAGGGTCATGTCCTCATACTTTATTCGTCGTTCTATCCTTCGGTTTTTATATCCTACCGAACAAACATTATTAACTGACAGCATCCGACACGGGTAAAATAATGTTATTCCTTCTGAGAATATACAATTTATAGCTGAAGCTGATGTCAATTATAAATAAAGTTTAAAAAAGTCAACAGAATTATTTTTTATGTCATTTTATAGTTCAACAAAAGTTCAGCTACTGGGAAACTTTCTCGGTATGTAAACATTCATAGAACAAATGCACACAGCAAGAAAAAAAATAGTATTTTTCTAGTAAATAATGTTGTCCGATAAAATATTATTGTTTGTGCATGGGGATCAAATTTTACTTTTCCCCCCAGCGCGCATGATAAAGAAGAGGAAAAGGAAGATTATAACTCCTCCATGCGGGTTTGGTTACGTTTTCAAGGACGTATCAGCAAACAAATCATGCCACTGTGACATTACCAATGACGTCATAAACTCATTTTAGAAATAAAACGTTATGAGGAAGGGAGGAGGGGGCAACGAGTATCATTCGTTGTGAGTTAAGGTTTGGCGAACATTGCATTTGCCTAATAAGTTATGGAAGGATGGCTGATATTCTAGTCTGTTCAAGTAGCTGTTTACAGTCAGCAGAGGATAGGAACTCTGGGGAAGACATTTATCATAAACCTAGTGACAATAATCACAAGAGCTAAATTAACCTGGCATCCGCCTGGTGTGCTAAACCCCTGCTTCCACAAGAATATGTACAGCTATTACAATAAAGTTGGTTTGTTGATGAAAAAACCTATTGACTGAAAAATGATGGAAAGTCAGACCACTCTTAAAATGGCATTTTCAATAGTAACCAATGCGATACGAATCCTTCCTCAAGTATATTGGCTGCCTTGCAAGTAGTCAATTTAATCAAACCAAGTTCAGTAGCGCATACAGTTGAACTGCAAGATAATCACAGATCGATAAACACTACTGATATGCTTCGCAAGTAATAAGGAACTATGTATACAATGTGAAAATCCGAGGCGTGAAAATAAAAGCGAAATAGAACGAGAGCCCGGCATGCTCTTATTACTGTAGGTATACTCCTAATGAATTTGTGAACGTACGCCAATATCTAATAGTTTTAAGCTGCCGCACTTGAGGAAATCAAAGAAGCCAAAGTTGCATATACATTATGTAACTTTTCGGTTGCTAATAACCCTTGATTAGCGGTTCCCAAAAGTAAAATGACCAGATTCTTAGTCTGGTCATTTTAGACGGGCACTGGGCAGGCGTTGCCGATGATCGCCGGGAAGGAAACAAGTAAAAAATACATGCTACATAAACATTACTTACATTTCTGGCCATTCTTACAGATTTCTGTAGAATCACAGTGCACCGAGGCAGATATTAACTAAGGTTATTACGCCCATCTACATAAGATACAATGCCTGTACACATTAACCCAATGTTTTCAAATCGAGGGTCGCGAAACTCCGGGGGATCAGAAGAAACGTAGATTGAGTGTGTTTAATTTTGCTTTTTTACAATTAAAGGGTTTATTTTATAAGGTTCCATCATTATTTATTGGTGTATATAGATTAAAATTTAATTATTAATATTTATTTCTTGCTCAGATCTAACCAAAATAAAATCATCGCTTTTATTCATGGGAGGGTCGCGCAATCACAAACAATTAAAACTTCAGCATTAACTCAAATGTCTTAATGTTAGCAGAACCAAACTGAGCGCATTCTTTAAATTGCAATTCTCATAAATTACAGGTTGGCAGGGTCGTTAAGGACACTAATGACAGTACCCTGCTGCAACAGGATCTAGAAAAGTTGAGCAGATGGGCTGAGAGGTGGCAAATGAAGTTTAACATTGACAAATGTAAAGTACTACATATGGGAAGCAGTAACCCCAGAGTACCGTATCAACTCTGTGTTACTACACTGACAGTGGAAGAGAATAAAAAGGACCTGGGGGTAATTGTGCAGGCAGATATGAAGTTTTCTGAGCAGTGCAGACGGTCTGCAACAGTAGTTCATAGTGTCTTGTCAATGATATACAGGAATTTTTCTAGCAGGAATAAAGAGATTATCCTCTTGTATAAGGCAATGGTCAGGCCACATCTTGAATACTGTATACAGGACCGGAGGCCTCATTTTAAGAAGATGTACAGCTGTTGGAACGAGTAGAGAGGAGAAGGGCAACAAGATTAGTGAATGGAACGAAGGGTTGCTCTTACGAAGAAAGGCTTAAGTTTTTCAAATTACAGTGTCTGGAGACTAGGCACCTGCAAGGTGATTTGATTGAGGTGTATAAAGCCTTGAATGGTTTGAGCATGCCCAATGCTGATGGGATTCTTCCTCTTGCTCAGAATAATCACCTGAGGGGGGGATAAATTCAAATTGAGGAAAGCAGTTTGTAGGACAGATGTGTGGAAGTTTGCCTTTAGCCAGCGGGTAGTTGGTTGGTGGAACACTTCCATCTTTTGTTGTGGAAGTTGATAGCCTTTGGAACGAACGGAGGGGTGAAATGGGAGAGAGTTTTTTTTTTTTTTTTTTTCCCTTTGGCTGATGCTGCATAAGCTTGCTTTCATGCATCATATGCCTCTACTAATGCTAATGCCAAGCCAAATACAAAACACTCAAGAATACTTATTGCCTTTTGAGTAGCATTTTGTTCAGATCCGTTGCACACGTTTCGCATGAGCTCTCTCTCCAAAAATGCAGACGGTTTTTTTTTTTTGTTTTGTTTTATGTTTCTAATGTCCAATATCACAAGAAAATTTATACTCTGCTTTCCTAACTCCATCTAGTTCGGCACTTATCGCTTAAAAAGTCAGGAATATGCGGTTGGGTTCGGGTGAATTGCTAGAGAAGCCAAAACAGTTAAAACCTTAAAGCATATGTAGATTGCATGCATTTTAAAAATTGGAGTTTTTAGGATTTTAAAATAATAATAAATACGTTCGTCCTTAAAAAACCCATAAAGTTCTTCTATTCTATGGACATTTATTTCTTGAACTTAACTTATTGCTGAGACTTCAGTAGCAGACTTTAGAAACTGAACAGCAGGCCTGTTCCACACTGTTCTGCCACTGTGGACAAAATCACACGTGCAACCACTGTGCTAGCCAAAATTTCTTCTTCTTCGAGAAAGAGGACTTGGTAAAGAATTATAAAGAAAAGAAATTGAACAATACAGTCATTTTTCTGCTGGCTTAGATATATACACAAGCGTTATGATTAACTTACACTCGAAGTATCATGAATAGCATTTAAATACCCAGTTCTCTCAGAATATTATTAACATATTTAATTCTTATAACATGCATAACGGAAGTAACTAAGTTCTAGATATTCTGCAAAATCTAATGGAACAAGAGTAGCAGCGAACCAACACTCGTTTATGTTGGACTTCAAAATAGCGAGCAAAATTTTATTACGTTTCATTCACAGTTTTTCTGAGGAACCATTCTTCTTTGGTGTTCCCTGAAAATCATAATCTCACAGAATTTCAAGCCGATATTAAGTTTCTTCTCCTTTCTCAGCCTTCTACTTATTCATGGTATGTTAGCGGTATAGTTCACTAATACTTTTGTTTGGGCTGGTCGGTTGTTATTGGGTTTTAGGAGTATAGGCAATTAAGGCCATGTTGCTCCGTGTATATTGTCTGTAAATTGCGTGTGTTCTGAGGTCTATTTTATCTTTGCTAGACGAAAAACCCGAGCTTCCGGGGGGGGGACCATGCTAGCCACGCTTGAGACAGTTTAACTCAGCCACGTTATGAAAAATATCCATAAATTCCTCCAGTCATCGAGAGGATTCGAACTCAGGTCTTTTCCAGCCAATGTGGGGAGGGACAGCGATTCTACCAACTGTGCTATCCACGGGGCATTTTTGTTTGGAATTACCATAAAATAGTACATGAAATTCACGGGAGGGAAATTAAAAAAAAAACACACACACAAACAGTTTGTTCCTTCAATCACGAAATGTGATTCGTTCGCAATATTATCATAGCAAAGTTGATATAGGATTTTCCCAACGTTTTAGTACTGCTTTTATCACATGTCTGCAATCCCACTATAACTTTACCACAAACATTATTAGACCATTTTTCATCAGGAAGGATACGGGAGCTGTCAGTAACGTCTGCTACTGAAGTCTCAACAATAAGTTAAGTTCAAGAAATAAATGTCCATGCCAGCTCCAATATCGACAATGAAATATAAACTGTCAGACTCACATACGGAGATTATAACGGGAAGAAAATATTAAGTTTATTTTTATTTTTTTTTAAAGAGGGTATACCTAGAAATTTTTCATCATCTAACAGCTGATATCGTTTTGAAGCAAGTTTGGACTTCTGCTAAGATTGATAACCCTAAATATATAATACCAATAGGTATGAATAAGACTTTTCTGAACTGTTGCTTCATGGCGTTTATAGACATCGCTGACTCTTTCACATTAAAATCACAAGCTGCTCTTCGTTAATTTTGATCTGAGTAATTGGTGAAGATTCAGTGTGTTTAAAACGAAATTTCTGTATCCATAAAGACAATTACATTAGTGAACAGCTTTTACAACTTTTCGAAACGGATAAATTAAGTCACATTGATAATTCCTAATTCTGCTATAATATTGACCAAAACCGACCCGCGACTGCTAATTTGTTCTATTTAACCTTTTTCAGTAATTCAATTTTAGACATTTCAGTTTTAAAATGTCTCCTGAAATACGGAAAGTTCCACTTTTCCATATTAGGGTGACATAATGAAAAAATTATATGGTGGCGCAGCTTTACCAAGTATGTTAACAATGAGATAGACAGCACATGTGATGGTTCCATTTCGTTAATATTAGTTTCAATCCCACTAATTAAGCAATATACATATAAAGATACTTCCCTATCGTTGGTTAAAACTGGTTAAAATGTATTACCAAGATACACCACACATACAAGTTACCAAATTAGAGGTTAAACAACAGATGTGAACTCTCATAGAAAGAGCGCGTTTCTTTAAAATATTAAAAAACGGACAATAAGTTATTCACAGTGGGTTAAAGTTCGGTATCTTTGAAGGGCAATATTTTGTTTAGATCGCGTGTGCTCATTGTTCAGTACTGCACAGGCAAAAAATCAATCTTGCGGGAAGTAAATATGGGTTTCAAATATTGGAAACATTTCATCCAACATAAAGAGGCTTGGTAGCTGTATTATCCACGAGGTGTAGGTGAAGGACCTTTTGTAAACGTTTGAATGCAAATAATTCAAAAAAAAAAAAAAAAATGTCGATGAATGTAATATAAACTGACATATTACATTCAACAGTATACTCTTTTTTTTTTTTGTGTGTGTGTGTGTCTCCCCTCCCCCACTCAAATATGGAAAGTATGCTATTTCGCTAATAAGGGCAGGATCACCTAAGCTATAAATTATATATAAAAAAGCCCTGTTACGAAAATAAACATTGTAGTATGTCACACAACTGAACGCCTATACATTATGTGCTGTATGGGGGGGGGGGGGGGTAAAATAGAAAAATCAACTAAACTCGAAATTATAGCAATTCAAATAATAGTACCATTAATATACTTCATCGTGCATTATGGGCCACGCTGTTCGATGATATTTTATAACTGGGATGAAAAGGATCAATTTACACCCCAACCCTATTTACACCAAAATAGCCTATTACTAAACTTTTTTTTTTTTTTTTTTGTTTCTGCAATTACACATCTTCCACCAGTAAAGGAGCAATTCCACTTTTCTCAAGAAATAAAAAAAATAATAATAAATAAATAAAAAAATGCGCGTAACTTCAGTGTGCTGTTGCCCCGTTGGATCAAGTTGTTTGGATTAAGTCGAGACTTGAAAGGTCACGAAGCATTAGGATATCACACCTATAATGTCAAAACAATGTTGGTACATGGTTCATGCGTTTTCCACATGGTGAAAAAAAGTCTAGTTCAATGGTACGGTAAAGTTATAATCGATGCGTGGGAAAACAGTAATCAAAGCCACTACGGCAATTGTTAGAAGTATACATATATGTATAATTCTTATTTAGAAAATATTTACGAATTATTTCTTTTCTGAAGCTACCAAAACTGTACATAAGAACACTAAAATTTTGTCCGCTGTACCCGTATGCTGAAAACGCTTTTTTTGTTTGTTTGTTTGTTATTGGCGCATTAGCAACTAAGGCTATAATGCGCCAAACTCAGGTGATATTTAAATTTTCACTGACCTAATTACTTAGGTCAGCTGAAAACGCACGTATAATTCAAAGACAATAGCTGCTAAAACCATAGTTATATAAAAAAAGTGTGGTCAAGCATCTTGTATTCTTAGATTATTTTTAAACAAAATAATTCCTAACAAACATTGCGCTAAAATATCAATTTAAAATTATGACAAATAATTAAAAACCTTAACTTCACTCATTCCCCCACCCTTCTTATCGTATTATTTAAGATGATGCAACAGGTCAAGCGGAAGAGAAAGCAATTGAAACTTTCTAGATTTCAAGTGGAATGTGCCCACTAAGTGAACAGACCAATAAACAGGTATTAAATATATATATATATCGAAATTACACATCATTATGAAAATTATACGGAAGCTTAGTGTGGCGCTGGATGACCTTCACTTTCCCCCAACCCTATTTACACCAAAGTAGAATATTACGTTGACAAATTATTTCAAAAGGAAAATGGTATATAAATATTAGATCTGTGAGCGAAGAAATACTATCATGTGCACTGTAACAAGAAGACTCGAGTTTAATCATCAAAAACAATTTTCAGAATATTTATTCAAGAAAACCTAAATAATGAGAATTCACTTTTTTCACAATAACATTCTTATAAGTACTGTATTATTCTTTTAAACTACCTTTAGCGAATTTCCCCCCAAGAACAATAGCATAATTACAGTTAGCTATTATGGTAGAAATCATGCTCCCACAGAACGAAGTAAGATTAGATCTGTATTGATTGATGCAAAACTTTTTTTTTTGGAAAACTTCTTTTCCTAATCATTGCCGTTATTCAACGAAATGCGAAGCTCATTATGAACTTGCATTTAACCATGCATTTAAATAATTCTTTTGTGGTATTCCTAATTTTTAGGTATTCCTAACTGTGCAAACAAACTTAAATCCTCTTAACTGTCATGGGATATTGTAATGTCACATTGCTGACAAAAATATCAATCCTAGAAAATTGCTAGTCTCTAAAAATAAGTCCAAATCCAGCCGACTACGAGGAATCCACGTGTACGCATATCTGCATATGCAGGCAGTTTATACTAGAATATCGCAAAACTGAGCGAAATTTCCAAGGATAGGCCGAAGAAAATAAGGAAAAAAGAGCATGCGCAAATGTAAGATACAGACAATCAGACTCCATCAACGATTCTCAAGTGCGGCCACCAGCAATTTACATGAATAAAAACAAAAAAAAGTTCAAAGGTAAACTAACCTGAATTAAGCTTCATTAAATTTTACAATTTCCGTCTTTCTCTATTCCTTGAATAAACCGTCTAAATGTGATTTTAAATGTCGAAAGATGCAAGTACTTTTGGCGAGCCAACCGCACAGATAATGCTTAGCTTGTATTCTTACGTGCTTACACTTAGGAGTTCATGATTTTTTTTTTTTTTTTTTTTTTTTTACTGACTTCCTTGCTGTAGTTCACCCACTCCTCGCTTAAGCGCAGTTGCAACCTTCCTTCTTGAACCAACTTCGGATCAATTATAATAAAGCTACAATATTATAGTCTTAATTTGTTCATGATTAGAAAGAAGCTTGGATATCAAAATGAACATAATAAATTATTTCAAAAGGAAATTCTGAAAGAATGTTAATAAGCAATACCAGTACAAGTCACAAGCTGCTGATTAATCTCACTTGGAAATAAAATTTAATTCACCCAGTTAATTAACAAATTAATAGCTAATTAATGATGCCCAATGCAACCAACACTAGTAAAATATTGGGTTTTCATAAATACACATTGGACCATATTACTCTATTGTTTATTATATTTGTATAAGTGTGTTCAAGAACCGCGATTCGGCTCATGAACACATGCGCTGAACGTACGGGAAAAAAACTTGGAATAACTCGAGGGGAAGGAGTGAGATCCTACGCATGAGAGCGGCTAACCACATCCCGTTTGATTACAGCAGTTTACATTTATACATTGAAATGTAAACTGCTGTACAAAATACACCACATCAGAGTTCTTGCTATCTGGCCTGTTTCATAGTAACCATATAATTTATTTCCTGTATAAGGAGTTTGGACTGGTATATATATATATATATTTTTTTTTATTATATAATTTGCTTATAATTAATCTTTACAATTCCTTTATTATCTCTGCCGTTTGTTAACCCCTGGCATGGTGCCGTGAAGGGTATTGTATGGTCGTGGTACCTGCGTGTACCGGTGAACTGTACAATAAAGATCTTATTTATTTATTTATATTTCTATTATGCCTGGAGTACAATTTTAAACCTTACATCCCTTACCTTGCCCTTATTTCCCCCTCAGGAAGAAATGTATCAGCATCGTCTTATCTTCCGTTTCAAAGTAAGAAGAATACTTCAATTTCCATTTCAAATGAGTTGTAGCAGACAGAGAAAACGAATTTACAGAGACAAATTACTATTAAGACCAGCTACGGTTGGCTTGTTAATTTAGAAGATAAAAGACAATTAATTTTAACCACCATTCGGTAGAAACAAACCGAGTCTGTCGCTAGACGCCAGCATTTGCTTGTTTAACTATACGGTATATCAGTGACATGGGTAATTATTCTTTTCTCTCAACTCCTTCAGCTGTCGTGGGTGTTAAATGCAATATAGAATAATGAAGAACTTTAATAAGTTCTAACTGATAATATACGTTATACAATAACATGAAATCGAATATTCTAGACGTCATATTCAATCCAAAGGCTTTGCACTGGGGTTCAAATAATCGGATAAAGTGACTTGTATTAGACAATAAATCTTCGTAATCTAATTAACTGTAAATAGTAAACTACTGATTGCTTAAGATTTGTCTAGAGCAGAATGTTACTTTCTCCTCCAGTGTTAACAGCAAATCTACTATTTTCCTCTAATCTGCTGGATCTTAAGTTACAATAAGAGAAACCCATGCAAAATCAGAATTTCAATGTTGAAAGTTATTACAAAAGTTCTTACTGTCAGCAGGACCGCATTAAAATTTTTGAAGATCCTATTCATTTTAAAAATCAAAACCTCCACTTCGAACTCAAACATTATCTATTTACTGTGTCTATTTACTGTGTCTATTTATATTTCCTTCAAAACTGCGGTTCCTGTAACTTTTAAGCACTAGTTATGTGTCCAGTCTTCCTATTAGAAAAAGTAGCTTTGCATCTCAGCCATTACGCACACATCAATTCCTTAAAGTTGTCCAGTAGTTATAATCGATGGCCTTTCACACGATGTGGAAAAGGCATCAGTTCAATTACCGTGTAAGTGACTTTTCCTCTAGGATACTCTGGTTCTTCATCCTACAAAACAGGCAAGGAAACTACAGAATACACTCAACTTTGAATTCTAGCCAAATTCAAAACAACCAGCCAATTCCTTAAAACGTTAAGCACAGAAATCCTAGTCAGTCATTTTTATTAACCTTGCACATCACCAAAAGCAAATGATAGCAATTCAGAAAATCAAAGTTAACGAAAATATACACACAAAAAGAATAGAAGAAATACAAACAAATTACAATTCTTACATAACACTGAAGAAAGTCTGCTGTACTTTTGGGATAATTTTGAAATATCTGTTGATATTGAAATATCAACGAGTCCTTTTTGAATCGCCTTGTATATACAGGGCGATTCAAAAAGAACTTTACAACTTCGTAAGTGTTCAGGAGACGTAAATTTATTCAGGAGACTTATATAATTTATTGAACTGTCATATTGTAGCAAAAAAACATCAAGTTTTACTAACGTAGTGCCATAGTACCGAATTCCGTCACCGCGAGCGCCAGCGGCTTGCATTTGAAAAATGGCTACTTTCACAGGAGCCTTATATTTCCATGACACAACCATCAACGGTATCGTGTATCTGAATATGCTGGAAAATTTTCTCATTCCACAGTTCGACGAAGATGACCACGAAGGACGCTTTCACTTTCAGCAAAATGGAGCACCTCCTCACTACCTGATGGAGGTAAGGGAGTTCCTCAATAACCGTTTCCCAGGTCGGTGGATTGGTCGAGCAGGGGCGTTAACATGACCACCTCTTTCCCCAGATTTGACACCTCTAGACTTTTTTCTATGGGGTTTCATCGCGTGTTTGTTCCATCCTTACCTACCAATCTTGCCGAGCTCAAAACCAAAATCACCGCCGCAGTTACAGAAGTTACGCCGGATATGTTACGTCGCGTTGGAGGAAATTGAGTTCAGATGGGATGTCTGCCGTATCACCAATGACAGTCACATCGAACCAAAATGACTGTTGTAGGTAAAGCATGATGTTTTTTGCTACAATATGACAATTCACAATAAATTATATGTCTCTTGAATAAATTTCTATACACTTACGAAGTTGTAAAGTCCGTTTTGAATCACCCTATATATAATGGTAATTAGTTTGGAAGCATATCTTTCGCCGTAGATGGTATGACATTGAGGTCGTGTAAAATTATTTTTAAGAAAAGGATATCAGATTCCTTCTATCATGTGATTCTTTTTATTAAAAAATAACCTTACTCTTAAAGTAACTCGTGAATAATGAAATGAAAGTTTAATTTCTTAAATTTAATGGTTCACTTTACGCAATTTATTCTGACAATTTCTTTCTTTAAATAAAAGGCTTACAATCGACTGTAAAACTCAGTTATCGGTTCAGTCGACATTGTACTAAGTAATGCAACATTTGATGAAACATACTCCTGCTGGCACTAACATAACTGCTTCTAAATCAACAAACGCAGGCAGTATGCACCACTTTCATAAGTTAAGTGCAATATGGCCTAAGTAGCCATTGCACTTAAAACCCCATCAACAACAACATACTCGTATATTCGAAAATTTGAACTCAAAAGAATACAGTAGAGTTTTCAAAAAAAAAAAAAAAAAACCACGTACCTTTTATATACGATTAAAAATAAAAGGAAAAATAAAAATTCAAAACAAAAAGGGAGGGTTTTTTTTTTTTTTTTTTTGTTATGCATCGATTAGTTGGTTACAGTAAGGCAATTCATATGATTTATCATTAATTATGTCTGTAGAAATGTGTGTTCACAGATTTCCACATTGTGAGTACTGAAAAAAAAAAAAAAAAAAAAAAAAAAAAGAAAATCGGAATAACCAATGTCGAAAATCATTCTCCCTCCGATCGTCGAAGGAACGGAAATTCAAGTGATGCGAAGGCCAATAGGTTGTTGTGGTTTTGACTTTACAGCAAGCAACCAATGCCAATGTGGCGCCAGTGTATTGTGTCTAAATTTTGTTTATTTTATGATTGGTTTGCATGTTCGCTGAATTGGAAAAAAAAAAAAAAAAAAACTCAGTTTCCGAGGGGCGGAAGAGGGAACATGCATTCTCATCGGAGATCGCCTAACTCGACCACAGTGTAAAAACCATAACATCCTTGTGAAATCCTTGAACGGGTTGAGCACGCTGAATTCTGATGGGATCCTTCCACTTGTTCAGATTACGAAGGCCAATAGGTTGTTGTGGTTTTGACTTTACAGCAAGCAACCAATGCCAATGTTGCGCCAGTGTATTGTGTCTAAATTTTGTTTATTTTATGATTGGTTTGCATGTTCGCTGAATTGGAAAAAAAAAAAAAAAAAAAAACTCAGTTTCCGAGGGGCGGAAGAGGGGACATGCATTCTCATCGGAGATCGCCTAACTCGACCACAGTGTAAAAACCATAACATCCTTGTGAAATCCTTGAACGGGTTGAGCACGCTGAATTCTGATGGGATCCTTCCACTTGTTCAGATTACGAACCTAAGGGGGCACAAATTCAAATTAAGAAAGGACAGATGTAGAATAGATGTGCGGAAATTTGCCTTTAGCCAGAGGGTGGTTAATTGCTGGAACAAACTTCCATCTGTCGTTGTGGAGGTTGATATGTTGAATAAATTTAAGGAGGAACTGGACAGGCATTTGGAGGGAATGGTGTGATTTTTTTATTTTTTTTTGGCTGATGCTGCATAAGCTCATACATTTGCTTTCTTGCATCACATGCTGCTGCTGCTGCTGCTACTAACTACTACTACGCGCCTCCGTAGCCAGGAGGGAAGGAGCAGTAGTGCGTATCACATGCTTCTTGATTAGACCGGGGTTCGAGCCCGTCACCACCAAATTCGGAAGATGCGGAAAGGTCAGGGAATGACCACCGTATATCCCGGAGCAATATGGCCTTAGTTGCTAATGCTCCTAAAAACCAAAACAACAACGACTACTACTACTACTACATTTCCCCCAAGTCTCGATGTAACGCGGGCCGTTTTCAAATCGTGTGGAAGTAAGGCAATCAAATCAAATCACTCTGGGATCGGTGGGGGAGGGAATGAAGGATAGAACTGACCCACAGATATAAAGGCCAGAAAAAAAAAATAATCAAAAACTTGACGGATATTTAGAGAGAAAAAGAGGAGTATATCAGTAACTGGGAAGGTACACCTCTGACACACCTCACGAAAATGACTTACATGACATTTCATATAATTTTTATAAAAAAAAAAAATAAGATTTTTAAATTTAACACATGTAATAAATTGTGGTTTCATTAAATTTATTCATGTTTAAGAAATAAAAAGCACATGTTTGCAAATCTTTTCTTCTCTAACGTTTAATGAACGAAAAACTCGCAAAAATACCATTTTTTTGAATGAAATATTTATAGACCAGAAAATATCAATGACAATCACATATGTTTACCAATGAAGACCATCAAGTTTTACTATACAGAAAGAAAACTAACTCAAACTTTTGCAAAAGAAGTATAGTTTGTATCGCGTCAGGACTGAAAATCTTCCAAACTAGTTTTTATTATCTAAAGTTAATAACAGAACGAATAAAACTGCAAAAACAGTCTGCCATACAAACTTAGTACAGATTAAGTAACGTCCCTTGTGAATTAACCAAGATTCCGTATACATAAAAATAAGAAATAAGTTTGTATAACGTCAAAAATCAGGCGCAATTTGGTTGTTGTACCCTTGTGCCGATAATACCCACTCTAACAACATTTTCAGAAACACGTAAGTATAAAAATACTCCACCACCAGAAAATACTCCACATGCCGAGAAACTCATGGAACACTTATCCCAGAAAGGATACATAGAGTGTAAGACAACGGCACACGTATTCAAATGTTTTCACACGAAAGCCTTCAGAATGGGGCCAGAAACATGTTAAAGGTGGAATAATGAATTCTCTCTCTGGGTGTTTTCTCCGTTTACCAGTGATGAATTTTTAGGTTAGCGAAATTTGTGTATAAGTAAACTGTCTGTTGTTATTTTGAAGGAGTAGGTATATACAAAGTGGGCAAGCGTTTTTTTTTTTTTAAACACAAGCAAACATGGCTATTCTTATTACGACTTTAGTGGAAACACCTTACTTTGTAAGTTGCAAACCTCTATCACAACACAAAACATATTTTCTGTATATACAGAATGGCCAGTTCACAGTAACTTTCCGAAACGATGAAAGCAATAATAGTGCTCATACTTTCTAAACTCAGGATAATAATAATAATAAAGCTATGGTAAAAGTAACGCTCATGAACAACTGACAAAAATTACAAACATCAACCATTACACCAATAGTTCGGGTAAAGTACTAAAACTAGTAACGCCGTCACTTCAGAAAAAAAAGTCATGATCGAGGGCTCAGTTTAGGTGGCTATACAAACTCTGACAGTTATTCTGCAGTGGTATCCCAAAATCAAGATGTGTAGAGACAGATAAATATCATTCAAATCAATTTCAGGAAAATGGCATCTTTTGTTAAAAGAGGTTCACTACTACAACCAGTAAAGTGGACATCAAAACTGCTCTCAGAGAAAACAACTAACATTCGAATATAAAAGTTGTGCAATCACAGACGAATCAGAATATATACTTCGATAAATCAATTTCAGTAACCGTTGAGAAAGCTTTCTATGAAGGGCAGTATTCCTAGAATTTTTTTTTCAGCTGGTAATCTGTTCGGATGTACACAAAAGAAATGTTGGCTCCAAGTCAAAATACTATCGTAATCTCTAAATCGTTCTGAACCATATTTGAGTCCTCCTCTCCCTTAATCTCTAAATCACTCCTTAAATTCTGTTCACCAGGTGCGAGACCCTACATTTAAAAGCGTTAAACCTATTCGTTTTGAAGAAAAAAAAAAAAAAAAAGAATAGGTTTAACGCTTATACCTAGTTCTAGTTATTGACCGTCTTTCAAACTTGCAGATAAGCAGCAAACTTTGACAGCTTCTCTCCCATCAATATCATTTATTAAGGAAGATTAAATCAAAAAAGGACCTAGCACTGATTCCATGGGATGACTTCACTTGCTAAGCTAATCCACTCTGAATAATGCCCATTTATGACTACCCACTGCCTCCAGCCCTTAAACTAGCCCCCAACACACCTAAGTATCTTCACTGTAATGCCAACGTGGTAAAACACAAATGTTTTACCACGTGAGAGCAGTTAACCAGACCAATCTGGCAAGATCTTTCTTACACGAACCTTATTTCAGGCTTCCACTCTTAGGTCCTGTGCTGTACCCTTAACGATAGACTCTATGATCTCTCCCACCAAAGAAGTCAAAAGGCAAGGAGATCATCCCGGAGTCTAAAATGACGTCATTAACCATTAATAGTGGTTAATCATGTCATCATTAGAATTTTTATGAATGCTATTCCACATTTACAAGACAGTATAAACTTCTATATTTTGAAGTCATTTTAGTTATTGAGTTTCACAGTGTGATCACATACTATTCTTATATCATTGTGGCTAGCTACTTTCTTGATCATCTTCTTTTGATAGGGACCTGTGTATTATTTTCGCGATTTACGTTGGAAAAAGTCGGCAGTGCAAATATTTTGCTAATTATGCTGAAAGACGCAGCCAATCTAACGCAAACGTATTCATGGTTTTTGGGAACTTATCGTGATTTAAGGTGTTGACGAATATAAGATCGTTTGTGATTATTACAACGATTATAGATTTGAACATGAGTAAAACCTTTTTTTCTTTTCTTTTTTTTCTCGAGCTAAACATAAAAAGATTGTACTTCTGAACAAAAAATAGAAAATTTCTATTCTTGCCTGATTTTCTCAAGTTATTTGAACTTTTATCACCAGTTAATTGAAACTGCATTACGAACAAATAACCACATCTGAAAAAAAAAATTATTTTGCTTTTCTTTATAAGAATATTACAACAGTTTTACATCTATTTCGCGCGACTGCCGTCTTTTCAGAGATGAATACAGAAAAGAGGAAAAAATAAAACACCCCATTTTGAAATTTAATTTCTTTATCGTTTAACAGTAGGGTAACTTGTAGTAAAGATTATACCTTTACTAAAGTAAGAAATGCTAGTTTTTCCTTTTCCCTGCAAAAAGGTAAAAGCATTTTAACTGAAGACAAATATTAGTTTTCATACAAAATCTTAAAGCTAAAAGACTCCGAACTGTTTCTCCATCTCGACTGTTTCTAAACATTTAAGCAAGTTGCCGTGAGACTGCAAGCTTAGTCGCGAAACACTTATTTTATTTATCTCCTTCGTAAAAAGTACTCTCGAATTTAATAGATTCCAGCCAGTAACTTTATTAACGTAATTTGAAAGTTCTAGAGAACAGCGTACAAGAGAGTAAAAAATAATATTATTAAAATTAATATAAATTAAATAACATGCAGTTTAAAGAGTAACGTTTTTCCAGGACAGAAGTTTAAAAAAAATACAAAATGATTACAGCTAAAGCAGTCAGGAAAAAGAAATTTAAAAGAACATAATCATACACTATTTCGGCAATGAATTATTCATTCGACGTCATGCTGCGCACTGGAATATAACTTCCACATCTGAATAAATCATCAACACTGTATGAAATAAACAGTGCGTTACCCAGAATAATTAGCATCGCATTTTAAAATATAAGTCGAAGTCTGTTATGAATCAAGTCCATCTTTTGATGGAGCAGAACTGACAATCTGAAATGGGAATTTCCCACCAAACTCTTTTCATAATACACTGACAGTGCTATGAACATCGGTCGATTACGAGGAATGCCAACACAATTCCTTACTGAGTTTGAAGTGAGAAAGATTGTTGGCAGCCCCAGCTGACAGACTGTCTAACCCAGAACGTATTTCTATTTTCTGGTTCCCACTAACTTCTAGTCCGTCTATTGTTTCATCGATGAATATCTCTTAGCTGCCTGATTAACATAACTGTGACATCGAATCAGTTTGTAACTAAATTTTTAAACATTTACAATTAGAAAAATAAAACAAATGAGATGTATGACAATAAAAACATGAACGTCTGCTATAAACACAAATGTAATGTTGTTTTATTTCTCCTATTTTCGTGAACATATGTTGGAGAGAAATGGAAAATCTCATGAAACACCAGGAGATATAAAAACAGCGAGACAGAACTACGAGCGCGCTCTCTCTCTCTCTCTCTCTCATCATATATCGTATCTACACAAATACTAGAAAATATATTTTCAACAATGAATTTACATGCAGAATTCAGAAATTTTAATCGCGCATCTCATTTGAAACACGAATTTTTAAAACTGACTCGTCCTCATTATAATGGCAGAGGTTATCATGCCAAGTATGCAGTGAAGTGCAGGAAATAACTCGAATTTCTACTTACCTTTCTGCGAGGGTCAAAAGTATCCCCAATCGTCCATTGCCTGACCATGCCATAAAGGAAGTACATAGCGAACAATTAGTGAACACCACGACCATTCAGGGATCAACGGCATTCTTCATATTTTTGCAGTAACAACATCACTACTGCGTAAACAGCACTGGCTGTTGCCGCTGAGCATTAGCGGCTGGCAGGCGACGAACTGCAAGCTCCTAACACACCTGTTTGCCAGCTCCTAAATATGGGGACCCATTCCAGTACTACACCAAACACTTGTAGCTGAGCCCCGAACATCACTAGTCCGTGAACAGAGAACCAAAACACGGTGGGCGTGACACAACACTTACTACTATACACGTGTTCTGAAGCCGCGCGCGAAAGATCCGTGCTGCTCTTGCCACTGCAGCCACCAGCAAATGAAGGTCTGAAATAGCTAGCTCACGGCCAAAGACCGATCAGCCCGCTAGTGAACACGCGTATCTAGCAAAGGCACGTGGACACCCCTAGGAGCGCGGGAAGGAAGCGCAGAGCTGCAAACGGCAGTCCCACTCGACGTCGAGGGCTCTTGGACAGACACGTGAACCAAGATCTGCAGATGATGTGAAGCTCATGAAAGTTTGATCAGAAAATCGTGGCCAGATTTCACCGCACATCGACGCAGAGGATGCTGCAAAAAGGAACGGAGACGACAGCGAATGATCGCGTCTGTTCACGACAAACGAAGCACGAAGACAAATCTACTGTTTTTCTTTTTCTTTTTTCATCACATTATTTCTAGCGTCTTCTTTTTCTCTCCCCCATAGGACAACTTGGTTTCGGCAGTTTGCAGCCACATTTATCTCACTAAAAGGCACAGGAAAAACATGAATGGTAATGTCATGTTTACTGCTTTTATTTCTTAAATATCTTCTTCTTCTATTACAAAGAACACAGAAAAAAGATTTAAAAAAAAGGCAAACAAATGAAGACAGGAGGAAGATAGACGATCAAACCAGAAATTAAAACGCAAAATGGAAATAGATAATGCAACTATTTGTTAATGCATTTTCACTTTCCTTTATGATACCGGTGAATTGGATATCAAACCTACGCACACCCTGTTAAAACTATCGGATACAAGTACAACTGAGTAATTTATTCTTCCTGAGCTGGTTAATTTTTATGGTACATCAGCAACTCAGGCCACACACACACACACACACACACACACACACACACACACACACACACACACACACACACACACACACACACAAAATAAAATTCTATGCATGGAATTTCAAACGAAGACTGCCCTGGAGTTATGTGAATAGGGCATAAGCACATATATAATTACTATCCAACCAATTTGCCGACATGAATTAGAATCAATCGAATTGAAAATGTTCAAAGACATAACCGATCTCAAAGATCGATTATATCTCCGAACACATACTGATTCGATGTATCTCTTTATATATAACTGATATTCTAGTCTCAATATATTTCATCTCTCTGAATTTCAAGAAGAGACAACAGAACTATCAAGGTGACGGAGCTACAATCTGCAAAAGAAAAGATTACCGTCCACGTTGCCACTCATTTGAACAAATAGAAAAAAAAATTAAAAAAGGAAAAATCTCGCATAATCAAATTCATACTTAATTTATAGATTTTAATAAAATCGCTAGCTTGCACAGAGTCCAGTCCCTTTTTAGACGTTTTATACACACAGTGTAATGGGGGATCATCGGCCCAGAGTTTCTGTAGTCTGTCTTTCGCGTCCTTCGTTACCATAGCAACTAGTAATGGCTGCCACAGTAATGGACCAGTTAGTTTCGCACTAACTGATCTCACAGTTGAAGCGGTGAAATTTATTTCCATGAACTATGAATATTTCTTTAATGTCGAACGTTGTTCTGGCTAAGCGGCACACCCACAACTCACAAGATCCCCCGTCTCTGATAATATCTAAGTATATAATGAAATATATGAATAAGAATATTTTTATTACTGCCTTAATTAAGAAAAAAACAAAGAGAGACACACAAAGAAGAAGTTATGGTGCAATCATCGGGTGAAGGGACAATCATTAACTACAGTACGCATTGAAAGACTATGGTCAAGTACTTTACGAACGTAAACTTTAAACCAGACAAATATTCTACCACAATTAAAGCTCAGTACGGCCAGGAATGTTTATCATAATCATAAATGATAAAGGATGTTTCCCATCTATGTTTATGAATACATCACAGAGATTTACATAAAATAAATCGTGTTGATCTAATAATGTATCATGTATTAATATCTATTTTTTCATTATCACATATTATAGTTTGTGATGCAGGGAATAGCAAAAGCAGTAATTAATAGATAATTTAGCAGTAATTAATAGAAGAAATACAGATAACACAGAAATATATATAGTCTATGAAGTAGTCATAAACCTGCTACCCAATGATAAGTGCCGTCTCTGATTCCGATGTGCACAACAGTTCCAAAGAGTTTCTTGAGGTTAAGTCTCGAAGGAGCTAATCGTAACAGTTGAGCCAGCCATCCTGCATATTCCTTGTGCTAGAATTTTCCGGAGGCGAGAGAGAACATCATGTTTTTCCATAAATACGAGATGTCTTCTTTTCTTAAAAAGTTACTCCAGTAATTAGAGAGAACCGTTATTCGAGGTTTAATACTTCAAATGTCTAATGATCAATTATGAAGGGCAATTAAAAATAACAGCATCGGTCAATACGCATTCCGCTGATTCACAGCGGGAAACGTCTTTTGCATATTTCACTGCAGCATTTACCAGTTATCAAAAGATAATTTTTGAACAGGTGCTTAGTTAGATCAATTAATTTCAAGTGCAATAAAATTTACTTTAAAATGACTAATATTACACTGATAATTATATTTGATTATGATGGTTTCTGAGGATATGCTATTTGAATTTATTACTTCACAAAAGATCAGTTTTGTATTTGACGATGTCGTAAACGTAAATCTTTCAAATCTGGAGAAATAACCGGAGGAAACAGAAACTGAAGGAGCCTTGAAGGGTTCTTCATTCTTTTATAGTAGAGCATTAATGGTCATATTTCATCAAAGGATATCAAGAATACCAAAAGGATAACTTAAATGCCAAACAAACACATCACTACATTTCAAGAGGGCGTTGAACTCCAATAGGTAAAGTAATTTCAGACTCAAAGCCATTTATTTCAAGTCTCTGTTGTAAGGACTTTGCCGTTCAAGTAGTGCCGGAAAGTAAAAGAAAGCTCCTATTTTCTACTTGAACTTATCGCTATAACCCAGACGCAGTGGGATTTCAATTCTTACCCCCAGCATTCTGATTGAAAAGTATCCTCTGTACTTATTCCCTGTGCCTTTAGAGCTCCCATTTACTGTCGTCATCACTGGAGCGAACGCTCGCGCAGCCGTTCTCTCATCAATGGACTTTACGGTCGTCGTGGAGGCTCGTCCTTTTGTCATGAGCAAAGCAGCGTCTTCGTCCGCAACCGCCAACCCGACATCAACTGACCTGCAAATTTCATAAGTGACTCAAGTGTTAGGCGTAACAGCTGCTACCAAGGGACCGAAGTTACTTTCAGAAAATGGCGTTCACGAACGCTAGAGATGATAATTATCCTTTGAAGTTCGGGGAGACATTAGCTCCTTCTCCCTGGTGATCAAAAGTCCCGGATACATAGCGATGAAATCGCGAATTAATAAGTGAACATTTTCTTAATTATTAGGCTTTGCACGGATACTTTCTTAATGACTTGCAAGCACTAATTATTAGGTATTGTTTGAATGCAAGACTGCCTGCAACGGTCAATGGTAGGATGACACAATGGAACACTTTTTAATATGCATTTCACGCATCGCATATTAATATTAGAAGAAGGGGCAACTTTTTAGCACCGCACAGAGGCGATAATATCATGTTATCTATTGCAAAAGAGATTATATTCACAAATTTCTAAACTCAAAGGTCGTGTCAGGTAATGTACGCCATTTTAATTATCATCTGAAGTGAAGCAATTATATTATGGAACGCAAAATAAGAAACAAACTGCATTACCTTTCGATTTCGGAAAATTTCCAGTCTAATGAAGGGCAAACTCTAATGAAGTGAAGCTAAGAATTCTGGCTTATTACTTCCACTAGCTTTGTATTTACTATATGCCAGTTAAAATGCTGCAACCTGTTGTCACCACCAGAATTCTTACCGCAGTGGCAATTTTATAATATTTCTTCTTCCTTTTTATCGTAAGAGTATATTAATTTCATTTTCTATTGTTCTTGCACACTTCCCTAGTGTATACAGTTTTAATGTTCAGTAGTTTTACTTCCTCGACTGTCAAGTTAAATGTTCTTTTTCACTTAACTATACGCTATAACCGAAAATAAATAGGAAAAAAAGAGGTTGGACTAAACTCAGTTTGTTGAGTATTACATATCCATGTACTTTGTAGTTTACAATTCTGTTTTGACATCCCAGAGCATAACAAAAACGCATTCATATTAGTATTTTAGGTATTCTTTATGAGTGCGCAGCGAGTTTTTTTGGATAATCCATATTAACATAGTAACTACATTAGACAAGCATTTTTAGCTACTACTGCAGCTGGTCACCATGGTAACTCAAAAGCGCCTCTTAACAGCCACTTGCTTCTATAGTAACACCAGATACGGTACTGATTAGTAGCCTACCTATAGAAACGACAGAGTATACCTTTAGAAAGGTCTGTTGAAACTAATACATCTGGCCTTACAAATTATTGTTTTACATATAATGATCAGTAGAAACTATTATTATATTGTAAGATTTATATTAAATGAACCTAAAGGTCACACAAAGAATGGAAGTGGTGAGTTTAAACGTTAAAATAGGAACATAAAAAAGAGTTTTCTATAACCACTTTAAAAAGTTATTAGGGCAACTAGGTACAGCCTCTTAGAGAATAAGCGAACAGGTAAAAAAAATTAGAATTACGGATCTAGCAGCAACATGCATAAAAAGAAGTTTCTTTAAAGGAGTGGTTTAAGGAGAGCAGTCATCTGGGGAGCAGGCAACATAAAGTAAGTAAACATGAGAAGACTTTCAGCAAACAAAAGGCGCAGAAAACAAATAAATTTAAAATTATATAAAACTGAAGGGTAAGAAGAATAGGAAAATAAAGCCACTCAAGTGACAGTTCTCATTAAACAAACAGTTGGACACGGACCCTTCAATGAAAAGCTTTCTGTTTCAGCCTCACTGATGACCCCAATTTCACATGTGGGGGGGTCGAAAACTGGAACCACTTGATTTATGACTGTCCACAATACGAAGACCTCAGATGTATCCTCATAACGAAGATACAATACCTCCCAAAAGGATTGGAATTCCACTTCATTGACACCGAGGAGGAATACAGAGCACTTTCCCAGTATGCGCAGGGCCTCTTCGCTAGGAGAAAAGTGTTATTTGTCATACATCGCGACTGACTGAGCACCACCATAAACCACTATGTACAAGATAGAGTAACCTTCCGTCCTTGTTTTTCAAGAAAAATTGAAAACTGGGCTTGTCCCCAGGAGCGACCCAACTTGAAATTAATGACACTGGAGTGAAGAACTAAAGCGCAAACTAGCTGCCTAACGCCATATGGCGATCTGAAGAGGACACCCTGGCCTCCTGCATCTTTAAACCCACTGTCCCTGGCAGGGGGGGAATGGTCTCCCTGTCTCCTCCCCTCCTTGCCATCCCGACCTTCTCTGGTGGGGCATGCGCCCAAAGAAACCTGGGGTCGCCTTCCCTATTGGCCCCATACGTCTGCCTTTCTCCCCCACTCTTCATTCCCCCCACTGTACGTAAGCGTATGCCCTACACGTCAAAATTTTAACACTTCCAAATTACTGCTCGCCCAAAATTCGAACCATCTAAAACCTAGCGATATTCCCTCATATGTCCTATCGTTCTCGAATGTATATATGTACGCATATACATGAATTTTTTTTTTTCTTAGGTCCTGGCCACTAAAATCTCAGAAAGAAGGTGGCAGGACCTGCCAGAGTAAATATCTAAGACTACTGGGTACCTGGTCTGCCTCCACGGGGCGAGGTGTGGGCAACGTTGGGCCCCAGTAGGGGCCCAGCGGCCAAAAAAGAACAATGGAACAACGTTGTTCAACAATAGAGGAACAACGGTACACGACACTGTACTTTACATTACCCATATACTTTTAAATCTCTGGCCTTCCCAATGAACTGGTACACGCACAATAAAAACAACGCGGAGATGGGGGGGAACCCCTGGTGCCGTTTGACACAAAATACACCTTACACTTTAAACAAAAAGTTTGCTGTTTGTCTAATAAAAGCGCACCGTAGCATTGCTTTATAAAGCCTTATTCATACCGGCCATCACCTACGCTTCTGGCATGAGGTTCACCAAAGTCTCCACCGTGGTAGGACGAAGAAAGCTGGACATCATTCAGCGGCCAATTCTTCTTACGATAACCAGAGCATGCTGAACCTCCAGCACGCACGCTCTATAGGTCCTCGACGATGTACTGTCCCTGAACCTTGAGGTGGTCCATGTGGTGATGCTGTATCAGCTCAGCAAAGAAAAGTCTACCAATTTCATTGGTAGACAATTCCGGGGAAAAAAGCCAACCTACTTACAACAGACCTGGAAAGCTAGATGGTCTAAATCCACCAAAGGGGCAATCACCAGCAAATTTATACCGGACATATGCAAAGTATATTCTAAATCACTATCCTGATTCTCCCCAAGCATTCTAACCACATACCTTCTAACAGGGCATGGTGCCTTTCACAGCAAACTGAACCTTCTTGGACTCTCCGACAGCTCCTTTTGCACCTGTGATGCCCAGGAGACCTGGAACCACTTGATGCATGACTGCCTACTATATGATGACCTTAGATCTTTTCTCATCACACAAATCGATTTCATCCCGAGAGACCAGGAGCAACATCTGGAAGACCACCACACCTATACAGCCTTTTCTAACTTTGCTCAGGGCCTCTTCACGAGGCGAAAAACCCTGCCACAACCTCAGAATCAGACTCAACCAGACAATGATACAGTATAACCAGCCAGGTGTCAAGACCACTACTTGCTTCAGCGCACTGCAATCCCCGTGAAGACTTTCAATCTGCATATGAATCGTGCCTTTACAATGCAGCCTCGACATCACCCCCATCTACCATGACTGCCGCTCCGGTTTCGCCTCCCACCAAATTGACTCACCACTGAAATGACTCCACTACCTGGACGGGACTTGTCTATCCCAGGATTGACTCTACCCAGATTTGACCCTGTAGGATTGACTCTACCAAATATGACTTCACTACTGAAATGACTTCACTACCTGGACAAGACCTGTCTGTCCCAGAATTGACCCTACTCGAATTTGACCTTCTCGGACTGGACTCTACCAACTATGAATTCAAGCAGCGTTGCTGTCCAAGTCATGTGGCGATACTGAACCCGTGCTCCCTTGCACGGCCCTGTCTCTCCCCCCCTTTCCCCTAGCGGGGGGTAGGTGACGGTTCCCTTGTCTCCTTCCCCTCTTTCCTTCTGGTGGGGCACGGGCCTGCCTCACTGATTTTGGGATCATCTACTCTATCGACCCTATACATGTCTCCCATCCCTCAGCCTTAAGTCGCCCCCCACCAGCTTTCCAACTGGCATTCATCTCATGTCAAAATTATCCTAGCCCTACACCTAAAATTCTTAATTCCACACTATATAACTTAAAACTCCTTTGGCCTGACCCAACCTCTGGCGCTTCCCCCACCCTTTTTATTTAAGGCCCTAGCCACTGAAATCTCAGGAAATTAGGTGGCAGGACCAGCCAGAGTACTTATTTAAAAATATTGGAGTACCTGGTCTGCTTAGTGTGGGCAACGTTTGGCCTCAGCAGGGGTCCAGCGGCTAAATGGCCAGATGAACAACCGTACACGACACTACAACCAACGATATCCATACACTTTTAAATCTCTGGCCTTTACATCGTACTGTAACACAAGATAATGTAGCCTACGCGGAGATGGGGAAACCCATGGTGCCGTTAGACCCTCAACACACTTTACACTTTAGATCAGCGATTTCCAAACTGGGAGGAGTGGACTAGTGCAAAAGGAGGCGCGAAAAGATTAACAGAAATGTAATTTTCATAACATAACATATATAAATAAAAAAATATATACATATAAATAAACCTTTATAACATAACATTAAATTTTATAACCTACTTTTTAAAGCATTTACCGCCACCTATCTCACTCTAACTAATTTAGTGCGTACTATGTATGGCATATATAGGTAGATTGCAGAGTATAGCATTAGTTGCATGGTTGAAAATACAGTTTCAGCGGTGTACAATTGTGTTTTTTATTGTTTTTGGCGTGATTACTTACTGATAATAATCGTTAGTAATTTAGAAGTTTATTTTTTAAGAATATAAAGTTAATTCTAATATTTTTAGACGAATGGATAAATTTCTGACTGGTTACAAGAGAAAATCCACTAATAATGAAGATACTGATGCTGATACAAGTAAAGGTAGTGGGAATACAAGCAACAGGAACAAGGAGGTAGAACTCCCAAGACAAGAAAATACGATTCATCCTATTTATCATTAGGATTCACAAGTGTTATTAAGATGGCTTGGAAAAACCAAAATGTTTTTATTTTGTACGAAAGTTTTCGCTGCAGATAGTATGAGACCAGGCAAATTAAAACGGCACCTTAAAACTATTCATTCCGAATACGCTGGTAAGCCCATAAAATTTTTTCAAAGAAAAGTAGATGAGTTTAATGAACAAAAGCAAACGTTCAAAAAAATAGTTTATGTTCCATCAAATGCAATTCTAGCGTCGTACCAAGTTTCTTACAGAATCGCGAAATGTAAAAAACCACACACAATAGGAGAAACTCTAGTTTTGCCAGCAGCTATTGATATGGTTAAAATAATGTTCGGCGAAACAGTTGCGACAAATACCGGTTGCTGATAATACAGTTGGCAGAAGAATCGATGATATATCTGAAGATCAGTTAGTTTCTCGACTGACTGCGTACTTCGAAATTCGCCATACAAGTAGATGAGGCAACTGATGTAGCTAAAGATGCTCATTTAATTGCATATGTTCGATATGTTGCAGAAACTAATATAATGGAAGATATATTATTTTGCAACCCCAATCCTGGAAAGGCCACATCCAATGAAATTTTTAATATAATTGACACTTTTTTGATGAGAACGACATAAAGTGGAATAACTGCATTGGACTCTGTACTGACGGAGCACAGTCAATGTCAGGACAGAAGGCAGGTCTTCCAGCATTAGTTAAAAAGAAAGCACCCGAAGTTATCTGGACGCACTGTATGCTTCACAGAGCAGCTCTTGTGTCAAAAAATATGAGCGAGGAACTTAACAACATTTTTACAAAAGTTATGAAAGTTATAAACTACATAAAAAACAGTCCTTTAAAAGTTAGGTTGTTTGCAAAGCTGTGTGAAGATATGGAAGCTAATTACACCTCACTTCTATATTATTGTGAAGTGCGCTGGCTATCTCGTGCAAAAGTGATTCAAAGGGTGTTTGAACTCAAAGAAGAGATTGCAATTTTTCTTGATGAAAATCATAATGAAGAGGCAAATTTATTTAGGAATGATAACTTTATTGTTAAACTTGCCTATTTGGTTGAAATTTTTGGAAAATTGAGTATTTTGAATAAATCAATGCAAGGACCACAAATGCATTCACTGATTCAAAAAGACAAACTGAAAACATTCATAAAAAAATTGGAGCTGTGGAAATCAAATTTACAAAAAACCAAGTTCGACATGTTTCCACTTTTAAATGATTTCTGCGCCAGAGTTAATATTGAAGCAAACACATCTATTTACTGAACACTTGGATGGTTTACTAATGCACTTTTCACATAATTTCGAAGATTTTGATTTTACAAAGTTCGCGTGGATACAGAATCCATTTGTCGATGAACAAGATGATGAATTTGGATTGACAACTATTGAAAAGGAAAAATTTAAAGAATTATCATGCGATACTTCATTGAAACAAAAATTTCAGAGTGAAACCCTAGTTCAATTTTGGTTGAATCGAAGTGAAGTGAAGAATATAATACTTTGTCAAGCAAAGCAATGCAAGTATTGCTGCCATTCGTAACATCATATTTATGCGAAACGGGATTTTCTGCATTGGTTGCAATGAAATCCAAATATCGAGCCCGTTTAATAGTAGAAAAAGAGCTACGAGTAGCACTCTCCTCAATGACACCTAGATTCGATAAATTTTGTGCTAATAAACAAGCACATCCATCGCATTAAAAACAAAATAATTTAAAAATGAATATATATAGTAAAACCTTGTTATTATTCTGTCAATTACGTTTTTTTTTTTTTTTTTTCATTTTTTACCATTTAAAAATGTGTCTGTATTATTTTATGAAATAAAGGGGGGGGAGGCGCCAAGATCAGATTTTTTTAAAAGGGGGGCGTAGTAACATAAAGTTTGGAAACCACTGCTTTAGGTAAACAGTAATGGATAAGGAGTATTACGCTATTCTTAAGTTTTATTGAAAATGTTGCAATTAAAGTGAGTACACCGCAACAGCAACACTTAAAAAATTGTCGGCCTAGAATATAATAAGAAATTAATTACGATGAATATTATTAGCTAGTGAAACGATTAGGTTACGCTTCCAGAATATGGTGAGGGAAAAAAGGAAGGGGTGGGAAAAAGAAAGGAGATCACAGGTGATAAGCTTGAATACTGAAGAATAATATCTGATGTATCTAGAGGACGGGGGGAGGGAGAGGAATGGGGTTCCAAAACAAGTTAGTTAAAGTTAAGTCAAATGACGTAAATATACTAGTAATCCTGCAATACTAGAAAGGGAAACGGCAAATTACAGTGCCGAATAGAACCATTAATAACATCATTAGAACACGAAAAGATTTCTGACGATAATGTAGTTAAAAACTCAGAAAACCACGGAAAAAGTTTCCTCAAAACATTCTCATTCTCTATGCAGGTACCCAGCCCTTAAAACAGCGGCTCTCCAGGAAATCACAGCAGCCATCCAACACCAGAGGTCCAAGTATTTGCCTCCAATGCCCCTGCAACTCAACATAAGATGGAGAGACCTATAGAAAACTATAAAAAAGAAGGGAATACGATAAATCGACAGCTCGTGAGAATTTTTCTAACAAAATCGTTCTCGCAAGCAATTCATCATTCTCTAGGAAATTCAAAGACTCTTTCTTCAAGTACAACAGAAAGCGATTAACAGCATACTACAATCAATTTCACAAAAATGGTTTGTAAAGATCATACGACGCCTTAGAAAATTTAGAGACTCCGACGCCTTCTACTAGCAACCGAGATCACATACACAAGTTATTCTTCAGTATTCAAACTCACCGTACTGTGTACTCTCCTTCCTTTTTTTTTTTTTCCCTCCTCTACCTTTATTACTTATTCCCTATGTCCCTCACCATAATCTAGAAATATTCCATGAGGTTTCTTCAACTTCAGCAATCATAATTTTCTCTTAACTAGCTAATTTAGCCAAAGGGCTTTGTTCCCACTATCATAATCCTTAATCGCGGTTCATCTAGTCCCCAGTTTCAATCATACAGGCCACCATCTTCGGTCAGCATGGAGTTCAGTGCTGTATAAGGGTCAATTTACATATTACCGTAGTGTTCGTATACGTGACGAGACCGTGATATTATTATCAATCAATGTATTTTTAATGCATGTTACACATATCTATCATTAGCACGTGTGCGGTTTTTTCTTGGATTTAATTAATGATATTGTATATCACTCGATATCACTATTTCGGTTAGATGAACCAAATTTTTCACATTAGGCATCACTACTATAAATTCTAATACTGTGAAATCCTACACGAGTTGCCTTCATCTTAAAACTCTTTAAAGATTTCACAATATGAGATATTATGATAGTGATGCCTAACACACAAACTTCGGTTTTTCTTAAAGTGGCATAGTTTGAAGCCTTCTTCCCAAAAATGCTATTAATCTTATTCAGCTAAATCAGTGATATTTCGTGTTATCTAGTTATAGTGATTTTTATTATGCGCGATGATTTTTAAAAATCCCTTCATGAATACTACATGGCAATCTGTAAATTGAAAAAAAAATTCAAAAAGTTCGTACCCTTACCTAGAAATAATAGCAATAGAAAGGTAAAACATAAGAACTTCAGTCCTTTTCTATGTACTCTCCATGTATAGTAACACATTTCTCTCATCTATGGATCAGTTGTTTAATGCCTTGATCATAGAATCCGCATTTTCTGCCTCAAACCACGATTCCACTTTATTGATGACTTCCTGAGACGAATCAAAGCGGTGTTCACGCAATGGTTTCTTAATTTCTCGAAACAAGAAGAAGTCTGACGTTGCTAGGTCAGGAAAAAGTTCTCAACATCCGCATTACACAAATCCAATAGTTGGCGAGAACACAGCATTCGACATTGATTCCAGAAAGGCGTCAGCAATCTTGGAACCCATCGTGCGGAGACCTTAGACGTGTGCAGATGGTCACGTAAAATGTCTGCAAGGGTAGCACAGTGGTATCGTCACCGTCCTCTCCACACCGGGTGGAAAAGGCCCAGGTTCGAATCCCGTCGATGACGCGAGGAACTTTAATGCGCTTTTTTCATTCCGTGGCTGAGTTAGTGGGTCTCAGGCGTAGATAGCAAGGTTTTCGCCCAAAAAAACTGGGGTTTTTCGTCCAGCAAACAGACAAATCGACCATAGAACACACACAATTAACAGACATAAGACACAGCACGGCAGATGAATTTAATTATTCGGGTGGCCTAAATATAACAGTTTTTTTAGTTTGGTCGTGTAAAATGCTGTGGGCAGACCCATAACATTTCCCACTGCACTCAGCACCAGCTGCTCAACCTTTGCAACCGTTTCACTGCCTGTAGATGTTGATTGCCTAACCTCTCTTGGCTCGTCAAAGACACTTGTACGACCGCACTGCAACTCCTGTGTCCACCTTTTTACAGTCTCATAGGATGAACAACTCTGCCCAACACAGCTTTCATTTCTTCGTCAACTTCCTGAGCTTTCTTGCCCTGCAAATGCAGGAACTTGAGCACTGCCCGATACTCCACTTTGTCAACCATAGCGTCTTTCCTCAGATTCCGGGCTCCACCTCTAGTGTACAATTACCTACTGGAATTAAATTACACATGTTAGTTACTGAATATGTGGAAAGCTTATATTAAAAACAGCATCTTCCCACCGATGTTTTACCTAGGTCAGGGTACATACTTTTTGATACTCCCTCATACAGGAAAACATCACGCTGAATAACAATTAAAAACGATAATTTTCTGGAATATTACTAAGCGATATTTAAAGTAACCTAACCTAACCTTTCATAACAACCATTTATAAAACCCACACTTTTCACAAATATAAAATAACTTCTAAAACGTCAAGAAGCTGATCCTTGAATTTATTATTTATCCCTTTAGTTTTAAAACTTGATTAATAAATTGTGTGACAACTGAACAGAAAGCAGCCCCTTACAGAAAGATTGAAAAGAAATATTTTTAAACGTATTTCATAAGAAAGCGAAATAGCATATTTGAGACTCGCATAACGCTTCTCTCGTTAGTCTTCATACCGTCGATCATTTAAGTGTAATGGTGAAAGACATGAACAAAATTCCAAATTCAGTTCTGAAAGATCTTAAGCTCCACCGTACTAAATGTTCGATAAAACTCGCAAAAGTCATAGCTCCGAGTTTAAAAAAGAACTGTTAAGAGACATTGATAATAGTGAAGACCGAAATGAAATTCTATGAGTACTACAGACTATCAAGACAGCTCATGGATTTCTGTCAATACAGAGAAATTTTTCCAGCAGAGACTAAGAGCTGATTATTCCATTGTATAAGACAGTCGTTAGGCCCCGTTGCATGTAGATGTGGAACCTCAATTTTGGGAAGGATATGGATCTGTTAGAACGGATGCAAGGAAGAGAAGCAACGAAATTATTTAGGGGCGCAAAATAATTCTCTTACCAAGAAAGCCTACAGTTCTGCAAACTTCAGCTGTTGTTGTTATGTTGTTATTTGGTTTTTAGGAGCATTAGCAACTAAGGCCATATTGCTCCGGGATATGCGGTGGTCATTCCCTGACCTTTCCGCATCCTCCGTATTTGGTGGTGACAGGCTTGAACCCCGGTCTAATCAAGAAGCGTGTGCTATGCACTGCTGCTCCTTCCCACCTGGCTACGGAGGCGCGCAAACTTCAGCATCCGAGGACCTGCATAGTGACGTGAAGTGTTTATAGCTTTAAATGGATTGAGTAAATTAAATGATAATGGTATCCTTAGTCTTTCTCGGAGTTGTAGGAGGATGGTTGCATGTTAGATGTGAAAATTTGCTTTCAGCCAGAGAGTAATTGATCGTTGAAACAAACTTCCACCTATTGTTGTGGATTTGGTAGAATTAATTGAAGGATTAGACAAACTGTCAGAGGAGAATGGACAGATAATGTGAATAGAGGGTGGTGTTTTTTTTTTTTTTTTTTTTTTTTGTTTTTTTTTACTCTTTGGGCTGATGGTGCGTGAGTTTGTTTCCTTGTATAATTTTCCATGACTACTGTAAAGCATTTATGCTTTATGATAAGATATGGAAGCCTCTTATGAAACGTTTAATGCCGACTACAAATATATTGTTTGAGGTTGTAAAAAAAAAACACTTTCCAGTTGAAATTTATGTAGTTAAAGTGTACCGATAAAGCATTAGACTTGGTAAGTTGTATTTTCCGCTCACTTAATTTGTATTATAGCAAAGCTATAAAAGACAAACTTTCCAGTCTTTCATTTTACAAGACAAATACAAATAGTTCAAACGTAGTGCATTCGTAAGCATGAATGTATAAAATTAATTTATGATTTAATAGATTGCAGAAAAAATAAAAAACATCATAAACTGGTTTCTTTCTCTTCAACTACGTAACCTTCTTTTCCAAATTGTGTAAAAATCGTTCTTGAGTAATGAATTCAACTAGAAACTCATATAAAGTTTAGCTGTACAAAATAAAGGTTCTACATGACAAGAAAGCGTGCGAGTAAACAAGAAAGCCTTCTCAGTGGTTTTCTGAGTTTTTAACTGCATTATCTTCATAAATCTTCCCGTTTTCTAAGGATGTTATGAATGGTTCTATCCTTTCCATGTAATTAAGATTACGAGTAATTTTAACGTAATTCAGGTAGTGTTCTAACTCTGACTTTTTTTAAAAAATTATTTTATTATTATTATTTTTTTTCAACTCCATTCTTCTCCGCGCTTCAGAAGAAGAACCTAATAATTTAATCAAATTTGTCATATTAATATTATTTTTGTAATTAGATACACAATAATCCTTGTAATGACATTCATCGTAAGTTATTTTTCACTTTGTTATTCTAACAACCACTCTGTATGCCTCATGACAAGAAATAGCAATTTCTCGAAAATTTCGCAAATTTGTTTACATCAATTTAATTGCAACATTTAAAAAAAATAACTTAAATCTTTCACACAGTATATTAGTTCAGCTTAATTAATTTATTCCCACATGATAAATCAATAATTCATTCCCCTAGCATTCCTATTCCAGTTAATTAAATGTTTCATCATTCTGTTTTGTGTGCCAGTCTCAATTTCTTATGAGATATAAAAAATTCTGCTCAATATACATGTTTATATAAAAAAATAACATCCAGATTTTGGATTTGGTAGAATTAATTGAAGGATTAGACAAATTGTCAGAGGAGAATGGTACCTGATGAACTGTCTATTCAGTTCATCAGGTTGCATAGTGGGACGCAGTGCTTTAAGGGAAGCTGTTGGCAGAAACTCTGATGTTATGTTCCTATATGTAGAGACATATACACATTTGTGCAATCTCATCGCTCGATAACGATTTCGCTATCTCCATTAACAAATAACAAGCACGTATGCATCTCAGTTTGACATGTGGCTGCTGCTGTTATTATTTTAAATTAATTTAATGTCAGAAAAGAAACCGCCTCGGCATGGATTTCCAAAAATTTTTAAGCAATGCAGGGTAATTTCAGCAACAAAAATATAACTGAAAATAAACATTGTGACTTATATAATGTTTCAAAGCAATTTTCGCACAAAACAATCCATATGTTATGCAAATTAGTTGTCCTATACATTACTGTTAGTATCGTTTGCTTTCCCGAAAGACTACAAACAAAAATGAAAGATGACAAAATGCTGATAGGCAGAAAGCTAGAAATTCCTGACTAGCTCATAAATCTCCTCGTCAATAAATTACATGTCATCATGTCGTTCAGCTGCACGCATAGCCACCCCTTGGCAACTGAGGTCATGCCGTCCCTAGTGCATTGTAGCTACCTAAAGCTTGATGTACATGGAGTATTAGTAATGAATTGACATAGTATACCTTGTTAGTAATATATGTGCTGACCTCTAGTGGTAGACGCAGATTTTGTCTGAAGATGTAGCACATTATATTTCAACACAGAAAAGAAAGGGATGATCCATCCTGGTGAGTATGGAGAGAGAGCCCAAGACAGAGAAAAATCAATAAATATTTGTTGAGCTTGGAAAGCAGCCACTTAAGCTATACGTATAATTTCACAGAAACGAATGAACCACAATGTTTGGTGGCAGCGGCGGGTTCGCTTCGTCACGGTTAAAGAGATGGCGTTTATTAGCGTTATTGCCGTAGTAATTTAGATCGTGCTCCGTACAAATTCTTCGTAACAACAATCTCTACACGAAAACCTGTAATTAGGCCCGATCGTCAGCTTCTTGAAGACCGTCCTTTTCCGAACTCAACTGTAAATGCTGTCAAGACACTTCAAAAACGCTCTTCCGGACATGAACCGACGCACGCAACGTGTTATTTGCACTTGGTTTACTTTAAAGCTCTGCATTTAAGTATTCAAAATATCACTAAAGAAGATGTTTGAGTCAAAGTGGAAATAATATTTTATTCTATAGCTCTGAACTGTAGCAGATAAGGTTCGTTTCAGTTCGACTGCAATGCACCTCTTTAGGTGAATTGTTAAAATATCAAGTGCGAGAGAGAGAAAGGACTATATTCTGTATTAAAGATTTTCATTTAATAAATTTAAGATATAAATAAAATATAAAAACATAATTATGACAATGAACTGATTTTTACAAAAGATTACAGCAATTCCAATGGACTCGGGGCGTATACCGGTGTTAGATTAATACAGAAAATTTTCATGTTGACAAAGATCCCTCAAACCCAGTTGTAAGCACAACACGCGTTTTACAATATGTACATATTACAAACAAATAACTGACACCGATCAAGGAAAGGAATGAAAAAGCATAATGAGAAAATTTCGTGAAGTGAGGCTGTAGGAGTTAGAGGAAGAGAACAGTGTAGGATAATAACGCAAAGTAATCTTGGAGTTATCAATTACATTAGTTTCCTACGGTTGCATGTAATTTGATGCAACTTCAAGGTAATGCACTTCTCGCAGAACTCCCAATTATCCTTAAAAGATAATAAAGGCAGATTGTATAGACCGAAATAAATCTAAAGCATAATTAACAATGTAAAATTTTACAGGGGAAACTGTCGCAATGGCACCTCTTCATCTATGTAGCTGGTTCCCAAATTTCGTAACGGATTGCACTCCCCTACTAAAAAAAAAAATATATATATATATATATTTTTCCCCCCTACTCCATTATCCGTCTACCATTGAAAACAATACTTGACTTTTAGATCTTTCCTAGTTTTTATTAGTTCTCTTAGTTCAAGTATAGTCTGAAAATTGACAGATAAAGTTTAAACTACCCAAATACAAAATATCACACTTGGAGAACACAAATCCAGTTCATATAAGGGTTCATATAAGAAATACAGAGAGAGAGAGAGGTCATTAACCCTCTTATATAAGACGATAGTGCGATCATGCTTCGAATATTGTATCCAGGTTTAGTGACTGCATCTAGAAAAAGATATAGAACTTCTAGAGAAAGTGCTAAGAAGGAAAACTAGATTTGAAGAGCGCTAAGAATTATCCCAATGAAGAAAGGCTGAGAAGATGTGGTCTCAGGCCTTATCAACCTAGCGCCTTAGAGGAATTTGACTGAAGTGTATTCCAACCTTATTCATTTTACTAATTCCCCTCATCGCGGGGAGAAATAGTAAAATGAATAAGGGAGTACTTTTCACTGAGTTAAGAAACAGAGGGCAATAACTAAAAAATGTTAGGGAAGAACACTATTCAATTTAACTATTTAAATCTTCTGATATCATTCTCACAATTATTTACCTGAATCAACCAAATTTTGGTTGATTCAGGTAAATCAACGTTTTCACTGGTCCAAAGTGTAACTGAACAAAAACACTTTGTGTTTTTGTTCAGTTACACTTAATGAACTTCTTTTGATTCCTTGTTTAAACCGACAGAAAGACTCTAGTTCTTGACCTTGACCACAAGCTTCTTTTAACAGATTAAATATATTTTAACAAAAAAAAATTTAATACTCATTCTTCGCTATAAATAATGATCACCCATTTTTATGCCGACAAGAAACAGCACGAATTTTATTCTCAATGGTTGGTAGCGCAAGACTGACCACCAACCTTCAAAATATTGCTACTACAAATGAAAACTTGCGAAACATATCCCTGCTGTAATAACATCTCTGTGTCCACAGGTCACACAAAGCCCTCGTGGGTAGCACAATGGTTATAGTCATCGTCCTTCCACTCTGAGGGGGGGGGGGAGATGAATAGGGCTCAGCTCGAATTCTGTCAATGACGCGAGGAATTTTTATGGGTATTTTTCACAACTTCGCTTAGTTAGTGGATTGCAGGTAAAGGTTGCATGGTTGTTTGCTCCCAGAAACACGGTTCTTTATCCATCAAACAGCAAATCAACCGAAGAATACCTGCAATTACACGTAATATACTTATGCACCATAGCCTTAGTTGCTTTGGCGCTTAACACGCACCGCACTCGCCACATGAAATTCAGCCTTATAACTTTATAGTCAGACCTCGTATATGGCCCACACGGCTAACAAACAGGTTAGGTTCGCTGCCCTTCCGCACCATGGGAAAAGGCCAAGGAATGGATATCGTAGGGATGGGAGCAATTTTTAAGGCCCTTTCACATCCTCACAGAGTTAGTAGGTCTCCCAAGAAGTGCTTGTTTTTAATTCCGGAAGATCAGGTTCTCATCTACCAAAACAGGCAAACTGGCCATAGAATATACGCAATTTACAGACTTTATATGCCAGCCTCGCGGCTATATCTAAACAATTTCATTTGTGATTAACTCAAATATTTAACACAAAAAATAGATAACACAAAACTGCAAACTCGCACAAAAAATGTCAAAACTGGTATATGACAATGAACTTAAAAAAGTGTGTGTATATATATATATATATATATTAAAACGAAACTTTTTTTCCCTGTGTCTCTCCTAAAAACACCGCCCTCATCCCTATAAACAGGTGCACCACGCAGTAGCGTTGAAAAAGATGGCTTTAAGCCCGGTAAATTAAGCGAGAATAGTATGTTTTATTCTTTCCTCGATAGTTTCTTTTAATGGACTACAGGAAATCTGAGCTGAGACCTGAATTACTAATCCTAGATAATGCATTTCCTCGAGGAACTTCTAATTAACCTTAAAAGTTAATAAATATACGTAGCAGGACGCAAAATGAATGGAACGCATAATTAACGGCTTAAACTTAAGCAAGTTTCCTATGGAACGTTTCCAATGATAGCGCTCTTACTTATTACCTACATATTTCATACAGGTTAACAGCGGGTAAAATAAAATAAAAAAGATACTGTGGCCGCATTTTTCCACTTAACGAACAACAGCACTTTAACACTCTGAATTGTGTGCAAATTGAATGGTTTTTTGTTTGATGGATCAAAGTATACTCTTCATGTAGTCAATAACATATAAAGATGATTTAGAACTGGTCTGCCTACTTCGTATATATATATATATATATATATATATTAACATCGCGCGTGACTGGGTTACATATATATATTTTTTTCGGTAATATAACGAGAACAAATATACTACACTTCTTATTTGTATGATGAAACAATACCTATTTTTTTTTTTCCCTATGTAATACATCTTCAATTGAAACTTTACGGAAAAACAAAGTATAAATATTTTCATGTACTTTACTTTACCCTGTCTTGAGAATAGCCATACGAAAAAATTCTATGGAAAATACACTGACAATGTAAACCGATATACTAGACAGACGTTGGTGATCTCATGTTTCGTACTGCAGAGAAAAAAATATATGACCCTCCGTAAAACAAACAGACAAGCTAATGTCTTCAGAATTCGGAGCGTATACATCGGTGATAGCAATGATTGGTATGGCGGGATGAAGTTTATTTCGTTGCCTGGCGGACATCGACGGAATGGATACAAACACATATAGATAGCTTGCTTATCACAAAGCAAACAGGTCAGACGTAATGGACTGACGTCTCTAGTGACTGAACGAGCTTTGGGATTAGTCCGGAAGTTAGTGGTATATGTGGCGACATTAGAAGTACAGAATTTCTTACTTCCTGTTCGGAAAGCTTGTCGACATTATAGAGAAATATCTGTTGGCGTGATGTGACTTACACAGCCGTTAATTTTTTTGAGCTGCCCACATACTCTATTTTGGCAATAACCTGTCCCCCATTTCATTAGAGTTATCAAAGATAATGATTTCATACCAAGTATCACTGCATCTTCATTAAAAAAAAAAGTCAAAGTCAAAATGAAAATGAATAGGAACTTCGAGTTAGCCGGAATTATAATTGCATAAATAACGCTTCATGGCATATCTAAGTAAATTATTCTATACTAATGAACAACGTTTAAGATTAATATAAACACATTTTGTATTTGTAATTAATTTTTGCACTTCATTTTCCTTCGAATACTCTCTCTCTCTCCCTCTCTCATTGGTATGACAGAGCTTAAAATTGTTTTGATCACCACCATTTGCAGCAAGTGGCACATTTTACTGAGTCATCATTACTTGTTTCCCCATACGTGCAATTTCACAAACAATACCTGCTGTTTCTGTTCTACCACAACTTTTTTTTTTTTTTTACTGTTTAACTATCGGGAACATTTCTGAATAACACACCTGCGTGATTTGCACAACTCAGAGAGATAACATGTTATATGATAAATGATGCGAATGAACATTCGGCACATATGACATTATCGTTGCCACTGAAATGTTACGTATATTTTTGCATTCCTTTCTACACAGTGCATGTTTGAAAAGTGAAACATAAGATTGAAAAATCACATTTTACATGCAGTGCATGAGTCAAAGATGTAACCCTTTCCACATTTTACAATGCACGGAAAATCTTACATGCATGTCTTGCACTATTACTGAACTCTTGAATTTATTTACATTCTTAATGAGAGCTTTTCGCTGCTTAATGAGAGCTTTTCGCTGCTGCAGTCATTAGTCGAGAAATCACACTCTGATATCTTATAGCTTGCGACTCTTCTTAGTCTTTAGATCTACGAAATAATCGAAATTAATAGGTTTACCGGCTCCGCGAAGATATTTATCTGGCATTTATTTGTGCTAACGGTGAATTTGTTTTGGTTAGTAAAAATAAGTGCAAAATTGATTTAGCAGATAATTCCCAGCAGCTGAGAAGAAGAAGCCTTTCGTCGTGGGAAAAAAAGAAAGACAGTTTTTAATGAAATGCAGCACTACTGCTTTCATTATTAAAAATTACACAAAGAGCATTTTTTTAAGCTAATCATGCATAATGAAATTTTGGTTCACCTCTTTAATTTTAAGTTACTAAACAAAAGATTTATAGTCAGAGTTATCCTCACTATAAATTGGTGTAAATTAAAATAAATTTATGCACAGTAGAGATAAGCAATCTTGTCTAAAAACCTAAGTGTCGGTGAAAAGGAGCATGGAAGTAGCAGAGTATTTTTTTTTTTTTTTTTTTTTTTTTGCAAGAAGTAAATATAATTGGGTTTTAGAATTAATGTTAAGTTTTCTTTTTCCTAAAATAAATATTTATCTTCCTATCTGACTTCTTACAAAAACTTATAAAGTTTAGCGTGTATAAGAAGTCATTTACTTTCGTATTTGACTTTACATAAATCATTCAGAGTTTTTATCACTTTTATATAATTATATATAAGGGTGTAGCTTTATTGCTAGTAATAATACCTACCTAGGCCGGCTTACTGTAAAAAGTCTAAATACGCTCTAAAAATGTTAGCAGTACAATAAATTAAAGGATAATGCGATGGATTTTTTATTTATCTGTTCTGCTTTGGCCATCAGAGGAATGAATAAAAATCAAATCGATCAACAGGTTGTTTGCGAAACACAAACCACAATAGTTAATCTAACGATAATAGCATTTATTTGTTATCTGAATGAACAATAGTGCTGCCATCGCCGATAGGATTTATATCATCGTATGAGGTCAACCTGAGAAGTCAGTGTCTAGCTCAGTTTTTCACAGCTTAAAAATATCCTACATTTCCATCACTTGAAATGTCGACATGTAAAGAAAGACAGATGTACAGTCAGAAAGAACGCTGGAGAACATACAAACTTCTTAAAAAGTAGACGCACGTCAAAGTCGTTTGAATTAGAGAGAGCTAACTGGTAGAAGGTACAAGGGATAGAAAGGAATTTCTAGTAATTCAATATATGTGACAAGGGCAACGAGCATGCGAAATCCAATTTTCAGAAATACGAAAAAAGTTTTCGCTAGCCGAAGCCTATTTGGAAGAAACATAATTACAATTTTCAGAAATTCATATGGCAAACTGCAGTATCTTTTAGACTAAGAAGATTAACGTTTTATTTTATTAAAAAATGGGATTTCTAAATACAAATCAACAGTCATCTTCCTTGACTAGCAATAAAAGTTAACATTAAACTTATGAAAGATTGAAAACTACGTACACATACAAACAAGAAAGCCCTGTATAACATTTCCTCCTAATTCTTCATGCACGGTATTTTTATATAACAGCACTCGTGGTAGTTTTATAATAACTACAAATGCCATAAACTTTCTACCACACTTCGACCAGCGCTAGAGTTGAATCCGAAAGTTATGTATATAAATATACATTTAACAACAGTCAAGTGAGTTCGGGCTGGAACAACCAGAATAATTCAAGAGTACTCTATTCCCTCTGCCTGAAACCGACTGAATACAGATTCGATTGAGAGGCAAACTGAATTATAAATTCCTCCAGTCGTCAAACGGAATGGAATCAACGCCTCTCTTAACTAGTGGCAGACAGCGATTTATCGTGCCAACTAGACTGCCGAGGAGGACTACGCCCAGTTACAAAACAAACATTTTTTTTCAAGCAAGGGGTTACCCGAGTGGTTTTTCATATACCAAAGTGTTACCAAGGGTTTCATATAACCAAGCCTGTTTGTTGACGAAGAAAACAGCGTTTTGTTTGAATTGGGGAAAGAAAAAAAAAAAAAAACCCTGCCGCGGTGTGACAAACATCCATAAAAGTTCCTAATGTCATTTACAGAATTCGAACCTAAGCCTCCCCGCGCGCGCGCATGTGTATGTGTATGTGTGCTGAACTCCAACGCAACTAAGGCTATAACTAGGGTCGAATCCCATCGATGACTCCAGGAATTTTATGGGCGTTTTTCACTATGTGGTCGAGTTAGGTGGAATAAGGCGAGGGTCATGTGATTTTTCCTCCAGGAAATTTTCGTTTTTCGTCCAGAAAACACCCAAATCGACCGCAGATTACAAATAATTTAAAGACACAATATACTGTCGACTAACAGCTTTAGCTGCTTTGGAGCTTAACACACGAGTCTGTAAGGCGTAAATATATGGGATGTGTAAACTGGGTGTATTCTGTGTTCAATTTTCCTGTTTACTGGACGAAAACCCGAACTTCCGGGAGAAAAACCCACTCAACCCTCGCCTGAGACCAAAAAAGCCCATGAAATTCCTCGCGTCATTGATCCGATTAACCACCGTGTGAAAGGACGGTGATTATAATCATTAGTTACGTCCAGCTGTACTCCACTCAGTTCCACTTTATGATTCAGTGTTTTGTATACGTGTTGCACACAGTGCACGCTATAATGTCTTCGGTAATTCCTTCCCCCACTCCATGAAACATCACTGTTAAGGAACATATGTTTTGTCTGCCTAGCCTGAGGCACAATTTCAGTTAAAATTAAATTAGACCTACAGCACTACGTCTAAATACAACACTGCTATAACAGAAAGTATGTATATGTGGTATACAAGTGATATAATAATACACTATTGTACACTATTCCCAGTTACTATAGCAATAAGTAGGTAAAATTTATAAAACGCTTATAACATTAATCATGCATCTACAGAATTACATAAATAAGAATATTTACGATTTATATTTATCACTGGTGTTGTTTAGAACCCTTTGGTATTTAGTATACACTATTTTGGTATACACTATAAATACCATAGTGTAGTCTCTATGGCTAATCCCCAGAACACTTGCCGTATCAGAGAAGAGAACACATTATAAGAAATAACTGACATTCTATTTTTCTGAGGATGCCCCTTCAGGAAATATGATGCGATGTGATACATACAAGATACACCAAAAATAATTTCCAGGAGGTATGTATGAGGGATGTTCCAGAAAACAGATGATGAAAAGGAAGAGAATTCATGAGGTGGACTGTTGTTTAACTGAAAATGAACATTGTTTCTCGCTGAAGTACATGTTCGGACCAGGTTGAGGTCGAATTACGGACTCCATGTCAGGCGGACAGTACCAGTGGAAATACCTGCTAAGAAAGGAAAGTAGCAGAAACACGAGAGATTTATTAAATAACCTATTTTTACTTTTGCTTATTTATTTATTTACATTCAGTGTCCATAATACCACAAAGTCTCTTGCAAATGCTAATATGTCATACGATGTGATGCAGCACTACGACTGCTGATTCCAAATGAATCAGCAGTCGTAGAAATCTGTTATCTTTGATAAAAAAAAAAAAAAAAAGGGAGTAAAAAAGTGTCTATACAACTTTTTCACCTGGAATTCAACGGCCGAAATGGTAGTATGAAAAGCATTGTGGGTATAGAAGGAATAGCAGATGGGTCAAAACGCAGAAAGTCAACGCACGAACTACGGCCAAAAATCAGCAGTTAATACCTGGGAGGGGGAAAGAGAGAAGGAGCCAACAGAATTGTTACCAATGTCTATTGAAGTGTCCCCACAATAAAATTCGAGGCAGGCGGAGTCATGTTGTGGAGTTGTTTCTCGCGGTTTGGACTCGAACCGTTGGTTGTAGTGCGAAAAATACAATAATCGATGCTAGGTCATACACTGACATTCAGGACAATTTACTGGTGCTCCACCCTCTAACAGTTCTGTAGAAATGGGCCACTCCATGTTCTAGCACAAAATATTCCATCCGATATAGCAAGCATTGTAAAAGCCTGGTTTGAGGAAAACGAAGTTCAACTAGTGACAACTGCTAATAGTCACAGCGAGGTTATAAGAACACTGTATAAAGGCAATTGTCAGAGCGCACCTGGAATGCCGTATCCAGTTATTGAAGCCATACCTAATTAAAAAAAAAAACACATTAGGACATAGAGCTTCTTTAAGAGGTCTAAAAACGGACAATGTGCATGGCGAGATTCACTTTTATTACTTAAATATCTACGTCAAGAGAGATTTTAAATATGTGGGGGTAGAGAGCTCGGTAACTACGTACCTTACAGCGAATATATATAAGGGCTATAAGGCTACATCAACACGCGGTAGAACTGGATGCGGCAATGCTTACTGTTACTGGATACGGCAATGCACTGCCCCAATCAATAAACACTGCCACATCCACTTCAGTGCCACTTGTGTAAACGCAGCCTTCGAGAGAGAAAGGGGACAGTAAAATAAACAAAAGTGAAATTTAAATTTTTCACAGTGTTAAGTGACACTAGAATAAGAGGGCACTAAACCTGAGGGTAAGGGGGGAAAGGAATTGCATGCCGGATTGTAGTTGTTGTTGTTATTTGGTTTTTAGGAGCATTAGCAACTAAGGCCATATTGCTCCGGGGATATGCGGTGGTCATTCCCTGACCTTTCTGCATCCTCCGTATTTGGTGGGCACGGGCTCGAACCCCGGTCTAATCAAGAAGCGTGTGCTACGCACTGCTGCTCCTGTCCACTTGGCTACGGAGGCGCCCGGATTGCAGAAGGTTTTCCTGTAGCCAGCGGGTTTAATCAACGAAATAAGTTTCTTTCAAGTAGATGAAGGCGATAGCTTTTATTTTCTTTCTTTTTTTGTGTGCAGAGAAAGCCTGTAGCTTCTTTGAATTGTATGCCAAGGCTATTATTAACTGTTTTGAACTGGCGACTGCATTGAAGGAGGAATGGTCAAAAATTTGTTCCGCCTACTATAAGGAGTCGGGCAACAGTGTTTAACGACATATCAATGCTCTGAGTGAGGCAAAGAGACAGGAACATACATTTTAATTTGTTTATTAAAACTCGTGATTTTCAAAAAGTGACGGTGTCCTAATAATTTTGGTAGGATAGTTATATATGAATAATTTCATTACTTTCATGAAGGGGGCTTATTTTATTTTATGCTAAGATGCACTGAGAACCATTCACGCAAAAGTAATTCTGACAGGTTTAAAAATAATCATTTTTTAAATTGATAAAAAAAATGCACACTTTAAAGTGGTAATTTAATAATTAATGAGCTTGGTACTTATCTTTCAATTTGAGCATGCCACGTTACAGACAAATTCAGAAGAAGAAGAGAAAAAAAAAAAGAAATAAGAATAACAAAATAAAAACAAGAACGTTAGAGTGAATTTCCAAACTAAAAATCTTATCTCCTGACAGGAAGAATGCGTAAACAATACCTCACATGTGCAAGCTGTCAACTGAGAACAGCATAACTATTGCAGTAGCCGGAACATTTCAACACCATGATTTGTAAGCTCTCTGTTTCATGTAAGATGGCATGCATGACATACTAAAGAAATAACAACAAAAGAGAGTGAAATGAAGTTGTAAAATGACATCGGCTATGTTACTTTTGAACTACAAGCAGTCAAAGACATATTCAATCTGTCAAGCATTTCATTCTTTCTAATATCCTAACAATATCGGCACAAAGTGCAGGCGACATCAACGAGATGCCTCTCTCTCTCTCTCTCTCTCTCTCTCTCTCTCTCTCTCTCTCTCTCTCTCTCTCTCTCTAAGTTTTTAACAGTAGTCACAATTTCTTTTTAAATTATGTCAAACTGCTGAATCAATTAGGTTACAGATTAACAGTAATAAAATACAAATTCTTATTGAGTGGGATAATCTATTTAAATCAATCATATCCTCTTGAGAATGCAAGAATACTAACAAAAAAAACTAAAAAAAAAAAAGTTAGCTGTTAGCTGAATATACGTAGTGTGTTAAGTTTCAAGCGTTTTCGATTTTTCTTAAATTAATTGACTTTTTTTTCTTTTTCTGTGATTAACAAGAGAAAAGTAAATATAGTTAACTCCTTAAAAATTAATTATTATGTTCATAAGTTTATAAAACACTTAATAAAATTCTACAGTTTTACGTTTTCTAAATACAGTGTAGGCATTTAATTATAACTGTATAAAATTTGTTACTCTCTTCCCGTACTTTTTTGTCTCCTCCTTTATATATATATATATACACACACACACACTGGTGTTCAAAGAAAGTGCATCACCCTTAAAATTGTAATTGTCGTCCGAATAACATAAGTATATGGCAATATTTCTTACAGATTGCATCACATAACATTGACACGCGTAGGTGATGACGTAATATTGCATCAGCTGTTACTTTAAGCTATATAAGCACGCTCTGCAAGAGTTGCAGTCATTCCTTGCTTGTGTCAGGATGGCGAGTTAGGTGCAGTTGACGCTTTACGTGAGGAAGGATGTTCTCCCCGTTATACAGAGTGTCTTGTAATCAGCCGACAGTGACTAGATTTCTTTCCAAACTCAAGAATACTGGTTCTGCTGATAGGAAAAAAGGAACCGGACGCAAACGAGTCTCTATACCAAAACAGTACCGCGTTTTGTAGTGCTTATGCCTTAAAAACCGTAAAGTTTCTTCGTCTGAGCTGAAAAGAGAATGGGAAGAGCATATAGGAGGGGTAGCAAGTGCAGTAACAGTCAAAAGATGCCTATTCACAAATGAACTTGTAGCCCATCGTCCTAAAAAGAAAGAAGCCCCTCCTTACACAAAAAAAAAAAGGGCCCGATTAATTTAGTGTAAGGAGCATATAAAATGGACCCCCTAGCAGTGGAAGTCAGTTATTTTCTCGAATGAGAAGAAATTCAATCTGCATGGCTCTGATGGGAGACAAACGATTCACTGTAGACACCATACAGTCTGGATGGTATTCTTCACCACGTCTACGGCGCTTTGCCACCTGCAGTTTATAAAAGGTTCCGTAAAATGCCAATGGATATTGGAACACAAATTGCTGCCAACCATCAGAAATCATTTCAACCTGCCAAGTAACTGCATCTTCCAGGACGACTCTGCTCCTTGTCATGGCGAAAAGTATAAGCAGGCGCTTCTGTAATTACTTTAGCTTCATTTCTGCATTACAGGTTCGACAGTAATGTGTTTACATTTGTTACAGATGAAAAAATGATTGGAAGACCGGTCCATTACAACTCTTAGCTGGCCAGGAACCAGCCCGGACCTGAATCCTATAGAGAACTGTTGGAATCGTGTGGAATCTGCTGTTGCCAGAAAGCAACCAAAGACCCTTCATGACCTTCATAGTTTGTGTTTGGAACCACGAACAATCAGCTGATTATCTTCAGAAATTGATCTTGTCAATGCCTGCCTCGACAGTGTGCTGCTGTCATCAGGGCCAGAGGCGGGTCAACTAAATATTAGTTTACACCTGTTAAAATGATAAACTGAAGCAAATTGAGGGGTTCTGATAAAATTTCGGCCATAATTGTCGTGTTTACCAAAGCTGTTGTATAAAGGTTGCAAATGCTCATTTTGGAATATTTCTAGAGCACCTGTCAAATATTACTTAGATATGCCTTAACTATTAATAAATATATTTTGTTTATATTTCTATTTGTGATGCTAGTCATTAAGGTAATGTACCATCGCGAAAAAGGGTTAGAAATGTGAAATTCCTAGGTGATGCACTTTCTTTGAACACCAGTGTGTGTGTGTGTGTATATATATATATATATATAGGAAGAAAAAATGGGAAAAGAAAAAAAGACCACAGAAAAATTGAGTAGTATAGTACAAAGGCAGCAAATGCTAAACATATGCAGAGTATGGACTAGACTGTGAGAAAAAAAATTAGGAAGACAGAAGGGGAAAGAAGGTAACCCAAAAAAAAAAAAACGTATAATAAGAGATAAATAATTACAAAATTGATAAAATAATTCAAATTGACAGAATATAAGGATGTTGCTAAATAACTTAAAAACTAGCCTCCCGTCAGGTGTCAACGGCAAATAACAACAATTTTTTCGCCGCATAGTAACGGCTCGAAAAGAATAATAATTAAAAAATTTTGATTTTTAAAAAAATCAAAATGTTTTTTAAATCACTTGAAAAAAATTTCTTTAATCCCCCCACCAAAGCAGGAGATATTTTTAAAGTCTACACTCACTATAAATTAAATTTCAGTGATAAAATAGCGCATTTTATATTAAAATATGGTTTCACACTGACTTTTCAAAATATTCTCTTTTAATAATATTTGATTTTTCTCTATTGTTTTTTTATTACGTTCTATGTGCCTTCCTCAATATTTAACAATATTATTACAACTATGTAATTAGAATGTTATTAATGTCGTCCTATTTTGGACGACATTAAAAAAAGCATATTCGTAATTTGCAGTAAGGAACTGTTCTTGCATCCCGTAACCCGCTGCTTGAGAGAACCATACGACCCGCGCCTTTTGCATTAATCTGCTTCGGCGCCTAGTCAAAAAGGTTGAACGTATACATTAAAAGGCATACATTATCAATTAGTGGAAATAAAGCCCTATGGGCAGTGGTAGTTTTAAAACTGAAGCTGACGTCTCGTACGGCTGCTATTAGAACTATTATTATTATATCATCTAAAAATCTTCCATTAATTCTTGAAAACATTTAAATATCATCATTATACGATGCAGATTACATCAAAATTTGTGGGTCCATTTCTATTTTAGATTCCCTGTGGCTCATAGATAAACCTTTTTTCTGACATTAAATAATAAAAGATTATATTTAATACGCCATTTAATAACTATTAACTACCAAAATCCTCGGTATTTGCATAAGTTTGTGCCATTCTATCAATCCCAATACTAATAAACGATGTTAATGACGCTTATCTTGAATTTAAGGAATATTACAAACAGCACCGCAAATTAGTTATTCGTGGCAGAGGAATGAAGATTTCCAAACACTAAGTGTTTGGAAATCCAAACTCTTTCCAAACGCTTTCCTCTTTCCAAACACTAAGTGTTAAATTAAAAAAAAAAACAACCCTACTATCAGAGATCCGTATTACGGATTAATGTTTGTTGGATTGTTAAAATATGTACACAATTCTGCGATCTATCTTATTTTTTTAGTGTCATCTGAGAGGGGCACTTTCTAGAAGCTGTTTCTTTCTCTTTCTTTGCCCAAAATCATTAAGCAATAGCTGTATATTAAAATCTGCCCTTGCACGTGACCTTAAATATAGCTGATATTCATTTTCCCCTTCACAGAATGCTCTACATTTCTTAATTAAAATTTGGGGGAGAAATTATTTCCCCACACTTTCTTCATCATTGGCAGCGAAAGAAGGTCGCAGCGTCGCTTCTGTGATTCAGCAGCTGTTCGCTAAATATTTCATACGGAGAGAAAGAGAGAGATGTTTAATATTCGTCATCACGCTAGCAAGAGAGGACATGTTTTAATTTACCAACACCGGTAGGAGGCGCAAGTACTTGAACCAACAGATTAATTAGACGAAGATAACGTCCCGTAAATAAAAAATTCTACCGTTAGTATTCTACATACCACTTAACAGTCGATATCAGCTTAGGGGTTCGCCAGCACACAAACGCTGAAATGATATTTTTTAAGATACCAGTCAAATATGGAATAATGCATGTAGTCATCTTACGATATGATTTAAAAAACAGTACGCAAAATGAACTTTTCCCCTTAGTTCCAGAGAATTTTCTCTCATATCCATCAACAATTAATAACAGTTTCTTACTATTTAAAATCAAAAGTAGCTTTCGCAGTGAACGCTCCATTTCTGTGTACTTTGATTCGAAACTCTACTAAAGGAAGCGACATCACCAAGACGTGTGTGCTCTACGGAATGTTTCAGTTTATCGATTTCTGCAATGGAAGAATAAACAACATAAACAACCTTCCTATACCAACACATCGTTTCCGATATTATCGCACAAAATATTTGTGTATGCAGCAATCTCTGAAACCTGAATTCCTGGATTTATTAAAGCCTCAAACGGCCTAATCAGATGCAACTAATAAAACTTAAATAAAAGTAGGACGCCGACCTGGAAAAAATACAAACTCGGAGAATATGATGCTGATATTTTCGCTTTCTTCTATCCAAGCCTCCATACATAGTGCCTCAATTCTTAATTATATTTTTTGTAGGTTGATAATTCAATGAGTTTCGTGCAGAATAGGTTTCTGCTGAAACTGGACCTTAAGACATGAAATATAACAAAGCAGTGAAATAATGATACAAATTTATTATAATACAAATAGCTGTAGACACATATAACTGAACAATGGCTTGATATACTAAAAGGAATATATACAGCTATAAAACGTAATGTTATGACATAACTCAGGAATATTAAAGGACAGAGAAGCATTGAAATATCGCATTAATGTAATTCTTCGGTCATATATTTACATGTCAATGGAGAACACGTTCCGCATCTACATGAAAATTGCAAAGCACATGACTTGATCAAATGCGCATTGTAAGGTTTTCCGTGAGCTGCTTTATATATTAATACTTATTAGCAATGATCCTACGTTAAACATGAATCGAATCGGGTATAACAGCTCCACTGCCCAAAGACTATTTTCTAGGGAAAATAGTCTTTGTGCAAGGGGTATATTTCACTATAAAACACTATTTTCACCAGCCAAATTCTCACTATTCAATTGAGATTTTTATAAAAATTATTTATTAAAATTCTTAACTGAAAGGTTCCGTCACAATTTCATGTCCGGAGGGTTTATACTGCCAAGAATAATTCCCTTATGATTATACGTACAGCTCTCTACAATCACTTACTCTGAAATTTCTTAGATTTTGATGTTCTGGTAGACAAAATAAAGAGCATCGAGAAATCTTTTATAAAAAGAACAGATAAAAAAAAAAAAAATCTGTCAAATAAAAAAGAAGACATCTTTGATTGTTCAAAGAGTCTCTCCCATCAGGATTTCATTTGGATGGATTACAGTTTGGTCGCAAACTCCTTTTAATCACGCATTCGGAAGACGTTGGTGTAATACAAACGCAGGTGATTCTGAGAGCTCTTTTCGTTCTTTACCCAGCGCACATTTTGCTTGCCTTGAAAGCAGAGAAGCGGCAAAAGAACATTACTCTTCGGTAGCGAACTACGAAACAAGGCCGCAAGTGATGCAATAATCTGATTTTTATCTCCAAATCTTAGCACTGACGTTTCCTTCCTTTCTTTCCCTTAAATCTTCCTTGCAAGACTTTCTGGGATTTTTTTTTTCACCTCGATATATGCAGCGTCGACTGATTTCCCCATAGATTTCGCCACTTATTTAATCCTAAAGAGTAGATTAGGTTTTCCCGTGAATCACCGAAGTTAGTTTTTTCTTTGTTTCGCTTTTCCTTCTTTTGTTTTTTTCTTGGATACTAAAAACCTTTCCAGATGTTTTGTTTTGACACAACACTACTAGTAGGTCCAACCAGAGCTGGACACAGTTTTGCAATATTTAAACAAACTACGCCTAGTGAAACAGATACTGTATATTATAAAACAAGAAATTTGCATGAACTTTTGCATAAACTCCTTTTCCTAAAATGTATTTGTGCCATTAAAAATATTAATGAAATATGAAGACAGTTCAAGGTCGACCCGGACTTTTATTTATTTAAAAAATAATAATAATAACACTTGAATACCAGAATCAGTAATCGTATTATTCTTTTTCGATCACAGTCTAATTCAATTTTCCTTGTGAATTATTCTGGAGTTTATCAGTCAGCTCAACTTGATCTATGAACCCATATCTCTGCAGGCATAATACGCTAAAGGTTATACTCGCACCTAATCACAACAAAATGTTCAGTGATGACAATGAAAATTTTAATAAGCTGATAACTAACTAGAATATATTTGCAGTCTGTGACTGGCACATTCTTCATCTATTCTGGTGACCGAGTCCCATTTATTATATTAAATCAGAATCACCTCAACCTGTGCGATCAGGTCTTAATAACACAAACGCTTCCTATTATCCAAGCTGTAACAGCGAATTGAAAATGCCGCATAATTTGGTGACCGACATACCTTATTCAGTGGATCTCGCATCTAAATGCCAATATTAAACTCTCTAATTAATATTGGAGGAGCAAACTATGGTTCCTGAACGTTAGTTGAACTCAGTTAGTACAATGAAATGATACATAACTCCGTAAAATGGCCAGAAATGTGTATAGTGCTATGTTTGCATTGTGTATATCTTGTTATATTGCCTAGTTGTTTCTGGCCAGTTTGCTATCGGAAAACAGCAATCACCATGAAGGCATTATACTGGCACCCATAAATCTTGCACTATTACCTAAGGGTGCTTGCAGTCCAATACCTCTAGACCAAAGCAATGGTACCAAGAAGTATCCCGCCTCAGTTCTTCTGGAGAAGGGGGAAAAGTATACTGTCTTACCAAATAAGATAATTATCACGTACTTCCCAGAAGCAGTGCAAAAACCAGTAGATGTCAATAGATCTAAAAGAAGGACACCGGCAAGAACCTGAAGAGCAGCAGAAGAAACTGTCCAGCAGGCCTGAAGTATAGCAAGAAACATTGTTCTTAGTGGTAATATCAGTTTAGCCTGATCTGAGTTAATTGCTCTATGGAATCCAGCCGCCAGAATCATACGTAGCCATAGGGACAACAACTGCATTGTAACAAATGGAAAGTGTTCTATTAAACCCGATTCTTTTCTAGAACAATCGCGGTATTAAATATATATAAATATTGGAATTAATGGCCCCAATCATGCACTCATAACCGTACGTACTTTATGTCTGCAGAAGTGTGTGTTCACGGCCGATTTGCATGTTGTGCGGCTTAAAAATCGGGAGTAGCAAACGGGAGAAACCTTAAACCTTTAGTCTGAGATCGGCTAACAACCTGTAATGAAGAGGACTTTAAAAATTCCTCCAGTCGTTGACAAGAATCGAACCCAGACCTCTCCGAACCAGTAGAAGACGGCATGTATCGTGCCGACTGGGTTGGCCCGAATAATCAGCTGTTGCTGATTCTTCGGAAAAACATAGGAATCAACAGAAACAGACCAACCTAGGAAACTAAGAATCAATAGAAACTCCCTTTCTGTTGATTCTTAGTGAAAGTTATGAAATTAACCAATACAAATGCGATAAAAATGCATTAAAGCTAGTGTTCATCTGAGCGCCCTAAAGTAGGAATTATCCACTCTGCAAATCTCCATAGAAATTCAATGGTGAACTAGCGATCGGAACACAACTGGTGTCAGGAACACTCATGCACTGTATTTTCAACTTACTAGACTAGGGGTGAAGACAGTAAGGCTAGCGTACCACACGTTGCTAGCAGCGTAAATTTCGCCCTGACAGTCGTTCTTATAAACAAATATTAAATAAAATATATTTTAAATGAAGGCAGAGACATATAAAATAAGAGGGAGAAGAAACACTACCAGAATACCGATCTGGTAGAAATTTATGTTCATAGCTCTACGGCTCTTGCCATGGTGCTCCCAGTTGTCACCGTATAGCACATTATAGTAAATAAACATTACGCTATTTGGCAACTTGGAGAAAAACGTTTTCCAATGTACTGTGGAACACATAGTGTATATTGCACCCTGCATGCTTCCTGTTTCCTCAGACATATAGCAAATTTAAGAAGACACCTCGGCTTCTATCCACCGAATATTATGAAAAATCAGCATGAAAATAAGATTTGGGATAAAATTCAGAAACACAACTAACTGTTAATTTTTAGAATTGTTGAAAAAAAATCAGTGGTGTATCGTTCTTCAGCGAACACAGTAAAACTAAAATAATTAAATTACATGTGGTCTCTGTACTTTTTCTTCCTGAATATAATATTCAAAATATATAATTTATAATTAATAAAATACTCATAATATTCAAAAATGACTTTCACATAATAAATAATTCTTAATTCAAAAAAATTGAGTTTTATAACTTTCCTTCAGTTGTGTTATTACACACATTATCAAATTTGGATATTGTACTTATTGCGAGGCACTCCGGATTGCTGACTTTGATTTCACAAACATACCTAACTATATTCATTCAGCATCCTACAAGTGACTAGTTTGATCAAAAGATTCCCTAATTCTTTTATTTAAGAAGTGGCCATTTTAAAGAAAGTTGAGTCAGCGCGAGAACTATACCAGTTGGAATACTCGGAACTACAGACAGCGAAGAACTGAAATCAAACATTCTTAATGCAGTTCAGGGTTTTACAAACTATTTCGCTCGCAACCATTTCCCTTAAATAGAAACATACATTATTGCGCTTCCATCCTTGCCTGTAAGTACGTAAATCTGTGAAGTGGCATAGTGCACCATAGTCCCGAGTTCGATGGAGGTAGGGAGGAGAAAATTACCTTCTACCCGAATTCAAAAATGAAGCACTGCAATTAAAAATTCAGCAAACCGAAAAACTGACGAATATTTGTAGAGAGAATTAAACCAACAGCCAACTTGATGGCTTCAAGTTGGATGTTCGTGACGTGATAAACAAAAATTTCATTTATACTTATTAGTATCAGTATTTGTAGTGGCAAAATTATGCAAGGAAGCAAGTTTATAGAGCATTATCAAACAAAAAAAAAAAAAACTTTCCATATTACCTGTCCATCCCCCACCTTTTTTTTTTTTTTTGTCTAGTTCTTCCTTTAATTTATTCATCTGACATTGATTTAGGTCTAAACCTTGAACAGTATTCCTTTGATGGTATGAAAAGTCTAGTAGTTTCTACGATTACTCTCTCTGAATGCTTCCTATTTTGAATTTGCTGGGATTATCATCAATTGGTCCTACTGTATTTGGGAAATTTAATATCAAATGAAGACAAAGACATCCACATTAAACTACAAAAATATAATAAAATGAATGGAACAATTAAACGCCATTTCGGAAAACAAATGACAACTGAAACAAAATTACGACTGCACAACATCACTTCAAAACCAGTCCTCTTCTACAGCTGTGAGACTTGGGTCATAAATAAGAAAGATGCACACAAACTAGAAGCAGCACAAATGAAATTTTTAAGACCATTATTAGGCTTTACAAGACTAGACCACCAAAGAAATATAGATATCCGGGAGAAATTAAAAGTAGATAATATAGTAAATGACATAAACGGTATCAGGAAAAATGGATCAGCCACGTAGAAAGAATGAACCAGTCCGGATCGCAAAATTAGCCTTTAACTACAAACCTACAGGCAAGAGGGATGTTGGTCGACCAAGACAACGATGGCGAGATCAAGACCACCTCCAAGAGCTACAACGGAACAGGTCTTAAAAGACCTAAGCCGGACTAAGTTCATGATGATGATGATGATCGTCCTACTGTATAGAATTTAGAAACCGTCTGAGACCACTGTAGTCACTAATTAACAAAATAAATCATCGTAAAAATACAAATTACAGTATTGCTATAAAGACTATAAAATTTTGTATTTTGCACTTCTTTTATCCAGATGTATTATTTCCATCATATACAGCGATGATGTGAATATTTTCTAGTGCAAACTCTCGATGTGAATGCTTTCTGATATCAGCCATGTCCAGAAAGGATGCTTATCTCTCACACTGATTTATGACAAAAAAATCTTAGTACACTAGAACGCCGATCATATATGAATGGATTAACCAGTATATCTGCGGCTATGAAAGTCTAAGTCGAATAACAAAAATAAATACCTGAAAGCAGTTACAAGTGTAGTTTGTTTACATTCTGTAAAGTGCCCACTAGACAAGATTTGAATTTCTTAGGAACCAGATTCCGCCTTTTCTGTTTCAACGTGATGGACACACACACACACACACACACACACACACACACACACACACACACACACACACACACACACACACACACACACACACACACAGGGACGCAAATTTTTAAAAAAAGTTGGAGTAAAATATTAAAATTAGAGTGAGCTAGTCATAATTCAGTAATCCTTCAATAATCAAGGAAGAATTACTAAATTATGACTATCTCACTCTATTTTTAACATTTTGTTCCAACTTATTTTTTTTTTTATTTGGGTCCCTGCGTATGTCCATCACGTTAAAACGGAAAAGGATTGTTTTTTCTATTGTGCAAAAATGAAAAATTTAATGACTCTCCATTCAATTACGCGGAACAATAAGAAGAGCTGCTTTCGATGACAAGAATATGCTTTGAAATTTACGTAAAATATACCATTCGAGGAAGGAAAACCAAGGGAAAAAGCGAACTTAATTGTTTTCCCTTTTCCAAAAAAAAAAAAAAAAATATATATATATATATATATATATATACACTTGAAAATTTAATTTCCAACAACCTCGGATAATCGAAAGTCTACTATATTTCTTTTAATCTAATTAATGTTTAAACTCAGTAAAAGTTAAATTAATTTAATAGAAGTTAAAAGTGGGTGATTATCTCGCCATTCACTCTGTTTGTGGGAAGGAGAACAGAATAGCAGCATACAGCAATTTTTGAAGTTTTGCTTTTATAAGTTAATAATAATATAACCGGCTGAAAACAATTCCTGTCAGCGATTTGCTGTTCCAGTAGTACGAGCATTTTAAGTCGTACCTCCCTTCTTATACACTGGTTATAGTCATTAAAAGTTGACCAGCTTAGTCACTAAGTATAAGAAAATTTAAAAAGATATATAAAAAATTAAAACTTCGAAATATATTAAAAACTGCATACTCGAAATCCCGGAACTTTTAACGGGAGTATTATGCTACATCCAAGTTAAAGTTATATTCAGTCTCCGTATAGCTGTGGAAACTGCTGCCTTAAAAGTGTTCAAACAAATCAAATAAATACAATCATAATAAATCTGAATTTTTTCCCTTCCTGTTATTTATATTGATAAATAATTTAATTATCGAACAGGATATACGAAAAATACGCTCCAACCCCTCCCAGCCCCCAAGATGGACACTAAATCATTTTCAAATATTCCATCAACGGGTTACTGCAACCTTCATTCATACAAGTAATGCAATTGGATTCATGTTTTTTATTAAATCTTATCTTATTCCACTGTAAATTTTCTATTGTTATTAGAAAATGTACGTAGTCGTATAAATTCGTATATAGTCTAATAACCCTTCTTTCTAAACTATTTTTAATGCTGCTCAATACGCGTTAGCAATTTACTTGATTATTTATTTTATTTTTAATTTTTTAGACCTACACCGAATAAGAAGATTAAGAAACGTGGCAACCACACCATAACGACCTGTAGTTTGTATTCTTTTTCGAAGGTCCTGGGGTAAACAGCAAAATAAATGAGTTATCGACTTTTTCATGTGTGTCCCGCGCAACGATTATGGCTGACACATTAAGTACAAATAATGAATAGCTCCCCGTGTGGGAAGGAAACATTAATCTCTTTCTGTATGCTTTCGTGGTGGGAATCAAGAAACTTTCTCGAGGCCACTTGCGAGGAGTAGCAACAGAAACAGCAAAAGGATGATTCAAGTCATATAAGATACAACGTATTTACTTTCTCTTTGTTTTCTGGATGTGAATCATCAGATAATCGAAAACAAGCATTACAATATGGTACTGAATCCGCTGGAAACAGGAATAACACGACAATAATCTTTTAACTACTAATGAACAGTGCAGTATTTGGATGCTTAGAAAGGAAGGAAAACGGGGTTAACAGATGACGCAAGGTTCAGAGTATGATTTAACTAATTATTCTATTCAGAGAAGGGGTGGAATTACCGTGTACAGCATTTTTTGAATTCTACTTTTGTTGTCTACTTCTTAAAGAAAAATTATTATTTTAATCTGTTTTTCCTAAATTGGAAAACAGGAATGAGATCACTGTGGTATGCGTGCGACTCTAATCATTCTTGTATTTACAGTCCGGTCCAAACCAAATTTAATGCAGATGTTGACTACGTAGCGCAGAAGCGTTTGCAAATCTTTTCGTTTCAAGTACATCTTCACATTTTTGTTCCAAGTACCCTTCTAATTTCTAAAATTTTAAACTGGAGCATCACATTTAAGGCGCGCATTTCCTTTTTAAATACGTACTGAAGTATTCCATCACATTTTTTTCTACTGCCCTAAAGCTAGGGATACGCATTCTGTTCGTTAGGTTGTTGTTGTTGTTGTTGGATTGAAAGTTTAACAGCACAAGGGATGCCTTGGCCATGTTTACCTATCAGTATATACATAGCATAGGAATCAGTTAAAAATAGCAGTAACATTTGCATATGGCCTAATCAGAAGTGTGCATATAAACGGATTCGTTTTACGTTTAAATTTAAAAAAAAAAAAAAAAAAAAAAAAAAGCATGTATAATCTTTTACTGACCACAACCAGAAACAATGGGCAATAAATAGCCATCACAGCCTACAAAGTTTAGGGTTTGACAAGTTTTTAACAAATATCAACATACAGTTAGAGATATAACAATAAGGAAATTATTCGGTTATAAAACATCCAGATGGGTGTGAAATTATAGTTAAATTGTTATTCGTATGTATTTTGTGCAATATGTATTGCACTTGATGTATTTTGTGCAATATTTACATTAAAATTAGAAAATTGTGCAATATTTACAATTAATTAGAAAAATACACACAAAATTCAATTTCGATTGACATAATTCCCATTGTGAAATTATAATTCACAGCAGAACAGAACCGTTGTGCCCTCGTGGGTAGCACAGTTGGTAGAATCACTCTACATCGGGTGGAAAAGACCTGAGTTCGAGTCCCGTCTATGACGTGAGAAATTTTTATGGGACTTTTTCAAAAGATGGGTGAGTTAGTCGGTCTCAGGCGAGGGTAGCATTTTTCGTCCAGCAAACAGAAAATCGACCAGAGAACACGCGCAATTTACAGGCAGTACATACGGAGCAATGCGGTCTTAGTCGTTGAAGCTCCCAAAAAAAAAAAAAAAAAAAAAACACACCCCAACAACAACAAACGAGTTGCACATTCCTCAATATAGCCAGACTGTCCATCTGCACTATATTTTAACATCACAGCTATATGTGAATTTCAGAATGATAGATGTAATCTTAAATGACACACATTAATGCCCGTTGTTGTAGTTGTGACAGGGAAGCGAAAGCAAATTGTCTATCCTGTTGATAATGAGGGCACATGAGTATTTGTTTTACTATGAACATGGTATAACAGTGAGGACACCGAACAATAGCATGTCTGGTTAGCAGAAAGAAATGAATAAAGTGTGCTTATGTGTCCAATACGCAATCTGGCAAGGAAACTACTCGTCTGTTTCCCTGGGAACTCCAGCTCCATAACTTAACTGTGGTTAGTGTTTTATTTGCTTCACTTTATTAACCCACTGTCGATATGATATGATATGATATGATATGATATGAGCAAGAATCCAGGATGAAAATAACGATGCACCTGTTTTCTCGAATACTTGTTTTATATCGGTTGAGGGCGAATTTTCCTTAAAGTAGGCTGTTGGACAAACCGTTCTGTAAGGTGTTGAACTAAATTAGTCTGTATATATTATGCAGTTTCTATTGGATGCGAGGCCTACATTTTCTAGTGTTAATTTAATTGCAAAGCGCTCGATGGTGAAAATGCTACATTCAGTCGGTAGGGATAAAAAGACGAAAAGTGAAAAGAAAAGCCGATTGCTGCGCTTACAGCAGTAGCATCAGTATACAGCTCAATGAGATGTGCATATTTCTGTATCTCAACTGCATGGGATTGCGTAACGTTGAAGTTGGCTAAGGACTGTTTTCACCATTTCCTTAAATAATTGTGGAAAGTAGATGTGCTATGGAGGGACTGTCTCATCTGTTTCTCGATGTATTTTAAAAATTTGAATGTTCCAATTTTCTTCTAACTCAACTACTCTAAGATTAGCAGATTTGTTTGCTTTGGGTTTATTTCTGCAGTAAATGATCCACTATGGATCAAAACAATAAGAAGGGAAGGATTTTTTTTTTTTGCATAATTCAGTAACAACGCTTTTCTCTGATAAGATAATCGTGGTTCGAGAGCTTCGATATACAACTGCGAACTGAGTACGTTCTAAAGGCACCAAGAGCAATCCTGAATGCATGACGTTGAATCAGATTAATCCACATTAAGGCACTTTCTCTAGCACAATACAACCAAGGCGAGATCTAATTAGGCATTAATATCAATTAAAGAGGGTGACACGATCTGCGCCATATGTCATGGCAGAGATTACTTGAAGTACGTTGATTTCATGTAAACAGATAGTTCGTATATATTTTGTGATAAAAAAACATACCCTTGCTTTCTGATAATTCAGAAGCAGGATGAATATTTCGCTTCCTACAGAAATATATTGCAACTTTTTTTTTTTTTTTTTTGTTAAATCAATCAGTAGTCATTATTATTAATCCAACAGAAAAAAAATATTTAAGTTCAATTGTCGCTCTCCAGAGCTATGTACTGTGAACAGTATGAAATCGTAAGGTCATCGGCATTGAGGTATACGTGTTTTTTTTTTTTTTTTTTGGAATAAATATTAGATTGTCTCGCAGTCCAAGGACATGTATATTATGAAATATGCCACAGGTAGTGTCAAAAGGTTTTACTATCTCAATGCATATCGTTTTTACTATCTCAATGCATACCAGGTGCTCATTTCTTATGAATGCATTATGTATATTTGATTCTGCTTTGACCATGAAGGCTAATGAACACCTATTCTTGAGAAATCCATACTAATATACAAAGGGTACTAGGAAAGTTTTGCAATACAGCTTTGTTTATTTAATTTTTTCAAAGTAATTTCCTCTACATTCAATACACCTCTCCATCCTCCGAAACTAATCTTTAAACCAGTTCTGCCAAGTTTCACTAGGGAGTAAAGCACACTTGTTGTCCCAAGCCCGTAGAAGGTCCTCATCACTGGAAAACCGCCTCCCTTTTAGCTTCATTTTCACATGCGGGAACAGTGCAAAGTCGCAGGGAGCAAGGTCTGGGCTGTAGGGAGGGTGCTCGAGAAGTTTCAGTCCTGTCGTGGTCAAATATTCGGTGCAGGCTTTGGCGCGGTGAGCTGGAGCATTTTCGTGATGGAGGTACCAGGTGTCCATTCTTGACTTTGGCCGCAGGTTCTTCATAGATCCAATGACTTTAGGCAGGCATTGTTCAGTATACCACTTAGCTGTGACTGTCTTCTGCGTGTCCAAAACGACACGTTCCACAATTCCACTCGATTTGAAAAATACAGCTATCATGTTCTTCTTTACAGATAGGGATTTTCTGACAATTACGGGTGTGTCGTCATCATCAAAGACCCAAACTTTGTTTTGAGCCTTGGTCGGCAGATCGTAATAGTACAGCCAAGTCTCGTCACCTGTCACGATGTTGTTCACATACCGAGATTGTCCCTTATCAAACTTTTTTAACATCTCCCGGCACCAAGTCACACGTCGTGTCATCTGCTCTTCAGTCAACTGATGAGGCACCCAGAGAGAACAAAGTTTCTTCACGTGCAAATGATCTTGCAGAATCGAACGAATTGCTGGTGCATTTAGGCCCAAAGTATCCTCTATCTGTTGGTAGGTCACTCGCCTGTTTTCGTCAAGCATTTTCCTCACAGCAGTAACGTTTTCCTCCGTAACTGACGTTCGTGGCCTTCCCGGCCTCTCAGAATCCTCCAGAGTGAAATTTCCCCTTTGGAATTCTCTATACCACCTGAATATCGTTGTACGATGTGGACAATCATCGTCTAGTGCAAGAGTCATTTCTTCTAAGCACTGGTCTATGGTTAAACCACGCACGAAATTATACCGCAAAACTGTCCTTATCTCATTTCGTGACCAGGATGCCATCGCAAGCCCTTTACACTCTCACTACTAATGAATAACTGAGCCCATCGACTTGGCGTGGCGGCTACTATGCACGTATGAATATGTCTCAACATGCAGCAACAAGCAGCTTCCTGTGATTCATTATTGCGTCATATTGCAAAACTTTCCTAGTACCCTTTGTATATTCATCAAATCACAAGTTTATTCTGAATTGCTACGAAAACCTCTACGGTTCCACTAAATTATGTTGGGCATTATTTATGTTTAGCAGAAGAGGATAAAGTGAATCTGTCTGTTTTTCCGAGGAACCCTGTTTTTAGGAGGTCCCCCCATTTTTAAAGAAGGCTGGTCGGTGTCCAGTATCTGTGTCATCTTCCGCATGTATCTTTTTCATCAATATACATACGAGTATCTGGGCGACTTATTTTCGCATTAGGTTCCTGTCATTTTATTTCTGCTAACAAACTTTCAGTAGCAACTAGAGAGACTGAAATCGGTATATTGCTTGCTTGCATGCTCAGTTATCGACTGTTGAGAAGACTGAAAGTAGTGCTCAGGCCCCATCAGCAAGTGATATATTCACAGGGATTCATACACTAGTTCCAGCAGACTGTCGTTTTTGCGTTGCTGTTGCCTAGGTAAGTTTAAAATTTCACAAAACTTCACTTTTTTTCACATCCTGATACGTAACCTTGTGTTCCATTTTGCATTTTCCCCCCCTCTATTTTACATAGCTCGTAACTTCTGGAACAGATAGGTGATCACCTTTAGAGTTTGGGAATTACAATCAGTTTGTGCATGATTCATGGAATCACAGCTGGATCAAACAGGAATTCCTCAGTAAGTAGTTGGAGAATACCTGCATTTCTGGCATTTATAGCATCTTGTAAGGTTCAAATCATACAAATCATATGGGTAGTTCTTGTACAATTTATTCTCCTGTAACATCCATTAGGTCTCATCCAGAGACGATACTTTTGGAGAAATTATGAGTTGCATGAGGAGTTAGTTATCTTGACAAGGATTCCACCAAAGTTGAAAGCTTCCGCATTTTTGCTGTTTACAGTTTCGGCTAAGAGACTTTTAGCCATATTTCGTGAACCAGCAGAATTTTCTAGACATCTTTGAATGAGAAAAGGTGACAATTTACTGTCATTAATTCCAATGATAATTAATAGAATATCAAATGGTGGATAGTCTTGTTGAGGTTGGCTAATTTTTAATATTTTGAAATTAGACATGTCAGGCTTGTACAATGCAGTGAAATTGAGCTTGAAAGCTCAAGTGGTGCGAATGCGTCACAGTCTATGGCCTCTCTGCGGTTCTCTACCTCGCAGGTCACTGGCACTGCCACATGCAGAGGTAGTGCAACCAAGTAACGGTTAGAAATTAGTAGGGTTAGTTAAGTTAGCTTAAGAATAAGACAAAAGTAACTTTCCTTTCTGAGACTTTGGTAACTATCTGTGGCAAAGATCTTATTACATATAGAAATAAAGAGTACTACAAATGTAAAGAATTAAATAAACCTTTGAAGAGAACTATTGCATTACTCTAAATCACTCGACCACTTAAGAATATCGCTTGGCACTCGAGGCCCACTGGTTGGAAACTACTATGTAGAATATAATATTTCGATCCGCCAACTTGAAACAAAACGTAATCAACTAAAACAAAAAAAAAAAATAAAAAATTATAACCGGAGTACTTAGACTCCATTCAAAAGGAATTTATATTATTGTACATGAATATATACTCTTAGGGAATAACAGAAGACTATACTTATGAAGTTCACTTATGGGCGTGGATTGTCGAATCGATCACTGGAATGAGTTTCCTCCCCAGCGTGGCAGAAGGCAGTGAATCAGAGTTAGTTCAAATCGGACTGGATGGTTACTTTGTGAGAATGATAAAAAAAAATTTGAATTTTCGGTTTTATTTTATTTATTTTTGGTTTATGTAGAAAAAGTCCGCTTCCCAGCCCCATTTGGCCATAATAATACTGATATGAACGTCTTAGAATATACTGAGGGAATTACTTCGATCTGCCATCTTGAAACAAAATGGAAATTTTGCTTCACTTCTCGATTTTGATTTGTTGGTTGGTTATCATTACCTTTGGCATTTAGTACACTTAGTCTGGGCATATAATTGTGGCGCCTCCGTGGCCAGGTGCAGCAGTGCCTAGCATTAGCTTCCTGATTAGACCGGGGATCGAGCCCATGACCACCAAATACGGAGGATGCGGAAGGTCAGGGAATGACCACCGCATACTCCAGCCCGGATAAAGGGTGAGGGTTAGCGTCAGGAAGGGCATCCGGCAGTAAAAATTTCAAGCCAAAACAGTAAAAAAAAAAAAAAAAAAAAAAATATATATATATATAGGGCGTCTCAAAAATACACGGCATAACTTCAGGAATGAGTTCCTTATATGTAGACAATAAAAATATTTTATATCAACATAGTTCCGGAAATGCTTGGTTCTCGCGTTATTAACCGGAATGTCTTATCTCCCGGAGGTGATTTCCCTCATCACAAGGTACTGTGTGGACATGGACATGTGTTTTTGTAAGGGGCGGCTCCTAGAACGTTAGTTCAACTCCGCCTCGTATCTCTACAAATGGGCCAGATATGTGTGTGACGTCGGTTTGTGTGTATTATGTGTGTGTTCTGTTGTTCTGTTCTGGCCACTTGGCTACCCAGAAGCATCAGTCACCTGGACAGATGATTCTGGGTACTCGTCCACACCACGGGAAGGTGGGCCAGTCCCAGCTAAACACGTACCGTCTCAATACGAGCCTCTGATCCACCTGATGTTGCCAAAAGGTGGGCCAGATTCCTCTAGGGGCCCACTCCAGAGGAGAGAGAGAGAAAAAAAAATAAATAAAAAAATAAATAAAATAAATAAATAAAAAAAAATATTTAGATTTTCCCGTGGTGCAAAAGAAAGAAAAAAAAATAATAAATAAATAAAAAAACAATGTCACTGTAAAACGCGAAACAACAACAACAACAAAAAAAAAAAAAAAAAGTAACAGCAACCCTGAAGATCGCAAAAAAAAAAAAAAAAAAAAAACCAACCATGTGACTGATTGTAGAATGCGAAGGAAAAAAAAAATAAAAATAAATAAATAAATAATAATAAATAAATAAATAATAATAAATAAATTAAAAAATAATAAATAAATAAATAAATAAAAATAAAATAAAATAAATAAAAAATAAAGGGGGGGGGGGAGAGAGAGAGAGAGAGAGAGAGAGATGGTGTTTTCCTTCCTGAACACAGGCCGCAGAAACAAGCTCCACAGCCCATGTAGCAGGATGGGGGGGGAATACATGGTTGGTTTCGGTTCACTGCTGGGTCCTCGATGTTTGCCACTGGGGGCCTGTTAATCCTTCGTCTGCGCTTAAAGACTTCAGCTGAGTAGGTTTGCAGTGCAGGGAGGTTGTTAGGGTTCTGTAGGAAGAGCTCTAGATGCTCGCCAGTGATCTGTGTACAGCTGACAAGGTTGTGTCTCAGATCAGCATACGTAATGCACTCGAACAGTACATGCCACCAGTTCTCTTTGGCTCCACAATGGCAGAGATCTGTTGGGTGGAGACCCAGATGGTGTAATTTTTCATTCATGGATCCGTGTCCAGTAATTAGGTATGATGTTTCTAGTGAAGGGGTGAACCAAGACTGTACAGATTTAGTAGCAGTGTAGGTTACATCAGGTAGGAATCTTTTTGTGACAGTGCCCAGTGTTGAATTATGCCATCGAGTTTGCCAAATGTTGAAGAGCTCGTTGTAGCAACGCGTCATCTCAGTCTTGGGGTCAGCATCCAGATTAACCTCAATGTCGAGGATCCTTGTTGGGATATTTCTCGTAATTCGGAAGCACAACCCTCGGAAAATGACATGTAGATCGAGCGGAAGTGCTCCCGCAATGACCTGAATGGCAGGAGTGGAGACCGTTCTACACACTCGGCAGATTGCCATTAACATTGACCTCTGGATGGTTCCAAGCTTGTCTCGCATCTTTACAAGAGTTACCCGATGGAACCAGGCTCCGGCTGCATAGGTCACAATTGGTAAAAATACTGCATTGTAATACAACCGTAGGGACCTTTTGGAGAGTCCCCAATCATTCTTAGAGATGCGTATGATGGTTCCTGAGAATCTCTTAACTTTGTTTCGTAGATTAACAAGATGTGGGAGAAAGCTGAGTTTGTGGTCAATAATCACTCCAAGTACCTTGGTTTCAGTGACGATTGGCAGTTGAGCGTTACATATCTTTACCTGCGGTGGGCGCCTGAGATCCAGTCTATTCTTAAATAGCATCATTTTAGTTTTCGTTGGGTTGATATGCAGCTTATTAAGTGCGGCCCAAGTTGAGAGATCTTCGAGGACCTGGTTTGCATTTTCTTCAATGGCCTTCCGTGAATGCCCTGACACCACAACTGTGAGATCATCAGCAAAGGCCACAATTTTTGCATTCCTGAAGGTGCGGGAGAGCCAGTCTTGGAGGACTATATTACAAATGAGGGGTCCCAGGACTGACCCTTGGGGACAAACTCGATTTACTGATCTGGTGACTTGCTGGAATTTTGACTTGAGAATAACTGCTCGGTCGGAAAAATAATTCTGGAAGAGGCTGTATAATTGCCGGGGGCAAGCGGCAGTTGGAAGGCGTGTCAAGGCACTATCCCACCAGACGGTGTCGAAGGCTCCCTCGAAGTCTATGAAGATGGCCAATTCGAATTTTTCTTCAGAACTTTCAATATGTAACACCAAATCGAAAACAGCTTCTTCACACGACCTTCCATGGGTGAAGCCATACTGGCATGGTGAGACCAATTCATGCATTTGTAGAATGGAGACAACCCTGAGAGCCATGAGTCGCTCAAGGACCTTACCAAGGTTAGCCAGCAGGGCAATAGGCCGGAAGCTGCGGGGGTCTGTTGGTGGTTTGTGAGGTTTCTTGATGAGACGAATGAGGGCAAACTTCCATTCTTTTGGAAAGCATCCTTCTTCCAAGCATTTATTGAAGAGAAGGAGTAGATGGTGCGGCCGCAGTGTGTGAAAGCGGATGATGAAGATATATTCTATTAGGTCAAGGCCTGGACACTTTTTGGCATTAATGTTTTTAAGGACTGCTCCCAGTTCTTCTAGTGTGAATGGGTCGGCTTGCTCTTTTGCTTTATAATTGCTGTTGGCAGCTCTAATTGCTGAATGTTCTGGGTGATCCTCAGAGATGTCATCAGGTGGAAACAGTTTGTCTAGAATAAGGTTGGCAGAATCCTGCCACACTTAGTTTCCTGAGCGTCTACTGAAACAGTGTTGAATATTTCTGGGGAGAAGGTTTTCTCTCTCAAGATCTTATATGCCAGGCCCCATGGATTTGTACGGTTGGTTTCTTTTACGAAATTTGCCCAAGTTTCTCTCATCACAAGGTACTGACAGAATTTGGTGGTTTTCCATTCCGACCATTTATTCAAATCAGGAGCAAGCGGATATGAACTTTATGTACGGTTTGGAGGACGGCAATGCTCTGCAGGCTCGTCGTTTGTACCACGAAAGGTTCCCAGAACGAAGATGTCCAGACAGGAAAACGTTTAAAGATATCCATCACCGCCTTTGTGAACACGGGACCTTTACCACTCGTGCTGCCGACAGAGAACGACCATGATCTACAACTCCTGAAGTAAAGGAGATTTTGGATAGTGTGCATGCCACTCCTGTGATCAGCACACGCAGAATAGCAATGCAACTGGCTGTTCAACGTTCGACTATTTGGAGAGTGTTGCGAGAACACTAACTGTATCGTTACCACCTGCAACGGGTACAGGCCTTGTCACCAGCAGATTACCCTGCGCGAGTTTGTTTGTTTGTTTGTTTGTTATTTGGTTTTTAGGAGCATTAGCAACTATGGCCATATTGCTCCAGGATATGCGGTGGTCATTCCCTGACCTTTCCGCATCCTCCGTATTTGGTGGTGACGGGCTCGAACCCCGGTCTAATCAAGAAGCGTGTGCTAAGCACTGCTGCTCCTTCCCACCTGGCTACGGAGGCGCCCCCCCGCGCGAGTAACGTTCTGGCAGTGGTTCTTGCAGTAGTGTGGTACAACTCCTCACTTTTCTGCCTTAGTGATATACACAGATGAAGCACACTTCTCACGAGACGGAATCCAAAACTTTCACAATCAGCATTTATGGGCTAAGAAAAACCCACATGCAATTCTTCCATCACATCAACAGCGGTTCAGCCTCAACATCTGGGCGGGTGTTTTTGGTGATAAGTTATTTGGGCCCCATGTACTTCCAAACAAACTCACAGGGCAGGCGTACAGAAACTTTCTGGAAAACAACATGCCTGGTTTCTTGGACGACACGCCACTGATCATTCGTCAACAAGCACACTTCATGCACGATGGCGCTCCCGCACATTTCAGCCACCTAGCCCGCAATTACCTGAATCGAAGGTTTCCTGGTCGGTGGATAGGTAGAGGTGGACCAACTGCCTGGCCTCCATGCTCACCTGCTTGATTTAAACCCACTAGATTTCTTCTTGTGGGCCATTTAAAGTCATTGGTGTATTCGTCTCCGGTAGCTGATCTGGAAACTCTCCGCAATCGAATTGTGGCAGGTTGTGAGACATTACGAAACATGCCTGGAATTTGGCATCGTCTTCGCGAGTGCATGAGCCGTCGATGTGAGGCCTCTATTCAGGCAGAAGGTGGACATTTTGAACAATTACTATAAGGTGATGTGAACAGTTAAGTGTCATCGACAGACCTTCAAAACTCGGAAACCAAGCATTTCCGGAACTATGTTGATATAAAATATTTTTATTGTCTACATACGAGCAATTCATTCTGAAGTTATGCCGTCTATTTTTGAGACACCCTGTATAATGGGAAAAAGGCGAGGACAAAAAAAAAAAAAAAAAAAAAAAGTCTGGGCATATAATTACACCTCATTTCTCTTAAAACGCCGCTTAAGCAGCGTTTTAACTCAAACTGACTCAGCAGTAAGTCAGTTTGAGTTATTTTTAAACTCGCGATGCTTTCCCCATTGTTTCATGATCTTTGAGACCCAAAATTGAGGATCCATGAACATGTCCTTATTCCCAACGAAAAGGTGAGCAATCTTAGATGTACGGTGTAAAAAAAACACCACTGACGAGGAAAACTGGCTCTTCAACTGGCCCTTTTACAGGCATCAACAAAATCCACAAATCAGAACAAAAGATGATATTCAAATTAAAAGACTATCTGCCCACTACAGATTGCTGTTGAGGCTATCGGTCTACTACAATATTTTCAGCAAGCAGCTCACTATCACTAAATTCAATGATCATTTACACCTCATTTCTCTTAAAACGCCGCTTAAGCAGCGTTTTAACTCAAACTGACTCAGCAGTAAGTCAGTTTGAGTTATTTTTACGATTACGATTTCGGGTACGAAATCGTAATCGTAAAAAATCGTAATCGAATGAGTACGATTTCGGGGGTGGAGTGGGGGGGACATGGAACAATTTCCAAAAATATGCGATGAATGCCGCACATCGGCCAAATTTCTGAATAAAATCCAGCTCTCTCTCATTTGCTCGTCTAAAAACTACTGCCCGACCAGTATAGTCGTGTCCAACCCGTAGATGGGCCTCATCAGGCCCATCTACGTCAAGAATCACCAGTTAATGAGCCTGTGTTTGTACAAACACAGCAACTGCTTGTACTTCAATGTTGATGTGTTTATTAAAACGTTTCGTTTCAGCATGGTTTACATTTCAGTAATAATCGCCTTCCGCCCGGGTTGTAAAAGCTTTAAGCGTTCTGTTTTCCTTTTTGTAATACTTTCTCTGTATAGCCTTCTTGATATCCATTTCGTTATTTAATATTTACTAATAATGTCGCATTTATGTAATACTCAATTATCTAATCATTTCGTTTTAATAGTCATATTTCTAACAGCTGTAAAAGATTATGATGCCCTACTGTACATAATTCAATATAGTCAGCAATAAAGATTCTTTATTATCTATGTTGTTGGAACTCGTAAATGTTCATTACAATTATGAAATGCGGAAATTAATCTTATAATCATACATCGCTGCACATTGGTAACACCAAAATTCAGAAACCTACAATCTTGAAAACAATGAATTCATTGGATAATATACCTTCGCTAGGTTCCTTGCACAAATTATACACACAACTTTATGAAAACTAATTAACTAAAAGTGGATTCCATAAATTAAAATATTACACATCAAATTCAGGAAAACGTTGAATTTTCCACATAAAACAATTATGGCTGCTAAAGTTCGCTGAAACTACCTTAGATAGTTTTTCATGCACTGAAAAATGAATTTATTAATTTAAGCATTAGTCATCATGTTGAAAGAAGTAGAGAATAGGCTCCATTAGAACTAGTTGGATCTTCTCGTTCTTTTATAATACTTAATACACTTTTTTAACATTTTCGTACTTTTTAAATTTCTGTACACCCTTTTATTTATTTCTTAATTTATTCATCACGCACTGTTGTAGACATGTTTTATATGCGTTTCTTTCATATCGTTAATCTAAGTTTTTCATCATATTTTGTTAGCTATTAAATTCAGGTAACCTTCGTATAACACGGTAGTTAGATTCCTATAGAATGTCGCGTTGTGCGAAACCGTGTTATATGGGACTAAGAAAAAGTACAAAAAGGGGGGCTACGTTCCAAAAGCTAACAAAAATACACTATGTCGTTAACAAAACTAACAGAAATATACCATTATAGATGTCGTGTAATCCTCTGCTCTCTTTAAAAAATCAGTAATCTGGGTTTATTTGCTTTTGCTTGTTAAATCTTTGTGAATTTCATCGTATGGAACGAAGTATTTTTGAAACTACCTTTTGAACTTTGGGCTACTTTCATACAAGAATCTGCATTCAAAATTTAAGATTCTAACTGCTCGGCTAACTTTATGCCTTCCCGTATGCTTTTTCGTGTAAAATTTGGAATTTTAGAATTTTCATCTGCGCTATCATGCTCTGAACTGATTTGGTTTTACCTTCGATGCCATTTCCACCAAATCCACTTCGCCAGCCTCTTTTCTACTAGTAATCCTTGAACGTCTTCAGTGATCATATCTTTTTTATTTTTTAGGAGCATCGGCGACTAAGGCCATGTTACTCTGTGTATATTGTCTATAAATTGCGTGTGTCCCGAGGTCGCTTTTCTGTTTTGCTGGACGAAAAACCAGAGTTTCCGGGTGAAAAAAACCATGCTGCTCGAGCCCGACTAACTCAGCCACGTTGTAAAAAAGACCAAAAAAATTCCTCCCGTCATTGTCTGGATTGGAACTCAGGTCTTTTTCACCCTGTGTGGAGAGGAGGGCGATTCTGTCAACTGTGCTACTCACGAGGGCGTCAGTAGTCATATCATCAAAACCTTCCCCTCCTACTGTCGCACTGATTCCGTTTTCTGCCTGTTCGACCATATTTCCTGAATGAACTGACTCTGGCCATACATTTTTCCACACGCGTTGACGGTTTTACTTATTTCAGCGATAAAGCTATGATTCTGATACAGTTCACAATTGAGAAATGTTTCCATGCCTCCATTACTTCAATAGATTCGGAATCAATTTTTTTTCCAAAATCCATTGTAACGAGTTTTAAAGGTGGATATAATGCCTTGATCTAATGGCTGAATGAAAGAAGTATTAACCCAGTACAACTATGGCGGTAGGAACATAACTTCAACGTTTGGATGACTTAAATATTTTGGACGGGCTGGTGTGCTATCCAATAGCAATAAACTTTGAAATCTAGATTTTTCCATAAGTTCAACAAGCACAAGTTCAATAGCGCAGAGCGTAGCACGGGGAGAGATTTTCCAACAAAATAAAATACAGGAATTTCTCAACCTTTTTTTTTTTTTTTTGGACTAGCGAGTCAACAGCGGGGATTCAAAAAGAGTGGAAATGTTGAAAAATTATATCCAACATTATAGCAAACCCCGTACAAAAGCTCAAAAATACCCTATTATGCGAGATTTACTGAAATTCTCTAACCGTGTTATATAAGTACCGTGTTGTGTGAGCATTGCCGCAATTTATCAATCGTGTTAGAGCGAAACCGGGTTGTAGAAGTACCGTGTTATACGGGGTTTGCCTGTATTGTGTAAGCAAAGATAGAGATAACGATAGGGAAGAAGGGCAGATATTCTTTTACTATTTTAAACATTATTATAAACATATTAGATGCAACAGAGACTGCATTTGAAGTAGACATCCATAGATGACTCTGCTTTTCCATATAATTCAATAAACCATTCTACTTCTATAACAACTTTAGACTGTAGATGTGGCGTCACAGATGACTCAATGAATAAGCATAAATGCGTCCGTAAATGCATATACACTATAAATGCATCACACATTATATCTGTATTTTATAAGATTAAAAATGTTAATGGGGGTACAGAAATATTAAATAGTTTTAAATGTGGTTTCCAGGGTTTCTCCTATATGCCAGTCTTAAAATAGAGGAAAAACAGAGAATTTAATCCTGATGTCTTAGCAAATAACGTCACGCAGGGAAACAAAGAGGCAGTGGTCATTCTACAGTAATAGCCATATAGCGCAAGGACGCCCAGGCGTTTCGCTGTACTAGCCAAAAACATCAATTAATTAAAAATAAAAATATTAATAAATAAAATAAAATAAGCTGCTCGTATTTTAATCTCAATTCACGTAGATGAGTGTCAGGTATGAATTAAATATCTATTCAGCTGACCTTTGAATTTCATCAAATAGTCAGTATCAACCACATATGGAGTCAACTTATTCCAGTAATTAACAACTCGCAGGCTAAAAGTAAACTTTCTGCAATCCAGTCTAAACCTTCTCTACCGTAATTTAAAGTTATAGCCCCTGGTTCTGGAATTATTTGTAACAGTGAAGATTTCACCTCATTCATTTTTCTTTCACCTCTCAGAGCCTTATACACCTCAGTCAAGTCTCCTCTAAGGTGTGTAGTTTCCAAGGCCTGTAGTTCACAAATTCGGAGTCTTTCCTACTATTAGAGATACCATTCTGCCGATCTCACAAGTAATCCTCACAAGTCCGTTGCCCGTCTTTGGACCTTTTCAAAAGTTCGATGTCTTTTACATGCGGTCTTACAATTGCCTTATACAGTGGTGCTAGGACCTCTCTATATCTCTACAAGCAAATGCTACATAAATCATCGACAGGACCATGAAGTTCTCCAAACGGTGGCAATCTCCTAGAGAGACATTAGAATCCACCCTAAGGAAGAAAAGGCAATGCTTCGTTAGATTATGTATGGGCAAGATGGCCGAATAAGGATTTCCATCAACTGAGGGTACCTCCATCTTATGTAAAATCAGCTTGGCCAGAGTTATTAACTTAAATCTCTAAGTGTTTTGAGTGTTCAGTTTAATGTTTTAACTTTTTTCGCTGCTATCTGAATGTAAACCGTTGGCGTGTGGCATGAAGGGTATTTTTACAAGTTATGTACAATAAAGATTATTGCGAGTAAAATATTCAAGGATGTGTAGAGGATACTTTTTTTTAAAGTGTTTAACTTTTTGTAAAGTTTAGTATTTAACCATAAGAAATATTTAGTCCAGGTCTCGGAGGCTCACAGTATCTTAGTTTTATATGCTTTAATTCTCGATAGCGCAGAAAAACTTTCATTATTTCATCGCAGTGTGATGGATGGATGGACGGACGGGCATGCGTTATAACATGCCACAATGTATGATACACTACTTTTATTTCACTTTAGTTGAGAGAGAGGGAGGGGGGGGGGGAGGGAGAGAGAGAGAGAGAGAAAGATGACGTTATACTTGAGTTAATTAATGTCTACAGAACGTCATCGTCATTCATTGTTAGCGTCAAGAACCCTATATTTCAAGATGCTCCCCCAACAAAAGTCCATAATTAATTTCTCGAACATACATTTGTCTTGTTTTTATAAACAGCTGTATAATAAACGCCTCTGAAAGCTAGTTTAAATATGTTTCATTTTCATAATTATGTCTTTCAAGTTACTGGAAAACGAAAACTAATAAAAAAGTATAAATCGAACTATAAACTCAACGTGAAGGTTGTTTTAATAAAGGTGAAGTAACACATACCAAGAAAATCGTAAACAATATGTGCAAAACGATAATTACACTATAATATAGTGTTTTTGTTTTTTTTTGCCTAAGATATTTTTGATCAATGAATGTCGCAAGAAAGCAGTGAAATGAAATAAAATACTTCGAGAGTATATGCAAAAGTAAAATGTAACAAATATGAAGCTTAGAGTTGTCCACCGGATATATTCAAATACCCATTTCAAGTTTTCACCAGCCTTGAACTTAAACACATTTTAAACACAAACACAAAAAACAGAAACACAAAAACGATGATGTTTTCAATGGTAATCAATTTGCCTTCAAAAAAGAATATAACCTTGAAGCATTAATAAATTCATATATAGAATATCATTATGTGGATCGATTAATATAGAACTGACGTCTGTAAAGGTAGTTTCGCCTTCTTCTAACGACCAAAGCAACGATGCGAAATACTGGGGGGGGGGGGGTTGCCCTTTTTAACCGTCTGCGCGGTAGCACAGTGGTTTTAATCGCCATCCTCTCCATACTGGTGATAAAGGCATGGGTTCGAATCCCATCAATAACGCGAGGAATTTACGGGTTCCCCACACACACACACCCCGCGGTGGATGAGTTAGCCGGTCTGAGGAATAGACAACAATCTCCTCTCCCCAGGAAACTCGGGTTTTTCGTCCAGAAAATCAGGCAGATCAACCAGAGAACAAACACGCACTTTATGGGCATACAAGTCAGTTCTTGGGTGGCCTAATATGACAGGATTTTTTGTTGTTTGTTTGATTAAAAAACGGATAACGTCTTCTAGTCAATTGGGGAGGGGGGGGGGTTTATAATCCAACGGGTTGTTGTTGTTAGTGATTTTTAGAAGAATCTACAACTTAGACCATACTGCTCCGTTCTGTAATATGTCTGCGATGATTACCTACCACCACACAGTCTCGGCCAACTCCTCTCCCCTCCACGGAAAATAAATGAATAAATAATAAATATAAGATATTTAAGGGCCACATAAAGACATTACAAAAAATTATAGAACAATACAAATAATAAATCAATAAACATTTTAAAAATGTCATTTACTCATTTCTGGGAGGGGGAAATCGACAAAGTAGGAAATATAAACAAGCCATTTTAGACATGACAAATTATGTATAAAATTCACTTACAAATTTATGAAGTTTTTTTATGTCGAATATTTATATCACTATTTCGCTGTACATAGTCAACCCTCCCACCCTCGATCATACCTAAAGTTCATCACATTCATGTAATAAAGTATCTAACAGATTCCAGCATTCTACCTTACTCTGGAGAACAGGAGAAAACGAAGTCTAAACTTAACAATCAGATTCCTATTGGAAACGTGGTGCGATGCTCTTTTCCTAATTACAGCTCAGCGAATACGCAAGGTTCGTCTTCGGTAGTATCAGTTTAAATCGATGGAGAGTTTAAAAAAAAAAAAAAAAGAAGAAGAAGAAGAAGAAGAAGAAGAAGAAGCAGCAGCAGGGGAGGGTAGATACACGCGGCTAATCTATCTCATGTAGCGAAAAAAAAAAAAATGGAGGAGGGGGCGCCCGTTTAGCATAACTGTAACTGGGAGGGATAATGAACACATCCTTGTTGGCGGCGGGACTACATGAGCAGCGGCTGGCCGCACAGAACTATTTTGACAATTGAGTTTTGTGTAAGTTCGCGAGAGGGAAAGAACAAAATTGGAATGTTTGTCAAGGTTGGTCTCCGATTCTGTTTTGATTAAAGACCTAATTATGTTCTTTCGCAGCGCCATCTATCGGAACATTAATTATCCTTCTCTGAAATTATTATCGGTTTTTTTCCCCTCTTGAAACGGCATTAAAAAAAAAAAATTAAAGAAAAAAACGAAAGAGATAGGTGACTATAATATACGACTCTCATAGCAGAAACCTTAATACTCTTAATCTAAAGGATTAGTAACTTTCTGAAAACCACTTATGACTAATTATGTATAATTCAATATTAGTGAATCATCGCTTTTAACCTGATGGAACCTTCCCTAAAGATACATTTAACATTCTTCTCTATAAAAGATAAGGAGAATTAAAATTGAACTAAACTGCTTAAATATTCCAGACCTCATCATTTTAATTACCATTAGAATTTTTATAAATTTCCCACTGATTGCATGCGTCAATTTACAAATAATTTTAATCAGACTGTGTAGAAATGGCACATAAATGATAATAGATAGATATAATGAAGCGAATTTTTATTTTTTAAGTGGAAAGCTCACTACAGAACAGCTAAAGAACAGCTAAAATGCTAGTGAAGCCTCTTATTTAATTAAAAGTAGGTTGATGTATTTTGTCCCAATGTAATAATAATGTAAAGTTATAATGATAAATATCTTTGGTCTATAAAATCCTATAGCATTTATAGTAGTGGTTCCCGACCGGTGTGCCTCAGCATATTGGTGTGCCACGACCCTTTTCAAGTATACCGCGAGATTAGGAAAAATTCCATTGAGTTTAATGGCGATCACTGTTTCGGTGTGCCGTTAATGTGCTACCTGAGTGACAAAAGCTTAGGAACCAATGATTTATAGCACAGTCTGTTCATTAACAAAAATGCACATCCTTAAAAGTTTTTAATAAATTATTAGGAAACTTTGTAATTTCAGAGGAGCTACAAATCTCACTTTATTCTGAGAGGCCATCAAGCCTAAAAGCAACTGCAGTATTTTTTGAGAGTAATGCCATGGTAAAGATCCTGCCTTGAAACCAAAACGTAATGGTTCGGACATCGATCAAAGAAAGAATAGTTAAAGTGGCATAATCAATCAAATTATTACCAAGAGTAGCATGGAATACACTAGATCCAGGTCAAAGTTTCTTAACGTTTTGTACAGTAACGTCCCTTACACTTTACCTGCCCCCTAGTCAAAATCTGTAAATGAAATACATGGCCAGAAAATTCCATTTCGGAAAGCCTTCGCATCTCCTCCTAGGGAGGTGTGTTTTAATTTTCATAACTGAATCCAACGAACAACCAGGTAACGTCCTACCATAAATACAGGGTGATTTTTATTCATTTATACCCTTTCTTTTCTTTTCTTTGTAGTTTCGCAAACTTCAATTTGCCTCCCTACAAAATCATACTCTGTTGAAAAAGGTTTGGAGAGTTGGTTGGCAACACTGAATACTCTCCAAACTGATGTGAAAAAAAAAAAAAATGGTTTGGGTTTTTCTATTTGCTGTATATAATAAAGTAGGCCCTTTTTTGCCTTCTTGTTGATAATTATAATTTTGTTATAATGATTATAATGGCGGTTTAAAGTGATATTTTTAAAATATATTAAATAATGATTATAATGGAGAATATAAAGTGTGTGTGTGTGTGTGTGTGTGTGTGTGTGTGTGTGTGTGTGTGTGTGTGTGTGTGTGTGTGTGTTTAGTGGCGTATAAGCTGCACTGGCTATAGTGCGCCTTGGTAGGTAGTTTTAGGTGAACAGTATTTTATATTACAGCCAGATCTTCATTTATAGCTTCTTCCAGATCATAATTTCATTCACTTATAAAGGTTCAACCTTTATAAATGAATAAACGACTGAGACGACCGCCAAGTTTGGGGGGGGGGGGGGCTGCCATAAAGTTAATGGAAAAAGAAACAGGATGTAACAAAAGAGCACCAAACTCATCAATTAACATTAAATACCTTAAAATTACAATTACATACGGAGGATAAGAGCATGAGATGTAATCGCTAATAAAACAATTTTATGTAGTGATAAAGACAAAATACATATTTTTGTAATCATATTTTCAAAAATATATCTATCTAAAATAAAATTAAAGTAAACCAACAAAAAGGTACCGCTTCACATTTGAAATAATTGTACAGTTTATATCCAGTTAATTATATTCCGTTCTTAATTTATTTTCTCTCATCGGAACTGACATCTGCAGACTTTTAATTTGATCTTGTACAAAATTTTTTGGAGCACTAATGAATAAAAAGGTATAATTAAATAACAAAATTAGTCACACAGAGTTATGAAATATTAAAGGCTAACAAGTGTGCCGTTCATCGATTTTAATCGTTAACCATATGCTTGTTTGTTTGTGGCCTTTAAGGTGCAAAGACAACATGGTCATAATGCATTATCATATAAAAGAAATGCCTCCATCTTTCTAACAATTTAATTTTCTGTTAGCTTCCACTTCTTGCAAAGAATAACTTTGTTAACTTAAAAAAAAAAAATTAGTCTGTTTAAAGTAATTACTATATTAGTGCCGATTAAAAAACAGATTACTCAATTCTGTTTATACTGAACATGTTAAATTAATATTTTATCCCATACTGCCAACTGAACATTTTATAAATGTATTTAAGCAATATCTTAAAGTTAATAAGGAAATTAAAAAAATTATTTGAATAAAATCAAACCTTACAACGACATGAGAAGTGAAATTAGCAGTCCTTGAAATTTTGGTTTGGGTTATATTCGATGATGTTTTATAGTGACAATCCAGAAAAGAACTCATGCTAATCAATTTTTTTGAAGAGAATCCTCAAAGAGAGAAAAACGCTCGCGAACAGCCTAATGGTTATAATCACTGCATTAAACCACATGACGTTAACTTGAAATTCAATTCAAGATCCCGCCCAGATAAGATCTTCATTGGAGATTTTAGCAAGAGATTTGTCTCATGGGACTAGGAATGAAGAGATGAAGACGGAGAGCGTGTACAGAAGTGGGCTGAGGATTTAACTTAACTTAATCCATAATCCCATGCTACCTCCTGCCTTCAATAGTGTAAGATGGAAACGGGAATTATAACACAGAGATCATTTTCGCAGGCAGTAAACACTGCACGTTGCTGCATTAAGAGTATACTGAAGCCTAATACAAGCAACAGACTAACAGAATGAAGTATAAATCAGACTAAAAGGAGCAACAGTAATTCAAAGTAAGCACAACTGAAACACATCATACCCTATGAACTGGCGCATTATGACCAAAGTAGTCCATGCGCCATTAAACCTTAACACAACCAACCAACTGAAGCCTAATCCCGCACACACAACAAATGCTCCTCTTGCTTCAGATTTAATCTTTAATTAAACCACAGTTACCTTCTGACGTTAATATAACCTTTAAAAAAGCAGAATGACATGGATACACTACCAAACTGGAAGAAGTAACCGAGATCCATCTGCACTAAAATCCTATCCGCCCACTCTTACAGAACTTGGTGCAATTATCCAACAAATTTATTCCACGAGGTCGTTGAACTGAGAACTTGCCTAGACTCTCAAAGAAACAGTCCTCTCAAAGAAAAAGACACAAGTCCCATAAAAATTACCTGAAGCTTTTCAGTGACAAACCTTTTTCAGAGGCTACATGATATTCTGTGAAAGCTCTTGCTGACGCCATCTCCAAACCACTTTAGAAATGGATAAATAAATTAACCAGCCTAGACGTGACCGAGAGAGGCAGAAATTGTATGGTCTTAAACAAAGACCATACAATTTCTTATCTAAATCCTGAACAAGCAGGAGTTAGATGAGTAAAATCTTGCGCATCGCAGATCAACTAGACTCCATTTATTGAGAATGGATTTGAACCAAAACTCATCAGCGGTGCTTTTGTAGCGCTCTCCGCCGTTTGCGACACAGTTTACCACCGCCCACCTTCTGCACAAGCTTTATAGTTTCACCAAGGACTTAACTCTGTCATATTTAATCCATCCACTTGGAGATTCGACGCTTCTCTTTTGATCTGGCCGGAAAAGAAACAGATGACATCTGCAGAAAAAATTCCTACCAAAAACTTCTAGATCCTCTGATTTTTAACATCTTCTCAAAAGACTAGGACATTTTTCGAGGGACCCAGAATTTTGTATATTATTTAGCTCAGCTCTTTTCACCTGGGCAAAAGATTTTCAGAACACCGAAAACACCCTAACTCAAGCTTTAATCAACATTGGTGAGTACTACAAGAAAAATGCTTCACAAGCCAATCCAAACAAAACGAAATTCAGCAAGATGCCAGGAAGTCATCATGGAACAATAAATACATCGGCTGCATTAGGGTAACTAAGTGTAAGAACAGCTGCATGTATACTTCCATATACAACAATGCTAGGAGCATAGTATATAAATTTGATGAATTTGAACTGCTGGTCAAGACATCAACTGTGGGTGGACATTGTTGGAACATCAGAGACGTGGTGTCACACAGATATAAGCGATGCAGAATTTGAATATGGGGAGTACAATGCATACAGATAGGACAGCCAGGATAGGAGGGGAGGAGTTATGCTCTTAGTTAAAAAACATAAAATCTAAGCTAAGTGCATCCATTTGACATGAGTGGCCAGTATAATGTTGAGTCTGTTCGGTGTGAAAGCACTGGGAAAGCGAAATGAGAATAGAAGTGCGTAACAGGCCTAATGACTCTGATGAATACAATGAACACCTGTTTAGAGAAACAGAGTGGGCCAGTAAATCAGAAGGTTGTATAACAGGAGATTTTAACTTTCGAGACATTGACTGGAACTTGGGGATTGCTCACTCACACCCTAGCAAGACTTTTATGGATTTATTGGGTGACTGTTTTCCACAGCAGCATGTTAGAGTAGCAAACAGAGGTAGTAATACTCTTGATCTTATTATCAGCAATGATTATTCATTCATTAAGAAACTGCAGATAAAAGAACCACTACGTGGCAGTGATCACTGTGTGTTTACTTAAAGAAGTGACTGCTATCAAGGATAAAGGGAAGGGTTTTTGCTTTCGTCGAAGTGACTACACAGGTCTCAGACAGTTTTTAAATTCTATACAGGGAGACCAACTGGTGATGATACCATCATCCAATTCTAAAAGCGGTGCATTCAAGGAAATAATCATGAAAGCTACTAGGCTTTTCATACCAACTAAGAAATACTGTTCAAGGTTTAGGCTTAAATGGATGTCAGATGAACTGAGACTGGCTGCAGAGAAGAAAAATGCATAGGATGTACATAAATTTTCAGGCGACTCATAAGCCTATGGCAGATAAAAGCTAGCCTGTAATCAAATCACAAAGAAAGTCAGGCAAGTGAAGGCAGATTAAAAGAAATCTTTGGCAAAGAAACACAGCAAAGGAATCAATTTGGTCCATTTGATATCAATAGTTCGACTGTTAATGATCCTGCTCAGGTTACTGACAAACGGAATGAATGTTCTGCATTTACATTCACAAATGAGGAATTCTTTAGGGAAGTGGAGGCCAGAAGTTTAAAAAAGTTTATCAAACTTTAACATGGAGCTAAATGATTTTTTATTAAAGGGGAAAGACAAATTGTTGATATAAAACATAAGAAAGGCACATGGGGTGGACGGGATCTATCGAATTATATTAAGTGAGGCAGAAAAGAAGTAAGAAAACCCTCATCCATAATTATGAGCGCATCGTTGGATTCAGAGGAGGTCCTCACTAAGACAGATTTGCAACTGTATCCCCAATACAAAAAAAAGGGGGGGGGATCAAAATTTGACACACGTTATTACGGACCTCTTAGTTTAACTTCTGTTTCAGGAAGAATAATGTAGTCGCTGCTTAAAAAAATAATGCAGGACCTCCCAGATAAGGCCTCAATTATACTTCAAACACGCAATAGGTTTGTTAAGGGGATATCTTGTGTGACCAACTTGATTGGATACTAGGATGTGGTCACAAAGGAACTGGATGCAAAAAATAATTTTGATATCATATACTTGGATTTCAGGAAGATTCTTGATATTGTTCACAAAAAAGAGGCGACTCCGTAGCCAGGTTCATTCAGACGTGCAAACGAACGCCTCGTGTAGTAGGCCTTGAATGTTTTGATGACTCCCTGGTCCATCGGTTGAAGCAAGCTGGTTGTGTTTGGAGGCAAAAACACAGTTTTCACACGTGGGTCGAAATTAATTAGGGTGGCGGGAGGGTGACCGGGTGCATTGTCAATAAGAAGCATCACTTTAAATGGAATCTCTTTAGACTAGCAATAACGTGCGACTTCGGGCATGAAGTGGTGACCAAACCAGTCCTCAAAAACGGAAGCTATCACCCAAGCTTTATGATTTGACTTCCAAATCACTGGTAAGCTAATTTTAGATATACACCAAACGAAAAAATCAAGAACCGCGTAACTCAGAGTTCGCGTAAGTCGGGGTAGCGTAAGTCGGGGTATTACTGTAATTTAAAAAGCAGTGTCAATTACACTGTTTCAAAATACATCAACCTAATGCTAATTGGGGCCCCTTATGTATACGTACACTTTGGAAAAATAGCTACTAGAATTTAATTTTGATTTTCAAATATATCATTTCTTTTAGGGCTTTCACTTCAACTATGCTAATAAACACATCTTATATCGTATAAAAATTAAGTACTGTACAGATTTTTTTCTATTTGCCGAAATAATATATTTATTTATTTAAGCGAAGTTCCTGATATATATATATATATATACTATCATTAAATATTGACAAAAGTTAAATTATAATAAAATAAATAAATCAATAAATACTACTGGCTTATGTTTTATTTTATTTAATTTAAAATATATATATATAAATACAGCAATAAAAGTATAACAAACTGTATTACTGTTCACGTTTCCTCTCAGAAGATACAAAATTTTTCCTGCATAATAATTAAGAATGAGCTAGTAAACTCGATAAACTCGTAATGTATATTCATGAGGTAACTGAAGTTTCGAATAAAAAAAAAAAACAGTGCATTCTTTATTTTAGATTTCAGAGAGATTTTCGACGTCAGCTTGATATAAAAAATTATATATATATTCATATTTAATTTCATTAATCGATGCATTTGGTATCCATCGTTATGGGAACCTAGAATATAGGAATACGATCATTTACGAAACTGGTTTCGAATGTATCTAAATGATAAATCACATTATGAAAATTGGTAACGATGTTAGTAGGCAAATGATAGTTAAATTTGGTATATAGCAAGGGGAGATAAAGCTGGAAGTTCTTTTTTAACACGCATTAATGATCATCATAGCTTACCATTACAGGGTAAGCATTTTCATTATGATTTATAGATGTACAACCATTTCGTGAATATATACTTTGGTAGAACTTTGAGTAAGTCCTGCAAGATTTTAGACCGATACGGTGCTTCAAGTAAATCTTAATAATTATTTTTCAAAGAACTTTCAGTGTTAGCAGTTATTACTAACATAAGAAAATGATTAAAACTATACATTATATATTAATATAGGGGTAAAAAAACATCCTTTTCTGAATAAATGAGAGAACAGAAAATTTTGCAATATACATAAATATAAAAATGAGTTCCACTTCCAATTTTTCTCTCTTAGATTGTCAAATCTTGTCAATTTTTGATTTATCTTGTCAAAGCTTCTTATGACAAGAACAAAGAAGTTTGGAATTTTTAATTATGCTGGCAGAAAATGAATATAAATACACGATAAATAAGATCACAAAAATATGAAGACAGTTAAGAAATAAAGCAACCAAGGGGATCAAGGGAATTTAAATAGTGGTAAAGAGCTACTTTCATAAAAGTTGAATAAGCGCAATACTTCTGCTAGAGAAAACTACATTTAATATGAAAAATTACGAAAGATTAGAGGAGACCTTTAAAGTTTCTGAAAACTTAGCGATTAGGATACTCTCTTAATAGTTAATTAAAATTAATCATTATTTTATCAAGTGTAAATAATACTGAATCTACATCAGGCGTTGTGCAGGGTCATCGAAAAAGGTCCGTTATTTCATGATGCACGGTCGCCATCTTACTGACACTGACTGAGGCGGTTCGCGTAGGAGTAATTCTGCGCACACTCACGGCGCAGCCAAGGTTATTGTTGAGGTGTCAAATAAAACTTAGTGAGTTACTATGCTGTTTGCTGCTACGATCACAGCAATTGATCAAATATTTCTGAAGATAATTAAAAGGGAGGTGACGGACACCTTTTTCGATTACCTTGTATTTCTCACGAACTACTGGTATCCGCATACAACGAAGACATAAATTAACTAATTAATAAAATCAAATAATATTAATAAAAAAAATTAAATAATAGAAAATTAAAGAACGGCTACCCTCACTTCAGGTCGTATTTCCATAGTGAGCTGCTGAAAAAAAGCCAAACGTTGACTGGTGTTCCTTGCCCAAATTCGACCTGTGACAGAACAAACAAAAGAAAACACGGAACTGAAAACGGTGAGCCCTACAGTCAAGCATTCTTTGGAACAGGCTTCCTTCTGATCCAGTAAACAGATCGAAGGTTTTCAACCCGAAGCACAGCCTTCTCCATCTCAAAGTTTCTGACCATGTACTTGTCTTTATATTTTGTTTCCTGCTTTTAATATTACATTTTAGTAATGCATATTAAAATGTAACATATAATAAAAAATAACTGATATTAGATAAAATTAACGTGAAACTTAAGATAATAAGGGCATTAGGCCTCATATCTATCAAGGAAGCAAACATGAACACCTATAACCACGTTTACGTGCGCTTTATTTATTAAAGACAAGATAAATCTTAATGTTTTTTTTTTTTTTTTTTTTTTTGACCCAGGGGCCGTTCAGGTGATTCTATGACGTTGCCCAGTTCATGTTGCATCATCTGAGAGAGTTCAATGCCAAGCATTAAGACTCAAGTAACTGTATAAATACTTTTTCTTTATCAGGCATGTTTTTAGCATGAACTAGTCTATTACTGAATAATGAGTGCTTAAGTGTAATTTAAAATTTTGTATCATACTATGGTATGAAAAATCGATTTTCAGTTGGGGGGACTGACCAATTCAGATTATCAATTTTAATTACTCATTTTCTTAATACCCGAAATCTGTTAACTATATTCAGTCACCAAACACGGAATTGAAAACGCACAAATATCTTAATGCATTTTTCAATAAATACAATTTTGTTACTTATGCTTCGCATATATTTATACAAAAGGGATAACGCAAATAAAAATAGCAGACTACACCACAGAGAAACCTCACTTAGACATCTGTTAAAAACACTTTAAAAATTATAAAGTATTTAAGGGCAAAGGCCTCATGCTACGAGGTAGAATGACTAATATTTAATTAATTAATTAAATTAATTAATTTAACTACTTTGGTAGATAGCTATGTTAAAATGATGCATTTGCACTAACCTACATATTAGTCATTCTACCTCGTAGCATGAGGCCTTTGCCCTTTAAATACTTTATAGTCTATACCACTGCGCACCATCAGGCATCTCTCATATTGTGAAGTTATACTTCCTAACTGGGTTGTCACTATTGCAACACCAGGGTACCTGCCCACCCACCGAAGAGAAGCCAACAAGTTTTGAAACGGTGCCGTCTGGGTGGTGGTATCCGATGAGAATAAATAACAATACCATGGAAACTTTGTGAAGGCAGTCACAATATGAGATATAACCAAAACGGTGCCAATTTAATTAATTAATTTAACTACTTTGGTAGATAGCTATGTTAAAATGATGCATTTGCACTAACCTACATAAAAAAAAATTATTCAAAAAAAAAAAAAAAAAAAAAACGAATATACCTGTTCGCATTCTTGATACTGAATGCGGTAAAATAAGCTAAATTCTCCCGAGAGCAAATAATCTCCTGTATATATGTTTCTTAGCCCGAATTCCAAATGCCAACAAACTTTCCCAGTTCAGAAATAAAAGTGCACTATAGCTACAGATACAAGCACGATATACTGTGCATTACATATTTCAAAAACAGTTATTAGTGACCTTAAACTAGAAAAATAGCATATCTTGTTTAGGATTTTCCAAACGAAAAAAATAGCATATCACGTTTACAATTTTCCAAGTGACACTGCAGAACAGAAAGAAAGAACTCCAGTTAGATGAAAACCGTGGGCATGAAGGTATACGGTTACACGTGTTCCTATCCTATATATCTTCAAAAAGGCCTCTAAGGTTGGGAGAGTACATATCCAGAATTTAAAACAAATACACCAACCGTTTAATTAAAATGGTTTAATACCATTTTAATTAAACCTATATAGTCTATATATCCTATATAGTCTATATATATATTAGTCAAAGTAACTCTTGCACATACCTCAAGAGTTCTTATCTGTTACCCCAACGGGACATATTATCTAGGTGTTCTGGGGGCAGAAACATTTCAAGTGAGCGGGTAGCTAATGCCAGGGAAGCGAGCCTAAAAAAACTTCAAGGGTTGTGTTAGGGTTGTTAAATATACAAGAACAGTAAGTCTTAATTGTTTATATAGTAGTGTTAGAAGTGTCGTCAATATAATGAGCGAATTCGAACTGCTGGTTAAAACAAGTAACGCGGACATAATAGGGCTTACGGAGACGTGGTGCTACCCGGAAATTGGGGATGATGAGTTTCAGTACGGCTTGTATAATGTATTTAGGAAGGATAGAGTAGATAAAAGGGGTGGTGGGGTAATGCTTCTTATCAGAAGCAGCCTGAGTGCGATGATAGCTTTCCCGGATTCAGACGTTTCACATGCTAGTATAGAATCTGTATGGTGTGAGATAGTTGGAAACAAAGGTATAATGCGAGTAGAAGTAATCTACAGACCAGGTGATTGTGAAGATTATGACGAAAGCCTCTACATGCAAATGGAATGGGCAAGTAAACGTCAATGTCTTATTATGGTTGATTTCAATTTGCCTCTAATTGATTGGAGTAAATGGGAAGGAAACTCGACATGGGGAACAAAATTTTTAAATCAACTAGATGACTGTTATTTGTATCAACATGTCAGGATACATGAAAAGAAAAGAATATCCTAGACCTCATCATCACCCATGAATCAGATGACATAACAGGGCTGATAGTAGAGGAATCAGTAGCAGGAAGTGATCACGGAGTTCTACGGTGGATGATGACGAGAGAGGTAGCAGCAGTAAAAGGCAAAGGAATGGGTTTTAATTTCAAAAAAGGAAATTATTTTATTTTATTTTTATTTTATTTTTTTATTTTATTAAGAAAAAGATACACAACAGGTAACCATTAACAGTGTATCTGAGATCAGATCAATAAACATAATAACAATAATGTGAAATCCTACAGGACGATAAACATTGATACAAATTCAAACAATAAAGCATATGTACAAAAGAGGATTGTATTAAGTTAAGTTACCGGTAAAACAAGTAATAATTAATCCGTTAGAGAATAGAAAAATAATATAACAAATAATAAGCTACAATAATTAGATGTGAGCTAGTCACTTTGCAGTTTAAGTGAAGAGGCAAACTTGTGGATGGAGTTCATCAGTGATTGGGAGTTGTCAAAGAAGTCAATGCGAGAGTCATTTGCTGATTTGCTGATTCTGTTCAGTGGACTGAACTTCATTAAGTCCGTGTTGGCAGAGTCAAGGCGAAACGGTGTAAGGTTCCTGACTTGTCTACAGGGAGCATTGAAGTTTATTTTACTCAGGATATCAGATGCTTCATAAATTCCAGTGATTACTTTGGCTAGGAGGGCGATGTCAGCAGTAACTCTTCTAGTGCACAGAGGCCTCAGATGAAAGTAATCACACAGCGATTCATAATACACTGAGTGATAGAATAGAGGATTGCGGTACGTAAGGTAACGGATAAAGTTTTTTTGGACTGCTTCAATTTTGTTAGTTAAAGTCTTTGTGTGAGGATTCCAGATGGGTGAACTGAATTCAAGGATTGGCAGTACAATAGTTTTATAAAGGATAACCGCATATCTGTAGTTTTTGAATTTGTATGTGTTCCGTTTGATGAATCCCAGTGTTTTGAATGCTTTGCTGGTGATTTTAAGGACATGGGCATCGAATTTAGCATTACGATGCCTTAAGGTACTACATGGTCTCTATTAACTGGGTAGATATCGCGCAGAGAATGAAAACAATTGAACTGTGGTATGCTTTTAAAACATTAATCACAGATGCCTTGAATGCGTATTTACCATTAAAAAAATACTCTACGAGGAGGGTTCCAAGTTGGATGAATAGTGAAGTTGCCACATTACTTGAGCAGAAAAAGGTGGCATGGAAAGGTTACAGAGCAATAAAAAGTACTGAAGCCTATAACAGCTACAAGATGATCTCATCTGTAATAGAGCCACAGAAAAGGTTTGGCAGGCAAATGCAGTTTATGAGAAATGGCTAGCAAACAGATAAAGAGGGGGGATAAGGAATTCTTCACATATATAAATGCTAAGAAGAGCATGACAAACCAGATCGGACCTTTACGTAAGGGAAAGGGGATAGTATTAAATACACCAGCTGCCGTTGCAGATGAACTCAACAGTTATTTTGCATCGATATTTACAAATAAAAAAAAAACTTTTGTGGCAATGGGAAATTGTGGGAGCGAAGTTGAAAAATATGCAATTAATGATATTGAAATTTCGCAAGATTATTTAATGAAAAAACTTTCGAGCCTACAGGCGAGTAAGGTTCCTGGAGTTGATGGAATATACCTTATAATCTTAAGGGAGGCGGCAAGCGAGTGCATTGAACCATTGAGACTAATTATGCGAGCATCACAAGACTCTGGGGGAGATTCCGTTGGATTGGAAAAGTGCCAATGTATCTCCCATACATAAGGGTGGCTCTAAGAGTGAAGTGGGAAATAATCGACCTGTCAGACTGACTTCAGTGGTAGTGAATATCATGGAGGCAATGATCAAGGGTGGAATTCAGGATCATTTGGATAGAAGGATACTCAGGGATACTCAGCATGGTTTTGTAAGGGGAAAATAATGTTTAACAAATCTGGTTCGCTATTTTAAAAGGATCACTCACGAGCTGGATTTAGGGAATAATTTCGACATTGTTTATTTTGATTTCAGCAAAGCTTTTGACTCAGTCCCACATGAGCGGTTGCTTTATAAGCTGGAATAGGTTGGAATCACTGGGAAAATCCTTAGATGGATAGCAGGATCGCTTCAGAGCAGGAGGCAGAGGGTTGTGATAAATGGCTATTCCTCAGATTGGGTTGATGTAAGAAGTGGGGTTACCCAAGGATCAGTATTAGGACCACTATTGTTTTTAATTTTCATAAACGACATCGATGAAGGGGTTGAGGGCGTGATGTGTAAATTTGCAGATGATGTTAAAATTGGTAGAGTAGTTAATGATCACTGTCAAGCCGAGCTTCTTCAGAGAGACCTAGATAGACTTCAGGAATGGTCAGAAAAATGGCAGATGTTGTTGTTATTTGGTTTTTAGGAGCATTAGCAACTAAGGCCATATTGCTCTGTGGATATGCGGTGGTCATTCCCCTGACCTTTCTGCATCCTCCGTATTTGGTGGTCACGGGCTCGAACCCCGGTCTAATCAAGAAGCGTGTGCTATGCACTGCTGCTCCTGCCCACCTGGCTACGGAGGCGCCAAATGGCAGCTATGTGCTTTAATCCAACAAAGTGTAAGGTATTATGTAACCTGGGAAACAGTAATCACAAAATAACTTATTCACTTAGTGGAGTTCAACTAAACCCAGTCCTGGAGGAAAGGGACTTGGGTGTTACGATACGGTCAGACATGAAATTCTCTGAGCATTGTAAACAGGTTGCAAGGAAGGCCCATGGCGTCCTATCGATGATCTATCGAACTTTTGCAAGTAGAGATAGGGACGTGATAATCCCATTATATAAGGCTTTTGTTAGACCACACTTGGAATACTGTGTTCAAGTATGGAGATCCCAGCTAAAAGAACGACATCGAGCTTCTTGAAAGGGTGCAAAGACGGGTAACTCGCCTGGTGAGATCGGCAAAAGGGCGTCCTTATGAAGAAAGACTTCGAATATGTGGGTTGCAGAGTTTGGAAACTAGACACCTTAGAGGAGATTTGATTGAGGTGTTTAAGGCTCTGAGAGGCATCAATAAAATGAATGAGAAAGAAATTTTCAAGATTATAAATGATGCTAGAACTAGGGGACATAAATTCAAGTTACGGGGGGGAAATGTTTAGATTGGACTACAGGAAGTTTTATTTTAGCCAGCGAGTTATAAATTATTTGAATAAGTTGCCTACATGGGTGGTAGAGGCTGACAGTTTGGGGAAATTCAAATGTCATTTGGATAGTACCTTCGGATGAGGGAAGCGCATAGGATGATAGGTTTAATTTCCTTTTCTTTTATTAATTATTATTATTATTTATTTTTTTTTATCATTGTTATATTCTGGTTTTTCTTTTTTCTTTTTTTTTTTTTTTTTTTCCTTTTGGCTGGTGCAGCATAAGCCATAGGCTTTCTTGCACCATGCGGCCATTACTAATACTAATACTATATAGTACACCTCTCTAACCCTAGGTAACTGTCTCAGATTATAAACAGAAAAATTTATTTCATTTAAAGAATTCCAAGTGATGTAAAATAAACTGGGTACTACATAGAGCGAAGCTAAATATGCACAAACACATGGCCCCTCTCTCTCTCATTCTTTCTACATACCCTCTATGATCTTTTAAAACAACCACAGCTGACCATGTCAACAATCATGGCACGTTTTTAAGCACTCTATTGGTAGAACACCGGAAAATTTAAGTAGGACTATCCCAACTGTCCCTCTCTCCCTCGCTCCCTCCTCCATCGTAGAGTCATCAGTGAGTGTTAATGTATGTTAGTGAAATAGGGAAATCCCAAGTGAGATTACCCCCACTTCAATAAAAAAAGTAATTAAAAAAATAATATGTAATGGAAAAGACACGGTATTCTAAATTAGACTACAAACAATTCATTTTTGAAAATGCACAGCACAGTAAAGAATAAATCTAAACAGTAGAGTCAAAAAATCCCGTTTTTCGAAATAATGTTAATTAAAAAAAATAATAATAATTCCCAGGAACGGATTCAACATGACCCACATGAATGAATTACGATGGAGAAAAGAACAGCTGAATATGAACGCAATCCACAATCACGAAACCGACCAGACGAGTTATGGGATATGTTCCTTAACCGCAGGAGTGGAACTTTGAAATGGAGCAAGACGGGACTCCACAGTATTATGGTCTGCAGTTAGAAAATATTTGAATAATTTCCTTTGGAGAAATTATCGCAGAAAATATTTCACATTCAAAACTGACTAGCACTGAAGAATGTTCTTCAGTGTTATTCATTTATTCACATTATTCTAAATGAAGGTTAAAACCTTTCATTTAGAAGAATATCAACCAGAACATGGAAACTTATTTTGAGCTTCAAATGAGAGCAGAATACAACATATAGAGCTGGGGAGGGGGAACACAAGACTTCGATTTTTTAAATAAGCTCTGTGGTATAAACTGCTCGTTTTAAATACAAAAGGATGATCTTGTAGAGAGGATTATGTATTCCATGATGAAAATCAATTTCACTGATTTTCACCATCAATGACATTGAATGTTGATGGAAATCAATGTCAGCGACTGCGATCGTGAATTTCTTGTAGCACCATAAATAGTGGCATCAGATTTGGGGGGGAGGGGGGGCTTTTTTAGTTAAAACAAAACGTTTGGGCAATTTTGGGAAAATTAAGATTTTAATTTTCCCAAAATTAGCAGAATACCTTAATCTTTATAACTATTGGTGATTATTTTATACTTTCTCAAAAGGCAGTACTATCCAACACCAATATCCAAAGGAAGTATGTGTTTTACTTCTAAAAATAAGTAAATATTTTATGATATATTTTACTTCTAAAAAAAAAAGAAGTAAATATATATATAAAAATAATAATTATTCAAGTTAAATAAGTTGAATAAGTTGCCAAACGTTTAAGAAGTATGGAAGAGGGCTTAATTAACAGATACCATATCACCAATTTGTCAATACGTGTGACAGCAAAACGGCTGAACCTCACAAAATCAAACGTAGCCGATTTGGTGAAACAATTGCAGAGCGAAAACGATGTAGGCACGAGCAAATAGTCAGATAGGCAAGGGGAAAAAGAAAAAAAATCAATCCCGATTCCTGAAGTAACCGGTGAAAGTGAACACGTTACGGTGAAGAGCTCCGAGTGCCTATAAGTGCGTCCACGATCAGTAAGGAGCTTCAGGATATGAGTTTTCAAGAAGAGGTTCTGTTCACAAGTCCCAAATCGCAAATGTCATTTGCAATAGAACAGTGGAAACATGTCCTATGGAGCGACGAGTCGCGTAACACCATCTTAAGATTAGATGGTCGCATGTGGGAGTGAAGAATGCCTGAGGAACGCCGTCTACGATAATGAAGTTAATCCAACAATGAAGTTTCGATCACGAGGTGGAGTCACTTCTCATGAGTTTGTCTGGAAATGTTAGTCTTAGTGTCAAAAACTACCAATACGAACATTAACATCCTGGACAATACAGTGGCGCCAGTACTCTACTAGTTCTTTGAAATCTAGTCTGCACAGAGAGCAATGTAAAAACGTCGCATAACGAAAACCAAGTCCTAGAACTTGTCTGTTCGGTTCGTAGTCCAGATCTGAATCTGATCGAACACCTTTGAGATGAACTGGAACGCTGAATGTGCTCCACTTCTAGATCTGAACTGGCGGCTGCACTGAAGAAGGAATAGACACAAATTTTTGCTGCGTTCTAGAAAGATTTGGTTGAAATTATTCCACGTCGAATCACTGCTATCGATGGATCCAAAGGTGGGCGACATCTTATTAATTTGTTCACTCAAACTCGCATTTTTCCAAATGTGATGGTATTTTAATACTTTTGGTAAGTAGCATGCTTATTACGAACTCAGCTGAAAATTTATATTTAAACGTGTCATTCAATTATCGTTTACAATTTAAAAGTCAAAGTACTGTTTTCACATGTTTTAGTATAGAATGAAAATTTACAGCTTTCAGTAAATAAGTCTGAAGAATTAGTATTAGGAAAATTTTAACTACTGGTATTTTTATGAACAAAACTAAAATTATCAGTTCTATATCATGGAGATAAAAATCCAAACTTCTTGTAATAGCTACGAATTCAATCAAGGAAGAAAAACGGCCATGCGTAAAACTGAAGGCCGACAAAGAGATAGTCCATTAACAGAGATATCATTTCAAGGTTCTTCTTTACGTAGCGATCATTCAAGGCTTAAGTGTCAGTACCAAAGACGCAGAAAGCAGTATAGAAAGAAGGATAAGAAGCACACAATTTAGTCAGCTAGTAAAATTCGATAAAAGCAATGGGAAGTTTCCAAAACTTATCAAGAGAAACGAGTGTAATATATACAGGTAATCCAGTTTTGCTTGGGAAAAGTGGCAGCTGTCATGAAGCATAGAGCAAAAAATTGAAGTCGATAAGACGGTAATGATGTGAAAAGCGACATAATCCTGTCTTCATTGAATAAAATAAATATAAAATTATACATTGTTATAAAAATACACAAAAATAGGAAAAAAAGTAGAAGATAAAAGTTCAGAGAATATGGCAACACATGAATTAAGTAATCAAACTAAACCATATGCAAAATCATGAAATGAGAACAAACACATGAGGTACGACAAATAAATAAATATTGCTTTGTTTATAGACAGGGCAACCACTTATGATCAGAAGAGTTTACAGGACAGAGGGTACAAGAACATTATCATATTTTGTAGTATCACGTGGATTCAAACAAGCGACGTGAATAACTCATACTTGACCATTCTGCTACGATCGTTTCTTTAGATTGTCACTGGGGCTTTTAGTACTCTTTTTAGGTGTTATTAATTCGTCACCGTGGTTAACACAAGCACCTATAAATTCGATATCTCCCTTAAATCACGAATCGCCAAACTAAAGCTACAGCCAGTAACTAAATTTAACTCAGATCATGATCCGATTTTTTACCACATCGAACTTCCTCGGGCCTTATTAATCAGCCAAAGGACATTATAAAAAAAAAAAAAAAAAAGTAAGAGCTCCAAAACTCAGATTGCTTAATATCATTTCCCGGTATGGAGCAACAAACACAATCGACAACACTCTCTGAAAAGTTCCAATTAAACAGCAACCACAACGACAATGCAAGTACAGAGGACACTAAAAACTGAGCGACTTACTAGTGTAAAGTGTATTCGTGTCTAACGGCACCACCCCCCCCCATCTCCGCGTTGCTTTTATTGTGGATGTAAAAGTTCACTGTAAGGGCCAGAGATTTAAATGTATATGTGTAATGTTGTGTATCGGTTTTCATCTGGCCATTTAGCCGCTAGACTGGAGCTCAACGTTGCCCACACTTGGCCTCTTGGAGGCAGACCAGTAGTTTGAAATTTTACTCCGGCAGGCCCTGCCACCTAATTGCGTGAGATTTCAGTGGCTTGAGCCTTAAAAAAATTAAAATAAATAAAATAGGGGGGAGGGGGCATACGCTAGAATGTAGTTAGGCCGAAAGCGGTCCCAAGTGTGTTAATTTAGACATTTTAAATTTTTATTGTGAGGGTCATTCGCTTTTCGCTGGCAGTACATGTAGAGTAGGGGTGGAGACTGAAGACTGGGGGAAAAGGTAGAAGCATGGAGACGATCGGTAAGGCGACCGCAAGTATCAATGAGGCAGGCCCATGTCTCACCAGAAGAGGAAGACGCCAAGAACCTCCACTACCCGCGCAGGAATAGAGGGAAAAAGTGTGCCGGACAAGACGCCCAATCAGATCGCCAATCGGCAAAGTGGCAGCAGAGCTGCAGTCATCTTCGTGGTTGAAGTGTCCTTTCCGGTGTTTGTTGTCAGGCTTGGCAGGAGATGCCTGCAATTTTCAATTTAGGATCGGGGATCATCCATTTGCTCGACGTCGGTTATTTTCCAGTGCGACTTACTAATGGGCAAGGGTAGAATGAAGCAGACAAAATCTCCCATCAGAGGATACCTCAATATGATTTTAAATGTTGTAAAGCACCATACGCCAGAAATTATAACGAGCTGCAAGCACATTAACTTGTAGCTATAGCTCAGGCACCCTCGGGGCTCAACAGTGCATATAAGCACCGTCCTCCTCACACCTGGTGGAAAAGGCCTAGTTTCGAATCCCCTCAATGATGCGAGAAATTTTTATTGACTTTTTCCATAACATGGCTTGTTTCATCTGCTGTAGTTTTATATTATTTTATTCCCCATTTTCATTCTATTTATTCCTTTAATTATTCCCTTTATTGCTTTTTTTTATTATTCAGTGCAAAGTTACTTTTATGTATAGATTAATGCTGCATATACAGATACATAAATAACGCATTGTTTATTTCGATTATGCCCATCATTAATTCCAGCTCTGAGGAATGATTTTAATTTGCTCTTATAAAAGAGAAAAGCAAAGATTAAAAAAATGTTATAAATAATATAATGCGTATATTCGTTAAAAATTAAATATACAAAAAGCAATAAATAAAGCTGGCCAAAAAAATTAACACAATCTATAGTCAATTGATCCGCTAATTCCAAAAATAGCAATATGTCTCTAATAACATCTCCATTGAAAAATATACTAAAATTTTAGCAATTTAATAAACGCCCAATTTCAAATATCATACAATGTTAAACATATCAATGTTTAACATTTTATCATATACAATGTTTAACATATCACGCTATGTTAAAAACGAGTTTTATTCATTTCAAAATACTTTAAAGAAACATATAATGTACCACAGACGCAAGAACCACAATCAGATATCTGGAAACCATTGTGTATCCTACCTTTCTGTATGCCTCTGAAATATGGGCATCCGCAGTACCTTCTCTCATGAAGCCCATCTTCGCCAGTGAATACTGGATATTGAAGTGGGCAACCCACAAACATCGACTCCCCCCTCAGCAGAGGACCACCAGCATGGCCGACCAACTCCAAATCCCGCGGCTGCCTCAAATAATCAGCATGAGGAGAACTGCGACCACAGTCAAAATGCTGGTTGGCAAAATCAACTCCCCTGACTTGTGGGATATATGCCAGTGGCATGTTCCACTTCCGTCCTTACGAGCCACCCCTCTTCTTCAGCTACAACGGAACAGGCTGAAGATCAGTGACAGATTCCTACCTGGACAAGTACTTCCTACAGTACAAGCCCTGCTAATGATCGGAGTTGACCTGCAGAAATTCGCTTCCGATCGCAATTACAGGCGCTCGTTGGCCGAACTTGTTCCCCTTTTGTTTGGCCCCTGATGTCGACTCATACTGATATCTCCATCTGCTATCTCCTATGAGGTGCATAACGGCACGTCGCAGGCAAATCGACGAACTGTCTTCACAAGAAAATGCAATACCGAACAATAATTTGGCACTGTGAAATTTTCTGACTTGTGTGAATATGCTTAAATATGTGCTTTGTACATATGAACGTGCACATACCTTGGTGCACTGTCTGCCTCACAACTATGTACATACTCATATCTATTGAATGGCTAATGCTACGTTTTTAATTGTTATGTAATATTTTATACTGCACAAATTTTTATACTGTACATATTTTTATATTACCCTATATCATTGTCAAGCCCCTGGCCTCCTGGCTGTGGCGGGCACATTATTGTATCTTTACTGTACAATAAAGATTTTCTTCTATATACATTATATTTCCTCTTAAGAAACCAGTAGTAATTTCACATCATGGCAGAATCTCAGCGACCTTACTATTTCTTTTCCATCGTAGACAGTGAAATTTTAAACGTATTCGGCAGACTATTCCTATATAATATTGCAGTAAAATTGACACTGGAGATTCATAATTATCTTCTATCTTTTTCCCAAGAAATCCAAGCACAAATGCTATAAAAGATAGCTAGATTTCTAATTCGGTATCCCGTAGCATTATTCAAATACATCATCTTTGAGAAGTGTTTTTATTTGATGCCCAATGAAAATTCCTTCTTTCAGCTTCGCATCTGTTAAATTAGGAAACACTTCCCTTAGGTAGCAAATCCACTTCTTTCTTTATCCAGAGCTTTAACAAAATTCTTCATCAATCTAAGTTTTATATGCAAAGGTGAAAGAAGAATCTTTTTTTGGTTCAACCAACGGAACTTATATGATATTACTATTCCCAGGTAAATTCTTCCGTGCTTTTCCCACTGCAGAATAATGTTTTTCGGTTGTACGACCGTCCGTCCAGCAAACAACAATATTTTGCGAAACCTTCCTGTAGACCAGTGAGTAACGCAATTACCTTAAGATCACTACAGACATTCTAAGCAAAGCCGTGGTACTTTATTGTACTCAGGATCTTGGACATGCGTTCATAAATTTCTTTCAAGCCAACAGCATGAAGTAGAAAAACTGAACTCCCTCTCTCTCCACCCGCTACGCACTAGCAAGGCAAACTTACCGAGGCTCAGCGGCGTGACCGCTCTAAATCCCTAAGTTCGCGGGGGCCCCGAAACAACATAATTACTGTTAGTTCAGGGGCCCAGGCGACCTTGTTTTTAGCAACTCGGAAAATATGTGGATCAGGGTTACAAACGACCGAAATCCGATACAACTAATTCATATTTTCGAATGCATCATAATTCACCGAAACAACCTAAAGTGGGTTTTCTTTCCACTTTTTTTTATTTTGCTTTTATATTTATCAAATTCATTTAAATAATCTGGGGCATAAAAAATGCTGCCGCTGTACTGAAAATTTAAATATGAAGAACAGATGCAAACGAGGTCATGAAAACGCTGCATTCATATTAAACAGTCCGGGCTAAAGTTTCTCTCTTTTTTTTTTTTTTTTTTTTTTTTGTAAATTCGAATATTAATCAGTCAAAAGAAACCGCGTTTTTCTATGCTTGCTTCACTTCTTCAAGAAAAAATGCACAGCAGAATACAGTGGTCAAGTCTTTCCTGCTCATTTTGTAATTTTTAAATATTTCATACCGATTGTCTTATGGTAGCGTATCACCAAGTTTTTACTGCAGTTTAGTTAATTGTTTTAGAGTAAACTGTCCTCCCTGTAGAAGTACATAAAATCAAAAATTAAGAAGCGCAGTGTATTTTTGAAAACAATACATGGAAAATGCGTTAAAACAACGCTTACTTCCTGCCATGAACTAAACATTCCTTTTGAGTGAAGTTTTATAAACAGAGATGGTCTAAAGTAGCTCGGGTCTTCATTAAATATTATGATTTCTTATCTTATTTTGTAACAAGAAGGTTTGTGAAGAGAAAGAAAAATAAAGAAACAGGAGTGAGTTAAAAATATAAGATTTCATACATAGCACGAAAACACAGTTGGACCATCAAACACTGAAAATATATCCATAATGCATCACACAAGAGAGAAAGAGAAACAGACAGATGATGTTCTCGTGGCCCACTCAGCAAGGGAGTCTTATGTAAATATTACAAGGTACAAAATGAGGCGAAACACAATAAAACAAAGTTTTGGGAAATGCATTTTGGTTACAATAAATAAACTGTTCAGCATGACAAATGGATGGGGGGGTCACAATATTCTGAAGCCCTGTATTTTGCAAATATTCCTTCCTTTACATACGAATAGTTGCGTATATTCAAAGGGGAGTCTTGAGTATTCTGATTACTTTGAGATGTCAGAAGCAGGCGTAGTTTTATAGAAGCTTCTCTCGAAATATGTATTTCTTAAAGAGATCTGGAAGTTTCCAATGAGACATTGGCCCGTTTTACTCTTTATCAAATGATGTAAACAAGTTTGCACAAATGAATGTATTTTTGGTCTGAGAAGTGAAAACCTTCATTCAGCTCTTTTCTTTCTTCTAAGGCATATTCATCAGCATTTTCGACTCCTTGTTGTTTTTTTTTTTTTTTTTTTTTTATTTTATTATAGATCTGTCCATTTTTTCATTCCTCTCTTTTTATCACTGTTCTCTAAAAACAGATTTTCTCATTTTCATTGAATAAAAGTGCACCTAAAAATGGATGATATAAAAATGCTGATACTGACTCGTTCTCCAATGAAAGCGCGTAAAAGACAAGACACTACAAAGAACCTACAGTTAAAAAATATATATAACTTAATACACATACGGGCATGAAGTAAGCGCAAAAAAAAAAAAAAAAAATTATATATATATATATGAAGAAAAATGTGAAATATAAGATTACATGAAAACATAAGAAAAGCAAAACAGGCCTATACCCAACACCTCTCTACCTGTAGCAAGTTTAGACGATACAATCCTTTTCTTCCCCTCAGCCAGAAGAACAGGTTTAAAAAAAAATCCCTTTGATTCAGTTACAGTATGAAAAAACATTATAGGCCTTTCTCACACAGTGAATTGGGTGTACATGATGAATTTTGCTAAGATGGCTGTTTGACAAGATACATATAGACTTATTAGACATTACGTGCTCACAGGCCGTTATAAAGGAAAATTCATGAGAAAAGGTCATAACTTCGAGAACCTGATTGCAGTGGTCATTTCCAGTAAAAACACTTCGTAATTAACAACTATCAAATGATAATTGTTATTAAATGTTTACAACTGAACGCGCAACCATTAAAAATAAATCTAAACTATTTTAATATTTATTATCAAGTCAGGACTAGTTTAGGTGTTCAATACAAAATAATTTTTAAAAGAAGCCACGACTTTAAATACATTTCCATTGAACAACTAAGTTCTAGAGGGTAATGTCTTTGAATTATAGCAGGCACTTGTGCTTTCTTAGTATTACGATCGCTGTTCTTCCAAAATAGGCATGGATATGTGCTGCATCTTATGTAGGACAGCGCCTGAACGTTAGTTCAATTACGCTTAAAAGGTTAGGAAAAAACATATGTTCGCTGAGTTAGTCAATAACAGGAGAGGAGTATATTGTTCACTTGCCTTGTTAACTGGATTTTCACTCTGCAAAGCATATACGCAATTTAAAGACGCAATGTACTGACATTTCATAGTTTAGATTCCTCAGTGTTCTCTCTGGACAACTATATACTAAATGTAGCTGAGGATAAGCAACCGCTGTAAATGTTCATTATTAAAACCCTAATAATCGACTCGGTAGTTAGAAGTAAAGGCTGAATAAGGGGGGAAGTCTAACGAAAAATACAAATTAAAAAGTATATTTATACTCCAAGAATTCACAAATACCAAATTAAAATTTTTCCTCCAAATTCTGCTCTACAAGCGAAATGCGACAGAACTGTCACAGCCGATTACTCGACATTTCTTTATGAGTTCCATCAGGACGGGTAAAAATCTGGCGAGAAAGATAAACCAAATGTGGTTTTTCCTCTTGAGTTTTCGCACTCGTAAGCTGCATGATCCCCTATGTCCAAACTTCAACCGTCTTCCGATTCACGTTGCCTGTCACCGTGACAAAAAATGGCACAATAACTTGCGCATCACCGGTCTCGTGTCTTTGTCAGCAACCAGCGACGTCTAATCACCACCGCATCCATAGATATTACAGTAATAAAGAGGGATTTTATGGACATTGCGCTTTTCAGGAACTCAGTGTCATGTATGAAGGTTTCACTGAAGACTGCGAATCCGCTACTACACAAACTAAAGAAGAAGAAGAAGAAGAAAAAGAAGAAGAAGAAAAAAAGAGAGAAACGCAGGACAATTGTCTGTAAAGGTTTCTTTTTAGCGTTTCCTTCTCTTTTTCCGTCACTGCATTTGTCGGAGATATAAAGGAATTGCGAGCTCTTGGAGGTCACGCACAGAAATGCGACTTGAACGAAAATTATTGGATTTAGTCGTTAGGTGTAATGTTGTATCAAAAGATACCGATAGATGATGGTATTGACCGTTGATTCAACGATGACCAGCGAGGTTATTACCTCTCGAAGCACACACACACACACACACACACACACACACACACACACACACACACACACACACACACACACACACACACACACACACACTAAGCGGTTAACACTAATTCAGAAATACAGTCAAGTTATAGAAGCTTAACTGAATCTATCCACAAAGCGGAACATCATTTGGGAAAGACTCTCTGGAATCCATTTAACAGAGGAAACACTATCAGAATAATGAATACTTAGATAAGCACAGAATTCGGAGTTGCTCTGCTGTCTCACACAGTTACACAAGGAATTTCAATGACCTGCTGATTATATCGGGGATACACGATCATCTGTTACACAGAGAGGTTCATTGACGCAATCCTGTCTGAATCCCTATTTCCGAATATGTGGTGTGATATCTGCATCATACAGCTGCCAGGTTTTCATATAGCCACTGTCATTTATAAACTTACTGATCCGAATAATTCACGATCGTATTTCTAAATACTCAATACATTAAGTAGTTGCAATAACTTCAAAAAAAATTGAAAAGCAGCACCATCTATAGGGAAAAAAGAGCAACACCATCTATATGAAAAAAAAAAGAGCAACACCATCTAGAAAGAATACATACAAAACTCAAAAGCAGATACTAATAAAGCTAGCAGAGCCTGTTAATTGCATGTACAAGCTAATGATAGCGACAAATTCCTAAAATAAGGTCCAAATTAATGTTTAAAACTTCAACTAACCTTATCGAGAAGCATGCTAATCAATGCACCTAATTCATTTAAGATGATTTCCTGTTAGAGAAGGGTAAGAAATCCTCAGGGCTACATGTGTGCTTAGGCTTAGCGGATCTATATTGGCTAACACTGTTATTTCCAAATATTTAATACTGAATATATATATATTTGTTAGCATAAATGGACAACACTAAAGAAATATAAAATTTTTGTTTAAACACCACAGTATGGCAACACTCGCATCTGGAAACGAAATGGGGATTATACAGTGAACCCTCGATTATTCTAGACAAAAGGGACTGAAATTTGGAGGGAAACCCCGAACTTTTTATAGTGGTTTTAAAATAATTTAGAACTAACAGTGTTTATTATTTATAGTAATTACAATAAAAAGTACTTCGGTATAAAGTAAATTTCGATATGTTTTATCAAACAATTTTGTGTGTACTGTTTCAGGACTAATGCACTAACTGGAATCCTGCCGCAGGCTGCTTTTTTAACATTTAGAAATTAATTGTAGTGCTGATGGACTGCCTTAAACATTTACAATGCAAATAAAGTCGTCTAGCCAACTAGTAGCTGTGCCGAGTATAAAAATGAATGTATTATGGGTGGTTTTTTTTATTTTTTTTTTTTATTTACATAGCCTGAATGATGAAGTTTTAAAGAGAACAAATAAGGGAGAATTAGCAGAATTAGATTTTTTTTTAAAATTTTATATTCCAGAACTAACAGACAATAAGATGAGTTTCAACAATTCCAATGTTACAGCAGCTACTCACGTCCCTCAGATAGCAGTAGACAAAATATATATTTTTTGTTGTTTGATGGGTTTAAACAACCACGTTAGCATGTTTGGCCCATCAGCTTACAAGCGGAAAGAGAATTTGCAACTATAGAAATAGGATGTTTTTTTATTTTATTTATTTGAAAGAAAATGCTGGACCATTTCCAAATGCAATTTTAATTTTGAATGCTTTAATGATACACAATTTCACGGTCTAATGAAGTCTTAGCTGCGCAGATAACAAAAGTCGATCTACCAGTACTTCAAGAGTTCAAAGCTGGTCATTTCAATGATAAGAAAAATTCTTCACCTAATTAAATAATGTAACATAAATTTACTGCTACTGTTTCACTGTTCACTATCTTAATAACAATTATTTTCCTCTAGAAGAAGAAAAACACTAAGCAACCCTATAAATTAATAATAAATTTTCTGTTCATAATTCGGGACAACGCCGCAGCGTTTACACAATTGAAACTACGAGAATATTACCACATTTCGTAATATCACGTGGATCTGAAACGTAGTCTCAATAACTTTGTATTTTCATTGACCATTTTGCTGTGGTCGTGTCTTATAAAATAATTTTATCCCACTGCCCAGCCAAAATATTAGGAGTTTGCCCTATTTGCTTTCACTGGTGCAAACAAAATGAATTAAAATCAAAAGATCGCACAATATGGTCACATCTACATGTTTAATCTATCAATCTACAGATTAAAAGTCATCGTTTTCATTCTCAAAGGCATTTGAGGGTTGAACACAGAACCTTCCAATTGAAGCACGTCATCTATAGATGAGTCCCCAAGGTTCCATCCTCTTTGCCCTATTTTTTGCTTCCGCTTTGGACCCCTATCCTTCTACGCATTCTGATTGCAGCCCTTACGCAGATGATATAAAACTTTTCATCTCGTTGAAACACGGTGATCTGACGCAATCAACGCCCATGACACTGCCCTAATGGAACTTGACCTTAATCTTGAGAATATTGGCCTATCCATAAACCCAACTAAGTCAGCACAAACGCCTTTCACCAACCTGAAGAAGAAGATGAACATAGACATCTACATCAACGGTATTAGGGTCCAAAAGGTTTCGCATCACACTGATCTAGGGCTTACCTGGGATGAAGGACTGACCTTCCAACAGCATTTAGCCAGCAATAAGGGAAACCTCTGTCAGCAATGTGGGCAATAAGACAGGAAATTACTGGAATAAATAGCCACAAACTTGCCATTCACTACATACAAACATGACTTGTTCCGATTCCCATGTATGCCTCGACGACTTAGTCCTCTGCTTCCCTCATTAACATTAAAAAAAATTCATGGGCATCGACTACACGATTTTAAGATGGTTGAACCTTTCACCATTTCGAGATCAATCATGGTTACACCCCTTGGAATCAGTTGCTCATTTCAGGAAATCTGCGCAACATCTGTCAACTCCTCACCGATGGTCTTGACGCCCCAAATGTCTACAATTTTGATGTGGGCCATAGGGTCCAAAAATGACATTCGAAAATCCATAACTGGATTGACTAAATGGCGAATTCCCCTTCAAATATCATGCAAGATAATGTTATCCTCCAGTATAGCTGTGTATAAAATGTTTATATTTATCACTTCCATATATATGTTTTTTTATTTGTTACTTCCATATAAATGTTTTTTTTTTATTTATTACTTGCATATATATGTTTTTTTATTTATTACTTGCATATGTTTTGGAGATTTACGTATGTTTTATATTTAACTTGGTATATAATTTATACGCTTTAACTAACCTGATAGCCATTTTGGATGAAGCAATTTGCAATTAATTGATTTTAATAATAATAATAAGAGAAGCTAGTAAGGAAATACCATGTGATCGAAGAAAGTGTACCGTACTAGAAGTACGATCCCCAGGCAGCACTAGAGACTACAACCCACAAGCTGTACCGGGACCGCGCCATAATAACGGATAATACAATCTCGCACAACAGACCGGACATAACCCCTGTGGACAAGAAGGAAAAGGCTACCTATCTAATTGACATAGCGGTACCCAACACTGGCAACCTGCAGAAAACTATGGGGAAAAAATCAAGAAGTACACGAACCTAAGACAGGAAATCAAAGAGATGTGGCATATGCAACAAGATACAATAAGATACGACCTTCCTGATCATCGTGTAAACCACAGGTATGGTGCCAAAGACCCTACATAACAGCCTAGTAGCAATAGGTCTCATAACGAACACCTACAAGGAACTCCAGAAAGTCGTAATTCTGAACACCAGTAGGATAGTCAGAGAGTTCCTAGACCAACAGTAACACCAGACATAACAACCACCACCCTGTGTACTTGGTAGCAATACCCGTCACGAGGTGGAACCCCAATCAGGGAGAAATAATATAAAGAGCAATAATAATAATAACTACAATAGTTATTCCGGATCACCGAAGCGTTCAGCACGGACATTAGCATGGAATTCGAACTAGACAAATACAAAACCAGCGGACTGAATTTGAGAAAACCAATCAGACGAAACTGGCAGATGAACACAGGTGAGTAAGAGTGTGTTAGTTGTCTGACGGCAACAGGGGTTTCCCCCAACTCCGCATTGTATTCTTCGTAAATGACACCAGAACACTGTGGAAGTCAGAGATTTAAAAAGTGTGTGTGGGGAGTGGTCAGATCAGGCACCCACTAGTTTGTTTAAGTACCCTGGCAGGCTCCATCACCTAATTTCCAAGGATTTCAGTGGCAAGGCCAAAAAAAAAAAAAAACAGGATGAACACTAGTTGTTGTTGTTGTTGTTGTTGTTGTTTTGGTGTTTATTGGCGCATCGACAACGGATATCAAAGTGCGCCAAGGCGCCTCCGTAGCCAGGTGGGAAGGAGCAGCAGTGCGTAGCACACGCTTCTTGATTAGACCGGGGTTCGAGCCCGTCACCACCAAATACGAAGAAGGCGGAAAGGTCAGGGAATGACCACCGCATATTCCCGGAGCAATATGGCCTTAGTTGCTAATGCTCCTAAAAGCCTAACAACAACACATAGTGCGCCAGTTCATTGATGGATGAACACTAGAATTTGGCCGAAAGAGATTTACAAGAAAGCAGTAGAATTTAAACGTTGATTAGCATTTGGCGGCATTGTTAGGGGAGTTTGTTGTTTGTTATTTGGCTTTTAGGAGCATTACCAACTAAGGCCATATTGCTCCGGAAATATGTGGTGGTCATACCCTGACCTTTCCGCATCCTCCTAATTTGGAGGCCCCAGAATGAACCCCGGAGTAATCAAGAAGCGTGTGCTACGCACTGCTGCTCCTGCCCACCTGGCTACGGAGGCGCCTGTTAGGGGGCGCCTGTATACTAGGTCGGTTTAGTGAGAGAGGGGGTAGACTGAAGACTGTGAGGAAAACAGGTAGAAGACTGGGAACAATAGAGTAGGCATCCCTAAAGAGGTCAGTGGAGACTAGCCCTACCAGGCGAAGTACGGAAGGGAGGAGACAGAGACCTGTCTCCTCACTCCCCTGCCCTGGGATGGGTTTTAAAGGGAACGGTGTTAGAGTACTCAGTTCAGATCGCAAAATGGTGTGTCGGCAGCAAAGGCGCAGTATGTCTTCGTCGGTGATGGTTGTCATGTCCATGTAGTATCGAATACGGTAAGAAGGTCAAACTGCCCATCCCGCTCTGGGGGTGGAACATGCTAGCTGGCGGTGGGGAACCCACCAGGCAAAGGGGTGGGAGACACACATTTTCTTCATTCATAATCCGTATTCCTACTCTAATTGCATTCTATTTTTATACTTTTTTTTTCTTATATTTTTCCGCCGTTTTATATATATATATATATATATATATACAGGGTGATTCACTACCAGTGCGATCAACTTGCAGGAGGTGTAGGGGGGGGGGACAAAGACGAATCGGAATCACATAGCATTGCAGTGTCCGAAATACCTTCGTCATGCGGTAGAGGACGTTGAACGGGAGATCGCGTGAACACCGATCCCGCCGGAAGTCAGCATTTGCGAACCGGTTCCCGAGGCAGTAGGATGGACGAGTATTCAAACGTTAAACTGGCAGACATGCACCTCGCGTATGGAGCTGCGGACTGTAACGGGCGCACCGCTCTGCGCTTGTACCAGGAACGTTTCCCGCACAGGCGTGCTCCTCATCATACGATTTTCGCACGTGTGCACAGAAGGTTACGTGAGACTAGTTGTTTCACGAGAGGTACAATGAATCGAGAGCGAACGACGAGGTCCCAAAACATTGAGATGAGGAGAATGTCCTACGTCTTCCAGAAGGCAATCCGAGTACGAGTACTCGAGCGATAGGCCAATGATTGGGTATTTCCCAATCCACTGTATGGAGGATACTGTCAACAAACCAAATGAGTTCATACCATCTGCAACGCGTCCAATCATTGGAGCCTGCGGATTATCCACTCCGGAGGACTTTTGCTACTTGGTTTCTTCAACAGAAACGGTTCGCAAATGCTGACTTCCAGCGGGATCGCTGTTCACGCGACCTCCCGTTCAACGTCCTCTACCGCATGACGAAGGCATTTCGGACCCTGCAATGCTATGTGATTCCGATTCGTCTTTGTCCCCCCTACACTTCCTGCAAGTCTGTCGCACTGGTAGTGAATCACCCTGTATATATTTTTATGATTTAATCTTCTTCTTCTTCTTCTTCCAGTCACATAGTGCCCTGAGGAGCTGTTGTGGTCACTAACAAATTCCTCCAACTGCATGGATCATGTGCTATAGGAGCGGTATCGCAAATGTCATGCCCAAAAGTGATCCCATCCTAACATCTAGTTGCAGATCTTCCTTTAACAGCAGTTTCTGGAGTTGGTTTAGTTATGGTCTCTCTGGCATCAGATAATGTGCCTACCAATATCATCAGATAATTTAATACGCAAAGCATTTTAAAATTCGAATTTCACAGATACTATACTGCCTAGCACACTTTCTGTTCTCAGAAAAATGGGAGTAAAGATATACAGGGTGTCTCAAAAATACACGGCATAACTTCAGGAATGAGTTCCTCATATGAAGACAATAAAAAATATTTCACATCAACATAGTTCCGGAATTGCTTGGTTTCCGAGTTTTGAAGGTCTGTCTATGACATTTAACTGTTCACATCACCTTATAGTAATTGTTCAAAATGTTCACCTTCTGCCTGAATATAGGCCTCACATCGACTCGCGAAGACGATGTTTGGTATTGTCTCACAACCTGCCACAATTCGATTGCGGAGAGCTTCCATATCAGCTACCGGAGGCGAATACCAATGACGTTAAATGGCCCCATAAGAAGAAATCTAGTGGGTTTAAACCAGGCAGGTGAGCGTGGAGGCCAGGCAGTTGGTCCCCCTCTACATATCCACCGACCAGGAAACCTTCGATTCAGGTAATTGCTGGCTAGGTGGCTGAAATGTGCGGGAGCCCGATCGTGCATGAAGTGTGCTTGTTGACGAATGATCAGGCATGTTGTTTTCCAGAAAGTTTCTGTACGCCTGCCCTGTGAGTTTGTTTGGAAGTACATGGGGGCCCAAATAACTTATCACCAAAAACACCCGCCCAGATGTTGAGGCTGGACCGCTGTTGATGTGATGGAAGAATTGCATGTGGGTTTTTCTTAGCCCATACATGCTGATTGTGAAAGTTTTGGATTCCGTCTCGTGCGAAGTGTGCTTCATATGTGTATATCACTAAGGCAGGAAAGTGAGGAGTTGTACCACACTACTGCAAGAACCACTGCCAGAACATTACTCGCGCAGGGTAATCTGCTGATGACAAGGCCTGTACCCGTTGCAGATGGTAACGATACAGTTGGTGTTCTCGCAACACTCTCCAAATAGTCGAACGTTGAACAGCCAGTTGCATTGCTATTCTGCGTGTGCTGATCACAGGAGTGGCATGCACACCATCCAAAATCTCCTCCTCTACTTCAGGAGTTGTAGATCTTGGTCGTCCTCTGTCTGCAGCACGAGGTGTAAAGGTCCCATGTTCACAAAGGCGGTGATGGATACCTTCAAACGTAATCCTGTCTGGACATCTTCGTTCTGGGAACCTTTCGTGGTACAAACGACGAGCCTCCAGGGCACTGCCGTCCGCCAAACCGTACATAAAGTGCATATCCGCTTGCTCCTGATTTGAGGACATGGTCGGAATGGAAAACCACCAGATTCTGTCAGTACCTTGTGATGAAGGAAATCACCTGCGGGAGATAAGACATTTCGGTTAATAACTCGGGAACCAAGCATTTCCGGAACTATGTTGATATAAATATTTGTATTGTCTACATATGAGAAACTTATTCCTGAAGCTATCGGGCTACATTTACTTCACAATATAGTGGAAGAACGCGTTCACGAGCACGTAGCACTAGCCGAGTTCGACAGTTCAAATTTGTCGCAAATAAAATCTCTCTCTGCATATTAACTAAAAAAAAAAAAAAAAAAAGATGAAACATAACATGCGGTTCATTACAAAATTTTTAAATAGAAAAGTTATATTCAGAAATGTCTAGAAATTATGCAGATATAAATGCTAACATTTATTTGTCAGTAAGCTATATTTCAACAGTTGGCAGAATATGGAAAAGTTATTGTCCAACAACAGATAAAAATAAGAACGAAGATGTGTAAATGCTGTGTAGCTGACGTGCAAGTCATTGGCACATAATATATATGGTGTCTTTCGTACGCTCGTGTTCGTGGATGAAGTGAAATGTGGATGGGTATTTCCTAACTGCAAGCTTCAAATGGAACTATTCTTAGCGGCCACTTGACAGATCTTTTATCGTTTGCGGAAGCTGGCAGGAGAGCCAGTTCAGTGTATCCTACGGAAGCGAGTGAAAAGAGTAGCAGAAAATTTTAACTGTTCGAAATCATTCTTTAAACCGAGTCAGTCAAGGAGATGGAAAATAGATAGTGATAATAACATTTTGTTGCGAAACCCAAGGCAGGGGAAACATGTCAGCCATATATAGAAACTAATAATCGTTCCCTGAGAAATGTGATGCGTAGTGATAAATAATAGCATGCTATATCAATAATCTTCACTTCATCTTATATATACAGTTTTCTTCGTTCCCGATAAATCTTTCGCAACCGTGTATGGTTGATGGAAATCGATATTTGCTGTAGAAAACTGCAGAGCCAAAAATGTTTTTCGTAAAGATGCACGTGGCGAGCCCTAAGTGTTTTAGAGATATTTTAATAAGTTTTAGAAATAAAATCAAAATTCGCACGTTTTATTTGCGTTACCCCAAAAGCTCCACAATATCGTCTTCGAAACATTCTTAAATTTCTATGTGCAAGATAATGCCAATCGTTGCTTTACCTTACTCAAAGCTGGTGCTCAGTTCTCCTTAAATAAAAGTTCTTTATCAGACTGACTAATTCTACAATAAACAGTGGACGATTATTAAAATTAAGATCCAGAAGGCGAGGGAAAAAAAATAGATGGCAACGTGGTAATGAGGTAAGATGACAAGATCTTCACGTGTAATCAATCAAATTTGATCCGGCAGAAAGGAACTAGAGACTCATCAGTGTAATTAAAAATTATGTTTTTTCCGAGATAAATGGTTTCCCCCTCCACACCCTTATGTAACGTACCGTTGCTATGGATACAAAAGCAGTTAGCCAACTTGACTTTTTTTTTTTTTTTTGTGCAAAGTCATCCCTTCAAGAAAGCGAAAGGGGGTTTTGGTGGTTTAAATAAAGAGTGTGGAACAAGGAGAGGGGTGATCTGATGCCATACAAACAACCGGATAGTTTATTTACTGCCAATAATGAAATTTCTATTTGAAAACGAATGAATTTTCTTAACAAAGTAAAGTTGTTTCTTGTGAAGATTTCCAAATTTCCAAATTCATTGTACGTTGTAGGGTTTAAGGCGAATTAACGACTGAGCCTATAATGAGTTGTTGTGTATTACATCTGTACATAGCGTGTGCTTGGAGACCAATTTGCAAGTTCCGGGGGCTGAAAAACATGCAATAATTCACAGGAAAACGGAGATTGGCTGACCACTGCCGTGATTGGAGAAGACTTTAGAAACTCCTCCAATTACAGACGAGGATCTATTCCAGGCCTCTGCAAAAAAGTTACAAGTGGCAAAAATATTGTACAATCACGGAGGAGTTGGGAACTTACACATACTACACGACCACCATCATGAAGCCCCCTAAATACAGCTGGATAACCAAGGCTTCATTATGAAGAAAATAACTATGCGTTCCCAACAATTTCCTCTCCTGCACATAAAATCGAACTGCAAATTAAGAAACTTTTTATTACATTAATTTTTTTATGCTTTATGCTTTTCGGTGATTTTGATCTCAAGTTTTCAATCTACAAAGATATATATCTCATACGAATGGACTTGATGGGGAATCGAGTTTATGACATCAATCCGAATATATATAAGTTAGTTTATTATTATTATTATTATTATTAAAAAATTACGTAATAAAATAACTGCTTTTGTTGCAAAGTTCCGAAATGTGTCCTCTTTACTGTATCACTAGATCAATATAAGCAGTTTTGCAACGCGTACTTAGGTGGTAAACGTGCATAGATCGTCGTCTTTTCTTGAAATATGCAATCGAATCTGAACGTGGAAAATAAGTCCTCCCCCCTATTATTTTTGATTCATTTGACAAAAAAATTGAAGCAAGTGTATTATTAAGAAAGATTATAACCAGAAATTATAGTTTATGGAATAAATAAATTAACCAGTGACATACAGAACAATTCGCCCCTCCCCGGTTGGTGGAATTCTAGGAATTGTGCTTCTTGTAAGTATATAATGGGTACTTACATTAAAAATAAAATTTGACCGTATTTATTGACTCGAACTCCTACAAAAAAAAAAAAAAAAAAAAAAAAAAGAAAAGAAAATGGATGAAATCAGGATATGAATATGTATTAGGCAGAATTTAGATATTCCCACTACCATAAATATATCCGGTAATCCAATCCACATCCCAGAGATTTTAATATAAAATTGAGAATTCTAAATTTGCAAAATATTTAAGTAACCTAAATGTCAGAATTTATATCTGTGAAATTTCTATGCAATTTTGAATATATATTTTAAAATTCTTAATCAGCATTCTGAAACCTCTGGTCTGTTACACATATTAGAAGTTTCAGAATGTTAGTATGTAACACAGGGCATCTGATATTTACTGACAGAACTTCAAAGTTTTGAAAATTAATATTTAGTGATACCGACAATAAAAAACATTGTGTATCTCCAAAATTATATTTTTAGCTAATTCCAGGGCCACATGCAAAAACAACTATTACTTATTGTCATAAATGAACACATATACTCGAGAACTCCTTAGAGTACGTTTTTCGCCACTCTAGTGCTTGGGTTTGTGTGAGCACAGTTACGTGACAGGTAATCGCCATGCCAGCTTAAAAGGAGAGAGCACAATATATGCTGTTGTACACAGGATTAATAGGGTCCGATAATGCAAAGAAATTTTATCTAGAGCACTTTTGAGATGACACCAAGTGAAAAGTCTATTTTATAAATGTCAGCAGTTTAAATATACAAGGAGTATCCAATTTGCTGTTTTGTGGATAAGACAAGGTGGGTTAATTTCGTTGTCACCGGAGGCCCGGAATTAACTCAGACAGACTTATTCTCGTGGAACTAAATGCGCCTCCGTAGCCAGGTGGGAAGGAGCAGTGGTGCGTAGCACACGCTTCTTGATTAGACCGGGGTTCGAGCCCGTCACCACCAAATACGGAGGATGCAGAAAGGTCAAGGGAATGACCACCGCATATTCTCGGAGCAATATGGCCTTAGTTGCTAATACTCCTAAAAACCAAATAATAACAACAACAATCTCATGGAACTATACAAAATACAACATTAAAAAAATTTAGCATAAAATTTTTCTGTTCACTATCTTAACGTTTGCAGGGATTATATTAAAAAAAGAGATTATATTAAACTGAACTGAATCACAAAAAAATATCCTTTATAATAAAAAACAAAAAAAAAAAAAAAAACCAGCAATCTTCAAAACTGTACACGTTTTTGTGCGATGTATATACATTTTATACATGTTTTTATGGCGCCTCAGTAGCCAGGTGGGTAGAAGCAGCAGTGCGTAGCACACGCTTCTTGATCAGACCGGGGTTCGAGCCCGTGGCCACTAAATACGGAGGATGCGGAAAGATCAGGAAATGACCACCGCATATGCCCCTGAGCAATATGGCCTTAGTTGCTAATGCTCCTAAAAACCAAATAACAACAACATGTTTTTATGCAACAAAAATTTTTATTTTCACAACTATAAAGTTCTATCTTTGATGTCCTTATGTTGTTTGTTTGTTATTTGGTTTTTAGGAGCATTAGCAACTAAGGCCATATTGCTCTGGGAATATGCGGTGGTCATTCCCTGACCTTTCCGAATCCTCCGTATTTGGTGGTGACGGGCTCGAACCCCGGTCTAATCAAGAAGCGTGTGCTACGCACTGCTTCTCCTTCCCACCTGGCTACGGAGGCGCCCGTTGTGTTGTATATGTAACCCCAGTTAGAGTCGACTGCAAGCAAGAGTTCAGTTCTCTTACTAAACCACTGGTTGCTATCTAATGAAATAAGTAGCTTACTCCTCATAACAGTTCTTAGCAGTTCGCCCTAGTGAATAAAAACTATAGTGGATCCTTGTTCCCAAGACCAAAACAAGATTTACTTTAGGATTAAGATATAGACTTTCAGCTGAAATTATCATAAATAATTAAAGCGGAAGGTTTAATGAATTTTAAATTGGATGTAAAAATAATTTAAAAATGACTTTAAAAAATCATCGATGTTCTTTGTTCAGCTATATTTTGCTCCTTACGTAACTGATTATTTGATGCACTATACCGAAAAATTAGAAAACAAGATGAACCTGTAATGTTTACCGGAATGGCGAAAGTCAAATAATATTGAATATTATCAGCATTTATATTATACATCCTATAATAAACATACATCTGTACTAATCAAAGAGAGAGAGATGAAAAACTACAACTGATATATCTAAAGTATAATAGAATGGTCATTAATGTTTTAAAGTTTGCAAAAAAACGCCCTGATATATCGTATATGATACAAAACAGACTCTCTACTCGGAAACTCAACAATTTCTCTCGATGCATGAAAGAGAAATAAAAGGGTCACCTAACCCAACAACACTAAGAGTAAACGGTAGAACTTGTACAATTACTAAGCTGATGGCTTAGAGAAGTTTGCCAGGACTACGGGTTCATTATGAAGCTTGTACCTATAGAATTCGACAATTGTGCTGGAGGGACTAATATTGTTAGTTAATGATTCGATATGGTGCGGCGAGACGTTGTTTAGTAGAAAGAATCGTTGTCAGAGGGTCAACACACGAGCTGTTTCAGATGACAAACTACAAGTGAACACGTTATTCTGTAGCAGTTTCCAATAACCCCAACCCAGCTTCATTCCAAGGTAGCAGTTCTTTTCGGTCGAAGAGAACGTAATCTCAGATATATAAAATGAAAAAGGCACCATTCCCTTTTAGTTCATTTGTGTTCACACTGCCTTTCATTTGGCTTGTATGATATGACAAAAGTATGGTTGGTGCCCAGCAGAGTTTGTGCAACAGGAAATGTCTGGGGGTTCATTATAGAATGAAACATTCTCACAATTCAAATGAAACAAAACATTCTCAATATTTTCAGTTCCTGTATAAAATTTATAACAGAATCTCAACCACACAAAACCGAGGATTACTTTAGTTTTCAGCCTAAATTCCAATCGCTGGGCGTCGTCTCCTGGTTGAAGGTGTTGCACCCGCTGTATGTGAAATGGATACAAGCCGTGCTCAAGTAAAATTCTCCACATTCTTGTCTGTGGAACACCGATACGCGTAGAAATTCTTCGTGTGCTGACAGAAGTACTACATTCTACCGACTAAAGAATGTGTTCTATTTTATCCACATTTTCTTCATTTACACGTTCAGAAGAAACATGAGCGCTGGGAACTGAACCAGTCTCACGCAGTTTGGTGTAAACACTAGTAAACGCTCTTGAATCCGGTATTCTGCGGTTAGGAAAGCGTCGACGGTATTCTCTACAAGCAGCAGTAGCACTTCCACCACAAAAACCGTAGACAAACACAATATCGGTATATTCAACATGTGTGAAAATGTGCAACAATCTTAACAACACTTTTAACACCAAACAGCGTCAAGTTATAACTGCTTCTTGGTCACATCTGATTCAGGGAGCTGTGCGTACCAGTTTCAAACAGATGTGTCTCCGTATCCATTGAGAATATGGTAGTGGGAATATCTAAATTCTGCATAATATATATATATATATATATATATATATATTATGCAAGTACTGTATATATATATATATATACAGTACCCTACTGTTAGATTCGTGTAACCGTAAAGCGAGTAAGGTCTGCACTGCTATTTCTTTTTGCAAAGAACAGCTAATTTTGATGCCAACTATTGCTGTTTTCCTGATTTTAGAGCTGGCACGAGATTTACCGCAAGAATAATGTGTGCTTCATTCACCGACACACAGAAACAATTCACCAGTGTGCGATAATAAATGATACATAAATTTCAAGCAGATACTGGGGCCAACAGTACATTTTTGTCACACTTATGGAAGACACAGTGGTTCAAGAAATTATGACGTCATATTAAAATGCAAATATTTCAGATTTTATTCCAAAATAAAAAAAAAGTAAAATTTTTAATTTTTAGTAATTTATTTAACATAATCTACTATACAGAATAAAATTGCTGCTCGAAGATAGTTACAAAATGCATTTGTAGACCTCTCTACGAGGTTTAGCTGTAAGAAATGTATTTATTCTCTCTCTCTCTCTCTCTCTCTCTTAATCATTTCTTATAGAACAGTTGGTAACTATGGTTCAATGAAAATTATTAAAATGGAACAAAAAAGATAACGTTTAAAATAACTGATGTTAATTTTGCAATGGAGCAACGAACATTATATTTCACTTTAAACTCAGAAAATCTGCAACAGAAACATATTAAATGTTAAAAACTGTTTATGGTAATGAAACATTAAGTCATACCGGTGTGTTTGAATGGTATAAGCGGTTCGTGAGGATGTTCGCGATGGCGCAAGTGGGCGTCTGTCCGCCTCTCGAAATGAAGACAAAGTTGGAAAATTTCGGGAAACTGTCGCAAGAGATCGTCGTTTTACCTACACAATGATGAATGGAGATGACTGGAGATGAAGGTTGGGTGTTTCAGTAAGACCCAGAGACGAAGCGTCAGAGTGTGCAGTAGACTTCAAAATCATCACTCTACGCAATTATTTCATATTTTTTTATTTCATACTTGTTATTGTACAAGTACTCACAATGTAATTACAAGTACTGTTGTTAACCACGCGACATGTGTGGTTGGTTTACGAAGTCTCTGTAATGGAATGTAGAAACATGTCCGATTCATGATGTATCTGTTTTTATTGTTAACTTTTTCAAAGGAAACACCCCCTAAAAAGCCTCTGGCTTATGTGTTCTCCCTCCCTTCTTGCTGTTATCTCCCAACAATTGTAACACAAAATAGGGATAAATAAATTATCAAATTATCAAATCACCAAGACCAAAAAATGTTTCGTTTACAGAAGTCCAGGATCAATACGATACTGATCATGTTTTTCAACAAGCAGGGTGGGATTCACAAGGAATTTGTAACTGAAGGGAAGTGAATCAATGCTGCGTTCTACGTTCAGGTGCTTTAAATACTATTTAAACTCATTTGCTGGGTGAATCGCAATTTCTAGAGAAAGCCAGCTGGTTCTTTTTGCCCAATAATACGATCAACCAACCACCCGACTCTTCCGATCTAGCACCAGAGGACTTCTTCTTCTTTCCCAGGGTGAAAACTGCCCTCAAAGGAAAGAGATTACAGGATGCTGAGGGCATAAAAAACACGTAACCGCCGAACATAACAATCATCCCTTTGGACGCCTTCGCCGAGTCTTTTTCTGAAAAAAAGTCAGCGAAAAACTTTTAGCAGGTTGTAATAAGTGCATTCAATCAAGTGGTGATTGCTTTGAATAAAAATAAAACGATATTTGAGCTCCTTCACTTTGTGTTCTGTTTACTGCACAAGTCCAGGAACTTTATTGCTACACCTAATTTATTTGTTAAAAATTATCAAATTTTTAACAAGCATAATTTTTTAAATTATGAAAAACAGCGAATAGGTACTCGTAATAGTTCCCCAGTTTCGAGAATAAGAAATTCATATTTAACTTCCTCTGGTGTCTCACGAGGACATCAGATAGAGAATTTTTAACGCTTACTGTGAACTTAATGATCAAAATATCTGTACCACTCAAAATATCTCAACTGAAGTATTACCGTCACGAATTTAGAGAATTCTTTTCATCTAGGTTCTGCTACCTAGATGGGTTTTTTTTTTTTTTTTTTTTTTTTCACTTGATTTTGTTCAAAGGATTGTGCAGGAGCTCGAGTTCTCTTCCAAATTTAGCCTTTTTTTTTTTTGAAATCAACCTACTTTTTTTCTGAATAATATGACCGTGATATGTACTTAAAACGTTCATACTTCCACCCCCCCGCCTTATTTTTTTCTTAAAAAACTGCATTTTTCACGTAAGACATTGCAATATAGCTTATTTGCAATTGCAGAAACGAAACCATTCGCACATTCGAAAATTGAATCCTGTTGAATACTATGTGTTTTGATATTCGCTTCATCAACATTTTAGAGCTTATGTAAGGGAGAACTGATTTTGGAGTGACACTGTATGTTAAGCCAGAGAGTGTCAGAGAGAAGCCAGAGAGTGTCAAAAACCATGCGTATCCAAAAACCATTGGATACTCCTGAGTAATAGAACAAGGGTTTCCACAACCTGCGGCCCACGAGCGACATTCCTTCACATTAAGCAGATCGTGGATATGCTTTCAAGTTAGTTGAAACTAACTTGAAAGCAGCTAATACAGAAATGTTATGCGCCCCAACCGAGTTTAAAACTAGGGCGTCACAAAATATTGCATCACACTGAATTTCGAAAACATCCCTTTTTAACAAAGTTCCATCCTGATTTCATGAAATACATACTTATAGAAGGGGGGAAAACAAGCTTACTTATTAAGTATAAAGGAACCAGAGCTCCTTTCGACTCTGGGGTGGGGGAAGGAATTCGTAAATAAGACATACATAACCGGACAACCAAGCAAGCGAAAAAAAAAAAAAAATCTTTTTCACACAAAAGCGCAAGTCAACCTGGAGGACAAAAATACAAAACTGGATTATCAGCAACATTTAACAAAATAATTCAATGCAGGATAATGAATGCAACAACACATTCACTGAAATACAAGCAGTAGATACTGAGAACCGATTGACTAGCTGAAGAAGAAGCAATCCAACAAATCACATGTTCCCTAAAAATTAACAATACCACAATCGCAGATGGAATTCCAGCCTTAATCATTAAACTATCCAGTGTAATAATGCCAAGTCCCTAGTACACATAATTAAAATGTATTCTCTACCCTCATCTTCTAGATTAATGGAACATTTATAAGATCAACCTTCTAGCCAATTTTGAAGCTGTGTGCAGCGAATCTAAATAGTCCAACAGTCAAATCATGCCCAGTGCAGATTAAAATAAAGAAAAGAAAAGAAAACACTATTACCCTTCATATAACGTCTATCGGCAGCAATATACTTAGAAACAGGAATTTTGTTGCGAAAGGAAGATTCACAATTACAAATCTGGTAGATGCCATTACACGAATACAAAAAACCTTTCAAGACAAACTGCAATCCGAAGTACTATACCTCGATATAACTGCTGCCTATGACAACTTAAACTTCAATAAGGCCTGAAAAATCCTTCTCGTGGTAATTTCAAACTTAATAATATCGTAGAAAACTTAATAAATAGTAGTAGTACTCTTACTAGTAAATGATAAGAGAATACTGGTCTTTCCAACATCTACAACGGACCTCCAAGTATTAACTGCCTCAAGGTGGTGTATTATAGAGCGAACTTTCCTCAGCAGCGTTTCCTTAAAAATAAACCCAAGTCATTAGTTAAGCAGATGATATAAAATTCTTCATCTCCATCAAACCCAATGAGGGCATCGTTACTGCAAACATAAGAGAAACAAATAGTCTCATCGCAAATTTGGTGTAGTACCAACAACACCCAAATTTTTATGTCAACGTTAATAAGCCAGCCCACCTTTCTCTTCAAAAGAAAACAAAGTCATTTACATTTTTTAATTCACAGATAATCCAATACCAAGAGTCATATCGTGTGGGAACTTTGATATCATCCATGATTCAGACTAACTTGAAAACAACACTATGCTCATGTAGCACAGAAAACCCAAAAAGCCATATGGACCATTAAACAAGGCACAATAAGCATATACCATTCATGGACTATGTTTAGCATTGCACTTAGCCCATTCGAACAAATGCATGAGAAATCTGGTCGGGTGCGCCACAATGACATTCAAGAAATTCACTGCCACAGAATACCGAACCTATAGATGACTAAATCGAAGAGTCGGCTTTGCATTCACAATTTCCGGAACAAACATACAAAATAATCTAAAAATTAATCATCGAAACTAAGAAATGCTAGCCAAGCTCGTTGCTCAGATGATCATCGCAGTATCAGCAAGATCATCAACAAATTATAGACAGTTAAGAATTCATGTAGTCGCCCACCTTTGAATGCTGTTCCCCAACTGAGCACTACAATTCATATATCGCTTCAAAACTGACTACCCTCAGTACCTAACTGCAAAATCTATCAAAAAGTCCTCGACTAGCTTATAAACAGGCTGTCTATAAGCTAGTCCGATTAAGCACAATGCACATCATTAACACAAAGAAATAAACAAACAAGTTAGAACTTGAAACACCAAGGAAGAGACCCCAAAACTAACCTTAAATAATTATTTCGCAGAAATAACTTGTTGCCTTTAGCCCTTAGGTCCGTGAACATGTTATCTGTTATGAAGCATTTATGCTTCATAACAGATAAGATGTTCGCATTATCTTGAAAGAATTTACATTAGACTTGAGTGTGGAGATTTTTGTCTTTATAAACATATGGAAAACGGTATGTGAGAGAGAGAGAGAGAGAGAGAGAGAGAGAGAGAGAGATGTATACGCAACTAAATGAACTCGCTTCTAGATAGTAAAGTTCTAAACATATACTTGTTCCATGATTCTCGGCTGCATAGATAGCAAACTGAGAACGGTGACGACGGAAAGGCACCTATTGATTTATTGACACTGTCTCTTCCTTTCAATCTCTACAGTGCTCAGCCCATTAAACATCGGCACCTCTTTAACAATGGTGATCGACCTGACGACACTAACCAATGGATCGGTAATTACACGCCGAAGAAACTATCAATGATTTGCTAGTAAGCAGCAAAAGTGCAGTTACATTGTTGCAAATGGCGACGTTAAATCGGATAACCTCCGCTCATCCGTCAAGCAAGCAACAGACAGATAATAATTCACATAAAGTGAACATTATTAATTGATTCTTCCGTCGGTTCAGAAAGCAGCATCAGAAACCAATTTACGGAAAATGCCGCTGTCTCTCGCTTCCCCCCCCCCCCCCAAATTGGCTTGACTGTTCCTCACATCGACTTAATGTAACACAACGAGTTAAACCATTTCAAAAGCCTAGTAGTAGTCTTTTTCCCTAAAATTTATTGCAAACGAATAAAATAAATCGTAAGAAAATAACACACAATACCATTCGCAGAAAAAATATCCGATTTTTTTTTTAATTATTTATTTTTCCACCCCACGAAAAGCTATCTATAACCGCTAGAAGTCGAAACATAACCTCAGTGATTATACGAAAAGAGAGAAATCACTAGATTTAAATTTGTCCAAATGTATAACATTTACATAGATTTGAATTAGAAGTGAGAAAATGATGAAGGAAGGGATACAGAATCAGAAAGAAAAAAACAAAAACACATATCACCTGTCCATCCGCTCCAACAGTTTGTCTAGTTCTTTACTGAGTTTATATTCACACTACCAACATTCACGATAACAGATGGAAGTTTCTTCCAACGATCAACTACCTCCTGGCTGAGGGCAAACTTCCGCACATCTATTCTGCAACCAACCTGTCTCAAATTCAATTTATGCCTCCTCATGCGTGTGGCTTGCACAAGAGGCAGATTACCGTAGGCAATGGGCTTATTCAATCCACTCAAGGTATTAAACACCTCAATCAGATCACCTCGCAGTTACCTAAGCGTACCTCTTTGGTCCCCTGACCAATCTCGTTGCCTTCTCTGCATCCGTTCCAGCAATTCTACATTCTCCCTAAAATGAGGCCCCCAGACCCGTATAAAGTACTCAAGATGCGGTCTAACTTGTATAAACAGATAATTAACTCCTTATCTAGCTAGCAAAATTCATGTACATCACTGACAAAATTCATTTTCCATCGCGCCACCCTGAGTGTGGTGGAAAATGAAAAAGACCTAGTACCACATAGTTCGTACATTAATCTGGGATTACACTACCCATATGCAGTACCTTGCATTTGTCAATGTTAAACTTCAACTGACATTTTTCAGGCCATCAACCTAATTCTTCTAGATCTTGTTGCAGTAGCATATCTTAATTAATCTTATTAACCCGCTGCTAACCATTGTATCATCTGCAAACTTAGACATTAACCATGATATACCTTCATCATTATCATTAATAAATTATCATTATCATTATCATTAATTAATAAATTAATAATGAAAATCATTTACGGAAAGAAAAAAAAAACTAATGGAGAGTGTTCCACGGAGATTAGAGGCTGCCATAAAGGTTGAAGGTCTCAGCATACGTTATCAGTTTTACTCTAAATAAAGGTTATTTGTAGATATGCAGGTGTCCGAATAATTGTGGAGCGGGTATACAATTAGTTGAAAGTTATCAATATCATTGAGATCACTACTGAGTTCAATGTTTACTAAGTGAATCAAATCTAAACTAATGTAAAACTGTGTAAAAATGTAAGAAAATGTTGGCAGAATTTTACTTCACAATTTTAATGAATTCAGTGAGAATTACGGATGTTAGTTATTAGTTTCTACAATAAATTGCTGAAACTGTCAACTAACCACCACTAATTAACAAATAATAATTTATTATCTACTAGTGGTTATCCCTGGGACAGCCAGATGGCTAGAAGCGTACACATTAATTTAAGAAAAGTGTAAGAAGTATGTAATAATATACTATAGTATATACAATAAGGCATGCAGTTGTTATTGGAGGTTTTACGACGCAACGGCAGCTAAGACCATTTTGTGCAAAAAAATGGTAGGAAGTCATGCAGTAGAAACTGGAGAAAATGCAATTGCCAAATTACACATATACAGGGACATTATAAAGTCCTTGTGCAGTTTTAAATTTTCATAACTTCCGTTCTATACATGATAAAATCAATCTGTAAAAAACGCTATAAATGCAATTTAGTGAAGTTTAGTATGTACTAAGAGTGGTTCATTTATTTTATTGTAGTTTAGCAAAAATTTTATTATTATTATTTATTTATTTATTTATTTTTTTTGCAGAACTACCAAATGGCTTCGATAGAAGAGAAAGTAAACTGTGTGCTGCGGTTGGCCTAGTTAAAGTCTGTAACTGCAGTACAAAAAAGATTTAGAATCCACTACAACAAAGATGCACCACACAGGAATTACATAACTAACTGAATGAAAAAGTTTAAAGAAACAGGTTCTGTCAATGATAAATCACGATCTGGAAGGCCAAGTGTAAGTGAGGAAAGTGTGGCATCTGTAGAACAATACTTTACTGTAAGTCATGTTGAGAATTAACAATCCCAAGAATAAATGTATGTAAAACTGTAATGTTTAAGTCAAACTAAATGCAGCAAGGCATCATATGTTCAAGAGTATAAATTATCTATATAATATCGGTGTAAATACACAACAGATAACTCTTAAACGAAAAAACTACGATAGTAGAGTAAAAGGGGCATAATTTTATCTGTATCTCATATCATATGAGATACAGATAAAATTATGCCCTTTTTACACTACTATCGTAGTTTTTTCGTTTAAGAGTTATCTGTTGTGTATTTACACCGATATTATATAGGTAAAACTGTAATAAATTCTTTCACTTATCCTTTTTTACAGATTGATTTTATCATATATAGGACGGAAGTTATGAAAATTTAAAACTGCACAGGGACTTTATAATGACCCTGTAGCCTGTATATTTATAAAAATCATTTATAGATAACTATTCTAACAGTTTTGCCTTTAAAGTTAAAAAAATAAGCTTCAGAGAACACTCAAGTCACATTAAAAAGTTAGGAACAGCTCATTTCTAAAAAGTAAAATGAGATTAATGTCAGTTTGAAATCTGTAAATAATAATGTAAGTAAATAATTAAATAATGTTCACATACTAGCTTGCTCGTAAGAATGAACTCAATAAATTCCAAGAGACACACGTAGTTACATTTTTACTTGGTGGTCATCAAATTAATACGTTTTCATCGAATAGAGACACATGTCTGTAGTACACTTTCAGTATCAGATCGCTGTTATGAACGTGTCACATCACTGTCATATCATTCGCGATGTCATTTTACTGAGCGCCCTGCCTTAAGGATGATAAATGGACCAAAGATCGAAGCTCAACAAAAGTATAATCATTACAAAACAGCAATGTATGTCCTGGACCTCTGATTTATACTATCACTAGAATACCCGTGGCGAATATTTCGCCAAAACCGTTTCAGAGAAGTAAAGATCAATATCGAAGTAATTACAAAAACCTCTCCCTCGGCTCCCTTCGCTGCTAGCGGGACGGATTCGGGTAATAAAATATAAAAATATATTAAAAAAAAAAAAAGACTAAAAATGAAACTTGATCTTTTTTTTTTTTTTTTTCCATGTATGGCTATATCGCATTTTAAAAAAAAAAAAATTACAATTATTCTAGTGGTTAATATTTCGCCAAAAGTGTTAAAAAAATAAATAACAGAAATTTTACCACAATTTTACTGCTAAATAAAACCTATTGCAAAAGGAATCAGGTCAAAAGCTTGTTTAGTCTTTGACTTATTCAAGTTCAAAGAGCGTTCCGGGCAAAGGGGCAATAAGTAAATTACAACTGTAGATTTCTTAAAACGTTACTGAAAAGGAGAGTAAAAATTTCTTTAACTTTGTTACATTCTTCAAAAATTAATAAAAAGATCAATAACAATCACATCTCAACACTAATTTCACGCAAAAAATTCGTTTGAGAAGTTAAAACACCATCAATAAAAGGGAGAAAAAGAAATACACCATCTGAAATAGTAGCCATTGAACGAAAAAATTGAACGAAACTATTAGTCTGACTTCGTGGAGGGAGGGGGGAGCTGTTTTAATACCCGAGCGTGCCGTGAAAAATAAATTTTAAAATTGTACTATCTTTAAAAGTTTAACTTATTAATAATTTATTAGGGTTTCAATGAACTCTTTTTCATATTACATAGTTAGACAGACCCACAGTAAATGAAGTGCTCCGATATCCAAACATCCTCCCTACTGAAATTCACGAAGGCATCCAAGGAATTCATTCAACAACATGTCAAGTTCTAAACAGTTTAAATAACTGGTCCTATTAGTGAAGTTGTTCCTATTAAAGACCAATTTGACCATCTTTAGTGTGAAGTGTTAAATTTTTGCCTGATAAATGATATAGAATATGGAAGGAGAGTTCCTCCAGTAATTGTGGAGCAAATAGTTTTCCTGAGATTTCCTGTGAATAAAATTAGATCTAGAATTTCCTTCAAGTTCCTGAGGGCTGAGCTTGAAATACTAGCAGAGATGGATTTAACATTCTCTATGACAAAACGCAAGCTGTAAGGGATTAGAAGCGTAAAGTTCCACATTTAGAAGGAAAATTCCAGGTTCGGAAGTACTGAAGTTTTTAAAAGAAGAAATAGAAATAATCATGGAAATGGAAGGCGTTGCTTTTTATAAAGCCTGTCTGCTCGGCTGACGATATTGACGACATGTTCTTCAAAGTTACAAACAATCGTAACTTCGAGAAGCAGTTTTCTCATTGTAAAAGTGATGCCAACACCTTCAGATTGCGACACCCTGTTGATAAGCGTACATCCTTCGCAGAGATCCATCAAACACACTAAAAAGAGTAACGGCATGTGTACATGAACAAAGTTTCAGTTTGAGAAGGAACGCTGCGTTGATCAGTATTAAACTGCATTACTGTACTTTAATCAATCTCCAATCTTCTTAGCGTTAAAAATTTGAATATCTACAATATTCAAAAATTTAACACTAAGTTGGAAAAAACAACAACAGAACTTCGTAACATTTCCGCTGTTAACCTCAGCCTTTGACGAACGAAAACTGCATCAAGAGAAAACGATGTCTTCATAGAGACAAATAAAGTCACTGGTCTCTAAGAAAGATATTACCTTTGGACAGTCTGAGATAAGAGATTTCAGTGTTATCCCAAAGTTTGGGTTAATACTGAAATCAAAACTGTAATAGTTTGAATTAAACTCTTTCAATAAAATTTGGTTGGAGCAGCATTTTAAAAATAATATCTCAGTTTAACGGTTGTTACCATGACATTCAGGTACTGTGTATAGTATTTTGCAAAATAAAAAAGTCACAGTAGGAGCCAAAGATATAGTAATCATACGGAATACATCTAAGCAGCTGAAAACCTCCCTTGTGCGACTGTGACTACAGCTCGACTAGAACTTGAGTTTAAGATTTTCATAAAAAAAAAAAAAAAAAAAAAAAAACTCAACTCATGTAAAGGGAATTTTAGTTTTTTGACGCGATACAGATACACACGGGCAAGTTCTGTAATCAACTGTTAGAAAGCAGCAAAACGGTGAGCGGAAAATAATTCAACATTTTATGTTCAACGAACATGTATTTCCATCGCAAGCGGTTATACAGGCAATTTCCTTTCACTGCCATCTGCTACAGACAACTAGTCTACGCAAACTGAATAAATAGACGTGCGAACTTGTCACTGAATGAATTATGGTATTAAAAAAATTGCATGCCCCATTCAACATTTTCTGCTGAATGAGGCATGAAATATTTTCATGCATCATAACCTTTTTTGGCCAAATTCTGACAGCCGTAATGATATACATTATTCATGTACTTTAGATCTTTATTGATAGCGCACGCTTTACCAGCCAGTTTATCTACTATATATACCTCATAACAGCAAAGCAATCGAATAAGAATTACCAAGCATAACAAGAGGTGCAATAATGAAATACTCATACCAGATAAATACTTTTGATAGAGTCTTTTCATTAAAGTTGAGCTTCTATAAAAATGGACATTAATCCTAATACTGACCATACTAGATAAGTAACACGAAAAGCTACACTCTGAAGCCCGGTTCAAAAGGTGTTTCCCCCCCCCCCCGTAAGTATTATGTGTATAATTATGCATAAGACATATTTTACACATAATAGGCTGAGGACTTTCAATACCTCGCATACCAGAAGTGTAAACATTTCGGAATAAGCTAAGGGAAAATGATTAACCTCCTTAATACATATATATTTCCTAGGATAGGTAGCTAGGTGTACTGGGCTTAGGGCTTTTAATATATCACCTTCTGAACATTGCTGAAATTGCACAAGTAATACTGCTGGCTCAGAATAACTGTGGTAGCCCGTTGCTAACCAAATATGACTAGGACCACATGTAAAGGCAACTAAGTCAGCTGCCCATATCTAACTTTGTTCTTGCATTATTTCCTTCAAGCCAAAATTTATTTGCACATTCAAGAAAAGTTAGCCATACGAAAACTATAGTCAACATCTCACACAACTGCAGGTAACCAAAGCTTATTACTAATCTAGAAGAGTTAATAGAAGTTAATGAACATTTCTAGACGTGAATGCCACCACGATTACAGACAATGCATGTATGCTGGATTTACATCCGACATGCATGCAGTGGCTTCAATCCTTATACATCAAATGTTTGAATATCGGTGCCATAATTTAGGGACAAGGGTGATGGCACCCAGTATATTTTAGAGACCGCAAAGTTTCGATGTGACAAATCGTGGAAAGCAAGAATTGTGAGACCGAACCATTAACACCTTCACTGGTTAAGAACGTGTCATCGACAAGAGATGCCATGGTAGTCTCTGCGCTGCAGTGTGTATTTTTAGCATTTTTATTTTCGAATAATTTGCGGTTTTTCTCTACCAGTGATATTATTTTATTATAACTATTTGAAACCCTCTGCACAATTTGTTGTACATAGTCATCTTAATTTATTAATACCTGTACAATTAAAAAATAGATTTTATTTTCCTGTTTTGGTAATTAGTGTACAAATTAGAGCAAGATAAAAAGTTATTATTTTGGTTGGTTTGCTGTTCGCTGGATGAAAACCAAAAAGAAAAGTTTCTGGAAGAGGGAGAAGAGGGAAACATGCAACCCTTGCCTGAGACCGACTAACTCATCCACCTTGTGAAAAAAGCCCATAAAAATTGCTCTCGCCATTGAGAGGATTCGAACTCAGGCCTTATTCAGCCGGTGAGAGGGGCCAGTCATTATTACCATTGGGCTACTTACAACGATCAATTTCCACCACATTATGTAAGGTGGAGCGATGACAAATACAGATATATAAAAGATAAAAATGAAAAAAATATATATATGCACGTCATTGTAAAAGCCCGAAATCAGTAAATCCTTAGATTTACCAGTTAATGTTGGCAAAAGCCCCAGATATCAAAAAATATAAAAAAATGAATGGTTCGTTCACTTTTCCTATTTATAAACAAGGGCACACACACTCGGATTATGTTTAAAAAATTTCTCTGTTTGTATGTTAAAAAGGTTCACTATTCACTATGTTCCAAATATTTAAATGCTTAAACATTTTCAGAATATAGTGAATATGTAACAAAGACAACCCTACAGAGATAGGAGATATACCCCCATGTCCTCGTTTAAAAACAGAAAAACTGAACAAACCAGGATATTATCATTTCTTCTCTTTTCGATATGTTTGTTACCAACAATCTTTCGGAATAGGGAATATATCCTCCCAAACTCCTTGTTTAAAAATCGGAAACGTGATAATCGGACAGTGCGTAAAGCAGCGGTTCTAAAACTGTGCGCCCCAGGGGCGCCGTGGGATATTTTGAATTTTCGAGGTAAACACAGCGCCACTCGACATCTGTCGGACACCGCCCGAACTACTAGCTCGAGGTAGTTAACAGTTTCAACATTACTTATTAAGTTGTTTAGACCTAACTACTTAATAAACGGAAGTGATAAGTTGATAGATTTCTTTTGGCCTAGGGGCGCCGTGAAAATATTACTGAGATACTAATGGCGTCGTGAACTGAGAAAGTTTTCGAACCTCTGGCGTAAAAGGAAAGCAGTGATAATTATTTCCTAGGGACGATACATTTCTATCACCCAAAGCTGCCTGGGTAACATATTCACTATGTTTGGGGTGCTTAACATACAATATTTAATTCAGAAAAATAGGAAAGATTCGGATTGTTGTTGTTATTTGGTTTTTAGGAGCATTAGCAATTAAGGCCATATTGCTCCTGGGATATGCGGTGATCATTCCGTGACCTTTCCGCATCCTCCGTATTTGGTGGTCACGGGCTCGAACTACAGTCTAATCAAGAAGCGTGTGCTACGCACTGCTGCTCCTGCCCACCTGGCTACGGAGGCGCCAAAGATTTGGACTATTACCGATTGGCCTTGTTCGAACTTTTTTGCAAAGTGAATTGGCAAATCCTAGAATTTGCCGAATTTCGAGCGTTTACAGAAAGTATATACCAACGAGTCCAACAATGCAGATAGACAAAATTATTACACACAATTAGAGTTGAATGATTACCAGAAAAACATGTTTAAAAAAATATGCAATTCACCATGCAGATCGTAGGTAGGTAAAAGTAAAATTAGGAGACGAAACTTAACTCCTTAAAGCTGTTAACTTTTTATACAATGGCACTGTTGAGTTACTGAAAATGAAATACTGACTTAATAATTTGTACTTTACTTATTTTAATAGCGGTAAACTATTGCTAATTTATTTATTTATTTATTATTATAATTTTTTTTTTCCTGTTGAATATTGTAACTGTGCAAGATAGATTAAGATATTGAATTTTCAACTGTTCGCATTCTTCGGTGCTCTAAAAAGCTTCAGAGGTCGGAATTAGTTCCATAACACAATTAAAAATGCCAAAAATTAAGAAAACTTTAATAAAATAAAATATTAAAATGCAATACAATAAAGAGAATATTAAATAGTTAAAATGGAATTTATATGATTCATTTTATTACTTTTAATACAGTAGGGTCTCACAGTACTCGAAGCTTGTACCCACCCCCGCGAAGGAGAATTCTCTCAAGTTTCCCCTGTAGAAAACTAACATACTAAGATAAAACTAGGCAAACTCCTATGAACCATGTTCGCGTGTACATAAAGTTTATCTGTCTAAATCGAATGTACACAGACCTTAAATAAAGTACAGTCAGTAGGAATCCGTTCTTATACAGAGTGTGCGTTTAGAGGAGGTCGCGTTCAGGCTAAAGACAGACATTATCGTCATTATAAATCCATAAGGTATCATCTAGTTCAAATACGGAAAGTGAAAGTGTGTTTAGGGTCCAACGGCACTAGGGGTTTCCCCCATCTCCGCGTAGTTTACATTGTGGGTGAACCAGTTGACTGGAAAAGCCAGAGATTTAAAAGTGTATGGGAACTGTATTTGTGTGGTGTCGTGTACCGTTGTTCATCTGGTCATTTAGCCGCTGGACCCCAGCTGAGGCCCAACGTTGCCCCACTTTCGCCCTGTGGAGGCAGACCAGGAACTCACTCTACTTAAGTTACTCTGGCAGGTCCTGCCGCTTAATTTCCTGAGATTTCGGCGACTAGGACCTAAACAAAAAAAATAAATAATAATAATAAAAAAATAAATAAAAATTATATATATATATATATATATATATATATATATATATATATATATATATATAAAAATACGGAATTGCTATGCGTCCGAAAAGACTTCTGCGCATCCACTAAGAATCGACCTTATGTTTATTTTCCATCCCCTCTCTCAAGCGTCGCCGACTGCCACAGAGAACGGATGAGCAACGTCACGAGGGTTATCCCGTATTAGCGGTGTCGCGACTCTCAGTTCACGTTACTTAGGAACCTTCCTGTATTTTATTTTACAGAAGTTTTAGTAATCTGGTGGCTGGTATGCTCTTTAATTGTGTAATAGAATTTAAGTGATATTATATTACACTTCTTGTTAAAATCATCGAATCTGGTTATTTGATAATCACTTACATATGCCTCCATTATATAAACCGTCACGTTCGTATTTCTCTTTTAATTCGTAAGTAGGCAGATGACAGTTATACGAAAAACTAATGGTTTCAGTTATTTTAGTAATGGCCGCATGGTGCAAGAAAGCTTATGGCTTATGCTGCACCAGCCAAAAGAAGAAAAAAAAAACCGAATAAAACAATGATAAAAAAACACTAATAATTAATAAAAGAAAAGGATATTAAACCTATCATCCTATGCATTTCCCTCACCCGAAGGTACTCTCCAGATGACCTTTAAATTTCCCCAAACTGTCAGCCTCTACCACCCATGAAGGCAACTTATTCCAGTAATTTATAACTAGCCGGCTAAAATAAAGCTTCCTGAAGTCCAATTAAACATCTCCCCCTGTAATTGAATTTACGTCCCCTAGTTCTAGCATCATTTATAATCTTGAAAATTTCGTCCTCATTCATTTTACTGATGCCTCTCAGAGCCTTAAACACCACAATCAAATCTCCTCTAAGGTGTCTAGTTTCCAAACTCTGCAACCCACATATTCGAAGTCTTTCTTCATAAGGACGCCCTTTTGCCGATCTCACCAGGCGAGTTACCCGTCTTTGCACCCTTTCAAGAAGCTCGATGTCTCCATGCTTGAACACAGTATTCCAAGTGTGGTCTAACAAAAGCTTTATATAATGGGATTATCACGTCCCTATCTCTACTTGCAAAAGTTAGCTGGATCATCGATAGGACGCCACGGGTCTTCCTTGCAACCTGTTTACAATGCTCAGAGAATTTCATGTCTGACCGTATCGTAACATCTAAACATATAACCAGAAGGTCCGAAATTTTTAGTCTTATTCTGATCATGTGACCTTTTCATATTTTGTTATGGACAGTTTCATCAAACACGGCATGAAAGAATAAGTACTGTAAAAAAAAAAAAAAAAAAAATATATATATATATATATATGGAAGTTATTCTTAATTAGTTCAATAACGCACAATTCAACGCACACAAAGGAACAGGAACTGAAAAAGTGAGGCTGCAAGATAGATTTGTGAAAATTGCTTTCAGCCAGAGAGTAATTGATGGTTGGAACAAACTTCCATCTGGAAGTGGTTAATCTGAATAACTGAATAAATTTAAGGAAGAATTAGACATAAAATTAGATGGAACGGACAGATGAGGTGGGTAAAGCATTTTTTTTTTTTTTTTTTTTTTTTTTGCCGATGCTGTATAAGCTATCAGGAATGCTGTATCTTTTGCCAGTACTACAACTAATAATAATTTTAATACAGAAAATACAACTTCTCCTACAAGTGTGCACAAGTAATCTTAAGTTTCTAAATAATTTTATATTTTAACCTCAATACTTCTGTGATTATCTATTGCTGTAAAACTATTCTTAGACGGAATTCTATTTCAGTAAATTTTTCTGATTATATATATTTCCTCTAGTACTCTAAGCCTAACTTAATCAGCAATAATACATTATAATTTGTCATCCATATACAAGCGTGATTTGTGTTATTACATACTATAATGGATATTTCTTTGCGCCTATTTCTCACATCATCATTAAGAGAGAGAAAAAAACCCATCGTAGGGACCTCACGCTGGAATTATTCTGATACGTCCGGTAAGTAAGGCTAAACGGTTATGATAGTCGTGTGATAACGCTGCAGACAGCTGTTTTCTCCTTCATCAGTTCAAATCCATTTATTTTAGACCTGACGTAGCCGAGTAGTCAGGAGCGCGAGTGAAATAGCACACGCTCTTTAAGTGGACCGGGATTCAAGCCCGTGACAGCTAAATACGATTAACCATTTTTGATTGATTTATTGTAAATTCCACTAACCTGGTGGTCGTGCCGGTGTATAAACAAGAACCTCACGAAGAAAGAAAGAAAAACAAATTCCAGCCACTGATATCACTTTGCAAGAAAGAAGCCTCTGGCAATACCAAGTAGTGCATTAAACTGACGAAAATGAGTTGTTGCAGTAACAGGGTTTTAGGAACATCAGGGACTAAGGCCATATTGCTACGTATACACCGTTGAGCCAAAACATTGACCAGCGAGTTGTTATGCAAATCGAAGCAACTGCAGGTGAACTACGGCGCGTGCAGGGATCGGGACACGGCATAAAAAACACCTGATACTGAGCTCCGTTAATCAGTGTTACTTCTGGTCTTCAGATAGAAAACGCAGTGGACTTAAGCGAGTTTGACAAAGGCCAAATTGTAATGGCCAGACGACTGGGTCAGAAGATATCCGAAACGGCACGGCTGGTGGGATGCTCACAGTCAGCCGGGGTTTGTACCTACCGAAAGTGGTCCGAGGAGGGGAAACCCACAAACCGCGGACGAGGTATTGGACGACCACGGTTCATCGATGCTCGAGGTCAGCGAAGGCTCTCCCCGATGTTACGTGGCAACAGAAGGGCAACTGTGGCGCAACTCGCTGGTAATTAGAATGCTGGTGACGGGAGTAAGGTGTCACAACGCCCACTACATCGAACCCTGTTGAAAATGGAACTGTGTAGCCGCAGGCCGCTCCGAGTGCTCATGCTTACCACGGCTCACGGGCGCCTCCGCAGCCAGGTGGGCAGAAGCAGCAGTGCGTCGAACCCCGGTCTAATCTTCTTGATTAGACCGGGGTTCGAGCCCGCGACCCTCAAATACGGAGGATGCGGAAAGGTCAGGAAATGACCACCGCATATCCTCAGAGCAATATGGCCTTAGTTGCTAATGCTCCTAAAAACCAAATAACAATAACAGCTCACCGGCGACAGCGCATACAGTGGGCACACAAGCATCGAAACTGGACCTTCAGTGATTGGAAGAAGGTCGTCTGGTCCGATTAATCTCGTTTCCTGTTGTACCATGCGGACAGTCGGGTAAGTGTGTGTTGTTTACCTGGGGAAGTGATGGCGCCTGGATGCACTGTGGGACGAAAACAAGCCGGTGGCGGTGTCATGCTTTGGGCGATGTTCTGCTGGGATACCCTGGATCCAGTCCATGTGCCGGCATTCTGACGTCTACCTACCTAAACATCATTGCTGACTAGGTACACCCTCTCATGGCAATAGTCTTCCCATCTGGCGGTGCCGTCTTTCAGCAGGATCATGCGCTATGCCACACCGCCCGGATTGTTCGAGACTGGTTCGCGGAACATGAGGAAGACTTCCTCATTGCCCTGGCCTCCAAATATCCCAGACATCAATCCCATCGAGCATCTGTGGTTTGTGTTGGAACAGCAACTCCAATCTGCAGCGTCTCAACCACGGACCTCCTTACAGGAGTTAAAGGATCTGCTGGTTACGTGTTGGTACCAGATACCACAAGACACATTTAGAAATCTTGTAGCGTCCATGCCTCGCCGGGTACGAGCTGTTTTGGCTATACATGGAGGAACAACATCATATTAGGTAGGTGGTCATAATGTTTTGGTTCATCGGTGTATACTGCATGTAAATTACTTGTGTTCTGTGGTCGATTTTCTGTTTGCTGGACGAAAAACCCGAGTTTCCAAGAGAAAAATCCATGCTACCCTCGCCTAAGACCGACTAACTCAGTACGTTGTGAAAAAGGCCCATAAAAATTCCTCACGTCATCGACGGGATTCGAACTTGGGTCTTTTCCACCCATTGTGTGGAGGACGACAGTTTTACCAACTGTGCTACCTACGAGGGCACGAGAACGAGTCGCAAACCAAAGAGTGTTTGGAGCGAAACCAAAATTAACAGCAAGACTGGAAAATCTCCTTGTTCCTATATGATAACAATATAAGAACAATAACAGATAGCAAGAGCTAGAACTGAATTATTAAGAGCAGCACCAACATCAACTTGCTGAAAATCAACTACATACAGACAATAGAGCTTATTAACGGTGTGCAAGGAATTATCGTTGTTGAAAGAACAAATATTAAAGAAAGAAAAGAAATTCAAGGTGGAGATTCAGAAGGTGAATGTTGTCGATAAGAAGAGAAAAACACTATCACTAGGGCAAACGACTGGGAAGCTGTGTGAAGTCCTTGGTACCACAGCAAGCACCCTAAAAGAAATCAGTATCAAACAATATGACTGCTTTGCTGGCTTCAGTGCAATTACAAAGAAAAATTCAGCTACTCAAACAGTATCCTCGGTGTGAGATGAACTGCGCATTAATACTAAGAAAATAATAAGAAAGTCAATGAGATATCGCAATCAAAAGAAAGCGCTCTAGAAACACTCTTAAAAGAGACACTTTCCTTTCCTAAATATATAGAAAATCGACACGAGAAGGAGATACAGAAATAAACTGACAAAAGGCTGCAGGAAGCGATAGGAGCCAAACGTGTGGTTAACAACGCTTGCAATTTGCTGTATTTAAATCAAACATCATTGTCCAAACAGAATACACTATGGTCGGTTCCATAAAACTAGAAACAACCAAACTACGAAATTGTTACAGGTTGACCGGAGCTATACATTAAAAAGCAACGAATTGGTTGTCCTAGAAGGCAACCAAAGGAAGTCAACTAGAGGTACATCTAACTACGCTGCATAAGTAAATTCAAGATCAACAAACTCAAGGTCAGTGAGTTATGTTAGGAAGTGGTCCAGGCTTCCACAGCCGAGACACGCGACTTCCCATTCCCCCGTCTTTGGCTTGTAATCCTTGACAGTCACAGGAAACCTGGAAAGATTGTGGCCCTCCAACTGCTTATGTAGATTCTAATCCTCTCAATCCCTCGCATACCATGGAGGAAATTCAGCTACCGATTCGTCGAGGAAAACGGTGCATCCGTGTTTTCGTGTTCGCTCGTGTTTCCGGCAGAAAAGACCATGCTACCCTCGCCTGAGATCGATTAACTCGGAGAGGTTGTGAAACAAAAACCCATCAAAATTCTTAAATCATTAACAGGAATCGAACTCGGGTCTTTTCCACTCGGTGTGGGAAGGACTGTGACTATACCAACTCTACCATCCATGAAGGCAGATACATTAGTCATTGAAGAGCGGTGCTCATTAATAATTACTCTGTTTCGTGCCATTAAATTATCCACAGCATCAACTTGTTCATAGTGCCACACTGCTCAAATTTTGTACAGCAGTTACTCATGTGGAACAGAATTAAAAAGTTTCACTGTAATCTGAGTATATAATGTTAAATTCATTATTTTTTTATTATTATTTATTTATTTTTATTATATATATATATATATCTGGAGCGAGTTCTAAGGCTTGTACTGAAGAGAAATTTGGACAACAGGCACAATAAAGAATGCGCCCGCCATTTATTGAAAAAAAAAAAAATAGTTAAAAAATTTGTCACTCTATGCCGCTGTGGCAATACAAATCATTTGAACAGCGCTACAATTGGTCAATGCGTCCTCCATTTTGGCCAACAACAGTTTCCATTCGAAGAACAGCATTTTCTACAGCAGAACGTAACATATCAACTGAAACAGCCAGCATATGACGTCTAATGCTGTCCTTCAGATCTGACAGAGTTTGACATCCTTCCCAATACACCTGGTTCTTCAAAAAGGCCCACAACCAGAAGTCGCATGGGGTGAGGTCCGGTGATAGGGGTGGCCAAGATGTCTGGAAACAACAGCTGATGACCCGTTCATCTGTAAAGTGTTGCCTTAGCAATCTTTGGACACAACGGTGGATGTGGGGTAGCGCACTATCTTGCATGAATATGTGATATCCTGAAGGCACCCGCGTGAGCCTCGTATGCACCATTCTTTCATAAATTTTACCCAAACAGCTTGTCAATGATAATTATCTATAATTCTGAATTTCAGATGGATCTTTGCCGGGTTTTGGTATAGCACAAATATAGAAATTACGCCAAGTCAGAGGATATGTATTTTCTGAAAAGATCCAGTTGTAAAAAAGCAATAATATGCATAGATCGGCTTCACATTGATGCTTCAGCATATAGTAGTGATTGCCGTCTGGTCCTGCTGCGCTAGATGGAGAGTTCCTCAGGGATTCTTTCAGTTCAGCATAAGTAAAGGGCTGGTTATACGGAAGTGAACGACTAGTTGAAAAATTCAATTTAATACGTTCTTCATTCGTTTTAATCCTTGAAAGGAGGTCACATAAGAGGAAGAGGCGGAAATATTATAGAAAGATTCTGTTAAACCATTTGCAATATCAGCAAGAGAGGATAAGTCCTGCCCATTCAATTGCATTGCATTATTGGAGACTATAACGGTAGAAATTTTCCACTGAGTGCTTGTATTTTTTTTTCCAGATAATCAGAGTGTCGGTACTTTTGTTAATAGTTGAGGCAAAGTTAATCCAGGCGTCACGTTTTGCTTTTTTTTCTAATTTGTCTTGCTCTGGCTCTGAGTTTTTTGAAAACAATTAGGTTGGCAGTAGTTGGTAATTTTCGAAATTGGTTCCAAGCAGGGTTTTTTTCTCTTTTAGCTTTGGAGCAGTGTTCATTCCACCATTGGTTTTGGCGTGCCCGTCTGCACTGTTCATATTTGGGAATGGAAATTTCGGCTGCCGATAATATGTGTTCGGTTACGTCATCAATATGTTGTTGTTGCTGTACATACTATTTGTTGAGTGGGGCACAAGTAGAATAGTTTTTCTAGTCTGCTTTGGGAAATTCCAAGAAGTACGGGCTTTAGGGCATGACACGACCTGTGTTTGAACTGAATTTATAATAGGAAAATGGTCACTCTGGAATGGATCATTCAACACCAAACATTCCATGCTTGGGAAAAGAGATGCTGAACAGATGGATAAGTCTATGACAGATGTACCTGTAGGTAGTTGAACATGAGTTGGAGAGCCAATGTTTAATACAGTCAGATTGTGGTTATCTAGAAATTGTTATTATCGTTATTTTATTTTATTTTATTTTATTATTATTATTTTTTATTTTTATTTATTTTTTTGGTTTTTAGGAGCATTAGCAACTAAGGCCATATTGCTCCGCGGATATGCGGTGGTAATTCCCTAACCTTTCCGCATCCTCCGTATTTGGTGGTCACGGGCTCGAACCCCGGTCTAATCAAGAAGCGTGTGCTACACACTTGGTTATCTAGGAATGTTTCAATTAATTGGCCTCTCCTATTCATGGTGGAAGATCCCCATAATGGACGGTGACCGTTGAAATCACCAAGTAAACAGACAGGAGGGCAGTTGTGTTAAAAGGTTGTCAAGTTCAGTCTGGGAACAAGGATAATTAGGTGGTGTATAAACAGATGCAAGGGTTAATGATATTCCCATTGCCATCCGAACTGCTACAAGTTCTAAGGAGGTTTATAGTTGGAGGTGTCTTGATGGTATGGTAGTTTTGACAAGAATACTTATCCCTCCAGGAGAAGAGTCAGAATCCCTGTCTCGCCTAAATATAGTATAGTTTTTGAATTTGAGTGAAACTTTTGGTGATAAAAATGTTTCCTGTAATGTTTCATCTACATTACTGCGTAATCCTCTGCAGTTCCATTGTAGGAATTAATTCATTGGTTGGCTTTATTTGAGGAAGAGTGATCTGACTGTTTTTTCTGAGAAGGTTTCTGTCAGCTTAGTTTTGATTTTTCATTTCTGGGAAAGGTTGGGCGTCCTCTGTCCATGGTATCATTGGCATGTAATTCTAGTACTGTGTCGTCATCTTCTGACTGAACTTCCATTTCCATGTTGCTATAGTGTGGTTTCGCTTTCTTCTGGTTTTCAACAATAACAGATTTTGTTGTTTCGGGCGAGGTTGAGATAGTGATTGGTGTGTTTTTGGTTTCATTGACTGTAGATTTTTTTATTGCACGTTAGCACAGTTTTGGCCCAGGTGGTAAAGGAAATGTTTGGTTCTATTGAGACATCTGTTTGAGTTGCAGCTGACCGGCTGTTTTCATTGACCGATGCGTATGATCGGCTAGGTATGGTTAATAGTATTTGCTTCTTTGCTTCAGGGTATGTGACCATATGCTCCACTTTATATTTCTGGATTTCTTTTTCCTGTTTTCCAAAGGTCACATGCTTTAGAAAATGCAGTATGATTTCCGTTACAGCTTACTGTACTGGAGTAGAAGCTGTACAGTCTCCTTGGGAATGCTCCTTAAAGCCACAAATAGGACACGCAGCATCGCCTCGGCATGCCGTCTGAGAATGGCCATACTTCTGGCACTTAAAGCAGCGAATGGGATTTGGGATGTAGGGCCGAATCTTGCAATTTAAATAACCTGCTTTAACAGAAGATGGAAGAGTCGGAGTATTAAATTTCAAAATGATGGACCTGGTTGGTAGTAGGTTGCCATCTTATTTGGTCATTATTCTCCGTGCACGAGTCACTTTTTGTTCCCTGAGTTCTTGTATTATCTCTACTTCAGACACGGATAGTAAGTCCCATTCGCTGATAACGCCTTTTGAGGTGTTTAGAGTTTTATGGGGCGTAACTGACACTGGAATACTGTTAAATTATGTTAATTTTAACAGCTTCTCTAAATGAGTTGTCTTAGAAATTTCAATTAGAAGGTCTCCGGATTGGAGATGTTTAACCATTTTAGGAGATCCACAAACCGATTCTAAATATTTGTATTAGAAAAGGCGATAGTTTGCCAACAGGTTGCGTGGATAATAAGTGCATTATAGCACTGGCACGTCTTTATTCTGATTTTTCGTTCGTAGTCGCTTCGGACGATTGAAATCATGGTCTGTGTCAGGAATTTCTGATCTTGAGCGCGAGGGCTCTAAAGGTGGATAATTACTGATATCTATTTGGCGCCTTTTGGCCCTAGGGGTTTGTTTTTACCTCCCAGGTTACCGGCCCCGCCGCGAGGAGGCAGGAGCAGTGCTGGTGTAACCAAGCGTAAAGTAGTAGGGGTTAGTAAGAGAACTATCAGAAAAAGAAAGGTGGCTTTCCTTTCTTGCTCTGTACAAGTACTTTTGTAACAAGAGCTGTTATTAAATAAATATATTGCTTAACGGAACGGAGAGGAACATAAAATAACTATAGATCACTTTTAGGAAAGCGCACTTAAAACACAGAGAAATCGTTTATCCACAATCGCTGTCTGATTCGAGTAACAAAACTTTTGATTTGTTTTGGTTTGGATTTTATTGGCGAATTAGAAACTGAAGCTATAATGTGCCAAATAAAACTTTGGAAACCAGTATACTAAAATGATAATATTAAGCGAACTGTCTATTAAAAGTAGTATCCAATATCTGTATTAAAATATATACCACCTGTGTAACAGTAAATAATTTTCAATTTGTTTTCGGCTCCTTCACTATTTCTGTATTCAGAATTAGTATTAGTTTTATCTCTTAATATATTTAACAAACAAATGTTGGAATGTGTGGATAAAACATACACACATGCATTTGGTCAAATGTATATCCATTGTACAAAATTTTCTTAACTATTTTATGAAACAATGAAAACTAGTAAACACGGTAGCAGGATATATAAATATTTTCTTCCTTTTAAATATGACAAAAAACTTTCTATAAAGCCTCTTCAATGCGCATCGACAATCTTGAGATAAAAAATAACAGAGGAAAAAAAACGGGGAAAGTAAAAAATGTTAAGTATTCAAGAACAATATATCATTAAATACGCGTGTCAGAATCTCTATTTGAATAGCGTAGTGAACTTGGAGAATACATTTGTGGCAGTACCCGGCAATACAAGAGATCGATTTGCTTGCGCCTCATCTCTCTTATGTGTAAGCCACTGGCCGATAGTAGGGTCGCATGTAACAACTGTAACAAATGACGGAATCCGTCTCGCTACGGGGGACAAAGGAATTGCTTATTGCCGCAGTTCAGTCGCTTCAAGGGAATTTATCTTCTCTCTCTTTCTCTCGATATCCCCCCCCCATTGTGCCGACAGACAGAAAAATTGCCAAGGAATAAAAAAAACAGCTTGGGCATAAGCGGTAATGCAGATGTCTCGATGAGGATGGGGGTCACAATATCATATTACAGCATGTGAGTACGAATTACTACCATGCTGTAGAAAGAGAGAAAGAGAGAGAAAGATTGGTCTTCCTCATAACGTCGTAAACTTATTGAGTCTAATCGGATAGCTAAGTCTTCCACATCTTTGGTCATTTCTCCCACGTTAAAAGGTACAGTAATTGGTATAATAATGACTAGAAATACAGCAAACGTCCATGCTATCATAATCATCAGCAGCAACTGTAATATACTAATACGAGCATCATTATGTCAATATTTGTTTACTCGTATCTTTGCTCATATTGTTTACTCGTATCTTTGCTCATATTGTTTACTCGTATCTTTGCTCATATATATGTGTGTATGTTGCTGTTATTTATTATTTTTTTTAATGTGGTGTATCCTTTTCATCTGAAAGGCTTTCGAAACTACTCGTACTTAAAACAGCTTCTTATGTTAACTGACAAAAAAAAAAAAAAAAAAAAAAAGAAGAAAAAAGAAAAGAAAGAAAGAAAGAAAGCGAACAGCAGATACGATTCTAAATTCCAAGTTAAAACTGAAAAGCAAGTTTTAATGTGTTTAATTTTAAATGCTTGATTTCTATTCAGACTTCACTGAGTCAAAAAACTATGACCAGAAGCATCATAGTAAGTTTTATTTCAGTAACCATACATTCTGAGATATACACTAAATTACCAAAAATATTCAGATACCCTTTCCCAATGTTTTTTTTTTTTTTTTTTTTTTTAAGGAGCATTAGCAACTAAGGCCATATTCCATATTGCTCCGGGATATGCGGTGGTCATTCCCTGACCTTTCCGCATATTCCGTATTTGGTGGTGACGGGCTCGAACCCCGGTCTAATCAAGAAGCGTGTGCTACACACGCTGCTCCTTTCCACCTGGCTACGGAGGCGCCTCTTCCCAATGTAATGAATGATATGGGTGAGAAATATGCAAACCATAAATAGGTTTAAAAGTGTGCAGGTACTACAGAAATATCATACACAGGCAGAATGAGTGTATAGGCCCTTATAAAGCTTCAATAACGTTCAATCATTGAATGCCATGTTGTGTTTGTTTGGACATGTGTTGTGTCTTATGTAAGGCGGCTCTTAAACGTTAGTTCAACTAATGTTTAGGTTCTCTGTGATGATATACAAAACTCTGTACAATGTCCAGAAATAAGTGTAGTGCTATGTTTGAGCAGTCTGTGTGTTGTTTAATTGTTTTTGGACACTTAACTACCAGAAAGCAGCGATCATCAGGAGGGTTGCTGCTCAGTACCCGTCCACGCCACGAGGAGGTGGGCCCGACTATACACGTACTAAACTAATTGTATTATTACCAGCACCCAAAGGACGAAGCGCAAATCGTATGGGTGCAGCGGTCTCCTATATTCACGTACTGTGGTGAAGACCACAAAGAATCCTGCATCCACTGCAGATAGTGCAATACCAGTGGATGCCAGCAGTTCCCGTACCCAGGAAGCCCAAATCTGGGAAAGAGCAGGTGAAAAATCCGTCTCTAATAAACTGAAGGACAGCGAATCCTGCCCTCGAAGAGGCTAACATAAAAAAAAAAAAAAAAAACTGTCCCCAAAGGGACAAACAAAATTAACAATTTTAGAATACAAATATTTAAATGGATAAATTAATTAAAGTTTCAAAAAGAAAGTAATAAATAAATAAAACATTAAAATAATAAAAATAAAAAATATTATTTAAAAAAATAGAAGTAAAATAATTAAGAAAAAAAAAAAGACGGGGAGAGAGATGATGATAATAATAAAGGTTAACACTACACTAGGAAAACAATGAAGCACAAGTAAATAAGACTGAACTTCAACACAGGAAGGTCGTAAAAGTAGTTTTTGTTGAGTACAGAAGTCAATCAGTAATCCGCGTAGTATGTTAAAAACCTGTGTAGCAAAATCCTATAGAGCTGAGAAGGAATTTTGATTTGCAATAAGATAATGTTCATTTCCAGGAAAAAAATTATGTACTGTACTAGATAATGTTTGTCCTAAACCTTGGTAAACAAGAAAAGAGAATAAGACATTAATCCAGTCTTCAGAAGCGCCGCAGAAACAGGTATCTAACGCAGCTAGATTGAATTTTTGAAGAGCGTTCAAAGAACCACGGCCAGTTAAAATGTATGTGTAACAAGGTTTGGGTAGAACCAAAGCTGATCACTTTTTGAGGTACTGAATTTAATATCAGGTATAAAACATTTGGTCACTGCTCCTTTGATCGAGGAATTGCATCTCACTTGCCATCTTATGTAGCTCAGTCCAACATTTCGCATTTTCATTCTTTGGATCGGCAGTGGGATCACAGGTCAATTCAAAAAAGTTAGAGGATATTATTTACGAATATAGTAAGCAAAACCTTTGTACATGAGATATAGATCCAGAGGTAGTAAGTCTGCGATAGCTTGTAAAGATGCAGTTGAAACTGCTACAAGTTCTCAAAAGAGCCAGGGAAAAGGTCCGTTCGACACCGCCTACTTTGGTTTCAACTGCAATAAATTTGGTTCTGTGTAATATGCTGGCTGCATATGTGACGATTGGAATAAAAACTGTATAGCATAGAATTCTCAGAGTTCCTTTTTTAAACCCCAATCCTGGCGAGAAATTTTGAATAAAGTTTTAAGCATTTTTTGAAAGATTTTGTATTTTCGTTGAATGCCATATCAGCAAACATCAGCGGATGAGACAGCCACCCATTTCAAACTAGCCAGGTTAAACTCAGCAGATATAGTACTGAATGGGAAAAACACGAAGGTACAATAGTACACGCATTTAAATCGACCATGACTGTTAAATAAGGTGAAATTCTTGTATTTTATTCTATCTCATAAACTCCTCTAGCCCAATGTGGCCATCCCGAAGTATACACAAAAAATGAATTTATTTATTGAAGAAAATGGAAGACGAAAGCGATAGATAAGTATGTAGAGTTTGCTTAAACAAAAGAAAGGGTGAAAACGAACGTCCTTGGAAACGTTACATTGGAACTCCAGACGTTAATTTAAGTGTCTGGTGACGTGTCTACGGTCCGCAGGTAGCTGCAATGGTATTGAGTTTAAGGACAGAATTGTTGTTTAAAAGGTCTCTTGCCAATCACACCAACCATTATTTATAGTGGTAACAAGTCCTACAGAGTAACGAGTTATGTTACAGTCTTCACAGCAGACGAGCGAGGTTAGGAACAGAGAATATCTGGAACCGTCATCACGAGCAGTGTACTGTGGCCACAATGAAGTTCGGAGGAAGGAAGAGTTGTTTACAAAGCTAATACCTGATCATAAACTGCAGTACTGAAACAGCGTGATGACCACGTTCTGGCAGTTCTAAGGAAATGGACAGACCATGTTCCAGCACGAAAAATGTATTATTATTATGTTATTATTATTCGCTGATGGCAGGGGGGGGAGTCGTAACAGGTACAGGTACTGGTACCAAGTGCACGGGGTGGTTGTTATGTCCGGTTGTTACTGTTACTCGAGGAACTCTGCCTATCTTAGGGGTGTTAAGGAGATTTCGACATTCTGGAGTTCCATGTAAGTGTTCTCAGGGCAGCCTACTGCTGCTAGGCTCTTGTGAAGGTTATCTAACACTATGACGGTGGTTGACACGATGACCCGGACAGTCGTTACTTGTTCCATATACCACATCTCTTTGACCTTAGGTCTGTGTACTTCCTAATCTTTTCCTCGTAGGTTTTCTGGAGGTTACCAGTACTGGTCACCGCTATGTCGGGTCTGTTAAGCTGGATTGTCTTGGCAAGGACCCGATACAGTTTGTGAGTAGGAGTCTAGGCCTACGGTTCATACTTGTAACTTTTATACGGTACACTTACTTGTAATCAACTAGTATTTTTGCCCTTGCTTCTACTATATTATCCTGGCCATCTGGTCGTGTCTGTGAGTGTACTCTATCTTGGTGGTCATCCTGCACCCCGCGGTAATGTGCTGGGTTGTTTCTGGGGAAAGGTGTCATCGTCGGCATGTGTCCTATCACGCCGGGTCCTTGGCAATGCATTTCCTGTAGCTCCTGGTGTTGATTACCTAGTCTTGGATGACGAGCATGAATCTCGCGGAAGAGCTTTCCGTTCCTGAGTAATGCGTTACCTAGTGTTGATTACCTGGTCTTGGATGGTGAGTATGAATCCTTCGATATCGGGGAAGAGCCTTCCATTCGTGAACCGTGCGTTGAAAGCCGTCTTGATGGAGGTCATTGTAGTGTCTACCATGGGGTGCCTTCTTCGCCCATCTTTTCTGTCTTTGTTTCTTCAGTCTGTGTGAGTAGTGTTTCCTTACTGAGGTTGATTGTCGTGTGCCGCTTCTCTGTATTTCTTATGACTTGGTAGATCGGTGCTGTGTGTTCCTGAAAATACTCCACAGATTCTTTATCGCCTTCTTCTCTTGTTCAGTTAAGTCAGTCAATTCCTGCCCACCTTCATTCCCGGCTATGGTCAGATAGCGCCGACTTCGGGCGGTGTTGGCGGCTCTTTATGATCATTATCCTGGTCGATCTCATAATCTACTCCAGCTCGGTGTTGGTCTAATCTATGATCCCGAAGGAATCATAGATTGAAATTATTATTATTATTATTATTATTATTATTATTATTAAAAAAGAAAAATTCCCATTTATACGAATTTTTTCCCAAAAAATAGCAAAATATAAAAAAACTAAGATATGGTGGCATCAGCATTTTGTCTGCAAATTCCATGAATTCTGTCGTCCATTTACCTGTGCTAAACGAAAAACCCTAGCTTCCGGGCAATATCGGCCGCCGTAGCCGAGTGGTCAACGCACGGGTGCATAAGCAAACGTTCCTTGAGTGACTGAGGTTCAAGCCCGTGACTGCTAAATACGGTGCTGTTTCTTGTATTCTGTCTTTCTTGTGAACTCCTCAGACCGTTTAGTCGTCCCGGAGTATAAACAGAAAATTTATTTATTTAAAAAACCACACTTCTGGCAGTATGGTGTTTGTAGACAGCAGTCATGAGCGCTCATTGTTAAGACCGCACGGTCTGAACACTACGGTTCTGACAGTGGGGAAGATGTCCCACCTGCTTTACAAAATAGATATCGCCATCCTCAAGAATTATTAGCGAGTTGGACTAGGAGAGTTGGAAAAGAAGCTTCCTATATCTAAAATAAAGGTAATCCCTGTTGATTTATAATAATAATAATATACCTGCAAACTGCGTGTTCTGTTTTTTTGTCGATTTTCTGTTTGCTGGACAAAACCCCCGCGTTTCCGGGAGAAAAAATCAGGCCATCCTCGTTTGAGACCGATTTACATAATGTTGTAAAAAAAAGGCCCATTAAAAATCCTCGCGTCATTGATAGCATTCGAACTCAGGTCTTTTCCATCCGGTGTTGGGGAGGGGGGGGTGATTATACCAACTGTCCTACCCAAGAGGGTTCTACCCATGTAAGCAATGGTCCAGTAATTAACAACTCACTGGCTAAGAGAAAATTTACTACAATCCAGTTTAAAACCTTCCACCGTAATTTAAATTTATGTCCCCTAGTTATGGAATCATTTATAACAGCTAAAATTCCACGCTAACTTCTCAGAGCCTTAAACACCTCAATCGATTAATTCTCCTCTGAGATGTCTAGTTTCCAAGCTCTGTATCTCATATATTCCAAGTCTTTCCCTCAATATGGGCATCCTTTTGCCGATTTCACCAGTCTCTTTGCCCGTATTTGAACCCTTTCAAGAAACTCGATGCCTTTTTTCAGGTGCAGCCTCCACGCTTGAATACTTCCATAGAGAATTTCATGTCCGACCGTATCGTAACTCTCAAATCTCCTCTAATTTTTTTACTACTGTTTTCAGTAGTATCACAGCAAGCGTATAGGTTATTTTGGGGTTGCTATTCTCCAGGTGTAAGACCCTGCATTTTGCTACATTAAAACACAGCTGCCAGTTTGCTGACCATCTCTAAGTCGTTCTAAATAGCACTGATCATGGCACTGATCATTAACTACTCTACCGATCTTGACATTATCTGACCTGCAAATTTTAACACCTTGCCCTGTATACTTTTGCCGATGTCGTTTAGGAATATCAAAAACAACAGTGGTCCCAGTACCGATTCTTAGGTAGCTCCACTTCTTACATTACCCCAATCTGAACAATAGCCATTAATTACAACAACCCTCTGCCTTCTGCCCTGCAGCCATCTTGAGATCCATCTAAGAATTTCCTCTCATTTCAACATGCTCCCTCGTACAGTAACCGCTCATGCCGGACTAAGTCAAATGCTTTTCTGAAATCCAAGTAAAGAAAAAAAAAGGGGGGAAAATTAATTCCTGCATCCAGCTCCATGAGTAACACTGTCAAAATAGCTTATCAGGTTAGTTAAACATGATTTCTCTTCATAAAACCATGCTGTGTTTCATTAAAAATTCCATTGCTATCTGTCTATTTATTTAATTTCGAAAATGCCTTAAATTAAGAATGTATTAAAATAAAATGTGCTGGTAAAAGCTGGTGGGTTTGACTGCATCAATTAAATGTAAGAGTGAATATTCACAGACGCAAATCAGTTTTAACTTACAGAAGTCCTATTTCATAATTTTAACCTTAATAAGTAAAACTCATTAAGATTAAAATTATGAAGACAAGTTAATATAAGCAGTGGCGTAATGTTGCAAGGGATCCAGCAGATTACGATCACATAATTTCATTGTGTCATGAATAGGCACCTATAAATCGTTCCCAGAGAGAGAGATAGCCGCACAGCGTGTGCCTGGGTTGTATGAATAGGTCATAGAAATGGCTTGCACTATACCAATTGCCCTGTCCTCAACATTACGCCTGCTATTTCATAATGAAATATCCAGTACAGTGTTTGCAACAGTATACCCGATATTCATCTACTGCAAGTATCCTTCGGCCAAGTACCTAAGCAATAACGTGTTTAGGAAACGACTGAGGAGTGATCATTAAACAGAATAACCACAGTTTTTAAAAGAAACTTTTGCAAACAAGTTAAATGCAATCCCATGTAGTCTAGCAATTCGGATACCTTGTTCTCCCCCACGAGACCTGGGTTCAATTCCCAGCATGAGAAAAGGCTAATTTTGGGCTGGCAGTGGTGGTTATTGTTGTTGAGTTTTAGGAGCATTGGCGACTAAGGCCGTGTTGCTCCGTGTATATTGTCTGTAAACTGTGTGTGTTCTGAAGTCGATTTTCTATTTGACGGACGAAAATCCTGAGTTGCCGGGAGAAAAAAACCATGCTATCCTCGCCTGAGACCGACTAAACTCAGCGACGTTGTGAAAAAGATCCATAAAAATTCCTCTCGTCATCGACTCGAACTGAGGTCTTTTCCACCGGTGTTGGGGAGGACGGCGCTCTTACCAACTGTGCTACCCACGAGGGCAGGCCAGCAGTGGACAAACACAAGTAAAGACATTGTGAGTTCGAGCCCATAGGCTGCGATGAAAAATGCAACGCCCATTGTGAGCTGTGGCGCCGAAAATCTGGCTGTTATAATCATTAATTCAGTACGTTTGCAACTGAATATTAAACTCTTCTGCTTAGCCCCATCTCATATGCCACATCTCTCTGATCTCCTGTCTTAGGTTCATGTACTTCCTGATTTTTTCCCCATAGGTTTTCTGCAGGTTGCTAGTGTTGAGTGCCGCTTTGTCAATTAGATAGGTAGTCTTTTCTTTCTTGTCCACAATGGTTATTTCCGGTCTGTTGTGCGGGATTGTCCTATCCGTTATTATGGCGCGGTCCCAGTACAGCTTGTGGATTGGGATCTCTAGTACTGACTGGGGTTCGTACTTGTAGTACGGTACACTTTCTTCGAACAAATGGTATTTCCTTGCTAGCTTCTGATGTATTATCCTGGCTACTTGGTCGTGTCTATGAGTGTATTCAGTCTGGGTGATCACTTTACATCCCGCAGTGATGTGTTGGATCGTTTCGGAGGTCAGGTGGCATCGTCGACAAGTGCCATGGAACACACCAGGCTCCTTGGCGATGTATTTTCTATAGTTCCTGGTGTTGATTACCTGGTCTTGGATGGCGAGCATGAATCCTCCAGTCTCGGGGAAGAGCGTCCCGCTCGTGAGCCATGCATTGGAAGCAATTTTATCTATGTGATCGTGATGGAGATCATTGTAGTGTCTGCCTTGGAATGTCTTCTCTGCTCATCATTCTATCTTCTATAGCCGAAAGCTCATATATTTCTTCTTTATTTGTACGCTCTGTGTGTAGCCATAATAAATTCCTCATTCTATCTTCGTTTGTACCTCCTAGTTGGGAGGAGGATTCTCCTTCTTCTTCTTATTATTATTATTAATTATTATTATTATTATTATTTATTTTTTATATATATATATATATATATATATATATTTTTTTTTTTTTTTTTTTTTTTTTTTTTTGCTGGTGCAGCCTAAGCCATAGGCTTCCTTTCATCATGTGGCCATTACTAATACTAATATCTTGAGTACAAAAATTTAATTATAGGCCTAATTTCACTTCTTTTCGTATAAACTGGGTATTCTCAAGTATGTTTGAACTATTTGATTAACCGAACCAACCTTTGTCCCAATTAGTTTGGATAATCGACGTTCTACTGTATCAACACATAGGTATTGATTACATTCTTATTCGTTGCTAAACGAAATTTTCCAGTTACCTCGCCTTATTCCATCGGCGAAGAAACTGGAAAATTCTGCCTTTAGAGAAGTTTTATCGATACCTACAAGAGAACCGGTGTATGGAAAGTAAGATGCCTGCCTGTTTTTAAAATGCCAACCCCGGAAGAAGGTATTTCATTTTGGGAAATAGGTTCGTTTCAACTACAAAAGTTATTTTAACCTTAAGATATTGAAGGAATGCCGACTCAAGGCATCTGGATTAACAAATGGTACAATTCAGTGTAATGAAAAAATTAGTTAGTTAATGCAATTAGTGCGTTAGTTTTTCATTTAATTTGATTTGTTTTAAAAAATTTTTCTGGGATTTATACAAGTGAAAAATAAATATAGTAATTTTCTTATCAATTAATTACTAATATCATCATATTTAATGAAACTATCATTTTATGTTCTCTAAATTAGCCCTTCCGTTTAATTAAAAGTGCATAATATTTATTATTCTTCTCCCGTATGTTCATTTTTAAGTCTACTTTCTCTCTATATATACATAAAAGTAAGTATATATCTCTTCACAAGCGACGCCACGTTCACAAATATTTAATATTTTTTTTTTCATACAAACCCGGACGGAAAAAATAACTAATAACTGCCGGATTTTTATTTATCCAACTTAATGAAATTTTGAATAGTTGTACAAATCTTTCTAAAGGAACAAAAAAAAAAAAAAAAAAAAAAATTCATGAAAATCCGTCCAATGGGAATTGAGTTATTACATGCAGACGCACGGACATGATGAAGAAAATAAGCGTGTGTGTGTGTGTGTGTGTGTGTGTGTGTGTGTGTGTGTGTGTGTCGAACAAGCGGTGATATTTAAGGAAACTTCGTTACATGCAACTTATATAACAACAATAATCCTAATCCTGATACTGGGCTTCCAAGGATTCCATATTTTAAATAAAAATAATAAATATCTTGTAATCTGTTAATTGGTTTGCATTTTGATTATTTATCCAGTAAAATTCTTACATGAAATCTTCAGCACTTAAAAGTATAGCACGGGTGGAACGTCTTCAAGTTCTATACTTTTAAGATTCCACTTACTTTAAAACAAATGCATGAATAAGACGGACGGATACGGGCGCGCGCGCACACACAGAATCAGAGACAGTCATGCTACTTCCTTCTAACGAACAATTTATATTCTAAAAGTCACCAAGTTTCACGAACGAGGAAGTGCTCCCACTTTCTGTGACAAAAAGTGAGTGCCATATTTATGTCGCCTCGTAGTCTGGATCCGGTAGAAATGAACAGCTGTAAACTATGTTTGTTTACAAGAGTTCTTAATTTGTGACATGAGCACGGTGCAGTGTGGTAGTTGCACAACATTACCACGCTGCGATTTACATGTAATAGCAAGAGATTTTAGAGCGTGGTCTCCTACAGCTAGTCAGCTAAAACTCCTCGAATCAACCAGAACTGCAAGACAAACTTGGTATCGCCATTCTGAGAACTCCTCTCTTCCTTTTGTTGTCCGCTTATTCTAAGCAATAACAGAGATCGGAAACTAGTAAGACAAAATGTAAAAGAGTGGCATCATTTTCTTTGAACATAACATGGTAATTTTTTCATGCTCTACAGTTTATAATACACTCAAATCGCAAAACTGGTTACTGCTTTTCATTGTATGCTGCACTAATGGAAACATACATATAGTCAAATAAATAATCTGAACATGCTCAAAAAATCATTGGCCTTTTTTTCTTTTTTTTTTTTTTTTAATACAGTATATCACAAATCAGGGTTGGACCTGTGGTGGGATGAGGAAAGTAGCCTTTTATTGGATGGGTTTCCAAAACTGGACACTCCATTTCCTTTTTTATTTTACGGTGTAAGAATTTGTATTACTTTAGTACCTGTACGGATTGCATACTGAGAAGACTGACGATACTTGTTGACATTAGACATTTATGTGGATTATAATTTTCGAGAATACAAGTGAAGAATGGTTTTTCCAAAGAACAGACGTAGAAGGGTTAGATGAGAGAAAGTTACTTCTGTGGGCTTGAAATTGGGAAGTGAATGGGTGTTTACTAGCTAAGGCTATGCTATGCTCGGAGTGATTTGGAAGATAGCAGTGAAATTACAGAAGCCAATTCGGAAGAATTGGCATCTGTAATTTCACTGCTGAAAATATCTATACAGAAGGCATGCAACAGGCACGGAAACAACATTATTATTACAAACACGTAATAATAACATTGGTCACAGCCATATAATAGTAGTGTGTGATATTTTTGCATTTAATTATTAAATGAAAAAATTAAACTTTAAATACATGCGTTGGTCGACAGAAATTAAACCCAAATTGGAAAGGAACTGTCCTTGCGGCCCGCAATCAGCTGCCCGTGAAAACAAATGCGATCAGCGAGGTTACGAATTTTATCAGGTTTTGTCCGTAGCCACCAAAGATTAGACATTCTTGGATCCAGTCCCAGTGGTGAGCATCTTTGACAGCAACATTTCCATAAATGGAAATCTGTTGTTTCATGTACGAAATATTATACCTAGAAACTCTAATTAATCCATTACTTATCGAGTCGCTAATTTTATTTACAAATAGCAGTAGAAAATCCATGACCAAAGAAATTTCTCGATGTGTTCTGAAGAACAGTAAATCTTCTATAGTTCTGCGAAGAAATTTTTAATCCCGAAGAACCAGCTATAAAACTCCTTTGGCGAATGACCAATCCGAGACCTAAATATGCCGATTCTCAGGTGGTTTGCCGAATTTGGGTGGTTCAATTGTATTGTTAAAGGCATTTTGTTTTATTTACTTAATTTTTCTAATCTATAAATACATAATGTACATAGCTGATTAAAAGGTAAGCATAAATTCATTGCCAAGTTATGAATTCCGTAATTATGTTGTATCGAATAGAGTAAAATTTTTATAATTAGTACGCATAATTAAAACATTTTCATTAACTGCTATGCTACTGCTACTTCATATTATTAAATGAAATATCAAAATCTAATATTTTATGCAATTTAAAAATATGACATCTACCCCCCCCCCCCAAAAAAAAACCTCATTTAGCAATGTCGACGAATGTGTCTTATATTTAGAACAAGGTCGAAATAAGAAACAGCAAGTTTGATAAGTACAGTAGTTATTTCATGTAATCGTGTGCTTGTCAACTTGTATTAGAATCTTTCAATAAAAGTTGCATGGCAACCTGTTCTTTAAAATTAAACGCTGATCACGTGTATTACGTTGGTTATATTCTTACAACTGGCACGAAAAACGAAACAAAAACAAACGAAAGGAAAATAAAACATTGAAAGAAAGCATTCCTTAATTTGAAAAGCAGCTATTAGTCTGGGATAGATGCTTTTCGGGTTGTTTTTGGATGGTCATCAGTAAAAAGTAAGTTACCATGGCAACCAGGTTAAAAAATGATATGAAGAAGAAACCAATGGCTAAATAACTTTATACGAGTTCTTACGTTGAAAACAAATATACGTAATTAAATTTCATATTATACTGGTCAACACTTTATACGTTTTTGTGTGAAATGTGTTAAATTTTGAAGTACTGGATCCCCCCCCCCCCCGCTATTATGACTTCGATATATACAGTCGAAGCTCTATATAACGAACCCACAGGGAATGAAAAAACAGTCGTTATATCGATTGTTCATAAAATAGCATTAAGGTAATGAGAAATTGGCCGAGACCAACCGGACGTTATAATGTGTGAGACGTTAAAATGAGGGTAGCTATAAAGAACTTCGATTGTAGTACGTATAGGCTGGCTCTTTGGAAATGTTGGCACAAATAAATAAAAAACAGCACTCTACTTTGAGTCTCGGGACACTCGGCGGGTAGCAGGTAGACCCGTGCCAAACGATTGTTGTCGTTGTTGTTGGAGTGGGGTTTTAATGGCGCACGGGCTACTACGGCCAAATTGTGCCTCTAACTCTGAAATCATGATCAACACGATAAAGGAAAAATTCAGAAGTTGCTGGACAAATTTATTGCTTTTAGATATGTGAACAGCTCATTTAAATTGGCATCATCTCCAATGATGTGGCTTAACTTAGTAGTTCTGTAGGATTAGCAAAGGATCGAAAGGAAGGGATTCTAGCAGTATTGAGCACGTTCTATAAGGATATGTTTTACAGTAAGTAGGAAATGGTAATGCAAACAGGCTGAAACTTTCGATGGACCTGCTCGCACTACTCACAGCTACCATTTTATAATGTTAGCAAAATATTAATAGTGACGATGGTGGTTTTTTTATAAAAATAATAAGACGTTGCAGCTTTGAAATTATTTCAAAGAAATGCAAGGCTACCTTGTTCAAGAATTGTTTTGAATACTGTTAGGCATGTAGTTCAGAGTATCGAAGCAGTATGAAATCGTACCGCTTCGATGCTCTGAACTACATGCTTTCTTCTCAAGCCAAAACCAACGCGTTGACAATATTAAGCCCTGACATACCGCGCCCAGAATTCTCGAGAGTACTGTTCGAAAAGCCTTTTAAATAAGTAGGGACAACTTGGTACAATAAATTTAAAAAATAATTTAAAAAAATTAAATACTGATGACTAAAAAATGAATAGCAAGTGCTTAAAACTACTGATGACGTAACGTTGGTGCAGGGAGGATCATACTCGAAGAATGATTAGCATATTATGCAAATCAGTACTCTTTTTTTTTTTTTTTTTGTGCAAAATGCATTATTCAGAGCATTAGTTTGTTCAACAAGGAGAAGAAAGGACAGAGCTAAAATTGTCCCTTGGTGGTCTAGTGAATTAAAAGCATTAAGAAAAGAGGTTTTTGATGCTATGAAGCAATATCAACGGCATAAAGTCTGGGGTACTAATGAGTCCAATTATTATAAAGGGATATATAGGTGTAAGAGGAGGATTTATAGTAAATCTATTTACGAACATAAAGTTTCTACATGGAAAACATTAGTGAAGACAGTTGGGAATAGTAATCCCTCGGGATTACTCTATAAAATGACAATGAATAAAATATCGGCTCAGGAAGTAATGCACACAGTTGTGGTAGGAAATAATGAGACTTTTGATTGGAATTCTACTATTAAGCCCATAATTGATCACTTGTTTCCAGATGACAGGGAAACAGATTTTTTTTTTTTTTTTTTTGATTTGGTAGTTGTTGGCGCATCGGCTTCTGTGGCCATATTGCACCTCCAAAGGTTTTTGCAGTACTTTGATCCAAGCCCGAGGCGGGAATCGAACCCGCGACCTTTGGGTTGCCGGGCAGGTACTTTACCCACTCGGCTAGCCCGGTCGGCAGGGAAACAGAAGATACGAATGAGCAGAGCAATGTAAGATTACTGAATAGCAGGTACCATAGTACAGAGGACAGCAATTTGTTTCAACTGGAAGAATTAAAAATGGTTGCTAAGAAAATTAATATAAATAAAACTCCTGGCCTTGATTTAGTTGGGAATAATTGGAAATATGTCCGATGGTATTGCTCACTCAACATGGATAATAAATGTTTGGTTCAGGGAGTGTTTCCAGGTTTTTGGAAATCGGCTCTTATAAAGCTATTACAGAAGCCAGGTAAGGATTTATCAAGCACAAGAAGTTACAGGCCTATCTCTCTCTCTTTTACCTAATTTAGGTAAATTGTTTGAGCGACTGATTCAATTAAGGTTGAATGATCTGCTAGTTAGTAGGCAAGAGATATTGGCTTGTCTGTGCGGGTTTAAAAAAATAATATCGACTGAAGATGCTATAAATGATTTACTAGGTTATATTAAAAATTCTAACAGTAAATATGAACTTGCATTGTTTATAGATTCCGAAGGAGCTTTCGACACATTATGGCATCCAATTATCCTTTTATCTTTAGAGAAACAGAAATGCCATAACAATCTTTATAAGGTGATTCAGAGTTATTTACATTCTAGGTCTCTAATCATAAAATCCTAATATTGTTTATATAGGAAGACAATAGGAAGGGATCTGTTTTAGGACCACTATTCTAGAACCTTGTATTGAATCAATGGCTAGCATTAAATATGGATTATTATTATTATTATTATAAGGTAACCTTTGCAGACAATCTGGTATTGTGTATAACAGGAAATTCAAAAAGAATTATTCAGAGCACAGCTGAAGAAATACTCTTCAGTTTGGAGACATGGTTATTATTGTTATTTTTTTTTATTTTTTTTTTAGGAGCATTAGCAACTAAGGCCATATTGCTCCGGGGATATGCGGTGGTCATTTCCTGACCTTTCCGCATCCTTCGTATTTGGTGGTCACGCGCTCGAACCCCGGTCTGATCAAGAAGCGTGTGCTACGCACTGCTGCTCCTGCCCACCTGGCTACCGAAGCTCCCTTGGAGATATGGGCTGGCACTAATAAATTGAAGATTTTTTCCTGCAAAAACAACCATGATGTTATTAAAAGGTAAATTGGATTACAATAGACCACCAAGAGTGTTAATTGCCGGTCATCAGATTCCCCTTGGCGCCTTCCTAGCCAGGTGGGCGGGAGCAGCAGTGCGTAGCACACGCTTCTTGATTAGACCGGAGTTCGAGCCCGTGCCCACCAAATATGGAGGATGCGGAAAGGTCAGGGAATGATCACCGCATATCCCCGGAGCAATATGGCCTTAGTTGTTAATGCTCCTAAAAACCAAAAAACAAACAAACAAACAGTTCCCCTTGTTCAACAAACTAAATATTTAGATGTTATTTTAGACACTAATTTAACATTTATGCCTCATTTAAATTATTTAGTAAATAAGATTAAAAATTTCAATCCAGCAATAATTAGGATTTCAAGGGTTGAATGGAAAAGGATTTTAAACTTGTATTACAAGGCAGTATTTCTGCCCGTAGTTACTTATGCTGCATCAGCATGGGTATCTAATGCGCCGAAAATAAAAGTTAAGGCTAAGTTATATTCACTACAGAGAACAATGTTATCAATTCAAAGGGTTTGTAAAACTGTTTCAGCACATGCGCTGCAAGTTATTGGTGTATAGAGCTTTCTGCTACTTTATACGCAGAGACCAACAATTCGAGTTTATGAATGTGTCATATGATATTACTGCTGATGTTAAGCAAGAGAAAAAGCGTATCCTGGATAATTTAGTAGATATTTGGCAAGATAGGTGGATCACTAATTTAACCGGGTCAGTTACGCGTTAATATATGCCTGGTGTCAAGTTCTTATTTAATACACGCAAAAATTAATGGCTTTTTCCTAGTATGGAATTGTCGTATTTAGTTATAGGTCATGGTTCACTTAATCATAAGTTATATTATTTTGGATTTAAATCTAATCGGTTTTTTTTTTTTTTTTTTTTTGTGCGGTGCTGAAGAAATCTGGCATCATGTATTGTATGCCCCCTGTATAATGGAGAAAAAAAAAAAATGAATATAGATCTAATTCAAGGTTGGTTGTACCCGAACTGCATAGGGGTAATGAACCACATTATACTATGCACAGCAAACGATACTTTGCATTGGAGAAGTGTGCTAAAGTTCTTTCTGCTAAAAGAAGAAGGTTGTCTGCATGGGTGATGATAGAATGAGTCTTGCTGTATGCTTTTATTATTATTATTATTATTTATTTATTATTATTTTATTTATTTATTAATATTTTATTTTATTTATTTATTTTGAGTACTGGAGGTGTTAGCATAGCTTGCTGCAACAAGATTATTGAAAACTGTTGTGTGTGGGTTTTCCCCCCCCCCCCAACACTAAGGCGAGAGCGGAGTTGGCGTAGTTCATAAAGACAGTGTAGGCATTGATACTAGGTGTCTAGGGACCACCGAAGAACAATATATACATATATATATAACTAAAGCATCGATTAAAGAGGACTTTAGAAATTCCTCCAGTCGTCGACGGTAGTCGAACCCACAGACCATTCCAACCGAGTGACGAAACCATTATATATGTACTTATATCTTCGCTGCTGTAGATTGATCCTTATAGGTTCTGTTTCAGATCCCATAAAAAGAATGCTGGGATCTGAAGCAGAACTTATAAGGCTCAACCTACAGCAGCGAAGTCTGCAGAGAATATTTCCCGCTAATACCATCGACTTTTTAAGACAGGTTTGGAACTGACAGTGAGACCCACTGCAGCGACAAAATTTACAGGACCAATATCCTCAAAGAAATGTACCAACTTATACGGTGTTCACCTTAAATGGACTAGATTTGTAATCCATATTTGGGACCATGATAGATTACGAAACACGGCTGAGTGGGTTTTTGACGGCTTGATCCGCTTGTTCATTTCCCAGAATTCCATTCATTCTGGTATAGAAGTTTATATCGGTAACACTGTAAAACGTTATTTTATATATAGGGTGTTCCAGAAGTAATAGAGCAGTTATTTTAACTGTTTTATTATTATTATTAGTTATTTATTTATTTATTTTTTTTTTATTGACTAAATGTGGTACCAGCATGATGGAGCTCCACCCCATGACAGTGTAATAGAGCGAAAATGGTTATGTGAACATTTTCCTCAGTAGTGGACTGGACGGCGTGGGCCAATTGATTACCCTGCGCGATCACTTAGCTCTTCCTCCTCCGTAGCCAGGTGGGAAGGAGCAGCATTGCGTAGCACACGCTTCTTGATTAGACCGAGGTTCGAGCCCGTCACCACCAAATACGGAGAATGCGGAAACGTCAGGGAATGACCACCGCATATTCCCGGAGCAATATGGCCTTAGTTGCTAATGCTCCTAAAAACAAAATAACAACAACAACCTCCGGATTTCTTCCTCTGGAGCGTTCTAAAATATGCGGTTTATGTTCAGAAACCCAGGAATATTTAGCAATTAAAATAACGAATTGCTGATGTCTGCAAAGAAGCTCAGTGAAGATTTGCGTTGGAAGGTGTGCTAAAAAAAACTAAAAAACTAAAATAAAAAGTTAAGAAACGTATTGAAGTGAATGGGCAGCACGTTGAACGACTGTGGTAATAAATTGACAATTGGATAAGTTGTAGGATTCCTTAGGGTACCGATTTGATTGACTTAATAAATAGTAGCAATAGCTTAATTTCCAGTACTTACCTTAATATAATTTGCAATTGGGCTTAGAGTGAATACGGTGGAATAGATTAAAAATTGGATGTTAATGCGGATGAATTTAAATTTTTTTGAAACGGAGTTAAAATATGCTCAAGGAAATAGAAGTGCACGTCTTCAGCCTTGGTTGTCATGAATTAAAGTTGAAAGGAATTGAGACTGTGAGAGTATAAACAAGGGACCAATAGCCGTAACGATAGGCTTTCGTTATTAACGTCTTCAGTTGGTAATAGTGAAGAAGGAGAGAGCGCGTGATTTTAAAAAGAACTCTAAATTCCCGTGATGTCCTGTGATGCACGTGGGAATCTCAGGTGCGTGAGATTCCAGACCGGGGAGAGGTTGTAGGGTAATTTTGCATTTAATACGTTTAATTTAGATTGATGCCGAAACCATTCTATGGTACTGATAAATTCTGAAACTAGATTGTAATTTAATAATATGGGTTGCTGAATCTACTATAGGTGTATGGTTATGGGATTGAACATGTAAAGTCAGTTCTGTATTTGCTTGTCCAGTTCTAAAGCTATTATAATGATAGTATGCTCGTGTATTTGATGTTTTTGCAATAATAAATTAATAAATTATTACCAATTACAATTACTGTGGTAATAAATTAATAATAAATAATAAAAAAATAAATAAAATAACTGCCCTATTACTTCTGAAACACTGTAGTTTATAAGACAAAAAAATAAAAAATAAAATAATTGGCTTTTTTAAAAATGCACAAAATGTCATCGGTTTCCATTTAGTTTGTCATCTGGTATGAGACGCAACCTATATTATTTTTTACTGATTCAGAGAGATGCGGACTTTAATAAGCTTCATTCAATTACAGAGGAGAAATCTGGAAATGAAAATAAATACATAAAAATAAATGAAAAGATTATTAGTATTTTTGAAATTATGACATCGAAGTATGGGATGCATTCAAACATGTAAAATTGAAAAATGAATAATTAGTCACGTTGCTTTTATGCATAGTTGCGTATTATTATTATTTTCTTGTTCCTTCCAAGAAAATGGGGAAATGGGAAGGATAATCAGACTTTTGAAAAATTTTATGACCATAATGACTTGACGTTTCTGCAGTCCTCCCCTTCTATCTCGTATTTCAATTTTGCATTCACCTAAGTTGGTTACTATTTCTAAACAACTCTCTTAAGAATTCTGGAAGTATATCTCTCTTGCTGTCTACACATGGCATAATCCCCCCATCGCTGATCACTATAGTTATCACTTATATTTGATATAAATTGCCAATTTTTTTTAAAGATTCCTCTGGACTTCTGTTAAGGGAATCACTTCTGTGATATCTGTTTACAATTAATTAAGTAAACAGATATAAAGGGAAAAAAACCACAAGAGAAATTAGTTCTGCTTATTTTGTACAAAGTTACATGTACTGAAACAGAAAAGAAAATGAAGAATAAAGCAAAAGGGATTATTAATTCGTGAATTCTTCTTATAACTTTAAACACACCAACAGTATCTACCATAATTCTGAATAGACAAGGGTACCTGTCTTCAAATATTTGACGATCAGTAAGGCTAGCATAAGAAACACCAGATTGGGAAAGAATTCATATATATTTTAAAGTTACCTTTTGATAACTTTGAACTACTTGCGCCACAAAGGTTATCATATTGTTGATGCGTAAGAAATACGTTTACTTCGAACGGCACAATTAACGAGTTCAATTAAACAGCTCATAACGAGGTATGGCTAGAAATGAGATTATAATAAGTTTCAAATGAAAACTAAATATTTGTTTTTGTTCCCGTAGTTCACTGGCTCTACATGAAAGTCATTCTCTTCTGCCACGGTGGGAAACATTTCTGGAAACTGTTTACTGATATCGATTGTAGTTCCCTCGACGTATGCTACTGAACTTCCTCCTCTAAAGACCCAAAATGTATTCCATTCAGCGAAGGTAGAGAGAAATCGCGTGAAGCCAAATCAGAAGAACAGGGAAGTTGTTCCGTCTGAAGGATTCATTTTTATGGCAAGAACTGCCTCACCGACAACGAACCCAATTTGAACGTCCACCAACCGGGTGTAACATCCATTTTGGTTTGCCGAATTGTCACAATCTCATCCTTTCTATTCCGAAATATCAAAACTTAAGTGAAAGGAACATCTTTTCGTTTTTTTAGCAGTGACAACAATATATATTTTTTAATTATTCTACTAGACGGTCCCAGCCAGCCTTTGGCAACCCAGCCGTATATTTAAAATATTGTAACAGACATAAGTTTTGTGTTATCAAAATTTTTATCTGTATCATACAGATACACATTCAGAGTATTATGCAGAGAATGAGGGACGATATCATACAGATACACAGAGTACTGTGATATACAGAGAATGAGGTACACACTGAGAAAATTCTCTTCAAAGCCTGGAAGCCTTGGAGATCAAATTCCTGCTCCTAAACAGCAGCGTCCAGAGTATATTCTTGGTCAAACCTACAGGTTTTGGCTATCAAGCAGACGTACTTGTTCAAGGTAATACTCCCTAGTTTTTCAAGATCTATGCTGTCTTCTTAAACTGCGGACGAACTTTCTTTAAAAGAATTCCATGTTTTTTAATTTCAACCACCAGCTTTGGTTTGAATATTCACAGCTAACCCAAAATCTCCGTTAAAATTTCATCAAACAATCCACTTTAACTCAATACAGAAATAAGCTATTTCTCTTTTTCAAGACGCTTTGAACTTTTACTCGTTGCTTTATCCGTCACCTTGCCGTTTGTAGGAAGGCGCAGAAATAGATCAAGTCTACTGTTTCGTACATTTCTTACCTGTTCCAGGGCGTTCAAATAACTTGGACGTATAGCATAAAAGGAAGCACTGGCCATATACCGTTTTCACTCTAGCTACGTTACTCTGCGTGCTCGTATAATAGACACCTGTAGCAGGGCGTCACTAAATAAAAACGCTTAAATATGCAACCATTGTATTCTATAAAGATCTAATTCTTCACTAAATTTAATTATCCAGTTTTTGCTTCCATCCTTGTCAAGTCTCGAGAACCTAACCCCAACAATCATCTTAAAACTTACGGCAGCTTACATCCAGCTCTTACGAGTATACTCATCCCTAAGTTCCTCTTCTCCAATCTCAGGATTTACATCGTGGTTAATTACTGCCGGTTTCTGGCCTTTCGTTTCTGCTCACTACTAATAGACTCCTCCAGTATGTCTGTAGTGCAGGAGCCTATTGTTAAGGAGAAAACTTCATATTCCTGTAAGCCAATATCTTAGTTTCTCGCAGATTCATACTTTTTTAATCAACCTTAATATTATCATAAAGAAAATATTTAAAAAAAAAAAGGAAAAAAAAAAAGGTTACGTGTGACAATTACAGCAGGAATTACTACATTTTTTAATAACTAACGATTAAGTACAGTACTTCTTTCTTGTTGTAATATGACATGGCTAATAAATAAACATATAATAATAAGGGGTAGCGATGGTCCAGTGGTTACAACACAAGACTACCAGCCTGGTTGACCCGAGTCTATCACGCTGAAAGACCGGCGCAATAATCATAGTAATAAATTATAGCCATAAGTATAATAATAATAAAACAATTCGCGTAAATCGTATCAGCGGAGTTACCTCCCCAAGGACAAACTGACAGCTCAGACAGTTAGTGGCACCATCTAGTGTCGCTCCCAAGACTAATACCATCACTTACGCAAGCGTAAGTTAACAGGCATACCTCCATAGACGGATATTGATATCGAAGAGAACTGATCATACTGCATAGAGTGTGGCTCAAGATAAAGTCACTCGTGTTCAGGCCTTAGGCAGAGGGGTCAGTTCGCAAAGTGGGAGACAGTCGTCCAAGGAAGCCAGTGGCACAAGTGGCGCTGCCCCCCCGTATATGGCTACCACAGTGGAAACACTGTCATATAAGGGCAAATATTAATTAATCTGCCGTGCCGTGTGTCTTCTGTCTGTAAATTGCGTGTATCCTATGGTCGGTTTGCCTGTTTTGCTAGACGAAAAACCCCGAGTTTACGGGGGGGGCGCATTGGCGAAATAACAAAATATCAAGGGAACCAGAACTGGAGGAGGAACAGCAAGAACAAGACACAGAGCAGCCCAAGTACAAAAGACAAGATTTTGATATTCAGAATAGTAGGGTGAGGGGAGCGCTAAATTCTAGGAAATGTACCGCACAAAGGGTGTTTTTTTTTTTTTTTTTTTTTTTTTTTTTAGGCATCAGCAGTTAAGGCCATGTTGCTCCGTATATACTATCTGTAAACTGCGTGTTCTGTGGTCGATTTTCTGTTTTCTGGGCGACAAACCCGAGTTTCTGGGGGACTACCCTCGTCTGGGACCGATTAACTCAGTCACGTTGTGATAAGAACCATAAAAATTCTTCACCTCATCAACGGGACTCAAACTCAGGTCTTTTTCACCCAGTGTGGGGAGGATATCGATTCTACAAACTGTGCTACCCACGAGAACACTCCACAAAGACCCATAGCATATCGAAGCGGAGACTGAACAGAATCCTTTGGCAAGTCACAGACCACCTCAATATGCGAATAATACCGGATTATCTCATCGTAAACAACGAAGTAACACTAGACACTATCCGTACAGCCATTTACTGTGCCGCTATAGCAGCTACAAGGATGAACGGTAAGGAAACAAGAGAACAATATAACACAAATCGCAAAGACAAGGAGGCGCTTCCGTAGCCAGGTGGGAAGGAGCAGCAGTGTATAGTACACGCTTCTTGATTAGACCGGGGTTCGAGCCCGTTACCACCAAATATGGAGGATGTGGAAAGGTCAGAGAATGACCACCGCATATCCCGGAGCAATATGGCCCTAGTTGCTAATGCTCCAAATAACAAACAAACAACAACAACAAGCAAAGACAAGGAACTACCAGCCTGAAAAATAAGGCTACAGCAGAAGCTAAAAGAGACATAAGTGAAGATAGGCCAACTGACCCAGTACCAACGGGGTAAGAGGTAAGAAGCTGATCAGAAAAGTGAAGGCCATTCTCAAGAAAGACAACATCCAGAGCCAACACGAGAACTACAATCAGAGGATTAAAGAATACCTTGACAGGCGCCTCCGTAGCCAGATGGGAAGGAGCAGCAGTGCGCTTCTTGATTAGATCGGGGTTCGAGCCCGTCATCACCAAATACGGAGGATGCGGAAAGGTCAGGGAATGACCACCGCATATCCCGGAGCAATATGGCCTTAGTTGCTAATGCTCCTAAAAACCAAATAACAAACAAACAATAACTTGACGCCCACTACCTGAAACCCCAGGCACTCGGCAAGAGAGTTTGCCGTTACAGGGAGAGCGCCCAGAGGAAACCAGACAACAGGATAGTTGATGAAAACTAGTGACCCTCCTCTTGCCCGAAAATCGGGCAAGAGGAGAAGGAAAAGAAGGCAACGTACCTCCCAAACCAGAAGGTACTCGAGGATTTCTGGGGAACACGTGGAGCAATGAAGTTAGTCATAATGGCTGTGCCCCTTGAATAGATCTAGAAAGGAAGAAAACCAAGAACGTACAAGAGATGACAGAATGACAGATTCGGGAGGAAAAAGTACAACAATCAATCATGAAGCCCCACAAGTGGAGAACCCCAGGAACAGATAGCATTCACAAATACTGGTACAAGAAATTCAGCTGCGCACACAGCAGAGCAGTTCACAAAGATAATAAGACAGTCTGTGCTTGTTATTGTTTGTTATTTGGTTTTTAGGAGCATTAGCAACTAAGGCAATATTGCTTCTGGAATATGTGGTGGTCATTCCCTGACCTTTCCGCATCCTCCGTATTTGGTAGTCACGGGCTCGAACCCGGGTCTAATCAAGAAGCGTGTGCTACGCACTGCTGCTCCTGCCCACCTGGCTACGGAGGCGCCACAGTCTGTGCAGTAGCGCAGTGGTATCGTCACCGTCCTTCGCACACTGAGTGGAAAAGGGCCGGCTCCGAATGCAGTCATTGACGCAAAGAACTTTTAATGGCCCTTTTTCACTCCGTGACCTGAATTAATTGGTCTCAACCGTAGATCCCCCCTCCCGGCAACTCAGGTTTTACGTCCAGCAAAACAGGCAAATCGACCGTAGAACGTACTCAATATTTACAGACATAATACACAATGCACGGCAGGTGAATATTCGGAAGGCCTAATATGATAATATACGATGAGATAATAAGGCACCCTGACATAATCCCAGTCTCTGACTCAAGGAATCACCTACCTCATCACCTAACCCCAGATACAATAAAGCACATCATCGTATGATGTAGACTCAGTCTTCATCATGCAGTGGTGTCCAACCTACGGCCCGCGCGGAAAGTGAACTAAAACAGAATTTTAAATTTTGTTTATTATCAAAAAAAAAAAAATCTCATTAAATGTTTTGTTCAGTAAATGTAATTGTGTATTATACTTAATAACCTTTTCGAATATTTTCAATTTTAGGTGTATCATTATATTTATTTATTCACCTTAATATTGAAAAGCAGTGATCCTTTTCAGGTTGTAAATTTTCTGAAGCGAGCATTTAAAAGCAAACGTAAGGTATTTTTTTAAAAAAACAAAAGTACATCATATTTTTATAACTTTAATAAAATCACTGACATAGATTTGTTGCACATAAAAGTGTTGGGAATTTGCATTTTTTATATATAGCCTCAAAATAAAAAACGGTAACATGAAAACAGAAACTTCCTTTTACATGTAACAAGATAAGGAAAATGTAACACACTGATTTTTCTCGAATCACAGTGTGGCCCGCGAAAGAAATCTGACTTTGGATATGGCCCCTGTACAGGTAAAGTTGGACACTATTGTGTGATTACCTAGACGGATTACACTCACATACATGACCAGGTGGCAGGATAATGTATCAGAATCTAGTGCAAAAATTACCAGCTGATCAAAGAAAGTTTACCATAAGCACAAGCCTCAGGCCGTACTGGAGACCTCTACTCATGGACTATACTGGGATCGTGCCATAAACACAGACAAGATGATCCCGCACAACAGACCAGACATAACCCTCATCGACAAGAAGGAAATGGCTGCCTACCTAATCGACACAGCGGTGTCCAACACCAGCAACCTCCAGAAAACATACGAGGAAAAGATCAGGAAGTACTGAGACCTAAGACAAGAAGTCAGAGATATGTGGCATGCGGAACAAGTAATGACCATTCCGATCATCGTGTCAACCACGGGCATGGTGCCAAAAAGCCTCCATAAAAATCTAGCAACAACAGGCCTCTCAGAGAACTTACAGGAACTCCAGAAATCTTCAATCCTGAAGACCTGTAGGATAGTAAGAGTTTCTTGACCAACAGTAATAACAATAGCAACCGGACACAACCAACAATCCCATGAACTTGGTACCCACGGGGCGGAAAAAATCCACTAAAGGAGAAAGTTTTATAATAATAACAATAATAACGAGTGTTCCAGTCAAGGTACATGCACCTAAAAAAATTTCTTTAACGGCTGAACTTGTTATACCATATTCATCGAGGGAGAGAATAAATATATGCAGATGGATGAAAATATTTTTGATTATTTTTTATTTAATAACCAACATACCCAACAGAACAGTAAATCCCAGGGATGATGCAAGCAATCAATACGTATATTTTGCAAAAACATAACATACCATACATAAAATGAAATATTTAATACAGAAACTATAATAGCATATAATAAACAAACACTATTATTTGATGATTCGATAGTATACTTCGTAACCTCATCCGTATACTGGTGGTTTATGGAATATACCCACAGATAATGAAGAAAAGGATTTGTGCTTGAAAAGTTCCAGCATATCCGAAAACTGCATACACTGTACAGTATTATTACGAGGCAAATCCACCATGATATGGTCAGATATTTTGAGCTCTCGAATTTGCCATGTACTGTAATCTAAAGCATCCTGATAATAGATTTTTCGTACTAGGAAGTCCCGATGACAGTAGAGTTTCCTCGCTAATCAGTCAGTTTGAAAATGCTCTAAAGTTTAATTCCCGTCTCAGACCGGAGGACTACTCAGGGAATTTCATTTAGCTGTCTAAGATCGTCTAAATTAAGACTCCGCTTTGCTTCCATTTGGGTGCAGTCAATCTAAAATTTCAATTTATGCATGAAATATCGCATCTAGCACAACGCCATTCAAGCTATTGTGCACGTAATAAGAGGGAGTGGAGAGGTCTACAAGACTTAAATCCGATCGAACATGTTTGAAACATCAAATAGCGACGTCTTATAAGCCAGTTACCGTTATCGACTGCTACAGTCGATAACCGTAACTGGAGTCGATAACTTTGCTGTCAATCTTCAAAGGATTCGGCCATTCAACTACTGTTGTTTTAAAACTACACGTGGTTTCTTTCTATTTTCGTACACTATATACGTTAACCATCTATATCTAACTATTCATGCTAATTTAATTGTTAATATGACAAAAAAAAGAGAAAAAAAAAAAAGGGGGGGAATTGCAACATACCTCTCCCTATATATATATATATAAACCCGAAAGAAAGAAAGCGAGAACTGAAATTTCTCAAACAGATGATATAAGATATGAATGCAAGGAGTTAGTTTCTGTATGCAATGCATTACATTTCAAGCGCTTTAGAAAATAGTAATAATCCATGATTTATTTATAAAAATTTCGTTTCCACGCATCCGCCATATCGTCCATTCATTCCTTCAATCAAAGCATGGAAACAAAAATAATACCAGTGCTTCAGCTACATTATACGTTATATGGATAGCTTACGCGATATCTGAAAAATAAAAAATAAATAAAAGTATGAAAAAAAAAAAAAAAAGAAATATAATCGCCAGATTTCTATTGGGGCGATTTTAATAGAATGTGGAAAGGCTCGACAAATCGTAACAAATATAAAATTTCATTTAAATCCATGTAATGAGATTCTAATATTGCATGGGAGCAAGCAAAGAAATAATAATTTCCAGATTTCTGTCAGGAGTAAAAAGTCTTGGAACAGCTCGGAAAATATTTCTAAAATAGGCAAATATAAAATTTCATGAAAATCCATCCACAAAGAAGTCGATTTATTACATGCAGACGGACGGACATGATAAAGACAATAGGTATTTTATAATGACACGTAAAAAATTAAAAATATTTGCACTCTCTATTTAAAAAATATTTGAACGAGATGCATCCGATTACAACAGTAATCGGATGGATAGTAGGAAATAAAAAATTAAGATAGAAGAAAGGAAAAGAATGTGAAGAACCTAAAAGATGCACTGAATTATCTGAAATTAAGGGCTGAATTAATAAGCCAATTAGAAGGAAAGAAGCTGTAATGGAAAAAAATATTAATAATAATTAATAAATCACAAAGAAATAGCAAGCATCAAATAGAAGGTGGGAAGGTAATTTGATGTTAAAAAAAACCTAATAATAAGGGAAAGAAAAAAAAGGTTAAAATATTTGATGCAAGCTATAAAAGATTGATATATAAAGGAGGTATTTCATCGAGGGGGGGGGGAACTACACCTGATTATGTATAAATAACTGCGTTTCTATGCATACGTATAATTATGGAATAAAAATCTTAAAAGAAAACTCTAAAAATCAGTGAAAAAAGTACTAACTAGAAATGGAGGGTGAAAGAAATAAATCTTCCAAAAAAATAAGTATGGTAAATAAGTACCATACCTAATAATCTGTGCGATTACTTCCAAGAATACACAGCGCCAGTCTACAAAGCCACAAGAAAAATAGACAAACGGTACACGACACTCAATCTCAACAAGGAGACCACACTGACACAGACAGAAAGATAGGCAAAGAAGACATTCCATGCAGACACTACATACAATGATCTCCATCAAGACGGCTTCCAACGCTCGGTTCACGAATGAAGGCTCTTCCCCGATATCGAAGGATTCATGCTCGCCATCCAAGACCAGGTAATCAACACTAGGAACTACAGGAAATACATCGTTAAGGACCCCGGAATAACAATTACACATGTCGATGATACCACCTGGCTCCAGAAGCAGTCTAGCACCGCAGGATGCAGGGACCATACTTATATGATTACGGAAGTTCGTCATTTTTGCTCAAATGACCTGAGTTCGAGTCCGGTCAATGACATGAGAATTTTTATGGGGCTTTTTCACAATGTGGCTGAGTTAGTCTGTCTCAGGTGCGGGTAGCGTGGTTTTTTTCTCACGAAAACGCGGATTTTTCGTCCAGCAAACAGAAAATCGACCACAGAGTACACGAAATTTAAAGACAGTATACAAGGAGCAATATGACCTTAGTCGCTAATGCTCCTAAAACCCTACTCCAACAACAAAGATATTCAGCTTTTTTTTTTAAATATAATTAAAGTTTCTGCATTCATTTCAATATATATGTAAAAACCGCTCTTCAAATCCTTTTAATAATTATATTTACCAAATTTTTGTCTACTGGAATTTACAGGGCGCACACTATTCCTTTTTCTTTTGACTTAAAAGGGGGAAAAAAATCCATGAGGATCAAGAGTTGTAACTGGACAATGAATATACAGTACATTACCCAATTCATAGATAATAGATAAGAGACTGGCATATTTTAAGGCTTCGACAGCTTTTAGTAAACGCGGGTTCTCAGTACCGATAAAAGGTGTTGATAAACCTGATTTTTAAGTGTTCGTAAACTTTACACAGCGTTTTCTTTTCTTCTTTTTTTTTTTTTTTGCCTTACAATTTGTATCGCAAGCTGCTAATTTTTGCATGTTGTCCTTTCTTTACACAGTATCCACCGGTACGCCAAAATTTCGGCGGGGGGGGGGGGGGAGGTGCCAACATGCTGTTACTGAAAGGTTTCTTGTGAGAAAAACTCATCTACACGATAGCTGCATGGTCTTATCCGGCATTACGCACAACACAGCACCAAAGTTTGTCGCTCCTATTTATGTCGTGTACTGTATTTATCTGTAAAGTGATTGTGTTCGTAAGCCGATTTGCATGATGTGCGGGAACTTTGTTTTTTATTTATTTATTTATTTATTATTATTATTTTTTTTAACATTATGCTCGAACAGTGTAAAAGAGAGAGAGAGGGGAAAAAAAAAAAAAAAAAAAAAACAGAGAGAAAACGCTTGCCTCCATAATACATCAAAGGTTGCACAGTGAGATATCACCATGATCTATTATACACAGTCCAGCTTCTGATACAGATTTAAATTATTACAAAAGTATGCAGTACCGGATTAAAAGGGACGGGCTAGTAGGACAGTCACCCGGGGCGCCAAAAGCGGAAGAGCAAGGGAAGGAGGTTTTTTACAAAACCTTAACGCACATTTCTATGATATACAAAGGGGAACCAAAAGAATCTTTCTGCCCCCCGGCGCTTGAATACCTTAGTATGGCCCTGGAAATACATAATTTTCGTTCAAAAACCTATTTCTGAATTTATCCAATGAATTACAGTTTACGAACCACAAAGTTCTGGGCCACCATTACTATCGCATACAAAAAATAATAACATAAATAGCAATGTATTAATTTATACACAATGTTAACAGCATAAATCACAGTAATGTGGAAATTGTTATTATTAACGGAAATTAAGTGACAAGAAACACTTCTGATGACAATCATAATAAAATATTAAGCTAACTGTTTTTCGATTATGCTTATTATGTTAATTATAACCCCAACAAATTATATATTAAACGCTCGGTATATGAGGTTCATTCTTGAAACTTTCCATTCTGGTTATTTTAACGCATTCCTGCAAAGGAAATATTTCAAGGTTGGATGAGCAATGCAGGTTTTTTAACGATACACATACGTGAACTGTCAGATGTCTGAAGCTCAAATTTATGTTAGCCACGTGGTTTACATACGGCTCCTACGTTTAGAAACAGAGTTACTTGTTAAGAATTTTTATTTTTCTTATAAAACTAAGATTAGATCAGAAATCTATGGCAGATATGAAGTGTGCCTTCATATTTAGGGTGACACCAACACTTCTACTTGAGTTTAACTCAGTAACGTTCAAGCAAATACTTTTAAGAATTTCACAGTGTTTTAAGCGAAACCATATTCAACCTAAGCAGGATGAAAGAATAATATAAAAAAAAAAAAAAAACAGAGAGAAGAGAAAAAACAACGGCCTACAAATAAACGAAATTTATTCTTTACATATTGAATTTACTTAAGCCATTTCAACCATTTCTTAAGCCATTTTAAGCCTTTTTTAAACTTTTTTTTTATCAATTTAAATAAGAGAGAGTAGCATGGAGAGGTGGGAGTTTTTCTATTACATTAGAATAAAATCTTTATAAAGTTGAACTGGAACAGCAAATACAGTATTTGCTTAAATCAAAGGGATGGCGAAGCCTGTTGCGATTGACCCCCCCCCCCCCCTCTCCAATTTATATATAAATCTATACAAGTTCGCAGTGGATTAAAAACAGAGGCAGACCTTACTCCATCGACCCACTTCCCAGACCCATATCACAGAACAACAGAACCTGCTCCTGAGGACTCTCCATCAACGCCACGGATACATCACTCCAGTGAACCAATCTTTCTGGGATGGCTCAGATGACTGTCCTGCACTATAAAAGGACTTTTCTCTAGACAATAATTTTACTTCTCAACACGCTGTTGTATATATAATTTAATCAACTTCCTATGTAGATCAGTAAATGTTTGTGCTCCAATTTTTGTCATATGTTGTCTAATTGTTAATGATAATGTTTTTATTTATTTATTTATTATTATTATTTTTTAAATTCTGATCGTTATTAATTATGTCATCCTTTCAGGTAAACCACTGGTTGTAGCCGTGGAGGGTTTTGTGTACACAGCGATGAGCAATTTGCATATATAAAGAGTTCTTCAGTGGACGCCGCTTACTGTGATTACTTAGGGGCTCAGCTAAAGTGATAACAATATTCAACTGATAACAATAACCAATGGAACAAGAATACACTGTTCAGATTTGTTCACCGATGCAGAGTAGAAATATCTACACAACGGCCGCCGTAGCCAAGTGGTCAAGCGCGAGGGTACATGTGCTTTGAGCGACCGGGGTTCAAGCCCGTGACTACTAAATACGGTGCTGTTTCTTGTATTCTCTCTATCTTGTGAACACCTCTGACCATGTGGCCGTCCCGAAGTATAAACAGAAAAATTTTTTTTTTAAAAAGTGGACAGAAAAAACAAAAATAAAACATGAAATTTAAAGCAATATAAAATACTTTAAGTTGAATAAACGGCGTTTGTTCTATGTATTCGTATACAGTACATCTGATCACGACTTCATTCATAAAAGTGATAACATTATCCGAAGATAACATATCTGTGATTACAATAAGCAGCGTGCACTGTATATACAAGATGAAATGAAATTTATTTTTTTATTTGAATTTTTTAACTGGAGGGATAATGGTTGGACAAACGTCTTTCTGAAAAACAATGTATTGCGGTAATTTTGTTGTCTTCCGACGAGATGGGACGTAATGTCCGCTTCTGTTTCAATTTATTTCTGTTTCATACGAAATTGCTCACTTTGTTCAGGTTGGTTTTTCGTATCATTTTTGATATTTCACAATATTCGATCTCGGCGTTCTTCAACGGCCCAAATTTTTCAGAAAGTACGCAAAAATTGACTTGTAAATTTGCCGTATTGGCCTTTTACTTATTATGTTCTAAATTAACTAAATATCACATGTTATTATTGTTGTTATTTTATTTATTATCCTACAAAACAAGGATTAAACCGCACATAAAATGTATAAGACAGAAAAAGGCAATACATAAAGATTGTATATACAGAATTCATTTGAAATTCCTTCTGCAGCATCTTATTCTTTAGTTACCTCTCCTTTAATAGTCTAAAATGTAGCTACATTAAACAGGTTTACTAACCACATAAATCAACTATTCAAGTATTATTAACTTCAACTTCATTTAATTAAGGTGTATTCCATCATCCATTACTATGCAGTGCCTTTACCAGCCCTATTCTTAAAAAAAAAAATAAAAATAAATAAAAAAAAAATTAATTATTTTTTTAAATTCTACTCGTAATTACAGCCTATATTCTCCTAAAGAGTTTAGCAATAATAAATAAATAAATAAAATAAAATCACCCTACATTAACTCCATGCTGTCAACCAAATCTGCCCGGTTTTCGTCCTGGGGGTGCGGCGGTGACAAACCCAGTTTCCTTTTGTCAATTCCTTTCTACTGAGGTGGGTGAAAAAACTGGGTGGATGTAATTTAAATTTCCCTCTCCAGGGCTTTCGACACCATAGCCATACATTATTAAAGTACAAATTACAACAGTATGGCATCGCGCATTCTTTAGTAATAGACTGGTTATATGACTATGTCTCTGGGAGATGATATCAGAGCAAGTTCACTTGCCATTACTCAAAAGATTTCACATTCCTAACGAGAATTCCGCAAAGGTCCTCCCTCTGAATCCTGATATCTAATTTATATGTTAATAACCCTAAAAAATCAACTTTCCCGCAGCGTATAAGATTTTTAATATACACTGATGACATAAAGATATTTATTTCTTGTCATAATGAGGAACAAATTTACTTTATGTTTAATTAAGACTAAACAAGGGTATTTAGCCTCTTAATCTTTATATTAGTAATCTTATGTCATTATGTGTTGTTCAAAGCTGAAAATAGTTGCTTATTATTGATTTTTGTACATTCATGTTAATCCATATTTTGTATTTCTGTAAAGGTGAACTAGTGTTTAAGCACTGTAATGTATGCATTATTCTAAGTAAATAAATAAATACTTTCTTGAAAACTCCCTACAGATGATTAGTACTTGGGAAGACAAAAATAACTTTAATTAAAATAGACACTGCGAAATACTACTCCCTCAGAGGTAGCACAGTTGGTAGGATCGCCGTCCTCCCCACAAGGTGGAAAAGACCAGGGTTCGAGTCCCGTCGATGACGTAAGGAATTTTTATAGGTTTTTTTCACAACGTGGTTGAGTTAGTCGGTCTCAGGAGAGGGTAGCATGGTTTTTACTTCCGGAAACTCGGGTTTTTCGTCCAGCACTTTCGTCTTTATTTGGAACATAAGATCAAACATTTAAAAGAAATAATTGAAAGAGCAAAGATCAAACATTTAAAAGAAATAATTGAAAGAGCACAAACGAGAGTAATCATGTCAAGACAGGGCAGAATTTATATTTATAATAATCACTACTATATTTATCTAAACAAGTATTAAAAAAAAACAAAAAAACAGTAGCTTATCGAAGGAACGAACAAGCTTAAAATACTCGCACGATACACTCAAACCCACATACTGTTTAAACCTAAATAAAATTCCGAACTGATTATGATAGGTTATCACCAAATGAATTACCTTCTGGACTTCAAACAATATAATTTGGAACCGTTCATTGGATTTCCAAACTTTTTAAATCAATTAAAAGGAAAAATGATGGATCATTAAGTCAATGTTTGCAGTTCTTGGCTGGAAGCCATACCTTGTCAAGTTAAAATAGTGCGATTGTCGATTGTTTACTTTTACCACGATTTATGTCATCTCCAATAGGGAGGGCTCCTGAATTTTTATTACTTTATCATGACGTTAACATTTTCTACATGATTTTAACTTGAACGGTATCTAGATCTAACCTGAATTTTACTCTCCTTTTTTTAACATTATATCACAGAAATATAAACACTGATATTGAAATATCAAATATCCCTGCCACTTTCGTCAAATAAATAACTGCCAATACCATTGGTCAACGTGAATAAATCGATTAAACATACTTTTTTTTTTATTGGAAATTGTTAATTTCCAATTGCATTTTAAGTCAGTTTATGTTTTCCCCAGATAAGTTTATTTATTGGATTTTTAAGATGGATTGTTAAAAGTTGTTCATTATTTTAATGTTATATCAGACGTGGTAACACATTTTAAAAGGATGTACCACCTTTCATGTGTTTATTTAAATACGTGTATATAAATAATAATATAAATAAATTACTTTAAAAAGTTTTTCCTACAGAATGAGTTATTGTTGTAGAAGTTACTGTTGTAGAATGAGTTATTGTTTTAGGAGCATCAGCGACCAAGGCCATGTTGATCCGTGCATTGTCTGTAAACTGCGTATGTTCTGAGGTCGATTTTATGTTTGCTGGAAGAAAACCCGAGTTTCTGGGAGATAAAACCATGCTACCCTCGCCTGAGACCGATTAACTCCGCCATGCTGTGAAAAAAGAGCCACAAAAATTCCTCCAGTCATCGACAAGGCTCAAACTCGGTTTTTTTTCATCCAGTGTGGGGAGAACGGCCAACTGTGCTACCCACGAGGACTTACAGAACGAGACTGTTGCGGTAGAATAATACGAACTCTTTAGAATTAAGCCAGCAACCTTTTCCACCACACGAGATAAAATAAGCAAAATAAATATTTTAAAAATAAGCAAGGAAACGAGATCGACTTACATAGTAAAAGTTTTAACGAGTGTGTCTCTATCTTAACTTTAAAAAAACATCATTAAATTTCTATTAATTGCATCTAGTCAATTAAACGAGTGACTCGGTCGCGCGTATTCCGTTCTGAAATGGATTTAAATCACAGCCCATATAATAAAATGAGTATAATACGTAACCCAGGTTTCTCAAAAAACTATGGGGGCGTGACAAACCCCAGGGTATAGCAGCTGGACACGGTTGATATGTAATGTATAAAAAAATCATCATCTTCGTTCATAGTAAAAATGAGGGTTAACCGCAGTTATGTCACTCGCTTCACTAACTAATCTGATGAAAGTAATAAACGAGTTAGCGAACAGAGCTACCGTCGAGCCTGATGGATTTCCCTTGTTTATCGTTAAAATATCCTGTGTTGTGGATGCGCTTTTTGCACATCTTTAAAGAAATTTTGCGAACCTCGACTGTGCCCCAGATTTGGATACACTGCTGCGTCAAACCCATTCCCAAGAATTCGAGGCCAAAAACTGTGAAGGATTTTCGTCCAATCTCAGTGGGCCCTTCGCTCCTTAAAGTTTTTGAAAAGGCAATCTAAACTCAACTTACAGAGCACTGTTTCCACCCACCACAGACCTCGCCACCTTCACACCGTGATCCCTGAAAGATCTACTACCACCAATCTCCTTCAAACTCTCTTTCACATACAGGAAGCTTTGAATTCTCGAGCTCAGCTCGACATAATTTTTCTTGACGTCAAAGCTGATTATGATAGGATTTCCATCACATCCTTACTTAACGTCCTGAAGAACTACTTCAGGATCTCCGATAACCTCCTCACCGTACTCAATAAAATTTTGCAGGAAAGACGGCTCCTTGTAGAGTTCAATGGTCTCCCGTTCCTTTACTGTCTGCAGAGGGGTTCCATAGGGCAGCGTTTTGTCAGCAGCACTGTTTGCAGCTGCTTTGGAACCTCTGATGGCAAATTTCCAAAACATGATCTCGTATACCGATGATTTGAAGCTCTTCATTCATTTGGATCAGCCAGAACAAGCGCTCTCAGTCCAGAGAGCTGCAATAAAGCAAATAAATGAGGTAAACACTTTTCTGCATTACATTGGACTCGAGCTAAATGCTGAAAAATCTGCCCGGATGACGTTCACAAAGGGGAGAAGAATAATCCCAATGCACGTCTCTTTAAACGAGCATCAAATCAAGTCTGTCAACTCTCACAGGGACCTCGGTTTGGTCTGGGATTCGAATCTGTCTTTTCTGGAGTACTTTAAGGAAGCAAGAAACAAATTCTATGCAGCCCTTTGGTCTGCTCGTCAGGAACTGGATGGTTACGGCAATAAGAAGCTAATATCTAGATTTATCCAAACGTGTCGTACCCGTGGCTCTCTATGCGTCGGAAATCTGGTCCTCCGCTCCCCCAACCTACCTGCAGCAGTTCTTGGGGCTTGAGTAAATTGGCTGCTGCGATCTCTCAATAGGTCTTCAGGACATCCCCTTACTATCTCTAGGGCTATACAGCACTCACTGCATCATCAATAGGTCATCATTCTACCCAAAGATAATAGAAGAGCAACTAATCACCAAACATTTAAGATCCGACCTGCCCTCAACCAAATCAGCTCGCTCAATCATATGTTTCCAGCAAACACGATTGGTCTCCTGAACGACCTAAATATTAACCCCGAGGCGATTTGCCTGGACAAGACCTACAGATCCAAAGTCTTTGCGGATTCCTACGCAATATTGCAATTTTAGATGTTTCAAGCTCCTCCGCTCTCCGTAGGCTTCTGTGTTTGAGGACAAACTGCACTCCCCTCCTGTTCTGGACAGCCTTCTACAACTTGCCTGCTCTCCCGCCGTGCTTCGAGGGATGCTGAATTTATTTAGAACATTTATCCTGAACATTGTCTTAGCCTGCTGTAATTAATTTTAACTGTATACTTTATATTAATGTATATATTTTTAATCTGTTATAGTTATGTTTACCTTCCTAGCAAAAGTTTGCTGTCTAGGGGTAGATGTAACCTTTCCTTTACTTGAATAAACAAATAAACTACATCATAACACACAAACCGTTTTTCCCGTTCTCATGCTATTTATGATATGTTTTGTTTCTATTTTTATTATAGGTTGGTAAGTGTAGCCGTGGTAAAAAAAAAAAAAAAACCAAGGTTAATGAAGTTTTATTTGATGTCTGTTCATTAGATAACCATATTTATATCTCTCGCTATAAGATTAGTAGCTAGAAAAGGTACTTCATCCATATACACCTCTCTGTGAGTGAAGAAATAGGTAACAGTATCCCCACTGAGTGTCACCGTGTGTGTAGTTGCCAGTACTTTCCGCCACCTCAACAGCTGTCTTCCCTCGGTTCTTCAGTTGGCCACTCCAGAGGCAAAACAAACTACTACGTCAAATAATTCTTCACAATCACATTGTCGCAAGTATAGTATGTGAAGTCTACTAAAAACTGATGTTTTCTTTTTTTTTTTTTTATCAATAATTTACACTGATAACTTGATTACCAATGGTGTTCCGTTTTACTACTGAGTATAAGTTCCATTCTTTTAATTATTATAAATTTATAGAAAAAAAAATGTTTTTGTTATCCTTACAAACATGGAAAGTTTTTAATTAAAGTTAAGTTTTGTTGGGTGGTAAGAAGAAAAAGTGATAAGAAATCTAGCAACAGTCCTGGTAAAAATAGGTCTAAATCAAGAAAGTATAATGAAAATTGCATATCTTTTTGTTTCACGAGTGTATTTACTTCTAGAATAGGGTGGGCCTTTGTGTTATTTGTCAGAAAACGCTATCCGCTGAAAGTATGAAACCAAACAAACTAAAAGGACATCTGGAACAAGTCATGCAGAGACATAACTAACAAACCACGTGATATTTGTTTTGTTGGGTGGTAAGAAGAAAAAGTGATAAGAAATCTAGCAACAGTCCTGGTAAAAATAGGTCTAAATCAAGAAAGTATAATGAAAATTGCATATCTTTTTGTTTCACGAGTGTATTTACTTCTAGAATAGGGTGGGCCTTTGTGTTATTTGTCAGAAAACGCTATCCGCTGCAAGTATGAAACCAAACAAACTAAAAGGACATCTGGAACAAGTCATGCAGAGACATGACTAACAAACCACGTGATATTTTTTTTATTCGAAAAGGAGATGAAATGAAAAAACAAAATTTGTCTAGTTAAATATATAAGCGTCCCTCCAAAAGCACAATTAGCTTGTTATCAAGATGCATACAGAATTGTTCAGTGCAATTCGCCCACACGACTGGAGAGAACGTAATACTTCCATCAGCTATTGATATGGTTACGACTATGTTGGGGGGGAGTCTAGTGCAAAGCAGCTTTTAAATATCTCTTTGTGTAATGACACCGTTTGAAGCAGAATTGCAACTAATTAAAAAATTAAGAAACAAATCATTTGCAGTCAGATGGATGAGGCAACGGATAACGTTAAAGGTACTCATTTAATAACGTACGTTAGACTCGTTGATGATGGTAAAATATATTAAGATTTGCCCTTCCGTAAAGAAATTACAGGGACGAGTAAAGCTGAAGACTTTTTCGATATAATTGATAGCTTTATGAAGTCAAATAATTTACAGCAGTCAGAATGCCTGGATATGTGCACTGACGGATCATGTCAGGCTGTCACAAAGGACTTCAAGTAGTAATACCACAAAAATCTAGTGCTGTTTGGACACAATGCATGATTCGTAGGAAAGCTCTCGCTTCGAAAGATTTGCGACCGACATTGGTTTGTTTGTTTGTTTGTTTGTTATTCGGTTTTTAGGAGCATTAGCAACTAAGGCCATATTGCTCCGGAATATGCGGTGGTCATTCCCTGACCTTTCCGTATTCTCCGTATTTGGTGGTGACGGGCTCGAACCCCGGTCTAGTCAAGAAGCGTGTACTACGCACTGCTGCTCCTTCCCACCTGGCTACGGAGACGCGACCGACATTGGAGAATGTTTTACAAGTAAACCATAAATGTTGTGAGCTATATAAAAACCAGGCCTGCAGCAAACAAGTCATGTAGACAACTAACAAACATCGTGATTTTTTTTCCGAAAAGGAGATGAAATTAAAAAACAAAATGAATCTAATTAAAGATATAAGCGTCCCTCCAAAATCACAATTAGCTTCTTATCAAGATGCATACAGAATTGTTCCAGGATCTTTGCAGATGTGAAATTTTTTTTACAATGTGAAATTTTGTATTTTAAGTCACCCTTTTTTTTTTTTTTTTTTTTTTAATTCACAATTTTTCTTTAAAAATTTTACTTTAACAACTATTTCTCAGATATGGACATTTAAAATGTTGATTGGACAAGGGACTCATTCGAAGCTAAAATAACAGATGGTACATTCACTACTATCGTAGAGGAGCCGAGTAAATCATTGATATCTCTTCTGACGCTGGAATAAAAATAAAATTCTAAACAATATCTCAATTTTGGACCAGTGTGCAAAACGAGTACAACGAGGTAAGTGAGAAGATAATGACCATATTGAACCCGTTTGCAACATCTTATTTGTGCGAGTCTGGGTTTTCTGCAGTTACTGCTATAAAAAGCAAATACCGATAAAAATTTAATGTGGAACGAGAAATGATAGTGGCAATCCTGAAACAAAGATTTCAAAAATTAATGAACAGTAAAGACGCTCATCCTTCATATTAAACTAAACAATATTATTCCAAATTTGATTTTTGCTTATATTTGAGTTGTTTATTTCCAATAAAATATTAGCTATCAAAGCTAGTGGATATTTATTTATTACCCAATTTTAGCTTCAATTGCAATCATTAGTTCACTCATGAAGGAAGGGGTGGGGTCGCGCAAATTCAGCATTTTAGGGGATCGCGGCATAAAACTTTGAGAACCCCTGCAATAACCAATTTGACAATGACAATCAGAAAATACTTGATTTCTATGGTATATCACATAAATATTAGACGGCTTAATTTTAGGAAATAATTTTCATTAATTTAAAGAAAATTCTATAAAAAAATTATTAAAAAATTATAATAAAAGGAATTTCAAATGATATCAAATGTTTCGACTATCTGATATCACTTAAAACCAGACATTTTTGGAGCAGAAAAAGATGTCCGACGAATCCCGGTTCAAATTGTTCAATAACGGCGGCAGCATGAATCAATACTCACTTTTACCGGTGTAAATACCGCATGCAGATGGTGTGTGGGGGAGTGTTTCCGTGGCGCACGTCAGCACCCCCCCCCCATACCTGAATGCAACTTACTCGAACACTCTTGCGGACAAGGTGCATCTCTTCATTCTCTCATTTTAGTTATCTGGTAACGATTACGTTCAGCAGGAAGATGTGTAAAGTTAAAATACGTGGAGCGTTTGGATGGTTTCAGGAGCATGACTTTACCATACTGCCTGCTCAGTCAACGAAACTTGATCCGATTGAGCATCTGTAGGATACAACTGGAAGCTGCGTGGGCCTAAGGAACGCTTGCGGCCCCTCATGAAACAAATTATCCGAAGACGTGATACTGTTCCGAGGGCCAAATAAGAGGCTACTCGTATTGGATCGGTGTACCTAATAAATGGCCACTTCAGTATAGTAAATGTTGCTTATTGGTAATGGTTTTCAGATATACTGTATATTAAGAGACCTATGTAAAAATTAATATCTAGTTAATAAATAAGTGTCAGGGGTACATATTTTGTTTGAATTAATATTATTATCTTTCCAAAAGCCGAATTATGATAAATCATTAAAAAAACGCGAGATGACACTTTACTTGGATACATAACAGACTGCACAACAGCATTAAAAGCTACTGAACACTTGAAAGAAGCGGTACTATTTCAACCCACCCCAACCCCAACGATGCTGTTTCAATTCTTTTTTATTCATCGGATCTTTCTAATTATCTTAACCCGAGAAAAATAGATAAATGGAGTTATGTAAGCATCTTCGAAATTGAATATGTTAATAAATGAAGTGCATCTAAAATTCTTTTAAGCGTTTCTGTTACTAGGCGCGTGCATCAATTAGCATATTAACTAACGACTGCTATTTGCGCTTTTAAGCTCTTCCTTGTAAGAATGCGAAGGAAAATGATACCTTACCTGTTTCTTTACTTGCCTTTAACCCAAGAAAATTAATCTGTTTTCAGATGGATCGTGTGTTTTTCTTTTGCCCAGATACAAAAGGTATACATTGAAATGAGGTACATATTAGGGGGTTGTGCTTCAGTTTCCTACTTGTTATCCGTACAAATACACGAAAAATAGTTGTAGGTGGAGAAAAGAATACACTAGTTTCATTTTTGACTACAGGGATTCATTTTAATTTATGCATCATATGCTCATGAGATTTCCTATGCGGATAAAGTAAAAAATACAGGAAGAGGTGGAGGAAAACATACATAGGTGGCATGTCATTAATTAGGATTTTTCTTTAATTTACTTGTCCTGATCTAATGTAATCACTGTTTCACGTCTGATATTCTTTCCCAGATCTGATGAAGATCTGGGAAAGAATTGTGGAAGGAAGGATAAGGCAGGAGATGGAAATAGGAGAGGAACAGTTTGGTTTCATGCCGGGAAGAGGAACAACAGATGCGGTCTTTGCTTTAAGGCAGGTGATGGAAAGATACAGGGAGATGCAAGTAGATTTGCACATGGTGTTTACAGACCTGGAAAAAGCACATGACAGAGTGCCCAGACAAGAGGTATGGAGATGCATGAGGGAGAAGAGTGCATCAGAAAAGTGCGTAAGGCTTGTGAAGGAAATGTACGAAGAAGCGGTGACTCAGGTTAAGAGTAGTGTAGGTATGACTGAGGGGTTCTCTGTAGAAGTTGGACTACACCAGGGATCAGCTCTTAGCCCATATCTGTTTGATCTGGTAATGGCTGTGTTGGTGAGAGAAGTGAAGACTAGAGAACCATGGAGTATGCTGTTCGCGGATGATATCGTACTGTGCGAACCATCCCAAGGAAAGGTAGAGAAGAAATTGGAGGAATGGAGGAAAGCGTTGGAAGAGCGGCATGAGGATAAGCAGAACAAAGACAGAATATATGGTATTGAATGAAGAAGATGAGAGTTCCGCAGGAGGAAAAGCTATCATCAGTTTCGAAATTTAAGTATCTGGGATCGAACGTTGAGAGGCATGGAGGATTGAGTGCAGAAATACCGCATAGAGTGTAATGTGGATGGTTGAACTGGAGAAAGATGAGTGGGGTGCTGTTTGATAAGAAAGTAAATGTAGAATGAAGGGAAGAGTGTATAAAACTGTGGTTAGACCCGCACTGATGTACGATGCTGAGACATGGGCGATTACAAGGGCCCAGGAGAAGAAGATGGAAGTGGCGGAGATGAGGATGCTAAGATGGATGTGTGGTGAAATCAAGATAAGAAATGATTACATCAGAGGTACGGTTAAGGTGGGGCCTCTGAGTAAAAAAATGCAGGAATCTAGGTTGAGGTGGCCTGGACATGTGGAACGAAGAAGTGAGGAGCATGTGGAGAAGAGGTATGAAAAGTCGGAGGTGATAGGGAAGAGGAAGAGACCTAAGCTGAGATGGAAGGACAAGGTGGCAGAGGATTTAAAAGAGAGAGGATGGAGGAGAGAGGAAGCCCAGGATATGGAGGAATGGAGGAAAAGAATTAAGGACGGAAATGCCGACCCCATATAAACGTAGGAAGAAGGCGAAGATGAAGAAGAAGAATAAGAATTTGTCTTTTTAAGGGAATACAGATTTTTCTCACGTACTGTAAACATGCATTTAGATTTGTAGACATAAAAAGCAAAAGCCTGTGGCTTCCGTACACTATATGGCTAATACTAATAATGACAAATGGAAGCAGCATACTGTATAAAATGGCGAAATGAATCCCTTCTCACATGTACAACACAAATATACATTAAATAAAGCAGTCAAACCTATAAAACGTTTACGTTTCGACATCTCATGCAACTTCCTGTAAAATTTTTCCAACTTCCAGTCTATCCATTCAACATTTCACGCAATTTACAGTTTACCTATCGTCTTCTCGCCTACGTTTTTCGTATACTATCCAGTATACGAAAATGAAAAAGATAACACATCAATTCCACCGATTTTTCTCGCCTGATATGTATACGAGCCAACACCAAATAGTATGTCCTGGGCTGCGTCAGTTCATCCATCATTTTCATTCACTACCATTTTTTATCGTAACTACTCTTTTCTCCCATATCTAGTTTTTAACTTTCAATTAAATTTCAACTTTCAATTAAACCTAACTGTTTAATTGAAACCTTTAATCCTTACGTTATTACATTATAACAAACCATAGCTTTAATCCGCTTGAAAAACCATCGATTAGCTGAATGAAACGTACTTTGAAATTTAAAAGAGATGTGAGAGATAAAAACGTTTGGTGGAGAGTAATGAATTAACACTAATAAAAAGAAAATTTTACAGATTCTGTTTTCAGAGCTGATATGACAGAGCTGCAACTAAACAGACAATGATTACATGGTATCACGCAATAAACCTGTTATACAACAAATTTGAAATATTCAAAATGTTAAGCTCGCAAAATGTGCATAAAATTTGTCGAAAGATGGAAAACGGAGGGACAAAAATTTGTATTTAAGAATTTTCCCGCCCTCATTGTTCTTTATTGTGAGTCCAAGTGCTATTTTAATTTAATTAAATTAATTATTATTTATTTTTATTTTGTTGTTGTTGTTGTTGACGATAGTTCACATCGAGAAGGTTGTGGTGGGAAAAACTAGTGGCAGCGCGGAAGTTAAACTGATTTTATGCATATCTTTGATAATTAACAGCATAATTTCTAGTATTTCTATAACTTGTTCCCACCCAATAAAAGGCAATGAATGCTGCCTTTTGCCACTGGTATTTTTGAATGTTCACAAGTGATCTTAAAGCTTATGTAACTGAGATGGTGTTTTCTTAAATGCAATGATTCAGCCTATTTGCGTTTCCTTGCTTGTCATACAGTTCTAGGCGCACCCTTGCAGTTCCTAACTGTGCCACTTTTGTACATCAGTCAAGTATTGAGTGACCCAGGGCAATGCAGTCTTGCTCATTCCTTCATCTCTTCAACACGTGTTTGGGTAAACCCAATCTCATCATCAAATCCACACTATTCTATTACCTGAGAGTCCGATAAGGCATTACATCTTCGCATTATTCACACAGACCACGTCGATACTACTTAGCAAATGTTAATTTTCGCTGTAGATTGCGATCAACGGTCACTGCTCGTTTTCCCTCAGTACTACGACTTACTGAACTAGCGCACCGTGGTGTAAATATGCAGATGTTTTATATGCTGGAACACCTTTTCCTCTTTATTTATTCTGCGCACAATACGACACGATCATCAAGAAAAATAGGCCGACCGGGCTAGCCGAGTGGGTAAAGTACCTGCCCAGCAACCCAAAGGTCGCGGGTTCGATTCCCGCCTCGGGCTTGGATCAAAGTACTGCAAAAACCTTGGGAGGTGCGATATGGCCACAGAAGCCGATGCGCCAACAACTACCAAAAAAAAAAAAAAAAAAAAAAAATCAAGAAAAATAGTAGTTTAAATTTTGAAACTGAGAAACAAACGTTTTCTCTATTAGTGGCTACTGTGTAAAGTTTCATTTGATCAACAAACTCAAAGCCCGCAAGCTGACAAAAAAGCTTCATAATGATTTCTGGGTAGCCTTTCCAATGCGTGTTCTGTCGAAATTTTTCAAAAGCTAGTGTAATGATTAGTGGCCTATCAGCACTGCAGAGAGCTTATTTTAAGTCTTTCATTGATTGTTCCATTTTTGAAAACTCATTTGAACTGTCTTCCCTTCCGTAATTTATTTGCACTTTCATTGCTGAAATGCCGAGAGTTAGAATGTTGTTAAGATCTCAATTTTGAGAGTTTCTAGCAGAAGCAGCTTGATATTTTTAATACAATCCCTTCATCGAACCGCTTTTATGATGTACTCACTTGGTAGTGCCTTGCGCACTTTTTGTCTAAAACGAATATTCGCATAATCGATTCCCAGTTCCACTATACAGAAAATTCCCCGACGTCTTTTGTAGGCAAAATTCCTTACTTTCTTTTCTTTTTTTTTTTTTTTTAGTGAAAACCCCAAACACGAAAGGTATCAAAACCTATAGTACTTAGTACCGTGCATGGGTTGAAGGAGAAGTATGGGGGGAGGGGGATGCCGGAAACTTTGCTCTAGAGACTAAACATGGGTTTCACCACTTCAAGCTTCCAATAAGCAAAGTGGTGGTATTTCACCGGTTGATGAAAGTCATCTACCACCGGTATTAGGAGGGTTACCTAACCTAATTGTAAAAATATTTATTTTCAATCAGAAAATATCAAAGGACTTTCCTGGGAAAATTCAGAGAAAACAGAGACTGAACTGTTAAAATAAGCCAGTGACGGGCGCTTTTTTATTTTGGTAAAAGCGCAAGATATATTTTGGGCTTATTTTTTTTTTATTATTTATTTTTTTTTTTTATTTTGACTTATATATATAAGTCAAAATAAAATAATTCATACAAGAAAGTTGTTTCTCATCGTGCTAAATATTCTAGGAAAAACAGATAAACGATACTCGTCAGTAGTAGGCGCATAACAAGAAATTAAGTTAAAGAAATTGCCTTGTGTAGAACCTTAATGAGGGACTACTTACCCTTGTAAAAAGCCGTCATATGATTTTCTCATCTTTTAAACAAATGGCCTATTAACCTTTCGGTGAGGCCATCTATTTGAAAGTAGTGCAATATTAAGGCAACTCCTTACAAAGGCAAGTTATCTCCTACTGTAAGATTTAGGACCCTTTCATTATCTATGTAGTTAAATCCTGCTGGCTGCAAAATAGATGAAAGGACAGGAGAATATCGTATAATTGAATTATAAGATAAATTAATATCTTATAATTTCTCTAAAGCCATGTAGTATTAGCTGCATTATTACTTTTAATTTCTGTCTTTTAGCGCTATATCTTATTCGGTAAACTTCGTAACTTAATAATTCATAAAATAATTCCTGTGTATCTGCTTATGCATATGACGGCGAAATTTCCTCTTTACCCTTAAAAGTGGAAAAATTACCGCCAAGTTAACAGCACAAACGAATATCATATTTCTAGGCATTGATAATAAAATCACTTCTATGTAAAAACTATTTATTCAAAGCAAACTGAATAAATGTACTAAAACCCAAATTAAATTTAGAATTCCATAAAGAATGTAAAAAAGTTGCCGTTTATATGTGAATGTTTAATAATTTTGTGTATTAGTTAGTAAAACTTTGAATCCTTCCAAGGTATAGACAGATAAATTTAATTTTCAACGCTAAACGAGGAGAAACTGTGTACTTTGATTTAATTTTAGTTATGCTGTTTAATCACGTGTGTCTTTCACACAAGTCATAATTGACGGTTTTAACAGATTTGCCAAAAATATTTACATATAAATTGTTTTATATATATAAGAACTGTAGTTTTACTGACGCTTAGTTATGAGAAATGTTTACAACTATAACCAATTTTAAATGGAGATACTGCCCTGTTTAACCCTTTTACTCCATTTGAATCTTATTCATGCACTTTCTGTTCCATCTTTGAAAAAGTGACTGTAATTAAACTTCCGCCTTTTTTCCCTATTTGTTATCTTTGTGCTATCATAAGACTTGTTTTTGGACATTTGCTTTCGTTAAAAAGTTCGGGTAAGCAAATATCGTTTCACGCGTTCTGTAATGTTCGCTCTTAGAAGTTCAGAGAATGTGAGCATGAATATAAGATAACTAACTACAGCTGTAACCCTCACTCACTCCCGTTGTGTTTTCTCCAATTTAACTATTAACTGGAGTTGTTTTAGCTTTTCATTTGCCATAATGGTTCTTTAGGTAAAAAAAATGGGAATTTAAGTGGCACCTTGTCTAATCTATTTTCAAAATAGAAGAACTTTTGCGGAAATTATCATAGGTTCTACAGAAGGAAAGATGACAGTACCCCAATTGAAAAGATGGAGTCTCAACAGTAAAAACTTCAGAATTTCTCTTACCCAATGCAACATAATCAAATGTGAAATGTGGATAACTTTTTTTTTTTGTTAGTTGTTGGCGCATCGGCTTCTGTGGCCATATTGCACCTTCCAAGGTTTTTGCATTTTCTACTCTGATCCAAGCCCGAGGCGGGATTCGAATCCGCGACCTTTGGGTTGCCAGGCAGGCACTTTACCCACCTGGCTAGCCCGGTCGGCATGTGGATAACACTAATTAAATTAGGTTAATTTTTGTTATAAAAATAATTTTATTGTTTACAAAGTATTATAAGTAAGTTAAACTTCCACACAAAAACTACTTAATAAAATTGGTAACGTTTCTGGATTCCATATTGAATCCTATCATCAGTCCTAATCGGGAAACAATTTAAAGTTGTTATCAACTGTACAGGGAAGAATGTCTTCTACAAACAGCTGAGAAGGATACAGGTTGTATAAAATTTGTTTTTTATTAAAGATTTTTTTTATTACTTTTTTATCCTAAAAAAAGGCTAGGATTGTTTTGCATCAGTTAAAATTAAGCTTTTAGTTGGAATATATGTTTTCTTGTATATCTGGACAGTTATTTTCTAGAAAGTTTCAGAAAAACACATTGTGTTCAGGTCCTTATATTCGGTATATTACAAAGTTAGCTCGCATTTCCCGCATTCCAGTTTCTCTGTTAATGTAGACAGGTTCGCTTATACATCATCTTAGTTTTCTGTGCTTAGGGCAAACATTTAGAGTTGAAATAATTTAAACTCATACCGGCTGGAAAAGATCTGAATTCGAATGTCATCAATGACGCAAGAAATTTTCATGGATCTTTTTCACAACCGGCCTGAGTTAGTTTGTCTCAAATGATGTTAGCGCAGTTTTTCTCCAGCAAACTGGGCTTTTTCGTCCATTTTTTATTTATTTTTTTATTTATTAATTAAAGCGGCCCCAGCCAACCTATGGCAATCCCGCTGTTATTTTTTACAAATAATTTAGCAGTACTCTAATATACTCCCTCTCCTGTTAGCACAAGTATAGAAAGGGAAAGACTTCCACGACCAAAACAGATACATATTTAAAAAAAAAAAAAAAAAAAACCTAAAAATGGTCAAATTACATAAAAAAATTTAATATCAGACAAGAGTCCAAACTCCGGTTTCAATCTTCCTTGCTCATCGCAAAGAGCTACATCTGTCAAAGTCTGTTGGTACCATGAACTCCGTTTAGGAAAGCCAGCACAAGGAGCTGGAGTTGCAGTGGATATAGCAAACTCATGCCCCCACCAAAGCAAAGGCATTCAGAATGATTGCACAGTTAAACTTCCACCCAAAAACTATTTAATAAAATTAGTAACGTTTCTGGATTCCATATTGAATCCTATCATCAGTCCTAATCGGGAAAGAATTTAAAGTTGTTATCAACTGTACAGGGAAGAAGAAAAACTCTAGGTAATCCAGCACTACACCATATCGCATTATCAATCCGAGGCTTTCAGATGCAGAAGTGTCTACTGCCTAACAAATATAGCAGTTGCAAAGGCCTGGAAACCCAATAGGTTCTTCTATTTATCAAGTAGAAATGTCTCGCAGCCTTCTGCCATAAGATTTAGATTACTCACCCGAGATACCAATTCAACTCTTAGATCGCTATACTCATCGCAGTTATACATAATATGTTCTCATGATTCGCTTTCGCCACAATGGCAACTAGATCTTTCAGCGATTCCTAACTCGCGCAACTTTGCATCACTCGAACCATGACCAGTCAATGAGAACATAGTTTGTAAGTTTTGTGCAAATCATTTAAACTTTATTGAGGCTGCATTTCTTATATCTAGGAAATATTTTTTTGTAATTCGTCTTTTATCACAAACACTCCACAGCTCCTGCTAGACATTTACCAGAGAGGCCCGGATTCTTGCCTTTTCCTTCTTTGGATCTGCCAAGATATCCATCTCTATATTCAGAAAAGAAATGGGAATGCCAGCAGAAGGAGTAAGCTAACGCACAATACACCAAATGCAGATCAATAGGCAATTTTCCAGTCACAACCTGCAAAGCTGGGGTCGACACTGCATGCCATGCGCATCCTAATGAGCATTACTCTTTGAATGGAACTGAGCTTCCTAGCATATATCTTTAGACTTACGCGCATAAACAAAATTGGTGCACCATACGTCACCATCGGGATAAATACATATTCATATAACAAGTTGAGCGCATTACCTTTTATTCCCCAGCCAACTCAAGTGATTCGAGTAATCATCCCAATAAATTCCCTCACCTTACCTTTTCAAACAGATATGTGATGTGTGAGTTGAAATTTAATGATCCATCAAGCATAATGCCTAAATACTTTTAATTACCTTGCCAATTTTAGGCTCTACCCATTCATTCTCGCACAACTGGGGGTCTTTGGAAACCATTGTCCTTGTTTTGGTTCCTGATACAGTCAGTTTATGTAACCACACCACAGTTAGGGTTTTTCGTCCAGCATACACTGAATCGATCACAGGATTAACACAATTTACAGACATAGTATATACGGCGTAATATAGTCGCTGAGGCGCCTGAAACCCTACAATAACCATGCAACCAACAATTTAAATTCTAAATGTTTACCTTTTTCTAGTTGTAGTTCATCTTTGTAACTATTTCTTGCATTAGCTGTCTCTGGGTGGATATATTCTTTGTATGCACTATACACATTTTGCAATTACAAAATCGTCAATGCATAGAATGGCATTCATTACATCCGGTCTGCTGCTGTTTTATGGTCCATAATGCTGTGTGCATCTTGGTTTTGCTGGGAGTAAGGTGGTGAGAGGTCCAGAAAATCGACCTCAGAGCACACGCAATTTACAGACAATATACACGGAGCAATATGGCCGACCCTACAACAACAACAACAACAACTGAGAGCCAAACAAACCATAGGGCCAGTTACTGATTGACGAATTCCATTCTAGAACCCCAATATGCAGGAAAATGAGGGGGAAGCAAATTCGAGGGAAGTCAAAAGACCCTTGGCATGGGAACTTAAACAAAGACTGCGGAGTTTGGGTCACAAGTAATTTAGAGTGACGGGTAACATTTTGAATTAATTAACAGAAAAAGCAGTACGTTTCTATGGTGCAAATAGTACTATGCCAAGTGTTCAATGAATTACGATAACCGTCTGCAAAGCAGGGAAGACCAAATCAGCATGTGGGAGAGAATTCAGGAAGATGGTCAGGGTACATGTACGAAAACCCATTTAAGTGCATATGGTAATTATGGCATTATTAAGAATGCATTATTAATCACAAAGCTAATAATAACAATACATAATTGGTTTAAAATTTATTAAATGTAATGTTTGGGATGGCCGGCTGCATAGCCGGACGTCAACCCAATAGAAAATATTTGGTGAACTATGAATTCATCGGCGCATTCTGTTCAACAATTATAAGAATAGATAGCTTCTTAAGGAAAATCTAAGAGCGATTTTTTTTTTTTTTTTTTTTTGCCCTTTCCAGTAAAATTTTAATTATTTCTCTGCCAATCATGTTATGAGTGACCGCAATAACGAAGTTGCAATCGTTATTAATGTTTTTATAGATATTTATGTGACCTTCCCTCGCAATAAAATCCTATGTTCGGAACTTCTGCTGCTTCAGCAACTGGATAATCGAGAGTGATGATATTACATACAAACAGTTTAATATTTACATGTATAATAATCACTTGATCAATTCATTTAATGCGTTTTCTACAGATAAAATTGCTGAAAGGTACTGGATGCTCCATATTTTTCACATTGCTGTGCGTGCGTGTGAGTGTGTCCACGTAAGCATGCTTCTTCGAATATTTCTACAAAAATATGCGAAGGAGATGGAACTGACAGACATATGAGAGTGAAGGTCAGGAAATCCTGCACAAAGCTTGTAAGGAGAAAGCATAAGACTTGTCCTATATAAGGTAGAAACAGAAAGAGTTTTTATCAATAATGACTGAATTATTTATCAGGCAGGCGTCTGAACATAGAAAGGAAACCCACCGTCAGAATCAACGCGGATAAACAGGAGAATGTAGAAGGCAGAAGCATGGGTCAGAGAATGGAACATAATCCTATAGAAAGAAATAAAGTTTAAATAAGGCTGGAAATGCTAATAAGTGCTACAACTAAAAATAAAATAACTTTATTTCATTCTGTATTTTTAAAATTAATCCTTAATTAAATTTTAACTGCCACTAACATTAGCATTCACTATCGCTAAATAATACTTCACTATCTTCAATTAATACGGGCTACAAAATTTTACGGCAGCAACTTTCTCCTTTGACACCAATCCCTCCCAGGCCCTCACTGGTAGGGAGGAATTTCACGAACCCGGAATGCCTGAGTTAGTACTACCGTATTTGACCAAAAAATAAGCCCCCCCCCAAAGACACACAAAAATTTACCCTTTTAAAATAATGGGGGAGGGGGGGATATAGCGGTCCGTACAGAAAAAATCTATGTATTTACGTCTAACTACATCTATGTATTTACATATATGCGAACTCGATTCCAATCGAATGTTACCAATTAGTGGAGCTCCAATGGAAATGCACCTTCTCTAATCTGGAGCTATTATACCGCTCATTGACCCAAAAATTTAAATTAATACACTTTACGTATATTTAACTACATGCAACGTAAAAATTTCTTATTCTGAGTTATTCTAATTGATAATGCAACAATATTGGAGATGCTGTTTCTAGAGAGATTTATATTTCAACATTTCCAGGATCAGTGGTCGTATCTACTTTTTATGCGGGAAAACGTTTTACCTGGAAAATTTCTTACGCGGGGAAAATAATACATTACAATATACAAAGGTGAAGCTGAGACTTATGAAACCAAACCTAAAGGGGAAAACTTCTTATGCGGGAATTTCTTATCCCGGTTCTACTGTATCTGTAAATTTCGCGTGCTCTGTGGCCGATTTTCTTGTTTACTGAACAAAAAACCCGAGTTTCCAGGAGGAAAAATCCGTGCATCGCTCGCAGGACACCAACTAACTCAGCCATGTTGTGAAGAATGCACATAAAACTTCCTCGCGTCGTTCATGGTATTCGAACCCATCGTCCTACACCACATCCAGTGTGTGTGTGGGGGGGGGGAAGATGCTTATATGCATTGTGGTACTCGCGAGGGCAAGATTATGAGAGTGTGAACATAAAGCCCAAGCTTAACCAAAGCCATCCGAAAATAACTACGTCAGTGTTTAAATTTCAAAGAGAAAAAAACGTGACCAGAGCGTACTGGCTGCTGAGTATGAATCACGTGAAGAAATAAATGTGGTCAATTTTTAACCTATTAATTCATAATTGTATAGTAATAAGTCAGTTATGTGTACTGAAGGGAAATTAGAATGAAAAATTTTTGACATCATACCATCACTGACGTCAAAATTTGGCGAACTCGTTCACCAGTGTAGCGCTGTGTTCCAAAATCCTTTGGAACTGCCACTCACTTTGGAAAGTTCAGCTGTATACCGACTCCATTCAGAAATAGTTGCTTTCACGTCTGCTGATGACAACACAAACATTTAAACGCTATATCTCTCAAACCTTTCTTCAAAGAAGAAAAAAAACGATCTGTGAATTTTCTCTTCAAAATCATCCAAAGGTATATACAGTAGTAGATCAGTAGAATACTCTTTATATTTCACAGGCACGCTTGCATACGTGAGTGGTTATTTATTTTTTTAATTTCCGTTGGGATGTTCTATCTGTTTGCGTTATACACCGTATAATATATTGCTTTCCACATTATTTTCCGTAATTTTTACATGATTTATAGAAGTAGTCACAGCCTCTATGGATTGGTTTCTGCAAGTGATTAATCCGATCGCTGAAGCTGCGAGTGTTGAGCTATCTCATAGCAGTCAGTGGCTTATTCCCAGCAGAGAAGTGTCGACATCTTTTCGATACATGATGTAGATGAAGTTTGAATCTAATAAGAAGTAAAAGTAATTTGCATAACATCCGCTGCATTACAAATCAACAAGTTTGCCATGAATTCACTAGAGGAAGAAAGGAAAACAAAACAGTAAATCAGCACACACCTTCATCTTAAATACATAAACTGAGTTCTGTTAAATCTCATCATAATCAATCACGACCAAAACCACTTCTGTATAGGATCAGATCAGTAAGGAGGGGGGGGGGGAGAGAGAGAGAAAAGGGAATCACCAAGGAAGAGAAGAATGATGATATCCAGCTCAGGACCCTGGGTGTGCCAAGCCCATACTCACCAGTTGTGAGCCCCCCATAGGTAACTGAATTGAATTTATAAAGTTAAAAATAAAAGATCCACTGGTATCAAGAAAACTAACCCGTACATCAAACTTTCACCACCAGCTTGAAACGTTGACACCTGGCACAAGTCCATTGTTTATGCTGTTGTGCCATACTTGTGCTCTTGCCACAGTATAGCTTGAAAAAACTGTAACTGGAATTCGTCGGACAAAATAACCTTTTTCCACTTCTCAACTGTCTGCTATTGGTGTTCCTGTGCTCATTTCATCCGTAGCTGTTTGTTTTGACAAGATAGTAACCCGGCGCTCCCTCCTTAACAGAGTCTGACACACTGTGCATTTCTGTATGCCCCTTTGCACGTCACTGTTGCAATTCGCTGTAATTTGACTGATTGTGACCAGTTTGTCACACTGCACGATTCTTTCCATCCTCCGCCAGCCTCTCACACAGCAAACTGTTTCTGGCCGCAGGAATGCCACTGGCTTGGTGTTTTCTGGTTGTTGAACAATTCTCGGTACTCTCTAGACACTGTTAGTATTAGTATTATTCATATAGTGAAAGGAAATTACAGTGTTTTACAGCACTAGCCAAAAAAATTATAAAATTATAATTAAAATTTATATATTTATTTTTAATAATAAAACAAAGACAAATATACAAAAAGTACTTTCTTCGCATAGGTAACTATCCTGCTGACCTTTGAATTTCTTTAAGCCCTGACCCACAGAGGTAACTTATTCCAGTAATTAACGACCCACTGGCTTAAAGAAAACTCCGTGCAATTTAGTTTAAACTTCTCTCTCCTTCCTAATTTGAATTTATGGCACCTAGTTACGGACGTCACCACCAAATATGGAGGATGCGGAAAGGTCAGGGAATGACCACCGCATATCCCGGAGCAATATGGCCTTAGTTGCTAATGCTCCTAAAAAAAACCAAATAACAAATAACTAGTTACGGAATCATTTATAACTGTGAAAAATTTCGCATCCATTCATTTTTCCGCTCACCCATCCCTCTCAGGGCCTCGTATATCTCAATCAGGTCTCCTCTAAGGTTTCCAAGCTCTAGCGCCCACATAACTGCAACCTTTCCTCATATGGACGCCCTTTTTCCGATCTCACTAGGGGCATTGCCGTCTCTGGACGCTTCCAAGGAGATAGATGGTTTTTTTTTTTTTTTTTTTTTTTAGGTGTGCTGTCTCCATATTTGAGCACTGAATTCCAAGTGCAGTCTTACAATCGCCTTATACAGTGAGATTATTATCTCCCTACCTCTACAAACTAATGTCCGATAAATTATCGATGGGACACCATGGTCCTTCCTTGTCGATTGCCTACAAAGCTCAGAGCACTTCATGTCCGATCATATCCTAACTCCTAAATTCTTCCTCTACTGTTAATTAATCCAATCCCACCAAGTTGTGCTTGATTATCCTAGCGAAGTGCCACAGTTCGAGATTTCCCGCTCTGATTATTATACCGCATCCAGAGTCTCTTAAGGCTTACTACTGGCTCACTCTTTCACTAAAATGCTAGTGTCACATAATAATAATAAAAAAAAATTATTAATAGAAATGTAAGACACGATTCCCGCTACCAGCAACCAGATGAATCTAACAATTAACTAGACACATTACATTAAGTACATACAAAGCAACGTAGGTACGAGCATAGCAAATATACAGAAACTGCTAATAGTTCGTTTTCATCAACATAAAGCTAACATAATCAGATTTGAATTACAATTTGAGCTGGTTCTTCTGAGATAGTGATTACAGGGCTTATATTATATTATATAGTTAATATAACATGATACAGCACATTGAGACAGTCTGGAAATCTTTCACTGGGAGTTATTACTAGTTCCGTTGACAATTCCAGGAATGTTGACGGCACGTGAATATTCTTACTTCGTGCGTATACACACGGTACGGACATGCGACATATTTTTGACGAGGCAGTCGACTCCTAGGATGATAGGGTTTGTTTGTTATTTGGTTTTTAGGAGCATTAGCAACCGAGGCCATATTGCTCCGGGGATATGAGGTGGTCATTCCCTGACCTTTCCGCATCCTCCGTATGTGGTGGTCACGGGCTCGAACCCCGGTCTAATCGAGAAGTGTGTGCTATGCACTGCTGCTCCTGCCCACCTAGCTACGGAAGCGCCTTGGATGATGGGGGGGTAGAGGCTATGGGAGAGTATATATGAACCATGCTAAATAGATTAATCTACCCTTCGAAGACCCTTATGATTTTGTACAAGACTACATTTGCAAAAGTGTTATAATTCTTTGAGTTTTCTAGATTTTTATCCAAGGTTTTTCACACAGCGTGTTGTATAGATTCTCAGTTATTTCACATAAATATATTTTTTATTTTAAAAAAATGTAGTTACAGTGAGGAGGAAGTGTAAAAGAATAATTCCACCTAGGATTCTCCCCCTCCCCATCCTGCCCTTTCAACAAAGGACACGGAGAAAGGCACCAATATAACTATGAAAACAGTGGAAGTAAATATTTCACAAATTCAAGTTGAATAATATAGTTAGATATCACATAAAACAAGATGGAAACGCGTATCTACGGTTAAACATTTAGAAGCCAGTGCATCACGTGCGTTATTATTCTTGTATGCATCTGTATTATTGATCTTGCAGTGAGCAGGTGTATTTTACTTCCAGGTTTCTGCATGTCTTTCCGTATTATACGTTCATAACTGATACTATACATTATTTTGTTGAGTTAGAAGTACATATTTTCAGCATAACCGACGAAGTCCCTTCTCGTTGATGGATTGATTGCATAAGTGTATCTTTGGAAACAGAAGTATTTCATAAAAAAGTAATAATACTTTCCACCTAGTTGAAAGCTTGGTTGAATTAATTAGTAGCCTATCTGTAATATAATTAGTGATGTTATTAGACATCAAGAACTTTTCTGTATATTTGTTATATATATATAACAGTTGATTAGATTATTAAATGGAATCTTTAATTTAGAAACGTTGGGTCATCCTTTTGGTTTCATAAATAACAGAGAGAGAGAGAGAAAACGCGCTCGGAAAATCTACTACGAAGACTGTCAAGTTATAACCCTACGAGCAGAGAAAGGAGTTACATTACTCAGTGATAACATTTTTTAAGTCGTCGCAAAAACAAAGCATTAGCAAAAAAAAAAAAAAAAAAAACAGTTAAACAAACTGCGACTTTTTTGTTGTTACTGTTATATATTAAACTTCCTACTTGTGTTTCTTATCTTCTGCTCCACTAAACTTTTTCTTAATTCATTCTGTAAGCATGCCATTCCCAGTTATCATCTTCTAATTACGGTAATGACTAACATTCCCTCGGGTTCCTCTGTTCACTATTTTATTGAACGCTTCATAAACAAAATAAATGGCTTTCTTTCCGGATCTTAATGAAGCTAGTTTTTCAATTAAATCTCGGCACACTTGAGTGGAAGGAGTTTGCAGCATCTTTCACGCTGTTCTCAATCCCCAAAGGTATTGCTTACTCGCATTAAATCAGCTCCGATTGTTCGGACAGTGATCAGCCAACTCATTCCATTTCTTACGGTTTTTATTTTGCCTCGGTTAAGACGTTTTGAAAGGTCTGGCTGTCTTTTATTTTCATATCAGTTCTAAACACCGTCTTTTGTTATTCTGCGTTGTTTTTTTTTTTTTTTTTTTTTTTTTTTTTTTTTAGCGCGATAAGGTGTCCTGGAGAAAGCAGTCTTATTACATGGCTGTATAATCGTTTGATGCATTCAAGTTTGCGTTATTGTAGTCGTTAGGGGTCTCTTACATTCTTCATAGTTCGAAGATAAAAAAGGATTTGCCACTCAAAATAAATGAGTTCTTTGAAAGGTGATATTTCTGCATTAAGCCATGTCTTTTCTGGTTCCTTTACAAGAGTTCTTACAACTGCACTTTTGCCTAAATGAACTGTAATATTTAAATACGAATATATTTAAAAAATACCTCTGCTCTGCTTGGAAACCTATTTCTTAAGAACTAGTTATCCTCACGTTTAATCTGCTGAAAGGTGTAGTACCATTGATAATTTAATAATGCTTACTGCTTAATTTCTATTCAGAATTATCGTATTGTTTTTAAGTAACAAAAATAATGAGAAATTCTACACGTCTCGTGGTCTTATTGATGTGCATTACGATGTTTGTGCGGTTTTCATAACATTAATCTCTTATTAATGATGCTCCAGTAGGTTCATTCATTTCTTTTCTCCATGTCAGCAGTTTCTTTTATCTTTGCTCTTGGCTTTTGAAGTAATTGACGTATAAGATGGATAAAAATGAGCCGAAGGAAAAACAGTAAATAAAAAAGATGACGATTAATCGTTTCCAATGTCACCGTAAAAAAATAATAATAAAAAATTACCGAACACCGAAGTCCTCGTCTTCTGTTCTCCTTAGAATTTGCCTGTTTCCTAATTTCTCCCTTCTCCGTTCTTAGTTCCCATTGTTAGTTGCCCTGCGGAAGAATAACTTGAAGTATCTTCACCGTTTTCAGCATCATCACTCGTAGGGTCGTTTTCTTCCTGACTCAGATACTTACAGAAAGACAAAGCGACTGTTCTCTCTTGTTGTGAGAGCTCCACGAGCAGCCCGGTGAACGTCAGGAATGCCAACCACATCGCTAGTACTAGTTAGAATAGTCAGTGAAAGCCAGAAGAATCTTTTTTGCTACTGAACTGTTGCCTACTGTGTTGTTTTGTTCGGTGACTGCTATTAAGGAGACTACATCCAGTGTCATAAAGCGGGTCTTGATTATTATGCTGGAAATACTGATGCATTAGGATAGCTGGCTTACAAGAAAAATGACTGTCATCTTACTCCCTTCCCAACGCTGTGATCAACGGTTATCTCCAAAGAAATTTGAGACCTCCTCCAGTAAAAATCGCCCAATAAACACCTTCTTAACTGGTTATGAGCCTCTTGCAGCGAATTCATATTTAGTGTTTTTGCATAGTGTTAATAAATGTGATCAATCATGCAGCTTCACTTTGAATGTAAATCGTTTAAATACTATATGGATTGATGAAGGCTTAATTTATGTGAAAGGCGCAATTTCCCTCCTCATAAAAAGATGCCATTTGTGGAACGTGAGAGAAGAATGAGTCTACGCTTGCTATTAAATAGCTTAAGCAGATTGCTAGCTATAATACTCAGCGGTTGAGAATATATAATTTCGTTCTTAATTTGTAATTTCTATAAAATATTGTCTTCATTTCAATTCTTTGTTTATTTTTCTATAGTCGGCCACTGTATTTTCACTTTTGTATTAGTAAACCGATACCACATCATCCTTTGCATCATTTTCATTTGCTTATTCTTTCTGTTAATCCATTTCTGAATTTTCTTTAGGTGCGTTCGCAAATACGTAAGCGCAAATATGAATTTTTTTTTTTTTATCAGGCATGATAAATATTTAATAATCCCAATATGTTTAATTTTCTCTTTATTATACTTTCCAGTATTACTTAAATATCAATTGAAATGATCTAAATGCGAATTTTTTTTTTTATTATACCTGAGGAGTTGAGTTTATTTTAGTTGCGAGGAGGCAGAGAATGTCCCCACACTGTTACGTATGGGTCCGTTCTGCACCAACAAGGTATTAAAGAACCACATATCAATAAGCGTGAATGGCAGCGTGGTCAAAAAAGTCAGGACACATATTGATCTTGGTCTTAAAGGGGACGAAAACCTAAACTTCACACCCCATTTCGGACATGTAAAGAAGAAAACTTACGCAACACTATGAACCTCCAGACAGGAACTGGTAGGTATCAGGAACCCTGAACTTGTAAAACAATATATTTTAAGATGCGTCATCCCCATCCCGCTCTACGCATCTCAGATTTGGTCTTCTGCCCGAGACGCTACCTTTCCTGGGTTTAGAATATTGGATGCTGAGATGGTTAAACAGGATCACTACGCAGCTATTTACAGTCTCAAGAGCCATTTTATATGCCAACTTGGATGTCACGCCTTGGTCTCACATAATTGTCACCAAGAACATTCTCACGCTTGCAAAACTGCTGACCGGGAGAATCGACTCGCCGAAAACTGACTACCTGCTGACTCGGCCCCATATGACGCAAAGGTGGGCGAATAGGACACCATCTCCTCCACTCAGTAGCGCGCTCACGCAGCTGGGAAGCCTTCAGCGAGTTTTTCCTTTTAATACCATTAAGATCTACAACGATCTTCAAGCAGACCCAGAAATTCTTTGCACAGAGAGGAGGTACAGGACTGAAATGTTTCAAAATTTATTACTCCATCTATAAATGTTGAGTGAAGCCCACAGATGAAAACAAAACAGAATTCAGGAAATGAAGAATGAACGGGTCGGGATTGTTTATGCTTCTGTTATGTTTACATTATACGTCTTATCTTTCTGTGAACTCGCTGTAAATAGTGGTGTAGATGTGAACATTCTATAATTCCTTGTAAAATACAAATGATGCTTGTGCTCTCTTTCTATCTGCCCGTCATGTAAAATAAGGCAATGATATGTATAATGTAATTAATTAGACAATGTATATTTTGTATAATTACGATATGTATAAATTATAAATGGATAATTATGTATATAACTTATATTTGTATATATGAATGTGCACCCCCTGGTTAACAGCAGTAAGCGGGTGTCTCTTAGGAGAAAATAAAGATGATAATAATAATAATAATTCTCAACTTAATCTTTTTATTTTATTTTATTTTATTTATTTATTATTTTTTTGGCTCTAAGTCGTGCCAATATAAATTGAAATGATAAAAAGCGATTTTTCTTATCATCACCCCTATTAGGACTTGTTGGTCAAAGTATCAATCAGTAGGTGCTCGTGTTTTTACCATCTGGATTTCGGCTGGGGTTCCTCCGGGTGAAGTTCTCTGCGGGCTCCTTTTCACCGTCCTCATCCATCTCCTGGCTTAATAATAGGCCAGATCTGGTCTGCTACGGTACTGATATTAAAATCCATTCCCATTACCACCATTCATAACTTTGTATATGATTGATTTAACACGAGGCTCCAATTTATGGTTGTACACCTTAATCAATTCGATCTGAAGACAATTCCACAGAAATTGGAATGTAAGTTCAATTACAATTAGGCATTCTGCAGGTCAATTTTAAGGCTTTATTTTTGCTTCAAGTTTTGTAAATATCAATTAAATTGATCAAACGTGAATTTTCCTTTCTTCAACTGTACAGGATGTGGTGATCAATATCAGTATTCCGCCTTATAAACAAGATCCCTCCTTTCTTTCATCCAGACAACCCTTTTTAGATTCCCCGATTCGAACAGTCTTTAAGCATACTGATCTGGAAGTCTTAACTACATTTTAAAACACTGTCTTGAAATACTCCTTGCTAATGGTAGCAGCCTGAGATGGAATGCTTAAATGGATATCTCGGTGGTATAGCCACCAAAAGAGGATCAGAGTAAAGTACATAAATACGGTTGTTTACTTTCTACTACTGTTTTTTTTTTTTTTTTTTTTTTTTTGCAATCGAGATACGTACCTCAACTGCTTCTGCTAAAACTTGGCTTCCCATATAGATTACCAACATTTCTAGAAACCTTCCGTCTGTTCAACGATCGCCAGTATGGATTCCGTCAGTGTCGGTCCACTGGTGATATTCTGGCTTATATTACTCATTTATAGACAAATTCAATGGAAAATTTCGGTGAAACACAAGCAGTTTCTCTTGACATCTCAAAGGCTTTCGATCGTGTTTGGCACAAAGGTCTCCTAAACAAGTTTCCACCTTATGGTTTGGCAACATTGTTTGTTTTTTTTTTTTTTTTTTTTTTTTTTTTTGTAATTGGTTATCCAGTTTTCTCTCTGCCCGCTCACCCTCAGGGAGCGGTCAGAGAGAAAACTGCTCACTGAGGGTGATGATAAGTGGCTCTCTGTCTTCTAACTTTTCCACTAATGCTGGTGTCCCCCAAGGTTCAGTTCTTTCCCCCACTCTTTTCCTCTTGTATATTAATGACCTTCTTTCATTGACCGGAAATCCTATCCATAGTTTTGCTGATGATAGCACATTGCATTCCACTTTCCAGTTTGAGAAACCTCGCCCTGCTCAATCAGCTTCAACTTCTCGAATACCCGCTATCAATTCCTTAAATGTCGATTTCTAGGTAATTCTCGGGTGGGGTAAAGACAACTTAGTTGATTTCAATCCTTTTAAAACTCAGTCCTGTCTTATATCTCGCAAAAAGGATTCTTCTGCTGCTATTCTTATCTTTGGTGACACTCCGATTTCTAGACATGATGATATATCTCTTTTGGGGATTACTCTGACTTATAACCTCTCTTGGCACAAGCACATTACAAATATTGCTTTCTCTGCATCTAAAAAACTTGGTTTACTCTTTCGCTCTCGGCGTTACTTTTGTTCCAAAGAGTTCTTCACTCTGTACAAATATCAAATTCGCCCTACCATGGAATATTGTTCCCACATCTGGGGCGGTGCCATCAAAACCTCTCTCAGGCTTCTAGATTCCATTCAGAAAAGGGCAGTTTGGTTAATTAATGACTCATCTCTAACAGAGTCTCTCCACTCTCTTTCTCATAGACGTACTGTTTCTGCTGCATGCGTTTTCTACAGATACTTCCATGGGCACTGTTCTTCTGAATTGGCTTCTATAATTATTCCACACCCACTCTCTTTCAAAACAGTCCGAACATGTGCCGCTACCAGCCAACATCCACTTACTGTCCAACTTCAAACTCACAGAACCAACTTTTCATCTTCCTCGTTTATTCATTCAACTGCCGTTTTCTGGAACAACCTTCCTTCATACGTATTTCCTGAAAATTACAGTCTACAGAAGTTCAAGTCTAATGTCAACACATATCTTCTTTCGTCTTCTCAACCTCCAAGGCATGCACGGTATGGGTTGGAGGTTGAGAAGGCCCTTTAGTACTATAGGTTCTAATCCTTCTCGTGTTTGTGGTTTTCATTAATTAAAAAAAAAAAAAAAAAAAGCACAAACCAACATAGAAAAAAAAGTTGCCTTAGCATAGAAGAACAGTGGTCAAGTCGCTCAGCATACAAAGGTTTCCTGCTCAGATATATATCTGCCGTCTAGTAATTACAGTTAATGGTAGGTACAGTTTCTTCGCCTTTATTCTAGATGTGATGCTACTACTGGAGGGTAGACTCAGCTCTATACGTGCTTTACAATCTCACCTCATAGAAATGACTAGCCCATTTTTATAATGTTTTTCGCTTATGACCATTCGCTGATCCGAACAGGTGACAGTCTATAGAAGGTCAGAACTGCATGGCAGGCGGGGTTGCTTTGCATTGCGTGTTTCAGCCATTCTTCGCAATTTACAAAGCTATTATTCGAAAAATAAAAAATAACCCGCAGATAATGGTCGGAAGAGTGGCAGTATATGTAGTTGTAGTCCTGAATGAAAACTTTGTAAAAGACATTCAAGAAAGTAAAGTGTACTTTCCTGATAACTGCCATCAAAAAACTTCTGACGTTCAACACAACGACGGTAAATCTCACTTTGCTGCCTCCGCAAAAGCATAAATGGCGAAGAATAGTGGTTGGGAGCATCTTCCAAAAATGTAAATAGTGGGAGAACAATTTCTACAAATATAAATTGTTCTTTGCGAATTACATTTTTGTGTAGTAGATAGAATAGAGGACCTGACCTGATCTCGGTCCGTCAGTCTATCTGCTTTTTGGAATGATTATGCGGGAGGCAAAACTGTGAAAACGATGGTCCAGTCGAAGAGACTATCTCAAAAGATGTCCGTTTCGCACTTTGCAACTGGCTACGCATGGTGCGTAGCCAGTTGCAAAGAAAGAAACGGACATTCTTTGAGAGGGATTTTGAAGCACCTTCAGCGATAACGACGTCGTAAGATCTTTCTACTCGTTTTGTCAAAAAAAAAAAAAAAAAAAAAGGGACGGATGTGTGAGGTAAATTGTCTCAATGTGCTGAGAAGTAACACTTAACTCACTTTTTTTTTTTTTTTTTTTACATAACTTGGCGTTTTAAAATACTCATTAGACTTAGTGCAGCCCGTATATTACTATGCAGCGAAAGCAAGACAGGCACTCCTAAATATCCATAAATTTCAAAAAATGGTTTATAATCGATGGGACATGTCCTTAAGATGTCTTCCTCTAACAAGTAAGATATGTCCTTAACATGATCACCCCCCCCCCTCGTATGACAAAGAAAACAGCAATGAGTTCTTTACTTATGTAAACTCTAGAAGGAAGGGGATGAATCCACTCGATATCGATGGTTCAACTGTTGATGACCCTGCTCAGGTAGCTAAAAAACTAAATGAATATTTTGCATCGATATTCACACATGAGGAGTTATTCAGAGAGGGGAATGCCAGAGGTGTATTCAACTCTGGCAGTAAGCTAGATAATCTTGTAATAACTGAGAGAAAGTGGAGGAGAAATTGTTGAAGATAAACACAAGAAAGGCAACTGGGGTGAATGGGATCTATCCAGTTATATTAAAGGAGGCAGCAAAGGAAGTAAGCAAACCCTTAGCCATAATTATGAGAGCTTCCTTGGACTCAGGGGAGATACCCATAATCTGGAGATGTGCAAATGTGACCCCAATTCACAAAGGAGGATCAAAGGCTGACACAAGTTATTATAGACCTGTGAGTTTAACTTCTGTTCCAGGAAAATTAATGGAGGAACTCGTTAAAGAAGCACTGCAGGATCATCTAGACAAGACTTCAGTTATAGCTCGGACACACCATGGTTTTGTTAAGGGGAAGTCTTGCTTGACCAATTTGATTGGATAATATGATGCAGTTACAAAAGAACTGGATGCAGGGAATAACTTTGATATTATATACTTGGATCTTAGAAAGGCTTTTGATACAGTTGCACATGGAAGACTGCTGCACAAATTGGAGCAGTGTGGCATTGGAGGCAAATTGCTGCTATGGATAAAGGGGTGGTTGACGGGGAGAAGACAGAGAGTGGTAATCAATGGACTAATGTTATTAGTGGAGTTCCTCAGGGTTCAGTGTTGGGTCCATTATTGTTTTCTGTATTTATAAATAATATTGATGATGGTATATCAAGCTTAATGTCCAAGTTTGCAGAAGATACAAAGGTTGGCAGGGTTGTTAAAGACCCTACTGACGCTATGCTGCTGCAACAGGATCTGGAAAGGTTGAGCAGATGGGCTGAGAGGTGGCAAATGAAGTTTAACATTGACAAATAGAAAATACTACATATGGGAAACAGCAACCCCAGAGCAACATATCAACTCGGTGGTACTACATGACGGTGGTAGAGAATGAAAAGGACCTGGGGATAATTGTGCAGGCAGATATGAAGTTCTCTGAGCAGTGCAGATGGGCTGCAAGAGTAGCTCATGGTGTCTTGTCAATGATATACAGGAGTTTTTCTAGCAGGGATAAGGAGGTGATTATTCCCTTATGTAAGGCAATGGGCAGGCCATACCATGAGTACTGTATACAGGTCTGGGGGCCTCATTTCAAGAAGGATGTAGAGCTGCTGGAACGAGTACAGAGAAGGGCAACAAGATTAGTGAATGGAACAAAGGGTTGGTCTTACGAAGAAAGGCTTAAGTTTTGCAAATTAGAGTGTCTGGAGACTAGGCACCGGCGAGGTGAAATGATAGAGGTGCATAAAGCCTTGAATGGTTTGAGCATGTTCAATGCTGATGGGATTCTTCCTCTTGCTCAAAATAATCACCTGAGAGGGCATAAATTCAAATTGAGGAAAGACAGATGTAGGAGGATAGATGTGCGGAAATTTGTCTTTAGCTAGCGGGTAGTTGGTTGGTGGAACAGACTTCCATCCCTTGTTGTGGAAGTTGATAGCCTAAATAAATTTAAGGCTCAGTTGGAGAGGTATTTCGAACGAACGGAGGGGTGAAGTGAAAGGTTTTTTTTTTTTTTTTTTTTGGCTGATGCTGCATAAGCTTGCTTCCTTGCATCATATGCCTCTAATAATGCTAATGACGCTCATGATTGAACATGAGAGTCATGATCGAAATTGAACATGTTCGTTTCCTGTGTCCAATACATGTTCGATATAATAAATAAATAATACGTATATTATATAAAAAGAGGTGAATTGAGAAACAATGCATTTGTTTTACGTAATGATTTTAATCTAATAATCAGCTTTCCCGGCAAAAATGCCGAGAACTAGTTTTTAATATGTATTTCTTCCCGGTATGTATTACAATTAATACCTCGCCTAATGGGGAGGGGGCTGTCTGCTAAATCGGACTGTCTGTTAACCTCGACAGAAATACAAAAAGGCGTCGAAGTTACTAAAATATTATGAAAAACGTTATGTAATGGAAGTGGAAATTTGGACTAAGCTAATTCAGAGTGGCGCCTCCGTAGCCGGGTGGGCAGGAGCAACAGTTAATAGCACACGCTTCTTGATTAGACCGGGGTTCGAGCCCGTGACCACCAAATACGGAAAATGCGGAAAGGTCAGGGAACGACCACCGCATATCCCGGAGCAATATGGCCTTAGTTTCTAATGCTCCATATAACAAACTAATTCAGAGTCCGAAGAGCTCTCCAGTACCATTAGAGAAGGTTTAGATGACATCCTACTGATGTCTGAGATGTTCGGTAGGCTGAGTGAAGGTGTTGAAAGAAAAATCCCAGCATTTTTCTTTACTCAGAAAATATTTTAATGAGAATCAAATATTAAATTGAATTAATTTTTAACTGATGGTAAATATCATTCGACTGCAGCAGTTAAGTTATCGGGTTGTGGTCCGTACAGACGAAAAGTCTGGTTCAGTGGGTGATTCTCGTTATTTCGGAAATCCGTTACTTGAGTTCCATTAAATAGAGTGTTTACTATATATCTTTAAGGCCGGTCTGTATGCTTGGTAAAATGAAAATCAAATGTACTTCGGGTTTGGAATGATATTCTATACCTGCTAAGATTGATTAAGAACAACCTCGAATTAAAATAAATCGGTCAACTACTGAGTACCAGGCACTCAGGATAACGGGTCCATAGTCACGAATGGTCGTTAGTGTATTATCTCAAACAGAGAGCTTTATGGTAACTGGAAAAAAAAGTTTCTAGTACCCCTGCTTGGCTCAAAACTGAGGAACTAACGAAAACATTGTCCATTTGAGTCTTTCCAGTTGTTGTGAATAACAAGGGTGGGAAAAGCAACCCCGACTTCTTCCTGGAGAAGCGATTAAAGTTTTGGAGGAGAAGCGACTGGTAGGTAAGGGCCGTGCAAGACTCCGCGCAGGCACCTCCCCACCACTACCATCTCCTCAACACTGGCTCTCTGAGTACCTCCTTGCCGGGACAACTACAGCTTTGAAAATTGTTAAAAAATACTTCTCGTCGCAAAATTTATAAATGACCTTTACAGAATCATTAACTAATTATTAAGCAATCTTTCTATCACCAAAAGGAGAGAAGGAGAGTTACTTAGTACAAAGAAGCGCGCTATCGAAGTGCAATAAAAAATTTTGGTTTTTTTTTTTTAATTTTAACACAAAAAGTAAATAATAGATTTCAATTGGAATAATTTTTCCCATGATAAGCAGCGAATAACGCATACCTAATATAATTTTAAAATTTTTAGCTCCATTAGGGACGGAAATAGAGGGGGGGACACAAAAATATTACTCACATTTTCCTGTCTGGCGCCGCTATTTTTAATTTAAAAAATATTTAAAAATTATATTTTAAGCCTACTCGTTGAGCTCTTTCCAACGGTGTATAATAAACTATAAGTTGTCGACAACATTTCCCCCCCCCCCCATTTCTCAGACAAATTGTTGTCAACAACGATCAATATGGCATAATTGGCCCACATGATGTACAAACCCATGCAAAATTTCAAGTCAATAGGTTGAGTGGTTCCAGAGTTACAGTGCTGGGACAGATAGACAGACAGACAACCGAGTGACATTATAAGGGTCCTTCGCTAGACTACGGACCCTAAAAAGAGAAAAAAAAATAAATAATAAATAAAGAAAGCCGTTAAGAATTTCTTCCAGTTATGGATCTAATTTTGATTATTTTTGTGACAGAATTATGGCGAAATCACAGTTTGCTTATAAAGATAAAATAAAATTATTAATACTGTATAGTGTAATAAATAACGATTTTTTCAATTCCAACAGGAAACTGCATCTTATATGCAGCGATAATGGGACTATTCTGATCGCACATTTATTTTCATATTTAACCGCAGTTTCGAATATGAAACAACTAAGATCACTTATTTCAACAATAATTAATAGGAACATTTTTGAAACTGTATGTCGAATCTTTATAATGTCAAAATTAAATAACAGCCACCACGGTAACTACTAGAATATGAGAAACAATGCGATGACATGTCGCTTACAAAGCATTAATATTTACACAATGCACGGTATTCACGTTTCAGCGTAATCCAATCACACAGAAATTTTGTAATATATTCACGTTCACACTTATTGCTTAAATAAAGAGGTTCGAACGACCTTTCCTGACCTTTATGTTAATGACATCATCTAGAAAGTTAATACGATACCTATTAATTTTCTGTAATCGGAAACCAAATCTAGAAGTATTTGATCATCCTAGTGATAAATTGGCTTCCAAATCACCCCGAAATATGAATACTGCAGGAAGTTCGGTGGAAGAGCCCTTCGTTAAAACGAATACTTCGAAGAGGTCTTATGTTTCTTCCATGGCGTGGCTGTCTTTGAAAGCAACGCTGTAATTAATTCACACAATTCTCCTTCTTAAATCGCCCCAACTCAGACTACAAGGATTAGCCAAATGGAAAGAACGGAGAAAAAATACTTGGCGATTATATTTACTGGAAGTAAGGAATTCTGGAGATCTTATTCTATTCGGTGGTGGTTCAGACGGAATTGATTTGCAAGGCAAGTAATCCTGTCAGTAAGCTTTCAAGACAGCAGTGGGAAACCTTTCGGGTAAGAAAATATTCGCAGTTTAATTATGCGACTTTCTCTAATATCAATTCCGTTAAGAAAACTAGATATTCGAGATAGTAAGATACGGAAATTATTCACAAGAATCAGTAGCAGCGGATTCTGAGAGAACAAAGTTGATGATACAATCCTTCCGACCATTTTTTTAAACGAAAATCAAGAACAGATTGAAAGGAGTAATTAACCTATACATAACAAAAAAAAAAGAAGATAAAATTCTTATTTTATCTTTAAACATAATCTTCGCGAATTCAGCGTTCCTCCTGAAAAGAACTTTGAAACGGGTATCAAAAGCATGACTTCTTTGTTTTCCTTTCATCTGTATAGGTTAAATAAAATCAACCACCACAACACATTGTGAGTCTCTTGTTAGATTATACTTTTAAACAATTTCCGCTGTGTTGTTATTAGTCAAGAAACGCATGGGCGAGTAATTTAAAATCAAAGCGATATATCAATTGAGTCGCTGAGAGTATTAGCAATTGGTTGACTAATACGCCTCTCCATGGCCTAGAAGGAACGAAGTTTTGGACTGTTTCCTTTCAGATGAACTTGAACCTGGAACGAGTTTATATTTTTACAAATTAACTATTTTGGAGCTTTCCCGCTTGAACTATATGGTTTTCAGTATTCAAGTTCCTTTGCTTTCGGAGAAAATTCTGGGAAAATATTAACTTCATTTCACAAAATAATGTAAGAAGAATGCTAACAAACTGCATACATTGCAGACCGTTCTATACCTTGAAGAACAGAGGCGCGGAGGAGCAGCAATACTTGATTACGAGAGTTTTCACAGTACAAGAAATAAAACAAGCCGATCTGCAATGTATGCAGTTTGTTAGCATTCTTCTTACATTATTTTGTGAAATGAAGTTAATATTTTCCCAGAATTTTTTCCGAAAGCAAAGGAACTTGAATACTGAAAACCATATAGTTCAAGCGGGAAAGCTCCAAAATAGTTAATTTGTAAAAATATAAACTCGTTCCAGGTTCAAGTTCATCTGAAAGGAAACAGTCCAAAACTTCGTTCCTTCTAGGCCATGGAGAGGCGTATTAGTCAACCAATTGCTAATACTCTCAGCGACTCAATTGATATATCGCTTTGATTTTAAATTACTCGCCCATGCGTTTCTTGACTAATAACAACACAGCGGAAATTGTTTAAAAGTATAATCTAACAAGAGACTCACAATGTGTTGTTGTGGTTGATTTTATTTAACCTATGCAGATGAAAGGAAAACAAAGAAGTCATGCTTTTGGTTTTTATGGCGCATGGGTGACTAAGGCTATGATGCGCCAAGTCCAGAGAAGTCATGCAAATAAATTATCTTTTTTATCCGTATACTGCCATTACATTTCTAATGTTCATAAGCTCAAGGAGCTCACCGAGTTTCTTTGGAGGAGCAAGGCTGCTTATTCGTATTTCTCTGTTCACTGCAGCGTGCACTAGTACCAGGTTTTTTCCGTTAAAAGGCCCACCTAAATATAGGTCCATCTGCGCCTATATAAGGATTTTGTTTTCCAAACAGAAGCTCATGGGCTTTTATTGGGGACAAATAATAACGCGCTTTCTCGTCACGTACTGTATATCGGCGCTCTGCGCATGCCCGAGATGTCATTGCAATAGATGTGAACTGCGCGTCTTTACTAGTTGTCAGAATATTTAATCCTAAAAATGGAAAATAAAAAAGTCAAGTCAACGAAAATCGTATACTATCCAGGAAAACTACAGTTTGTGAAACGTTTAAAAGCGGGGGGCAAGTCAAAATTCGATATCGCAACAAACAGACATTGACAGGAAAAATCTTCGCCGTTGGTTGGAACAAGAAGCAGAATTACTGAAGCTGGATAAAAAACGTAAACACAAACGTCTTGAGGGCGTAGGAAGGAAGGCGTTTTATCCCGAAATTGAGAAATAAACTATTTGAATTTTTCAAAAAGGAACGAAATAACCACCCATCAGTTACCTAAACACATTGCGAAACTGTATTTTCTCACCAGAATTTGGCCTTAAAATACCACCTGCTTTTAAAGTATGCAACAAGTTCTTATTTCGATGGACCAGGAGACATCGGATTAGATCACGTAAAATAACTCATCATGGACAACTGGATAATTGCGATCCAAAGGAAACGCAGGAACAAGTAAAGCAATACTCAATTCAAGTAAATAACGCTACAGCAGGAATGACAAGTGATCGTGTTTTTAATATGGATGAAACTCCATGTTACTTTGACATGGCAAGAGATTGCACTCTTCACTTTGTTGGGAGCAAAAATATTGTTGCTGCGGATACAGGGTTCAGAAAAAATTGATACACTGTCTGTTTGACAATTTCATTGGATGGACGCATACTCCCACCTATGATTATTTTTCGTGGCTTAAAGAAAATTCCCAAAGTAACAATCCCCAGTGGTAAAGCAGATGTTGCTGTAAACAAAAGCGGATCAATGGACACAAATCTACTGAAGACGTGGATGGATACTATTTTCTGCAAGAGAGGATCTTATTTTGGTAACACTCCATCAGTAATTATTTGGGATTCTTATGGAACTCATAAGAAAGAAGAAATTTTAAAATATCTTTTTAAAAATTATGGCTCAAAGGCAGTAATAATTCCAGGAAAGACAATGCACTACACGCAGCCCCTAGATGTTGCCATAAATTCCAGTTTCAAAGCTGTTATGAGAAAGGAATGGGATAATTGGGTAAGAGAAGAAACTGCTGAATTTACTCCAAAAGGATATAGAAAAAGACCATCTTACCAAAAGATTGTTGAAATGGTTATTTATGCCTGTAATACAATCCAATCAAAATCAATTCAAAGAGCAAATGAATGTTGCGGCATTGCTGCAAATGGACAAGAAGTACCAGCGACCAATATATTAAATCAAAAATTGCGAATTATACTTGAAAACAATCATGGACTTGAAATTGAATCTGATGATCTGGCTACTAGTGATGGAAGTGATGGAAAAATTAATGGAATTGGATGAAGACGAAAACAACAATTCTTCCACTACTAACTCGGAATGCTCTGATACAACAGGTTCTGAATGAAAATTACTAATATAAATATTTCTCTTCTTGAAATTATTATTTGTATTATGTATTTATATATTTTTAAGATATATAAGAATAATGTTTAATTTCATACTGTTCTATTGTTGCAATATTTAAAATAAAAATAACCTTTCATTAATCAAATAAATATTATTTAAAATAAAAATATCCTTTCATTAATCAAATAAATATTATTTCAAAATAAACCTGTTTCCGTTAAGAAGCCCATGGGCTTCTATTTAGGGACATGAGAACCTTAAAAATGAAAAAACCAAATACAAGCCCATGGGCTTCTTAATGGAAAAACCCGGTACATAACTCTTTACACACTCATTGGGTTTAAAGACACAAGGGCTACTGAGGCCAATTTTCACACTTACAGAGTCAAGCAAATACTTCATTGATGATAACATTATTACAGTACTTTCGATTGATCATAAATCCGGGTCGATCTTGAGCTAGTTTAGCGTATCCAGAGTAATATTTGGAAATGTCTATTTAAACTTTATCTTTGGAGCTTTGAGCACCGGTAATTAGCGACGCGCTACCTCGTAAAAGTTTGTGATTGTATTTAGTCGAGGAGAGATACAGGAATCGCTGATTTTCATCACCAGTTACGTGGTTTTACCCACGGGTCAGAGGCGTGGTTTTTTTACGTGGTTTTACCCACGGGTCTTCGATGAATGTGGTGTACTGGTGAGACCACCCGCTTTTCCAATTCAGTACCCAGATTCGATTCGAGGCCCAGTTTCTTGAGTATGATTGGGATTCTTTTTTTTTTTTTCATTCAACCCAATTTCATTAATACACTAATGAAATTGGGTTGTGAGATATTTTATGATGAACTCCCTTATTGTGGCACCTAGTTCAGGCGTCTATACATACATCTACTATATATATATGTGTAAAACGAGGGGATCTATGCTCTTTCTCAGCAGTTTTCGTTGTTGGTATTGAATTAATGAATTATTTTCTACTTACAGCGTAAAAAAAAAAAAAAGAAAAAAAGTTGGATAGATAAGAAGCAAGCCAACTATTATCTTTTATATCCCAATTGAAAACTGTATAGAGTTTCAAAAAGCAGACTCAGTTTCTCTCACCTTAAAATATGAAATCTCAGTCTCTATGTTCCGAAAGTCGATATTGAATAACCAGCTGATGAAACTGGATATGGCATAATTAGTGGTACATGATACAGCATTTCTCTGATAAGCGTGCCTCAACATGCAGTTTCATGTTGTTCGATGATTTTTGAAGTATAAATTGTAAATCTATTAACTAGTATTTTTAATAAAATTTTAGTATATAACAAGTATTTTAGTATAACTTTAATGTATATTCTTAGGCGTTAGAGGCTTTATGGTATACCATTACACTTTTAAAATTACTTTTAAGGGCAATATACTTAAAAAGAAATTTTTAAAAGGCCCTTTTTATTTAACTACTTTTTAATATCTTGAAAAACACTGCTGAATTTCATAGGAATTCGATTACGGTTGTTCCCCCCCCCCCCCCCTCAGGGAGAGAACCCTGGGTTGCCTTCATGTAACACTATTCGAACAAGACTGTCTCTGACTTGTTTACCAGTTACTCGAGGGATACTGTAGAAATATGCAATTTGCTCTCCCTGTTCTTATTAGAGTAAGAGAAACGGTTGTCACTCATACGACTTTAAAAAGAAATCATTAGGAATATTAACTTTTACCTAGTTTACCTTGGAATACAGTTGGAATATCGTGGAATATAGTTGAATAACGTGTCATCAAGAATGAATCTTGACAATGCGAAGGAAGTGCGGTTGACAGGAAATTTAGCTTGCTGACAGAGCTTGTCGTTTGCGTGCGAAGGAAAATTAGGAGGGTTCTAATGAAAAAAATGATCCTTGACAAGTTGTCATGTATATACTTTTGCTTCTAGATCTTCAGCTCTCTCTTTTCGTTTCTCCCTCGCAGACTGACTATTCTAGTGAAGGCATAAAAATTCAGGAAAGGACTCTAGAATATTCATTTTTGAAAACCTGTCCTTGTTAATATCTAGCAAGAGGTTGGATTTTAAGGAAACAACTTGCTGTATACTTTCACCTTGCTTCAGTTACTAGGAGGCGCACTTTCTCAAATTTAGTATACTGAAGAACTGTAACTATTCGAAAAAGTCGTTGGTCAGAATTACGTTGGATATAAGCAGGAGCATTTGATTGAAACTTTATGAAAATACTTCAATATGTTTAGTGTAAAACAAATGTCTTACAAGCTAGCATCAGATATTTTTCAATATTCTCATATAACAGACTCCCACTGATTCTCAAAAATATTGCCAATATATGTGGATACTTTAGTACCACTCAGCACTTGCACTTTGCTATTTCATTTTACGAAACAGGCACAACAGGAAATGACTTTTTTCGAATTCCTTGTTGACTTTCCCGTCTTGAATCTATTTGGCAATTTTCCGTATTCTTTTACAGACTCTTGTCCAAGTTCATGAAATTCTTGGCAGTAGTTCAAATATCTATCGGCATGATGTTTGTGACCTCTGTCATTGCCTCCTACTCACGATGTCTTTGGTGCGTGGACCGAATACTTGTGAACATCAAAGACTATGGAAGATGATCGATACTGATTTTTGTATAACTTCTTCAGGAACACTGATCAGGTTTTAAAGAGATTTCACACTTTGACAGATATGAAATACTTTTCACTGGTCATTAAGGTCATGGTTTAAGAGCTCCGTAAGTTTAAATAATAGGAAAATGCTATATATATATATATATATATTAAAAGAACACACACCCTATGATTTTATCTACCATAAAAGGTAAGTAAATAAACTGAAATGAATTAGTTAGAGTAAGGATTTTTATATGAATTTGTTTAAAAATTGATGCAGGAATTTTTGGAATCGCGCCTCTTCTGTTGGTGTAGTGAGTATGTTTCCGAGATTCACTTGCTTCCCGTTTGGTAAATACTAGGTTCGATTAATGTGGCCAACGCGGAGTAAGCCCTTTGTTATCATTGTTTAGTTACGTCATTTGTCAGGTATATTGAAAGGTCTGGGTCCATTTGCTTAACGGTTGTGAACCTTTAATAAAACTTTCTCATACTGTGGCAAGTCAGTCGGTCTGGGGTTGCGGTGTAGGAACTTTTCTTCCGGAAAATAGAGGTGTGTGTGTTTTTTTCCCGCCATCCAGAAAACCGACAGTAGAATACATGCAATTTACAGGCATGAAATCATAATTTACTTTTAATTGTACAGTTTGGGAATGTAGTACAAACTCTTCACAGCACAATAGCTGGAGAGCTTTAAAATCAGCTCAACACCTTGCTATCTGTATTTATTTAATGATACGGGAGTGGATATGTCGAAAAGATCTTAGGTTCGTGATAAGGCGTTCATACTGGATGAATTCATTAGAAAATAAATAATCCGGATTTATTAAAATGCCCACGCCTTAGATTTTAATCTGTTTGTGCCGATTCAATCTAAAATCAAATTTGTCACTAATGCAAGCAAAATTGTTCATCTCGAAACAGATTCTGCAACTGTCACTGCAACTATGTATCAATAATTGAGAAAAATGCTCAAATGTATCCTTAGAAAAATATCTATATTATTCTCATAGCGGCCGACCTTTGCAACTGTCACTGCAACTATGTATCAATAATTGAGAAAAATGCTCAAATGTATCCTTAGAAAAATATCTATATTATTCTCATAGCGGCCGACCTTTGACTTTCAGAAAGCTGCAGATTTTTTTTTTTTTTTTTTTTTTGATAAAAATTAAGAAAAGCAAAGCAAAAGCAGATTTTTAAATCCAGACTTTGGAATTGAAATTAAATGGATATCACTGACAATATCACTGATTGTGATTACTTCAAGGAAATGCCGCCCTCTTAAAATTCTTCAATGGTGGACTAATCAAAATAATTTCTTAATTGATGTGTCTAAATATGAAAACATGATAACGATCGCTGACTCACATAAAAAAGAATAAATATAATTATTTTATAAATCAATAGATTCTAAAACTTCGCGTTACATTTACAACAAAACAATTTCCTAACTTATGTTTGTAATTAGATGTAATTTTTGTTTGTAATTAGATGTTTGTAATTTTTCTCAATTTTCTCAATAATTGAGAAAAATGCTCAAATGTATCCTTAGAAAAATATCTATATTATTCTCATAGCGGCCGACCTTTGACTTTCAGAAAGCTGCAGATTTCTTAATTTTTATCAAAAAAAAAAAAAAAAAAGCAAAGCAAAAGCAGATTTTTAAATCCAGACTTTGGAATTGAAATTAAATGGATATCACTGACAATATCACTGATTGTGATTACTTCAAGGAAATGCCGCCCTCTTAAAATTCTTCAATGGTGGACTAATCAAAATAATTTCTTAATTGATGTGTCTAAATGAAACATGATAACGATCGCTGACTCACATAAAAAAGAATAAATATAATTATTTTATAAATCAATAGATTCTAAAACTTCGCGTTACATTTACAACAAAACAATTTCCTAACTTATGTTTGTAATTAGATGTTAATATTAATACTAAAATTTTCGACTTTTGGAATACATTAATAAAATAATAACTAAAGTTTAAAAATAATAGGTTTTAGTAGATGTTATTCTTATCCTTCCAGAGATTCTCACTTTCGAAATGCATCATTTGCTTTTGCCCACACTAGAATATGCTTCAGCAATATGATCTACCGAACATTTACTTCTATTCAATTGTTGTAAAATGTCAAAACATCGTGTAAAATATCTTATTAGGCTTAACAAAACAACCAAGCGTAACAAAAAAAATTTTCAAAAAAAAAGCAGTATAAAAAGACAGAGTCGTATAGAGAAATATAAGCTGTATTTGTATTTACAGACATTAAACAATAAGATTTTAAGGAATACAGTACAGAACGTAAAGACCCTTAAAATTACTTTAAAACTGACGATGAAACTTAAATTCCCTACACGTATTACTGAATTTTTTAAAGAAATGTCGAGTCTTTTGTAGAATTCACTGCTTTTAAAGTCAAGATTTAAGTTCTACTAATTTTAAAGTTTTGATGTTATTGCATCGTATTGTTTGTTCCTCGTTTATCTTTACATTATAAATGACGTGGATAAAGCTTTGTTATGTATGTGATGATCTCAATAAGCAAATAAACGATTCAATTCTGCAACAAATTCAAGCTGTTTCAGGCTCGTGAAAGTCAGGTTAATTTTCTAATATTTTTTTCAGGTAGTATATATATCCTTCGGCAAAGTCAAGATTAACAATATATGTCTATAAACTTCATCACAGAAATTATCTATTTTATTTTTTATAGTTATTTATTTATTTATTTTCTTTTTTTTTCCTGTATGACATGCTAAATATAAAATTTAACAGATAAGAATTTATATATGTGAGCGACAGTCTGGAGATAAAAACCGGTGACTGATTATCGTGAAGGCGCCTACCTAAAAGACATTTTATCACGAGGTACAGATAACAAAAGCAGGTAATCCACCCTGGCTAGATTTCTTTACTTACTCGTCATTTCAATATGGAAGTAATCTCAAAAGGACTTTGAGATCACTCAGGGCATATCATCGAGCGAATACGGCGTTACTTGCAGGTGATTTTTATTTTCAATTCCATTTCACAGCAAGAAATAAATATGAAAGAGATATTACGACACAATGCTGCGTAAGCATTTTCTCTACTTTTTTTTTGTCTCAGTGATGGAGGGAGAGAGATCGATTCGAATAGAGCGCCACTGTTTATCCAAATGCATCAGTAATTAGAATCTAGACTGTGATAGAGAAAAAATTGCCAGATGATAATCTTTAAGATTAAAACGCCAGATACTGATTCGGTATCTCGCATCACTTAACAACACAAATAATTCCTTTCGTTAACGATCAAGCGTGGATCAGCATGGTGTCATTTCCAAAACTGCCTCTTCTTGAAACTCCTAAGCTGTTCAGTATTTGGCTGCTCCGTGGTAAGCAAGCTAATGAGGAAGGTGATTTAGAGCGTAGGTGCTTTAAGTGAAGAGTAATGGCAACCGTCATGTCTCCGGACTGATAATAGGAAGATGCCTTAGGAGATTAGACACCCAATCGAATTGCATGGTAGTGCCACACGTTCGTTAAGAATTGCTGGATTTCTGTCACAATCTAGAAATATATGTAGCAGTATGACTTATAGTACATAGCTCACTAATGGAAATGCTATTATGATATATCTTTCCTTACCCACTATATTTCCTTCTGTTTCGTTCTACATTTTCTTCTCTCATTCTCTGTTACATCATTCAGCTTCACTTCCTAGCTTTGTTAACTCACCTAATCTCTCTCTCTCTCCCCGGTGCTTATTTTCTTTCTTGTCCACATCACTTATTTTCGCTTCGCTCCTGTTTAATTTCTTATATTTTCCTTATTTTCTTCTCATGCCAACTATACCAATATTTTTATATGAAATTTACGTTACCGTTACATTAATTCACTGAAAATCAAAAATATGCTAAAAACTCACCGTCACAAACTACCTATTGTCCGCACCTCTTTTTTTTTTTTTTTCCTGTGTTTTCTTCTTTATTTTTTATTTATTTTTTATTAGATTAATGTCTTCGGTTATAATATACATGGTAAATCTCTTCTTGGAAGTGTACACTGTCTTATTACCTACTGTAATACCAAATAAAGGAATCCAGTTGCATTACATAAGACAATAATAATCTTAAGTTCATATTTCCTCATTTACAATTTATTTCTTTTGTCATTTAATAAAACAGCAGTTGCAGAACGTTACGATTAGCAACACTAGTATATTTTGTTGGTGTTGTTGTTTAGCAATGTAGCGCAAACTCAATTTAGTTTACATTCGTCAACAGTATAATGAGTCTACCACATTTTAGTGCATTATTATTAATACAGAATATTTTCACTTTCAAATTACGCCATACAGAAATATCAAAAAATTAATAAGACTCAATAACTTAAGCAAATCTATCATCCCACTAAGCTACTAATGATCGTAAGTAGAAATCGCAAATCTAAACTTACCACTGTGATTGAAAATTGTTTCACAACAAAATAATCGAAATAAAATAACTCACTCTTTACCCAGTGAGACATTCAACATCTTTCCTAATGAAAAATGAAAGCACTCTTTTGTATAGTTCCGAGGGCAAACCAGAAAGACGTTTTCACGAAAGAAATTCATGTTTATTGCAATAAAGGTAAGTGAAATATATGTATTATGAAAGTGATATTTCTCACACAGCACCAAATTTGTTGAAGCAGTTAGCTCATCGTATTATGTAGGGTTCGCCCTTGCATCAGATGAATCGGCGATAAACGTTGACAGCCATGAAGTAAGAAGTAGCTTGAGTGTGCTAACATTTGTAAATAAATTACATCGAACCAAACAGACCTAATCACTGAGTGCTACATTAGCACTGTGAAAGTGGGTATGGGGGGGGGGAATGGAAAGACGTTCAGACACCACTTCAGCGCGTCTAGAAAGAAAACTGTAGCTGCCTGGTCTTTGGACTACACGGAAAGAATTAGTGCGTTTATTTCGATATAAAATTAGTCGCTCAGTATGTGCAAAAATGCGCTTATCCCGTTGCTCTGTACACTTCGGTCATCCAAGCCACTAACATCACAGTCGTATTTCAATAATTTCGACATCCTCCAATATTAGATCCTATGCTGGCTAAATAAAGTAACAAAAAATATCTTCACAAGTATCCTTTATACATCACTCGAAATTACACACCGGAAGTTTACTATTACCACAATAAATACGACTGACGCTTGTAAAACTACTGGCAGGGAAACTGGATACCACTGGCACCAACACAGTGGTCACATGCCCACAGAAAAAGGCACCCACTCCGATCACCAGCAGTCTCACTGTGTGCAAGACTATTACCGTTCGAGCATAAAGTTTCTTAAATATCCTCAGTTATTCAACAACATGGAAATTAATAGTGAATTGCTAGGTGAAGATAAAGCCAACACAACCTGTGAATTCGAAGAATTATATACCTAATTGCAACTGTAAACGGCAGCTTACAGCTGCAATTGAGCTGTAAGCTGCCGTTTACATATGAATTCTTCATATGAATATATGAAGAATATATGAATATAGTGAAATATTTGTCCCATACTCATTATCTACCATATCTCTTGTAACTTTATCGACCCTTTAATTTTAAAATACTTGAATACTGAGTTTGCTCAATAATTACATGATATGGATTTCTTTATGCACTCCCCCGCCCCCTCTAGCACTATGCTGTTAAACCAAGGAATTAAATTTGTAAATATTTAAAACTTTTTGCAGATTTGTAAAAACAAAAAAAAAAAAAAAACAAACTGCTTTATTGTATGGCTGTCATAATATTTACAATTAGTAAAGAACACCTTCCTTACAAAATAAATTTTGCTCATATTTCCTTATACTGTAAACAGCTTCATTATAGAAGCAAATGCAGAAAGAAAATGACAATTTAACCCCTATGGCAAGACAGGGATAAATTGTAAATTCTAACGCTCATAATTTATGGCTCTCCTGAGGTGATTGACTCAGATCAGTCACTGATCGTTTCACTGCTGGTCATGTAATACGATCTAGGACCATATCGTGCAGCAAATATATGGTCTGATTACTACTGACATGATGTTTCCTGCAGATAATTACACTTTATTCTTAAGCCATCCTCCATCTGTCATGTCTCTCGTCCACGGCCCTCTGATTTCCATCTTTTCGGACTGATGGAGAAAAGAAAAACAGAGTGGTACACGTTTTTCAAATGGCAACCTGCAATTTCACTGGTACCGCAAATATTTGAACAAGTTCGACGACTATATTTGCTATCCATATGTTTCGGTGATCTTCACTGCAATTAAGCATTTATTTATTTTCATAATGGTAATTATTACCTGCATCTTGAAATACCTTTATACATTTCAACGGATTTCATAAAAGAGATGATTCTACAAGTAGCTACCCAAATTTATGGACAGTCCTAGTCATGGAAACACAGAAATGGTATGGAATTCTGCTGGTACCTTTTGTGAGAAGTCCAGAACCAACTCCGCTCGTCCAATTTTATTTTCTGCAGCTCTGAGTAAGATCGTGTACAGCACTCTTTGCGATTTCTGTGTTTTACTAGGATTATAGATTTTAAGGAAAGAGATTCACATAGTCAAAATGTAAATCGGAATATTTTCGAATTCTACGGGTTGCCTAGCTCAAACGACCAGGAAAACAGTGCACCGAAGACTGATCGCTACAACGCAGCAAATAAATGAGCAAATAAACCTGCCCACATTCACCTTTCTGTCTAATGCAGTCATACAAAGAACAACATGGCCCTAGTCCCCTACCTCTGCCTACTATTCAAAGTTAGCTCTCTGTCATCTCTTATTTCTTTTCGACAGTACAATTTAAACCCAAACGAAGAAAGGAGATTTAACAATATTTTGAAGATCTGTAAGCATCCGTGAAAACAGGGTTTTCACGGATGCTTACAGCATTGGCAGAATCGCAGGAAAATTTCAAAGAATACGCCGTGGAACAACTTGTAAATGCAACCTTGATTTTTTCTATATATATATATATATATATATTTTTTTTTTATTACAGTCGGAAAACTTTAAGTAGCAACTCGTACATTCGCATGCAGAATGTGAGCACATTCACGATTATGTAAATAAATCTCTATTCTTTGATATTAAATGTTTATCAAAACAATATTATCCGTCATGGCGACAATGTACATGTGGATACCCTGAATACTAAAAACAGCAGAGGAAAAATTCTAAAACAGTTACACAAGCACAAAATACGTGCACAAAATATTACATATAATATTTGTAGAGTGCACAGAGTTTTGCGATACAACCTTATTACATATCATCATTTTGAATGATATCATAAAGCTTTTAGTTAATCTGAATTTTCAATGCCTTTTAGAAAAATACTATTTATATACTCACATGCTACAATTTATTTCAAGTAAGCCCCTAATCTGTTAGAGATATATATGGCACAAGGAAAAGAGCAGCAAACCTTCAGTTGTATAAGAAAATCCCATTATATAATTATTCCCCATTGGCCACGATGCTACGAAACAACGGGTATTAATTACAATAACCACCTTACTATCCAAGCAAATAAGCTATATATTAAAAGCATTCTTTTTATATTTACTTATATACACATTTTTACACAGAGATGCTAAAACAGGTGAGGTTAAGAGGCTACACTAAATTTTATACCAATATGGCAGGCTTGAAAAACAGAATTAAGAGTAATTTCTTAAAATATGTTGGTGTTTTGGGTTTTATTGGCGCATCAGCGACTAAGGCTATAATGAACACCTTAAAACATAGATCAGTTTGAAAGTGTAGTAGTTTTTTAGTTTATTACTGAACGAAATGGAACGGAGGAGCTAAATGAGAAATGTGGAGGACAGGTAGTGAGAAATAAGTTTGACAACAAGAACGTCAGGCAGAATATAATGAAAGATATTTTCCAAAATCAATGATGGGCATTGCATACGAAAAGTAACTCATGGAGTTGTCATTCAGAGCAGAGGGCACATTCTAAAATGGTGGCAAAGTTATTCGTTGTTTTGTCGATGAAAGAGAATATGCTTTCGAAAGCATAAGATATTAATAATTTTTATTCCAATTCGCTCTTTGTCTTAGAGAAATCTATTGTTATCGTACGGAATATGAGATATCACAATACTGTAATCAAAAATCGAAAATATAAGTTGCTTATAGAGAAAGATTATCTTATGGCTTTGTAAATCTTGAATGCTGAAGAGGAAAGCTTAATTAATCCGAGAAGTTTGGAAACTTAGAATATGATGGCCGCGATATGACAGGATGAAGATCACATTGTTGTTGTTTTATTAGGGTTCATCAGCAACTATGGCCATATTGTTCCATATATATTGTCTGCAAACTGCGTGTGCTCTGTGGTCGATTTTCTATTTGTTGGACGAAAAAATCGAGTTTCCGGGAGGGGAACCAAGCTACCCTCGCTTGAAATCGACTAACTCAGCCACGTTGCAAAAAAGGCCCATAAAAATTCCTCCCGTCATCGACGAGACTAGAACGAAGTTCATATCGAAAGACTCTAAGGTGTCTATAAATTCAATGAGAGTATTTTAAGTCCAATAATCAATGGAGAATAAAGACAGAAACACACGACACGAGAAGTCCAGAAGCAACGTAATTTGGAATAGAAGCAACGTAATTTGGAATTCAACGGATTTAGGAAGGATGTCGATTTTGCTGGGTCAAAGTGAAATAACTGAAGCAGAACTGTTGTTGTTGTAGGGTTTTAGGAGCATCGGCGACTAAGGCCATATTGCTTGTGTTCTGAGGTGATTTTCTGTTTACTGAACGAAAAACACGAGTTTACGGAAGAAAAAACCTGCTACCCTGGCTTCAGACCCTAACTTCATCCACGTTGTAAAAAACGCCCATAAAAATTCATCCCATCATCGACGGGAATAGAGATGAGGTCTTTTCCATCCGGTGTGGTGGGGAGGACGGCTATCCTACCAACTGTGCTACCCACGAAGGCTAGGCAGAACTGAAAGCAACGGCAATGAAATAAATAAATTTTCTGTTTATACTCCGGCACGACAACCAAGTCAGTAGAGTTTACAATAAATCGTCAATACAAATATTTATCGTATTTAGTAGTCACGGGCTTAAACCCCGGTCCACTCAAGGAACGTGTGCTATGCACTCTCGCTTCTGACCACTGGGCTACGTCAGGCCATGATGCGAAGACTTCGGATCATATGCACAGAGCTGCCACTCAACATTCATCATCAGCCATTTTCAATCCACTTCAGGATGAAGACCTCTCCAACAACTTTCCAGTTCCTTTGTTTTGATGCAATGGCCATCCATTTACTACCCATGAACTCGTGAATTTCATCTGTCCATCTCCGTTGTCGTCTTCCAGGTTTTCTTTTAGCTCCTCTTGGGTACCATGCTGTTATTTTCTTAGTCCATCTGTCATCATATCTTCGAGCTATGTGTCCTGCCCAAGTCCATTTCTGTGTTTGCTGCCTAATTCATGTGTTTCCCTTCTTATCTAACAGTATGATTTCTAATATAATTCGTTCCATTCTTCGCTGTGTAGTTTTCAGCTTCTCTTCCATTCTTTCGGTGAGTGCCCAAGTTTCACTTCCATAAGTCATGGTGGGGAGTATACATTGGTTCATTATTTTACGCGTCAGACAAATTGGGATATTACTCCTCAGTACGTGACTATATTTCCTGAATGCTATCCATCCGAAATTTATTCTTCCCGTGACTTCCAGTCGATTTATCATAATTAGAGCTAATGACTTGTCCCCGATAAGTATATGAATCCACCTTTTCAATTACTGCTCCTTCACTGATTATATCCTTTTCTGTGGCATACTTGTTCATCATTACTTTAGTCCAAAATGCTTACTAACTCTGCACAACTGATTAAGATTTTCCTCTAACACTCATCATTAACAGACTGAAATCGAGTTGACCGATCATTATGTTCAATAACAGAAGCTAATTTTAGATCGTTATGTTCAATAACAGAAGCTAATTTTAGATCATTATGTTCAATAACAGAAGTTAATTTAGCTAATTAACAAAATTCAATAACAGAAGCTAACTGAAACAGTAAACGAACATTTCGGTGTATTGTAGTACCACCTTTTGCTCAAATCACAGGTCGTGCATGCTGTGTCATGGATTCACTAGGTGTCTGGAGTGGGGGGAGAAGATAGTCTAACTCCAGTTTTGACCATTCCTCCATCAGGATATTTGTCAGCTGCTGTCTTGTGGTCGGTAAAAAAACTGCGAAGCCAAACTGCCCTTTCCAACGTATCACAGAAATCCTGAAGTGGATTAAAGTCTGGAGATCAGGCGGCCAGGACAGACGTTGGAAATCTTGACAATGTTCTTCGAATCATTCAGATACAATGTTTGACAAGTCAGACCACGTGGTCTCTTTCCATTGTTCCACAGTGTAGCCTTGGCGTTACCTCCAGTCGAATTTTTCGAATTCTTACAGAAATAAATGGCGTTAATATAGGTGATATTTGTATTATAAGTGATATTATAAGTGTTATAGTGACTAAGGTGCTTTTGAAATCATATTCATGATGCACGCACAACGGTAAGCTCATATCTATTTCCACGAAATTAACATGGTGCAATTCAACAATAGTGACTTAAATCTACTGCAGTTACTAAAAATATGCATGACGGAAAATAATATGAATGAATGTGGTTATTCAAAAACGTTACAAATATATCATGGAGAGAAATTATTATTGAACTTTAAAAGCATAAATTTATTTAATAATAACAGGTGCTTGAACTGACACAATTTGTGTTCTGGAATTTTTCATGTGGTTCTTCCTGTATCAGAAATATAAAACGAAATGCATTCGGATGCTGAAGGACAAATATGACCAAAAGTGCTGCTCATAAAGCGATGTTGGATAGAGTACAAAGGAAAGAATTCATGTTTGTGCGGGGTAAGGGGCGTAGCGTGCTTATTTATCTGCTGGAAGCCACTTACAGAAATCGCTATGCTACATAAGGCCAGCAGTTATCTTCGTACTGTGTTCTAGGGAGCGCGCTTCTCGATCCTACTACTCTATTGATTAAAACAACATTTCCAAAACGGACAGCCCGACGAGTGGTCCTCAAGAAGATATAACGACGGTGAATACGACCTCGTGCAAAGTGCATTTAATTCCCACGTGCACTGGCACATTCCTTGCAACAGCTTTTGCAGATGGGCGCAGATAAAATATTCATCTGAACGATAAAACCCGACAAACTTTGTACAGAGTAAGTTCCTTCAAGTTTGACCCCCACTCCCCCCATCTTGCTCTCTCTTTATCCTTTCATGTGCAATTAGAGAGTCCCTAAAGTTTGAGAGGAAAACCTTAAGTCTTTACTGAGGATTACGTTTCTCCGTATTGGCGAAACGTGCGCAAGACGCAGTTTTAAATATTTACCGGATGAGATATACGTGGACGCGCGAGACCAATCTCCATTGTTCTTTAGGTATAGTGAAGGAAGAATGGCAGCTGATGTGCTTTTCTTCGCAAAGTTTCCTGTTACTACGTCATTTTATAGGCTAATTTCTTCTGTTTTTTTTTTTTTTTTTGTTTTGTTTTTTTTTCCCCTTCTTCTTCTTCCACAAGTGGTTTTTCTACTCAGAAGAAAATAAAAGTTCACTAAAATATTGTTTCTCTTGTTCTATAAGTGATTAGTGTTGTGGGAAGCCACACACGTATTGCCATTTGCTTACCTGTTCCCACATCTGAAAAGGTGAGTGATTTCTTGAAAAACATGAGAGCTACAAGCAATTCCAAAATAATTCGTAAAATTTCTATTTAATGATGGTCCCGTCAAACTGGGTAATTAATAAGGAACTTTCAATGGATGATGATTCAGTGAAGCTTAAATTTATGGTGGATATTAAAGGAGATCTTAAAATTATCGCTATATAGCTCTTATAAGAGGAAAACATTTCGATTGAATCCGACATAATAATATGGCGAGTCAGGACATTGGAAGCAGCGATGTTTAACAATACACAATTGAATTAAATATTTTTATTTCGCATTGGCTTCATTTTTTTTTTTTTTTTTTTGTTTATCACTTTTATTCCCCAATTAAAGAAAATAATACAAAGTTTGAGTTTAGTCAATCACAGTATTACATCTAACACAAATATTGGAGACAGCACTATACATTAAGCATACAGAATGCCTTCTTTAATAATTAATATCATATTTAGGGAAGAAGCTAATTACTATTACACTTGACAATTAGCGTAGTGTCTGGAAAAATGCGAGATGTTTTTAAAATTAACGTACATAAAACGAGCGTAGAATAATCATTCATACTTTAAAATTTACACTGTTATTATTATTTTGTTAATTTTTTTTATTATTAAATAAGGTAATATCATTAACCTGGACTACAATAAATTCCTATTAGTTGCACAATTTACCGAAAAACAAACAAAAAGTCTCTTAAGAGTTAACTTGCCTTTTCTTTCTTTCTTACCTCTACTTGATACTACCACAGCGCCTCCTACCACATAAGCTTAGTATTAATCTTAATTGAAATCTGCCAATCTCCTGTGTTCTTTTCGTCTTATCCTAATGATTACTACGAAAGCTTGCATGCTACATAACATGAGCAATCAATTGTTTGCGTAAAGGCTCACTCGAACATCGAGATAGAAAAGTAGTAACTACGAATAGATGAGATCCCATTTGTTGGTCACGCTTGGAATCTCCGCATTACAGATAGTCGAAACTGAGCGTATAAAACAAAAGTTGGCAATTTTTATGAGTTAAAATTATGCCCTACGATATAAATTAAATTACTATTTGACCACTATATATATATATATATATATATATATATATATATATAACAAAAAAATTCTCTTGAGAGTTTTGCATGTATGCTACTTTTGATGGAATAATCGAATGAATCACTACAGTGATATTATTTGATTATTACCTCTCGATTATGCCCATTACTACTTGATTCTAAAATAGCACAGCAATGTAAATTCCATATTTAACAGAAAATAAAATTAAACAGTTTTATAAGTAACGTATCGCAGCACACTTTATTCCTTATTCAGGAGCCATGCGATTATGGAGATTATGAATATAATTGCCTTTATAGCAAATTGCCGAAATACTATAGAAATAAAGTATGGGAATATCTGACTATCTTGAAATATTCTGCATCTGTTGCCTATATATTTTATTTCTACTATTACTTATGAATATTGTTCATTAATTTGATGAAGTTTTCATTTTAGGAATTTTTGCTTAGCTACTCAGTGAATAAACTCTATGGACATTCTTCTTTGTGGCATTCATCTAATCTGACTATATTTCTCCCCAAAAGAGCAAAAGGAAGACAAGCAAAAAGTGGCTTGATAACATCAAAGAATAGACAGGGGGTCTTACGACACAAGAACTATTTCACAAAGCAAGAGACACAGTTGGCTGGAAAATGTTGGAATTGAACATGGAACTTGCAGAAGAATATTTGTTCCTTTATTCGTTTAATATACTTATATTTAAAAACATGGGTATATTAACATGGGTTCTAAAAAGTAATGTTCTTGTTTATATTGCGGCACGACAACTAAGTCAGAGAAATTTACAATTAATTATTTTGACAAATTACAATCATTAATCGTATTTAGCATTCATGTCGGCTCGAACCACGGTCCACCCAAACGCGAGTGGATTACTACAATCTCGCCCTTGACCACTCGACTACATTTGGGCATAACATTTATTACCAAAATTACTACAAACAATTAAAAGAGCATTAACTAGTTAATGCTCTTTCAATTAACGTCTTAACTTCCTTAACGTCTGGGACTTTCGTCAGTGGCAAATTCGACCTAATACTACTAGAACCACTCCATCTTTTCAGTCTAAACTCTCCAGAATAAACAGATCCGATTCTTCATTCATCAGAGACTCCGTCAAGCTAGTCACCTGCTTCGACTTGACTCTGAAGTCTGTATTAACAAGAAGATGTAAAGAAAAGGTATTTTAAATTCACTCATATCAAACTTTTTTTTAAACTTTTGCAGACTTTTAACTCCAACTTCATTCAGCTTGTTATATTTTTATTTTATTTTATTAATTTATTAAAGCCACACTTACCCATTTCATACATTATTATTATCATTTTATTTCTGGAAACCCCTCTAGCTTGGCTATGCAGTATGGCAATAATTGATATTATAATTGTATATATAAAATCAAGGGAAGCCAACCTACGGCACGAGTGCCATTAACGGTACGAGCAGCTCTAGTCAGTAGCATAACTTCTGATGTGCAAAACATTGCGCCAAAATTTTAGAACTGATTTGATATTATTAGAAATGAAGATACGGGTGGAGAGGTATAATGGATTTTGTTTAAGAGCTCGATCTTAAAGGTTCGTTGTTGTTGTTGTTTTTTTTTTTTTTTAAAGCTTTATATATATATATATATATATATATATATATATATATATATATATATATTTTTTTTTTTTTTTTAATTGAAAAGTGGTAACCGAAATCTAAAATGTAGCTGCATTTTGCCTCCTTCCAAATTCGATTTGCCTGTAGCGGCTTCCTGTTTCATCTCTAGGCAAGCGATTTACATTAGAAATATACATTTCCAACAAAATCTATGGCACGCTACAGGAAAAGGTTGGCTACCTACCACTAATATTATCATTAGCAGAGGCATATGATGCAAGAAAGCAAACTTATACAGCATCATCAAAGGCGCCTCCGTAGCCAGGTGGGCAGGAGCAGCAGTGCGTAGCACACGCTTCCTGATTAGATCGGGGTTCGAACCCGTGACCACCGCATATCCCTGGAACAATATGGCCTTAGTTGCTAATGCTCCTAAAAACCAAATAATAACAACATATACAGCATCAGCCAAAAAAAAAAAAACATTTCACCCAACCATTCGTCCACTTCTTCTTTGAATTTATTTAAGTTAATTTCCATAACCACAGATGGAATTTTGTTCCAGCAATCAACTACCAGCTGGCTAAAGGCAAATTTCCGCACATCTATTCGACAACTGTCTCTCCTCAATTTCCGTGTATGCCCCCTCAGTTTTGTAATCTGAGAAAGAGGAAGAATCCCATCAGCATTGAGCCTGCTCAATCTATTCAATGCCTTATACACCTCAATCAGATCACCTCGCAGGTGTCTGGTCTCTAGACGGTGCAATTTGCAGAACTTAAGCCTTTCTTCGTAAGAGCAGCCCTTTGTTCCCCTCACCAGTCTTGTTGCCCTTCTTTATACTCGTTCTAACAACTCTACATCCTTCCTAAAATGAGGCTTCCAGATCTATACGCAGTACTCAAGGCGTGGCCTAACCATTGCCTTATACAAGAGGATAATCACCTCCTTAACCCTACTCGCAGAATTTCAAGACCTCAAGATCTCATGACTTACTCTGGCAGCCTGTCTGCACTGTCAGAAAACTTCATATCTAACTGCACAATTACCCCCAGGTCTCTTTCATTCTCCACTACCCTGAGTGTAGCACCACTCAGTTGGTATATTTCTCTGGAGTTACTGCTACCCATATGCAGTACTTTGCATTTGTCAATGTTAAACTTCAGTTGCCACTTCTCAGCCCATCTGCCCAACTTTTCCAGATCTTGTTGCAGCAGCATACTGTCATTACTGTTATTATAAATCCTGCCATCCTTTGTATCATCTGCAAACTTTGACATTAAGCTTGATATACCTTCATAATTATATATGATATAGCCAAAACGTATCCATATATTCCTGGAATTTAGGAAAAATGAACTATACTTGCCATCCACGTGTGTCAGGAATAGGTAGAAAACCAATTGCATTCAGGACAGAAGTAATCAGATCAATGAAATACATAGGCTAAGTACTAAGCTTAGAAACTTCTAACAGAAAGTCATCCCAGGATGTCATATTAGCAATCCATTTCTTCACGCCATTGCAGAAAACTATAACGCTCCAGGATAATAATATTCCAAGATATAATATTATTTCTTGAATAATAATAATAATATTCAAAGCATTTTATTGTTCTCAATGATCAAACAAAATTATTTCTAACCCACATTAAAAATTTTCCCTTACACATTTCAAAATATGCATTAAAAATAAAATTAGAAATGTATCTCCGCTTTCCTGTGTGCAGTCCACCTGATATACCATTGCCCACACTCGGCTTTCAGAAACGCTAGGGTCAAAATTAAATCTCCAAGAGCTAAGGCGCATTTAGGGCTAGAGCCTCAAGCTGCGAACAAATTTAGACTATGTATATAAAGTGCTTAGCATCATAATACACAGCCATTTCTGAATAAACAGAAAATTTTTAAGGTGGCATCGTTTTAAGTTATATCTCATATTGTGAATACCTTCACAACGAGTTGCCATGATATTGCACTACTTCGAATAAGTAACGCTTCACCTAAGGAGAAGACTAGTGTTACTTATTCTCAGATAGGTACCACCACCCAGACAGCACTGTTTCAGGGCTATTTGTGTATGTAATGTGAATATCTACTCGAATATCCACTTGTCCCTATTAGACTTAGAAAAGCTAAAAAGGTAGAGGGAAAGTTATAGTAGGAGTGGAAGAGGAAAAGAAACGGTGTAGAAGAATGAAAGGGACAGTAACTCCTTCAACTCACACCACTCAAAAACTCATAAACTCCTCGAATAGGCAACGCTTCCCCAGTGGAGAAGGCTGTTGTTACCTATTCTTGGAAACTCCGGACATCATCAAGCTCCCCCTAGCGGCACCGTTTCAGGGCTATTTGGCCCTTCTTCGGTGGGTGGGTAGGTACCCGAGTGATGCAATGATGGCAAAAACAGTTATGAAGTATAACTCCACAATATGAGAGATGCCTGATGGTGTATGATGTATTTAGACTAAGGCGCATTTAGGGCTAGAGCCTCAAGCTGCGAACAAATTTAGACTATGTATATAAAGTGCTTAGCATCATAATACACAGCCATTTCTGAATAAACAGAAAATTTTTAAGGTGGCATCGTTTTAGGTTATATCTCATATTGTGAATACCTTCACAACGAGTTGCCATGATATTGCACTACTTCGAATAAGTAACGCTTCACCTAAGGAGAAGACTAGTGTTACTTATTCTCAGATAGGTACCACCACCCAGACAGCACTGTTTCAGGGCTATTTGGCCCTTCGTCAGTGAGTGGGTAGGTACCCAAGTGATGCAATGATGGCAAAAACAGTTATGAAGTATAACTCCACAATATGAGAGATGCCTGATGGTGTATGATGTATTTAGACTAAGGCGCATTGGGTGGTGGTACCTATCTGAGAATAAGTAACACTAGTCTTCTCCTTAGGTGAAGCGTTACTTATTCGAAGTAGTGCAATATCATGGCAACTCGTTGTGAAGGTATTCACAATATGAGATATAACCTAAAACGATGCCACCTTAAAAATTTTCTGTTTATTCAGAAATGGCTGTGTATTATGATGCTAAGCACTTTATATACATAGTCTAAATTTGTTCGCAGCTTGAGGCTCTAGCCCTAAATGCGCCTTAGTCTAAATACATCATACACCATCAGGCATCTCTCATATTGTGGAGTTATACTTCATAACTGTTTTTTCCATCATTGCATCACTTGGGTACCTACCCACTCACTGACGAAGGGCCAAATAGCCCTGAAACAGTGCTGCTAGGGGGAGCTTGATGATGTCCGGAGTTTCCAAGAATAGGTAACAACAGCCTTCTCCACTGGGGAAGCGTTGCCTATTCGAGGAGTTTATGAGTTTTTGAGTGGTGTGAGTTGAAGGAGTTACTGTCCCTTTCATTCTTCTACACTGTTTCTTTTCCTCTTCCACTCCTACTATAACTTCCTTCTACCTTTTTTGCTTTTCTAAGTCTAATAGGGACAAGTGGATATTCGAGTAGATATTCACATACATACATAAATAGCCCTGAAACAGTGCTGTCTGGGTGGTGGTACCTATCTGAGAATAAGTAACACTAGTCTTCTCCTTAGGTGAAGCGTTACTTATTCGAAGTAGTGCAATATCATGGCAACTCGTTGTGAAGGTATTCACAATATGAGATATAACCTAAAACGATGCCTCCTTAAAAATTTTCTGTTTATTCAGAAATGGCTGTGTATTATGATGCTAAGCACTTTATATACATAATCTCCAAGAGCTTACTTACCTTTCATTATTATCAGTGTGATGGGTGAGCTTGTATCGTTTTTTGATATTAAACTCATTCATGTTGCACTTAAGGAGTAGTCTGACATCTCGCAGTCACCCTCGGACTTTCTGCGGGTACCTTGGAGTCCACGGACCACTACTTTCCCTGCTCCAGATTAATTGTGTACTAATTAATTAAGTGGTTCGTGAACTAATCGCCAAATGGAAACGTCACTGCATTCTGCGTCTACATGATCGCCGTCTTCGGTTTCCACTTGACATCCGCTGGCAGTTCATGGTGCTGTTAGCATTATTGTGATTGTTACGGGCAGTTCCTTGTGCTGGGGTTCGCGATACTGCAGAGCTCCGGCTCCTTGTGCTGGAAATTCTGTCCTAGGCAGCTCCTTGTGATACAAGCTTTTCTCAGCGGAGGACCCGGTTCCTACAGACTCTGGGATATAGATTAATGAAAAATTCCTTGATGTCGTGAGGACTTCCTTATCCAGAGTCTGTGAAAAGGTTCCTCATGTTGCTGAGATAAAAAAAAAAAAAAAGAGCCACAGGCCAGGTCTGGAAGATTCTGGTTTCATTGTGTTTGCTTTTGATTTATGGTTTGCCATGGCCATCTTAATTGATGAAGGTGCGGAGTTTGAAATGGGCTGACAATTATTCATATCCTGCACTTGGACCTCGACTTTGAACTGTTTTCTATATGCATCTATTTTGGTGTCGCTTTAATGCGTCATCTTAGAGGGTCTACCCACCATGTAATTGGGCAAAAAATAGGGGAGGGAGTATATTAAGGTTATGTAAAATATCTGTATAGTAGACAGAGGTATTGCTAAACTTTGATTGGGACCGCCTGATACAATAAATAAAATAAAAATAAGTTCAGATAGATCACAGAAACTGACGAAGGGAGGAAGAAGGGGATACTGTAGGGGGTACTGTCAACCGGAGTTTCAGGGAAGCCACAGGAACTGCCATTAATACACAAACGATACGCAGGGTCTACACTGCAACGGAATTCATGGAGGAGTTTCAGCACGCAATACGCAATATCCACCGTAATTGGTTCCTAGAAAGTCGGAAAGTTGTGTTATGAGGAAAAGAATCAAGGTACAAGGTTTGCCAATCTGATGGCCGTGAGGCAGATGCCCAAAAAAAAAACGTAATTTATCAGAATGTGATGTTCCAAATATGAAATTTAGCGAAGATGCTTTCGCCGGCTGGGGCTCTTGTGGAAAGAACTTCTAGTAGTTTAGAGTTAGATCATTAGTTTCGTCATTCCCAGAAAAATTAACCACGCGGTAAATTTGACAAACTCAACAATTTTGCTCTTTTCACACTGTGAAGACAGCACAGAGAAAGCTCTCTTTCTGTTTCAGCAGAAAGAGAACTTCCTGCAGCGTACCATATCGTACTGTCCAGCCTATTGTGACCTGTTTTGAAGACATTGGCGTGCAAATGTTTCGATGGCTTTCCCAGAGTACGCGACCTAACTTCCACTGAACACGCCTGGGTTAGACTGAAATGTCAGCTTCAAGCCACCAAGTTCGAAATCTGTAACTGAGCTGAATGCTACTTTAAGTAGGAAGAGACCAAAAATAGGGCGTTTCTGTTACCAAAAATTTAATTCTGAGTCTACTGACGAGGGTACGGTATGTAATAAAGGCCAAAGGAGGGCAGACACATTATTAAATATTTTATCAATAATATGCAGGTGTCTGATTACTAAGAATTACACTATAAAACGCACTATATTATAATATTCTAAGAATATTAGAATATAGTGTATAATAAGAAATGTTTGTAGAAAAAAAAAACGAAATATTTGAAAGGGAAGACAAAATCCGAGTACTTCCTCTTTATGTATGATTACTCAACTGGCCTTTATTCGGGCATTTAGTGGCTGAACATCCAGCTGTTTCACAAAGAATAGGATAACAGAAAGATTGTTGTGATAAGTGTTAGTTTTACTCTGGACGCTAAAGTACACTTTCTGTGAACTCCCTACGCTCAAGCTATAAATTATCCCGACAGTTATTACACGAAAGACTTAAGGGAATCAGTAGTAGTTAGAACCTCTACATCCTTTGTCTTTTGCTTAAACAAAGACCTTTACAACAGGGAGAGATCAGCAAGAGACGCCTGGAAAATCTCATCTTTAGGCAACTATAAATAACCTGCTCTGTTCGTTCGGGTGATAATAAAAGTCATGAGATGGTGTAGCGACCCCATCATCACTTCTAGTCAAAACACTGCAAACTTCAGAAGTCGCTCTCCTACACTTCCTATCCTGACACTAGAGGGAGTTCAGCTAGCTCTTCCGGCAAAAGTTATCCTGGCAATAGTCTCCGCGCGACAATCAGAACCACTTCCCCACGCACCCTTTCCTACCTTTAGCTATGCAGCGTTCAGCTACTCTATAAATGCCAGCTTGATGACGATGAATGGCGTCTGTCTGACGTACCGTAAAAGATCTTGCGACGGCATTTTCTCTGAAGGAGGCTCGCAAGTTCAAAACACGCACACACACACAATGACCTCTGCACGTTGCAGCATCGAAAATCGAACCTCATATGTTTTCCACAATAATTGCAGCGAAACTTTCCTGGCTTCATCAAATAGCACAAAATTAAAATAAAATGGCCTTAAGTAACGCTTGAAAGCAAAGCGTAGAAGATGCATACCAGCATACCAGGTGATGATATAATTTGGTAAACGTCTTATTGAATAATAAGATGTAATTTATGGTGAGAATAATTATAATTCTAACTTGAAAAAAAAAAAAATAATAATAATAATAATAATATATAAAATATCGCAGACAATCTGTCCTTAATCCAAGAAACTGGATGATGAGAAAGTGATAGTTAAGAGGGATTGCGCTTCATTCGGCTTACAAATAATATATAGAAATATCAATTGAAAAGCGATAACACCCATTACGGCCAGTAGCCATGGTAAAAAGAAAAGGAAAGAACTATGGCTAGAGAGCTCACGTCGAAATCTCAAGCCTCCAGACTTCTGGTGTAAATTTATCAATTTCTTGAAATACGGATATGACACAAATGAACATTATGTTTCCATCGTTTAGTAAAGTTAACGGATAAATAAGGTGAATAATTCAAGTAAATTAAAATAAACAGCCAGTATAAAATATAACAAAAACTGCACAAAGTTAGAAATAAAATAGCAGCAGAATAATGGAAATATTTAAAACGATTGTCCAGTGATCATCAATAATGACACGAACCCTCAGCTCTACAATGGTCGTATGCTTGCGATGATTTGTTTTTGCAGTTAGATCGATGGAGATCTGCATCCATATTCTCGGCTGGTGGGGATGAAACGGTCAACTAGGTGGAGCTTCATGCAGTTGTTACGGAGTGTGGGAATGGCTCTGAGGATTTGATGAGAAGTTACATATATCCCAGTAATAAATCGAGCTGATTTAGCCTGTAATGAGTTTCATGTAGTGTGTGTGTATCATTTGTTAGGTTACGTTCGCATGCAAGCCAACTTATCATCCAATAATCGTCTGACTGAACGTTGCAAACTGTTAAGGAGGAAGGTGAACCAAAATCTCTAAAGCATACAGGATCATCCTACAAAGGTAGTTGTGTGAAGATGCAGGGAAGTAAATACTGCTTTGCTATCCATCCTAATCTACACATTCTGACGTCAAGAGCTTCAGGATATCAGCGAACGGTAGCTTTGGTTCGGATATCACTTCCAAATCTGTCTGGTGATAAAGCTCAGAATTAAAGTGCTGTTAACATTATTGTAAAGTGAGGCTGGCTAGGCTTCAGCGATAAAATCATGATTACAGATTTTGTACGATTTCTTTGCATATCAAAGTTTAAAAGTATTGAAACAGATGCAGGAATTTTAAATTCATGACTTCGATGATTTGCTGCTGATCATCTGTTGAATCGACCTTTGTTAAAAATTTTATATCTTGTGCATAGAAGAGTAAGTCCGATCTACTGGAGACTAATGGGAAGAGGATGGCTGTAAAGAGTACACCAGAAGGTACGCCCGCCTCGTGGGATTATAGTGGTCATATTCCGAGTGAATGCGGACTTACCAACTTTAAGGTGAAGGACTCATGGTAGTGTGAATTAAAAAATCCTTAAGAAAAGTAGAAAACTGCCATTGATTAGATAGTATTTCTCACAGAGGTGAAGGAGTCTAGAGATACTGACTTTGTCAAGTTGCTTGTACGTCCGGTTAGACAACTGTAAGCTCTGCATTTTCTTGGAACACCGTTTATGACTGAGTTGGTTAAGGAACACATGATTTGTTATGGTCTATCTCCGTATCTGAAAAGCATGAAATACAATAAGCAACACTAATCTACTAAGTGTTGAGATTAAGTTGTTATTATTGACTCTTATGCTGGCTCTAACAGACGCGATGACGAAAAACAGTGACTTCTCGAAACGTCACCAAATTGTTCAAGTGTTTCTATTGACGTGGGTTCAAATTAACGTTGTGACATTTTCAATAAAACAGATTAACCTTTAACATAATAAAGATTAGTGTCGCTTATATTGTATTTCATATCTTTACCTGAGGAGGCTTTTGTGGCAAAAATTGGATAGCTAAATTGTAAGTAAAACTTTCTCTCTGAGTTTCAGTAGTGCTGACGCATTGGCAATTGGACCGAAATCGGTGTGGACCGAAAACGGGATAAAGTTTTCCTTTAGAATGTTATTCTCTATTTTCAAAAGGACATGTATGATAAAAGAACTCGGATACTTACCGAGGAACATTATCTTCTCCAGCAACTGCTGTCTTTGGTAGAGAGTTGATGACAGTTTCTGGTATCAGTTAATCTTGATATATAAATGTTCGCCAGAGTGAATATGCCCACATCATTCTCTAACTACAAAGGCGCATTATAGCCAAAGTAGCTTATGCGCCATGAAACCCCCATAACAACAACAACAACAACAAACTACAAAGTAGAAATTATGATTTACTTGGAATCTGGTGATGTGTTCAAAACATGCTGTAGGATCAAGATGGACAGTAAATTCCAGAGAATCCTATTCATAAGGTGGTTTCCCTTTCCTCGGAGTGTTCTGTGGGAAGTTTTTGATGGCTGCTGCTTTTTCTGTGTTAAACTGCCCTTAGATTTGAGTATGCAGATCTATCCTGCGAGTTATCCAATGCCTAATACAGTAGTAGAGGTGCTGCTTGCCGACCGGGCTAGCCAGGTGGGTAAAGTGCCTGGTTTGCAACCCAAGATCGCGGTTTGAATCCCGCCTCGAGCTTGGATCAGAGTAAAATTCAAAAACTTTGGAAGGTGCATTATGGCCACAGAAGCCGATGCGCCAACAACTAACAAAAAAAAAATAAAAACAAAAAAAAAAACGGTGCTGCTTAAGTTTCAGTAAGCCATATAATTGTGGAATCCACCAAGCGTTTGTTCTTGTGCTGATGGTTATTTTCTCGGACTGAGCAGTCTTAACAACTAGATTCAACCATCGCGTAAACAGGTCAATGGTGAAGTCAAAATTGAAATAACTAAGGGCATCGCATGGAAGAGTGAAAATCGCGTTTTAAATATTTAAATGCCTAATCCAGTGAACCATTTAGTTTGAGGCTTGAGAGACAAGTTAAAGTTGTGCAGAGTGATAAGAAGGAAAAACACAATGGAAAGGTAATTAGATGCAAATATGTAACTGATGTGGACGTGAACACCAAGTCGAGAGAATTAAATTCTCGGTTGGGAGTGTTAGTAATTTGGGGCCACCTGTTGAAAGTTGATTACATAAGCAAATTTTCAAGATTAAGCATTATGGTGGTAAATTAAAATCTACACAGATGATCTGGGTTGTATTCAGATGCATTTGGTGAAGTTTGTAAATTCATTATATAACTTTCCGACTCAAATATACTTGTCGACAGGTGGTTATAAATAGTTTTCACTTAGGGCTGAATTTGGCCCAGATGAAGACTATAAAGCCGTTCAGGTTTATATTTTCACTTAAACTTGATAAAACTTTGTGGAAAGGGATCTCCATGGATGTACTGAAGAACAATGCAGGCCCACACTATATTAAAATTGTTTTTGGTCATATATGAACATCTCTTTCATTCATATAACGGAGTAGGGAGTTTTCTATTCATATAAGAAAGTAGGGACTCTCCGTATTCATACAATAAAGTCAGGCCTCTCCCACTCTTATAAGAAGCAGGAATTTTTTTATATGAATGTCCCTACTTTTGAAAGTACACTGTATGTCAATTATTATGTCAGCAGTCCTTAACTCTTCTAAATGGTAAAAGAAAGCCTTCGCAAAAAAAAAAAAAAAAAAGTGAAAGTTTAAGTATATAATTATTTCTTAATGTGTGTGTGTGTGTGTGTTTTTGCACCAAAGTAGCTAAAACTTTGATGCGCCAGCGCATTGTGCAAATGACGCATATTCCGTGCTGCTGCTACTACTACTAATACAAAAAGGAGAGTTGACAGACTTCGCCCGAAACTGACTAATTCGACCAGAGTACACAAAAAAGAAAATAGAAAAAAAAGTACACAAAAAAAATGAAAAAAAAAAAAAAAAAGTACACAAAATTTCTGTCTTAACTGAATCTGGACCCAACGTCTTTACCACATGATGGTACTTGCAAGCATATGTCTTATATGGATGTAAGACCCAGCTAAAAGAAAAAGAAACCCAACTTTATGAAGTTTTTTAATGCAAAAATAACTTAAACCATATTGTGCCATATACAGTATGTCTGTAAATTGCGTGTGTTCTGTGGTCGATTTGCTGTTTGCTGAACGAAAAAATAGAGTTACTGAGAGAGAGAGAAAAAACATGCTACCCTCGCCTTAGGCCGACTAACTTAGCCACATTGTGAAAAAGATCCATAAAAATTCCTCGCGTCATGGGATTCGAACTAGGTGATTATACCAACAGTGCTACTGAAGAAGGCAACAAAGATAATATCAAGAAAAAAGGTAAATAATGGTGATATACTGTCTGCAACAGGGGAGAACTATATTTTCAGGAACAGTGTGTTTTTTTTTTTTTTTGTAAAGTTCCATTTTCTTCTGAGTTTAAAAATCTCATTGTGGTTCAATTAAAAGATAGCTGAAAACCATTATTAAAGTGACAGAATGTTTCTGTCACTTCAATACGGCAATTCATCATTTTAGTGATTTTTAATATAAAATTAGATGAAAATATGCGAATTATGTGCGATTTGGAAGAACTGATAATCTTACCTTCTCTGCATCACAAACGGGGGAGGGGGGAAATGGTTGTAGTGATACACAACGCCACATCGTGCGCTTTGGTAGAAAACGATATCAATCATACACAGTGAAAATAAAAAGTGGAGAGAGGGAAGAACCCCAGATTCACACTTCCTTAACGGTTAAATCGAATAACATCTACAGTTAAACTAAATTTGCACGGAAAGAATTGTTCATATCATCAAGATAACGGATATCAAAGATCTAGATATCGGAACGCTCATCGGCGTCATAAATTCTACAAACCACCTATAGACGTGTAAAATAATGGCTACTTTAATCTAATATCTAGGGAAGAAAATAGCAGCTAGGATAACTTCCAGAAACCAAAAAAAAAAAAAAAAAAAAAAAATAATGAGATCTCCTGAGTTTAGTTGGAACGAAATCTGAAATTTCAAGGGATTCGTTATCTGATATAGGGATTCTCAAGTTAAGGATTCACGTCTCTTCTAAGGCATTTAGATTTTACAATCGTATAGAGACTAAAGGAAAATGCTAAAGCTGAAGCACAATTTACGAACTCCATGATGTGAATTATTCTTACAGATTCACAAAAAATAATAATAAAAAATAATAATAAATAAATAAAAATGTAATTCTGCTAAAGAAACGGGTTTGGAAAAGAAAACTGCAGGAAATTAACATTTTCGTATACTCTTCGCATTCGAATCCTTATACTACCAAGAAAAATGAAGTTGTAAACCCATCTCACCACTAGCTGTCAGTTGTAAAACTACTATGCAGACAGATCTGCTACTGAGGTATGAAAAGATATGGAACCAAAAGTATAATTTGATTTGGTTGTTAATGAACTTAGTAGTTACGTATCATCTAGCGGCTGTCCCAAGCATAAAACAGAAATAAAAGAATAAATAAAATCTCAAATCTCAATAAACATGTCTACAATTACAGCGATTTACAGATTCCAAACATGGCGCTCACTCATGAACCCTGCATAGTAGCCTGTTCAGCACGATACACAGCAAATGGAGAGGTTCGATTCGCGTCGACGACTGGAGGAATTTCGAAGACGTAGTTAGTTGATCTGAGGTGGGGGACGGGGTTTCCCTGTGCGTTATTCTAGGCTTTTCAGCCGGCGCAACATGCAAATCGGCCCGCGAACACACACACACTTCTGCTGACATAACATCATTATAAGCCACGCTTGGGGCCGTTAATACCAACATTTATTATTATAGTACTCACTCTTAGAGCGGCAAGTATAATTATGGAGTCAAACAGATCTGAACAAGCTCATGAAAAATTCTCTAGCCTGTAACACGCTTGATTTTCATCTCATCTTGCATTTCCCTCCCTCCTCGGAATATAGTCTCTGCTCAAAGGAACTATATTATCGCCACAGGCAGCTAACACAAAACACAATAAATCAAGGTTGCGCACGGAAGAAACAAGTAAAAAACAAATTTGAAACTTCTGTAGTACGCAGACAAAAATTTCATCATAAACTCATACAGCGTTGTAAGAAGATAAAATCAAGAGTGCGAGAGAGGGCACCACAAGGAAAAACGTGCTTAACAGATAATTTTATTTGCGAATAACGAATTCGAATCTGTGTCAGAAAATCTCTTTTCAAGTATCCAGGGAAGAAAGATACGAGAATTTTCACTTAGGCCATATTCCTCGCACTCAACACTGGATACGATGTTAGGAATCAAAAGACGAACGTGACCAGCATTCTTGCTTTAATGCAACCATTTTCATTTATAGAAAAATATTATCACCCAAATAAACAGAACAAGAAAACGCAACAGAACTTCGCTTGAAGAATTTGCAATGAGGTGTACTAAATCAAATGTCATGTCCTATGACAAATGATACGAGGCAGTCTCGATGAACACGCATAAATCCATTGATGTCCCTCGCTCACGCTATTGGAAAATGGTTTCAAAGAGTTCACCGAATATTTATTGGGTTTTTCAGCATTCTTCCTATTCACATCGGCAAACGTTAGATCCTCCACAGATAGTCATATCAAGCCTCTAAGAGATTTAGGAAAATTCTAATTTTTTTTATTATTATAACTGATGCAGATTAAAATCCAATTAAAATGTGCATATTTGAATATTCACGCTTATATGTATACGGAAGAATTGTCATTAACTAACACCAGTATTCAACTTTATATTATAAAATATCAAACGTTATAAACGTCCGTGTGATTATATCAATTTTCAGCATTCCAGAATTTCGGTAATTTTCAGAATTCGGCATTCATTGGCACACAATCAGCTGTGGCACTTTTAATTAATGAGTAAGGAAATTTTAAAATCTTGTGTATGTAGCAGCTAAACAAATATATGTATTCTAGAATATTAAAAAACAGATCTAGGTTTGGTTTACATGCTGTATTTAAAAAACTAAAAGGAGAAAAAGACTGAATTCCCTTGTTTCTGTTCAATACCTAATTAGGAAGAGATTATCTGTGCGGAAAAATTTAGTTGACACTTAAATTGAAATATTTCATTCATATTTAAAAATCATGTAAAGATCCAGATTTTTATTATTTATTAAGTAAAAAAAATTAGATTTCATCAAGGGACAGCGAATGTTAAAGGACATAAGCTATATTTCTCTAAGTATAAAAAATAAATTTCCTATGATAAATCTTTACTAAACTCGAATAAGATTCTCATATTACTTTTTGGTGAATTTTCTCAGTAAAGGTACGCAAAACCAAAGTCATATAAAAATAACGAAATGTGAGAAGATTTTTAAATTAGTAAATGTCTATAAATAAATCCCAAAGTTTCATAAGCTGATTTGATGACTTCCATTATTTGAGCTGCAAAAGAGACATTGGAAGTAAACATCACTCTTAAGTCCTTATGGATATCAAAGCTTGTAAGAGATACTCGATATATATTTTTTTATTATTTATTTCGCATTTATAGAATTTTAATTTTTTATTTCTATGGGCAAAAATTATTACTTTACATTTGGAAATGTACAGTAATGACTAATGGAATTTTCAATTATTTCTATTTCTCGTAGACCAATTAACCAGTGTTTGTGTAACTTTGATAAGTTTGTTGAAACCCAAAAGAGAGGAAATATCCATGAATAATTTGATTTAAGAATTCATATCAAAGCTAAATCGTTACCATAAACAACAGAGGGTCATGCCAAATACCTGCAAGACCCCCCCCCCTCCCAGCGGACAAAGAGGAAAAAAAAAAAAAAAAAACACGAGGCAAACACCACAGATATTAATTTGAAAAGTTCGTCTGGCTATCTGGACTTTAAATCAATATAGCAACGGATTTTCTGATTCAATGAGATTCTAGTTTTATTTATTCGGTTTAAGCAAATACAATTAATTTTTAAATAAAGAGAAATTCGTTTAGCAACTGATCAATCGCTGATGATGAAACTAAAAAATTGCCACTGGATAGCATGCAAAAAGCTTTTAGGAACCCAGAGGAGAAAATCGTAGTAAAAAAAAAAAGTCATGAGCAGAGACCAAAAATACAACATAAAACACGAGGCTCGAAAAGCAGAGCAAACTTCAGTCAAAAATAAGCATGTTGTCTGAATTTCAAAAGTGTTTTCATTATTATTCATAACAAATAATGCTATATAACAGCAAATAAAGGGAGTCAACAACTGTTTGTAGAAAAGAAGAATTTCCATTTGGTAAACATGGGATATGAAAATTCAACGTCCAATTAAAAAGTAAGCAACTGTTTAAAACATGAATGGAAATTTGAAGAATGTCACCAGTTCACAGAAACAGTAGAAAAGATGAGATGAATAAAGGCAATTTCAAACGAAAGATCTTGGAACTATCGTTATATATATCAGAGTGAAGAATGCAGTGATCGTGCATAATAATTTATACTAGTACGTGTAATCTTTCCTTTGACACAAAGAAAAAGATTTACGATCACATAGACTAACCATTACCTACCTTAAACGCGCTATTGGTACGCTAAAAATTACGATGCGGTGACAAAGAAAAGTAATGGAGCTAATTTCTGATAAGACTATCGACTTCCCATTAAGAAACCAACGCTATTAATATACCGCTTCCTCTCTAAAAACTGTACATAACCGTTAATTATTTATTTCCCCCCAAAGGTGGCGTGCTGGAATGGTTTATCGCGATGTTAAACACGACCACACGTTACGTCTAAATGATAGTCGAGTTGTTAAATACGCAAGGGTCAATGGGGGCACATTCATGGCTTTAAACAATTTTTTCGCGGCTCTAGTTCAGCATCTTTAATTCTTCCAGTTGAAGTTTGGACCGTTTTTCATGGTCCCCAGCTATTAAAGTAAATTATTTTGTCCTCGACTTTCATAGTTTGGCTCTGATGTGAATTACTGGTGAACGTCAAATGGTTATTATTCAGTTGAGTAAGAAAAACTTGTTTACCATGTATCCTTGAACTGACAGTAACCTATTTTAACATCAGCATATGATTTAATATAATTATCTGGTAGATGGTATTCCCGAAACAATATCATATTTGAAACTGTACAGAATTTTCATTAAGCCACGTTTACTCTATGAAGACTATCGTAAAGTAGATTAGTGGCTATTAAGGGAATGGCTGTTGTGCACAACAGTACCGCAACCTCTCTGACGTTAAGCACCATTAAAATATCATGAATTACTTCATACTTGGCAGGGGGGAGATCAAGAGCAGCGTTTTGACATACCTTGAACTCATGTATCGAATCAGTGGCAGTTTGTAGTATAGCAAAGGGTAGTTGCAACTTGTGTTTTGATTTTTGAAAATTTCTATTTTTTATGCCAATTACAGAATAACATTTAATGAAAGATAAATATTTTTGCCGCTCACCGCATTTTTAAACAAAATTGTAATGTGTGTGTGTGTGTGGTGGCTCTGACAACGTCGTGTTCCCGAACTAATGAGTACTGAAAATACAATTGAAAATAGGAATCCTTGCCGGATTTTGCAAGGTACTATGCAACAAGCTCACCAGCAGCGCGAAGGTTACATTATTGCGTGAGGGTATGTAATCGTAGTGTAAGAATAAATACAATAATACTTCAAGGCCGGCTACAAATACCGAGTAATTAAAATAAAAATAATTTATATTATATTCCAACTTGATTTTGATTTAATAATTAATAACTGTTGGTTCTGCAAATCTGCAACTTTGCCACGAGGCACCGCTGATCAACCTGAAAAATTTACTCATGCAGAATAAAATTCAGATGACTATAACTATATCAGTCTAAATGGCGGTAAAATGTCGAGAAAATACATTTAAAAAAAAAATAAATAAAAATAGTGGCATAGCATTTAGGGTTAGGCGCCACCTGTGGTTTCCCACATCTGCGCCGTATGTACCCTGTGATGGAATGCAGAACTACTGCATAAGCCAGGAAAAAGTGTAGTGTCTGGTTTACGCAGTATCGTGTTATGCCTCTGGCTGTTTGGCCGCAGGGCCCCCTAGTGGGACCTAACGTTGCCCGCTACAACCACCGGGAGGTCAGCCAGGCTGCCCATCATACTCTGGCTGATCTCCGCCAGGGTTGCCTGAGCTTTTTGGATTGAGACCAAGTAGAAAAAAAAAGGGGGGGGGGAGACAGTACAAGTGGTGCAGTCAAAGGGAGGAGGATGAGGAAAGAAGGCACCCTCCAGCGGAAAGAAGAGGCAGGAAGGGAGAAGTAAGAATCACCCCTGGTCTGGGTGCCCACCGAAGGCCAGGGAAAGGAAGACAAATTGCAGAACAAGGAAGGTCTGCAAAGTTATATAGGTACTATGGGAAGTGTGTGAGTTTAATTGCTTTCAGTTCAATGCCGTCATTCCTACGAGGAGGAATGTCCAGCTGGGTGTTCATTCAGTTCTGATTGTGGCCGGTGATGAGGGAAGGGCAGATACGAAGAGAGGCAGAGCGGTTTCAGGAACGTCTGGTCTGGATCAGACCAGACTTATAGGATCAGACATGGAGAAATAATACCAGCGCCGCTTGAAGACCGCTGAGGCATACCTGCTAAAAGCTAAAAACGCTTCTTTTAATTTTAACAGGTTGCTCTCCAGACTGAGTGTGATTAAATTTATATGCAGTAGCAATTGAGTACGTAGGTCCTTGTAGATGTTACATGAGTACATTAAGTGGTGCCATTTCTCCACATATACAATGGGCATTGTTTACAAGCCCCAAGTCCTGAAGTCGCTTTTTGAATGACCCATGTCCTCTCAGAAGAAAGGTAGTATGTAAATTAGGGAAGAACCAATCAAGTCTTTGTTGAGGAAGGAGACACTAGGTAGAAATAGTTTGGTAGTATTGCCTTTGGTGGAATCATCCCAACGGATTTTCCAGATGGAAACAAATTCCTGACAAGTACGCCGGAGTTCTTGTTTCGGAACTGCATCGACAATAGTTTTTATCCCTAGGAATTCAGTTTATTTGTTCTTTTTGATAGTACGGGAAAGCCCTGTGAAGGCCGCTTGGAGGTCACAAGGGGGTACAGCTTGTTAATACTTGTAGTGCTGCTGTTGTCGTTCTACAAGCTTGAGTCATTTTTAATAACATCAACCGTTGTATCTGCAGGATAACGTTCCTAGTGCCGATGATGGACAAACGATGGAACCATACAGCAGCGCCGAATGCTACGAACGGTACAAAAAGAGCTGAATAAAGAAGGTGGAGTGCAGGTGCCTTAAGACCCCCATCTTTGCGGGTGAATCGGGCAAGCACGTTGATATAATTTTTGGCCTTCTGTTTCATGGACATTAGATGTGGCATGAAACTTTTGTGATCATCTAGGATAACACCTAAATATTTGAATGAACGTTGATTCTTGAGTGCATGTCCTTTATAACGAATGGTTGGTGGCCATGTGATGTTAACGACCTGTGAGAAGTAGGGTTCTACTTTTATCTGTAGAGATTTCCAGCTTATTCCCTTCAGCCCAAACCGACAGGGCATTCAAGACTGTGTTGGCTCTGGTCTCAATAGCTGCACGAATAGGGCCTTCAACAACGATAACCAGGTCATCTGCATATGAGCTGTGTAGTATGGGGGAAGTACTGCAGGAGCCATTCATCCAGAATCATATTCCAAACGGCTGGCCCCAGAACAGAGCCCTGCGGGTAGCCTCTGGTAAGTTGGTGGGTGATACTATTAAATTTTGTTTTCATGGTAAATTTTCTGTTAGTGAAGAAGTAATCTGTAAGACATTTGAAGACGTTGAAGGAGCACAGCCAGATATTCTGGATCGCCGCAGGATCCCTGGCCACCAGACAGTGCCAAAAGCTCCCTTAAAATCCACAAAAGGTGCCAGTACGTAAGGGGCATCAGAATTATCTGCTAGCTAAGTGGTTTTCATTAGTGCATCAATAGTTGAACCCCTGCTTGAAGCCAAACTGGAGTGGGGTGGCGAGTTCTTTGGTTTCATAGACAGACTGAAGATGAGTGAGAAGTAACCGCTGAAATACCTTTCCTACACTGGTAACAGAGCAATAGGACGGTATGCTTTGGCTGTACCAGTGGGACAATTTGGATCTTTTTGGTAAAAGCCTGAGGTTGGCGTATTTACAAAGTGTAGGAAAGGAGCCTTCATTAAGACGTGTTGAACAGTTGTACTAGAACATCGGGTGCAGCAGACCAAAGGTGTGTGACAGACTCCCCCTCGATGAGGTTCATTCTGGGAGCTGTTCCATTTTTGATTTTATTTATGGCTAATGCAGCCTCTTCTGTGGCCGAGGGCAAGTATCCCTGATTCTCAGTGATGGCGTTTCTGTGTACTTCGGTGTCAAGATTAGGACTGTCCTGGCAGATTATTCCATCTAGAATCTTGTCCATTGTTTCTTTCCAGGAAAGCATCTCCGAGGAGCCCTCAGAACGGATAGAATTTATGATAACCGTGGATCCTACTTTGTTCCTTATGAGCTTGTTTTTTTGGTAGTTGTTGGCGCATAGGCTTCTGTGGCCATAATGCACCTCCCAAGGTTTTTGAAGTACTTTGATCCAAGCCCGAGGCGGGATTCGAACCCGCGACCTTTGGGTTGCCAGGCAGGCACTTTACCCACCCAGCTAGCCCGGTCGGCGTATGAGCTTGTGAACCAAACTCCAAGGGTTTCTATTGCCTTCCGTCTCCACCAGGGCACGCCAGGAACTTTGTTTGGCATGATAAATTTCGTTTGTTTATTCTCTGCGGATTGCATTGTATCTTTCCTTGTACGTGCTACTGTTTGATGTGTGTCTCTTTCCTTGCACGCTGGAGAGAGGAGCGAAGATCTGTTAATTCTTCTGACCAGAACTGATTTTGGATGTCCGGTACATTTTTTCATCGATGCACGTGATGCTTTATGGAGTAAGTCTTTCAGGAAATTAATTTTCTGATGGCTATTAATGGTTCGAAAGTGCTCGCTGAATGGTGGTAAAGAACATCTCGAATAATGTTCTCAAAGGTATCCCATTTGGCAGTTATAGTGGAGAATCTGATGGTATCGTAAACATACATCAAACGAGTAGAGGTACTGTTTTCAATGCTGCATGTTATTAGTCGCAGATCACTGGTGGTGGCAGTGTCGTGTACTTGCCAGTGGCTGTCTGTTGACAAGAGAGGGGATTAATAGCGTGATATCCAGATTAGACTCCCCAGTTCCCGAGCTGTACGTAGTTGGCCGTCCCGGTAAGTTGGCTACTACGAGTTCAATTCACGAGAGGCGATGAATTCCTCTAGTAGGTCTCCTCTGACATCGGTGGTGGCATGATGCCTTTGGGTTTATGGAGCATTTGAGTTAGCAGCTATGATAACATCTGCATTTCCAAGGAGGTCAAGGGCTTGCTCAAGACGAGCAATGTGTGACTGTATATCGGTGACAAATTGGAAGTACGCCGTAAGAAATGTGATGCGACCAAAGGTGTCCCAGCCAGATGTCGGCAGCATAGGGAATCAATTCTAATGATGACTAGATCCGGATTGTGGACAATGATGGCTGCGAGACAGTGCTGTTGTGTAGTTTAAAATTTTCTGTACGTTAGGGGATAACCAGAGACCCTGCCGCATATGCAGTAGGGCTCCTGGAGAAAGAGATCAAGATTAAATTCCTCCATGAGGAGATGGAGCTGAGATGCCACTGAAGTTGGTTTTTGTGCGTTTATTTGGCCTATGCGAAGTCTGGATTATGGTAAGTACGCTGTCCAATAACACCAATTATTTTCCATAATTGGTGTTATTGCGCATTATTTCAGCTGCTCTCTTGAAAACAAGGCATGATCCATCTCTCACAGAGTGGTCACTAGGTTCGTTGATGGCTTTACAATTGGCGCATTTCGGTGGCGAAATTTTATTGGGGAATTCTTTGTAAACGTGACCGGTTTCTGCACTGTGGCCGCAAAACGGTTTTTGCTTCAGGCATTTGGCTGATGTGTGTCCGTATACTAAACAGTTATAACATTTCGGGACTGGTACAAAATCCCTAATCCTATGTGAGGACCAGCCTAGAAAGACTGTTTCTTGAATAATTAATTGTTTTCTGATTCTGGGAGATACTTCCATGATTCAATTTCGGCAATCACGTGCCCTGGTTTTATTGGAATTTTGGATCTTAGTTTCACTGTAAGCATCCTCCTTCTCCATGGTCCCATAAAGATTCCTGTTGTAGATTTCATTAATTAAGTTATCCTTCTGAATGGAGCTTTGTACATCAAATGCTATCAAGCTGGGTCCCCGAAGCTTGGGAGTCTCAAAGACAAAACTAGTTTCCACTTCGGTCCGGCAGTATTTTATTTTTCTAAGTCAGATTTCGTGGCTGTTTCAAGAATGATTCCTTTGTCCCTGATCTTGCGGATACTTCTGATCCTGACATTACCTAGCTTTGGTTTCCTGAGGTTCTGATTGGCATAGTGGCATAGTATTGGGGGGAGGGGGGGTAAGGCGCCACCGGTGGTCTCCACACAACTGCACCATCTGTACTCTTGTGAAATATACAGAACTCCGTAAATGCCAGAAGAGAGAGAGAGAGAGAGAGAGAGAGAGAGAGAGAGAGAGAGAGAGAGAGAGAGAGAGTGTGTGTGTGTGTGTGTGTGTGTGTGTGTGTGTGTGTGTGTGTGTGTGTGTGTGTGTGTGTGTGTGTGTGTTTCTCTAGCTGCTTGGCCGCCAGGCTCCTACGTTGCCCGCCAACACGACTGGGAGGTGAGCCAGGCTGCCTATCATTCTCCGGTTGATCTCCGCCAAGGTCGCCTGAACGAAATAAAAAAAAAAAAAAGTGTGAGCAAGGGATTCTAATCCTAATAAAAGAAATAATTATTTAGGTACGAAACCAGGGGTATGCTTGCTATTAGTCTAGCTTCCAAAGAACCTCAGTAGGAATTTGGAACGCAGAATAGTGGCAATTATTTTTCTGCCTAATTATTATATTTCTCAGTTTATTATTAAATGAGATTTATATTAAATTAAAACGGTTATAAAATATACTTTTAGATAATTCAAAATAATGATTCCGTTTTGCTCACTCAGCTAAGACTCGCGCAACCTGAATAATTTATTTATATATAATTGACCTTCCTAGCTGAGTTGTCAAGCACGAGGATACGACCATGTACGCGCTTTGAATGACTGTGATTCAAGCTCGCACGACTGCCAAATACGTTATACTGTTCTTGTATTCGCTCTACAAATTTTGTATTTGCGAACTGTGACCTTATGTGGCTATCCCGAATATAAACGAAAAGAAAGTTTATAATGCATTATTATTATTATTATTATTTTCTATTTACAATTGCCACATTCTGTTTGCTCGCAATGAAGAATGGAAAAGGACTGCAACAGCTTCAAACGGTATGGTCATCGGTATGCATCGAGCAACTGATGCAATCAAAAAGACAGTTACTCTAGTCGGGTGTGCTAAGACACTGTTATTTGAGTACACTAAAAATGAAAAATTATAATCAGAGCGGGCGCAAGCCCAGGGTGGCTGAAAGAGGTATGCTGTGGCATTTCCTTTCTTTTCTTCTTCTTTCTCTCCCCTTCTTCTTTCAAAAAACAGTACGACTGAATGAGACTTTCAGTGCAGGAACTCGCACTGAAAGTACCATTGCTTACAGGAAAAAAAAAAAAAAATTAAAATAAAAATAAATAAAAAAACGGGCAATGAACGAGCAGTAATTCAGGGACCCCCAAAGGCCTCTGTAGCCGAGTGGTCAGGAGCGGGAGTACAGTAGCCCATGCTCTTTGAGTAGACCGGGGTTCAAGCCCCTGACTGCTAAATACGGTCGATCTGCCAACCCGCACTGGACTAGCGTGGCAGATTATGATCCATTTCCCTCAACATGAATCGTTGAGGAGACTTTCATCGTCAGTGGAATAATAATAGCTGCACATTACCTTTTTTTCCCCCTCCCCTCTCAGAGACCATCCTGAAACCCATGAAGAATGGAAGTGAAGATGAGATCTTCGCTAGTGCCAAGAGCAAAAATACACTCGGAACAGAGGTCACATGGAGTGATAAATCACGTTTTGCACTAATCCGAGGTGAGTGACAAAAGAACTCACGTATAAAAGAAATCAAGTGAACCCCGGCCCGCGCCTAATATGCACCGTTTAACACACTGACAATTGAATCGATACTGGTGTGAAGTATGTTTACATGACATCATACCCTTGTGCAAACCTAGAATTAGTAACATATACAAGCCCTTTTACTTCAGCATCATCGCACATCAAGCACTTCCACAATGCAAATAAGACTAGTAACTGCGCCAAATTTGTATATGAAGGATAAGGACGGGCAGCGGAGCACTCAGCGCGCCCATGATAAGCATAGTAATTAATTTTGTTTCGAGGCAGCGTACATTCCACCATGATGGCTTTTACAAGTGTCAATACTTTACACTACAATAAAATAATATAAACAAATTCTTCTTTAGCCTCCCCAGTACACAATATGTACGTCTATGATTGAGGAACACAAAAAAGGACTTTACGCATCTGCCCTGGCCAGCATAATCCTCCCTTCCAGATCCCAATCCAATGAGAATCTGTGGGATAAAATAAAGCGATGTCTACCTGAATACCCCAGCCCTTTCTTGATTCAGTATTTTCTAAGACCTTTAAGATCACAGAGATTAGGACTGTCCAGCTGGAGATCCTCCAGTTCGTTTTGTGCCGCTACGAAAATATGCTACCATTTCCCAAAACCATGCCTTAACTCTTTCCTCGGCTTAAAAGCATTATTTCATTTTTATACATAAACTGCACATACTATGTATATCAACATTCTATATATACATCCACAATACTATAATATATTGTAGCTGAAACACTGAATATTGTTTGTGTTGTTGTTTACTATTTTATTATTGCATTAATCACAGCAGAAACGTGAAATGCGTGTTACATTTCAATTTTTATTAAAAATCCAGTAAATAGTATTAAAATGTCGCTTGAATCACGTGGTTGTGAGGTATGTACAATGATGTAAAAGCAATCACTGTTATAAATTATTAGTTGATTAATCAGTAATTACTTGGTAACAAGATAATTAGTTTTTTTTTTTTTTTTTCATTTCTATTAATCATATAAAAAAAATTCAATTAATTTAAAAAATAAAAATCGAATGCACCTGAAATGTAACACATCGCGCACATTACCTTAACTTGTTTCCTATAAAATAATAATCGCTAAAATGGCCTGGGTGGTCTCTGAAAGCTACTTCGCATGATTAAAAGATCTTGAATTTAATCTCAGTCTCATCTATGTTCACAAAAGATAGTTGCCTTCAATAATAAAAACGTGTACCCAAGACGTACCTAGTTTAGATAAGAACTGAAGACCTGCAACATCCGAGGAGGCTACCTGAGAGACCTGTGTTCCTTATCGAGTATTCTCCGTTACTCATTTATCTTTTATCGCCGCAAGCTGTCGAGGTACTTTAGGTATTCTTTCATTTCGTCCATCTGCAACAGCCCAGCTCACTGATGTGAGCACAACATGCTAGAGCTAGACCGTGTTCAAGTACACTTTCCAGCTTATCTTCAACGAATACGGCAACATGCATTCTACTCGCCGTTGCAGGCCTCGCTAAACGTGAAGGCAACTTATCTTTAATAGAGATGACTGTTCATCGTGCCTAATACTATAATGGTATGATCTGGAGGAAATCAAGGAATGCTGATCTTGTCGCTTCAGCAACAATAAAAAAAAAAAAGTTAAAAGCAATTTACTGTGGATCAAACAGAACAAAAAAAAAAGAGAGAGAGAGAGAGAGAGAGAGAGAGAGAGAGAGAGAGAGAGAGAGAGAATTAGGGATAAAACATAATGATTACTACTTCTGCCATTCCATAAACACAAAAAAGTGGCAAAAACACAACCATAGTCTTTCTTTATTTTCACACTTTTTAGATGGAAATTGACGAAATAAACATGTTATAAAATAAATAAAAAAACCTAGCCTAATATTTTTTTGTAAATACAGAATCAGTTTGCTGATTTTATCAATGCACCAATTACTTGTTAAATGTTTGGGACTATCAGTGATTCAGATTAAGAAATTTTGTCTATCCGCTAGAGCAATGATTCTCAAACTTTTTCAAGTCACCACCCCTTGGTTCCATAAATGCATCCCCAACGCCACCTAGTCCTAATTTATAAAAATATTTTTCACAGTGGCAGACTACACGATCCAATGAAAAAGATAATAAAAAATATAATTCAAAATGATTAATTGCACATTTATTTCAAATCCAATAAAAGTTTTATTTTATTTAATTCAACATATTAAAATTACTGGATAGTGATTCTAGCTTTTCAAAATCTGAACAATCATTTAACAAAAGTCTTAGATCTACATTTAGTAACAAGTTTATTTTTCTGTAAATTTTTAACGCGAAGGATGGGCTCGATGACATAATATCAGTTTCTCAATGTCCTGTTAAGTCGCTTAGAAGGAATCTTAAATCACCACATTCAATAATCTGGAGTCGATTTCTTTGCTTAGAAATAAGTTGGATGACCACACTAAAACCACGTTCTACTAAATATGAAGTTGGGAATGCAATAAGTAGCTTCTTAACCACTGTCTACTCAGAACTCAGATCAGAAATTTTCTTCTGAAACCAAAATTCTTGATAAGATTTCTAAAACTTTCAGCTCAATATCATTTTGTAACTCAATTAGTTCTTCCTCTAATACCCCAAATTCCTCAATATCTAAAAATGGGTTCATCGCCCAATCTGGAATTTCTATTAAAAGAAGATCCTTAAATCATTCAGACATAACTTTATACCGCGTATCCAAATGGTCACAAAAGACTCGCAGATCGTCATCCTGTATCCCACCAATCTTTTCTGGCTCAGACACAGAGGGAAATTGATACAGCTCGCGAAGGCCTATATTGCGCTTGAATAAAGTTAACTTTGAAATAAAAATGGATACTACAGATTTGGCCTTAATACGGTTGATATCATTTCCTCGCAACTGTAAATCCATTTTATTGAACTTTGCAAATAGTTCAAACAAATATACAATGTCATGCCTGAAACCTTTAAGTTTATCACTGAGAAAAGCATCTTTCTCTTCTAAAAACTCGACAACAGAGTCAAAAAGATTATAAAAGCATCTCACGCAGTTGCCTTTTGATAGCCAACGAACTTCACTATGAAGCAACAAACGTTGAAAATCTTCATCAATCTCAACGCAACGCTCCTGGAATAAATTATGCCTTAACTTGTGAAGGCGATCATGAGATTTTTTGCAACCAGATATTGGCGGTGAATGGTAAAGACATTTGGTACAACTTTCTTCAAGAACGCAACACAACCACGGTAGCAACAGTCACTGATGGAGCTCCATCTGTCGCAAGAGCAAGTATGTTAGCAAGTGGAATTTTCTTATCTTTAAAGAACTGCTCAACAACATGAAATATTGACTCAAATTTTGTATCTGTTTCTAACTGCCTTACAAACAACTCTTGAACTAAATTTTCATCTTTTATAAAGCACACATATGTTAAAAGCAAAGAGTCACTGCCTAACAAAGCTGACTCATCTAGCTGTAATGCAAATTCTGTAGTCCTCAGTATACCACACAACATCGCTTCCACATTCTCAGCCATTTCATCTATGCGTCTTTGAACTGAATTGTTGCTTAGAGAAATACTCCTAATTATTTCATGTGGTGACTTGTGTAAAACAGTACTCAGAACTTCACTTACTACAGGTAAGATGAGTTCTTCACCAACTGTATGTCGCTTTCCAGACTTCGCAGTCAACAATGAAATACTGTATGATGTACTTAAACCTTCAGTTTTTTGTTGTGGGACATAACAAAATATACTTGACAGGGTTGGCCGCTTTTGCAATTTAACACGAAGCGATTGAAAAAAAAACGTTAAATTCTTGTCTGCCATATCAGGAAGTGCCTTCGTCAAATGTTCAGTAATTCTAGAAGGTTTAATTGTCTCATTAATAAAATGTGGTGTAATGTGTTTCCCTAAGAGAAAGAAGTTGCTTTAATCGGTTTCATAAGAAGCGTAAGTGAGCTTGGGCGTTCTATTTACTTATGTAAAAAAACGCAAATGCTGTATTCATTTAATTTTCTAAGATGGAAATACATTTACGGTCTGCATGGATCCTTATTTGTATAATTTCCACAGTAAAAATACTTCTTTCTGTTTCTGGTTGTTTTATCGTCGTTGTTTTTCATTAAATGTGCCTATTCTTAGCGTACAAACGAAAGTAAAAGAACCTTTTACACGCAAAGACCATTGTTCCTAAAGACGACAGTTCCTGAAAACGCTGTACTCAGACAAGGGTGCGCAACATTCACTTATAATTTGAGAAGGGAATCGTGTCAGTTCTGCAAACCATTCGTGTGACACTCTGTGTAATTACTTAACAAATATGCACAAATATTCGTACTATGTGCTAACCTGAACAATAGTAAATAAGCGAGCAACACACTCGGGAAGCTCCGGCCTCAAAAGCCCCATCTTGCTTCTTTGTGTCCCCCTATGTTAACCCACCATCCTCCAGGGGGAGGTACTTTGGGAACCACTGGGTTCTCAAAGTGGCTTTATGATAGTTAAATTGCAACATTCTTGCAGCAAACGTGTAGAAAAATTATAGTAAAAAGCATGACCGGGGGAAAAGACATGAATTGTATATCTGTATATAATGAAGTCAACGCCCAAGATAAAAATTAAGTCAAAAGAAAACAAGACAGACTTAAAAAATGCTTTACGATTATCATATTTCTCAGTAACTGTTAATACTAGGATTTTAAATGCATTCGTTAAGTCTTCAGGATATACAAAATCTTCACAATTTCGTTCACCACTGCATATTCTATTATTTTACATGAAAACAATAAAAGTGTTATAATACTTCACAAGTATGTATCGTACATGTCGAGCTCTCGAGGAAACAGATCATTGATGAGTTAATTCCCCGAAGACACAAGGAGGTTTAGGAAAGCGAAGTATGGAAAGATACTGCAAAAAATAATAGATGACTACACGCTAGTGCTTTCAGCAAAACATTTTTAAGCATCCCTGCTGCTTTTAGTAAATTTTTTTTCAAAGTAGATAACACTGTTAATCACCTAAATGCACGCACTCATCTGCTGCGTCAACCGGTCTATTTAAATAAATTCCAGACCACCCTTGCAGCATCATTATTACTGTATAACAAGCAACACAAGTACTTAAGCGTTGTAGCTCATTACGCTGTAATTTTTCTCAAATAAAAGTAATGAACCAGCTAGAAATTTCACGTGGCAGGTTTATGCAATCAAATTCTAGCGATTAATCCACAAGACATGCCCTGTCAACACGTATGCTAATGAAAAGAGTGTACGAAAAGACATTTCAGAATTCACTAACCAAAGTGGAGACACCAAAAAATTAACTTCCGACTTCAAGATCTTGAGACGACATTAAGTAATTAGAAGAACCGTATTAGAGTTGCCTAAGAGATGTTTATCAATGACGAAACATCGGTTAAAAATAATAAGAAAATGGCTCAAAGCAAGATGCATGAAGGAATGAATGTTAATTTACTTGCGCTTGAGAAATTTTTTAAAATATATTTTTAATTAATTTATTATTTTTTGTGATGCTGCCTAATTACTTAAACAGATGAACCTTCGGAATTTGCAAGTTTCAATCGATAAAATAATATGAACTTTCAACAATTATCGCCATTTTTCGCAAAGGAGGAAAAAAAATACTTTTAATAATTCTTACGATAATGAATTGCCAAAATGCAAAACCAATGTAACTTTAATGTTTTCGCCTTAAGACTTAAGCACAACACATAAACGAAACTGAAGGATTTCAACATTTATTTTCATGAATCAAGCAGACAAAAAAAGGGAACTTAATCCGTTAGTGATTCCTAGGGATCTATTAATTTGTCCCCCCCCCCCTCTCTTTCCACATTTGCATATAAAGCTTGGATTAATGAAGAATATTGTTAAGGCTCTGGATATATAAGAAGTGGATTCTGTTCCTTAAGAAAATTGGAGTTTTTTCTTTCTTTTTTTTTTTTTTTTTTTATTTAAACATGCAAAACTGAAAGAGGGAATTTTCACTGGACCTCAAATAAAGAAATTCTTCAAAAATTATATACATACTTGGAAAAGAACTGCAGGGTACTGAACTAACAGTTTGGCAATCGTTTAAAGCCCTTGTGCATGGATTTCTTGAGAGAGAAAAAAAATATGATACTGTAATTATGAATCTCGGGTATTAACTTTATTACAATATTATTAAGATATGTGCTGCTGAATGCCTTCGAAAATTCATTTTCTTCATTCCGATCTACGTTTTTTTTTTTTTTTTTTTCCATACAACTTTGGAGGGATGTAAGTGGTTGGTAAAGGAATACTTTCATCAGGACTTATTCACGATGGAAAAGGATTAGCAACTTTTCCAGCAGTCACTGGCACACTGCCATAATGGGAGATTACTGCTGGTTTCTTAAGAAGGGAAGCAAAATGGACTATAAGAAAAACTGTCTGAGTAGAAAATTTTTCTAAGGAAACGAAGAAACAAATATATGAAGTACATTACATGTTTCATTAAAGCATTTTAAAATGAATGACTCATATCTCACTTTTAAGATAGCATATGTATTATTGTAGTATAATATTTGAAATTGGTCGTTCATTGAGTTGCTAAAATTTCAATACATCTAAGAAATAGTGACAGAGACGTAATTTTGATATTTCTGGAATCAGCGGATCAACTTCCTTTACAATCTGCAAAGTTTTCTCCGGAGGTACGGTTTTTTTGTTTTTTTTTTAAACAGTGTACTGTTCACTCGATCACGCAATCATCATTATTATTATTATTAATTTTTGTTTCATCCCTTGTACAGCCGGGATGTTTCTTTATGCGCCATAAAACCAAAAGCACACATGACTACCAAAATTGAGGAGTTAGTTTGCAGAACCCACGAAACCATGACAGTGACTTGCCTCCTCTACAATTTGAATAAATAAACAAGCGAAAATCACAATAAACACACACACCGTTTTCAGCTCTGGATTGTCTGTTGTATTACATTACAAAGGGTTCAAAGATGACGCACTACAAACAGAGGTTGCGGATCACAGCACGAACGAGTTTGTGATGAGAGGGGTATCGCCGCATGGTAGAAATTTACACAGGTCACAGGGAATTTATTTTCTGTAGTTAGTCCTGGTCTGCAGAAAACTGTTGGAGTTTGATGGAAAACCTGTTGACAATTTGTATGGCGTAGGCTGTGAACATTCGATCGAATATTCGATGGCGTTATATTTGAAGTGGAGCTGCTGATAGTTAAACGGCGTTATATTTGAAGTGGAGCTGTGATAGTAAACAATTTATTGTAAATAGCGCTTTTTTGTCGTTGTAAGGGCTGCAGATCAGTGTGAGATGAGAGGTCGACTGCGTCCATTTAGTGGGTGATGAATTTGGCCAGAATTTATACATTTTTGGAAATTGATAAACTGCCATGGAGAGATACTAAATGGTAAGAGGATAAGCTCTTGTGAGGGCAGATAGTCGCCGTGTCACTTTTTCTGCCACCGCAAGATCCAGTACTCTGTTTCAAAAACTTCTAAAGATATGAAGATGGACTTGCAGAACAGATATGAGAGGCAGCGAGAGCGATGAGATGGATGCATTTTTTTTCCCTTTTGCATAATGAATAATTAAATCAGGTTGTGTGATTCCTGAAAGTTCCTGTTTTAAGGCCCAGAAAGCACGTTTAATTTTAACTTTGGTAAAGCCTCAGATTGCTTTGAGAGGTTTAGTGCATCATCACAAATTATTTCAAGGTCTCAGTAAAACGACCTTTTTTTGAATATAGATTTTGTTCAGAACACTTTTCTTGGTAACGATATTTGAGCTGATTTGATTTAGTTACGGGTGACCTAAGTATCGGAGATAATTTTCAAGATTTGCGACAGTTTTGACGGGTTGTATACTGGCTATCTCTTCATCTGCTGCTGGAGTGCTGAAGGAAATAAAACGCTTCAAGTTGTCGACAATCAAGAACGGTGTCAAATATACCAATAATGGTGAATTATCAGCTTGCGACTGTTTTGCCAGTAACGTCCGCCACTCCGCATATTACAGTTGCGTTTGAATTGCATAAGATTAAAAATTAGTCATTTTTTTAGTCCGCTCTTTTACAGCCCGATTGACTTGCATATTCAGGAGCTTATATTCGTCTTATTATTTATTTCTCGTGTAAAATCACATCTGGACGTCAAATAAAGTAAATATTTATACACTTATTAGACAAAAAAGAAAAAAAAAAAAAAAACCACTATAAGAGCAGCAGTGTATTTAACTATAGCAGTGGTATCTTTCACAGGAAGAATACGTTGATTCAGCCTATAAGAAAATATTTCTTAATATAAATCATGCACATTAGAAATTGACAACCTTTTCTTGGCATATGCTTGACTCCTGTTCAATTAATCTGGCTGTCTCTCTTTTATCTTCAGGGGGCTTTCCTGTATAGCAACAAATTCACATCTTCAACATTAGTTAAAATCTCTAATTTCTCTAAATTATGGTAAGTTACCTACTCACTGAAACGATCAAGAGTAAACAAGTTCTTCCTAACCATAAGAAAGCCAGAGCTTAAAAGAGCAGAAATCTTCCTCTCTTCTACGGTTAAATTCTGTCAAGAGACTCCTACTGACTAGAACTCCATTTACAAAATCACTTAATCCCACAGCTGATTTGACATTTCTACATATTAAATAAATAAATAAATAATAATAAAAAAGGGGGGAAAAGTAGTATTAGGACTACTCAAGAATTACCTCATCTACCCATGCGTATTAAGACTGCATGAGTTCTCTGGTCAGCTTGCCTTGATGAAAGTTTTGGCTTACTATCCTCTGCTCAAGACACCGAATAATTCAATCACAGAGCGAAAACACCACATAAAGTTCCTGGCATCACTGACAAGGTTCGAACCTGAGGCTTTTCCATCCAGTGTGTGGAGGACATTGATTATAACAACTGCGATACCCGCGAAGACTGACTACATTTGTACAGCGAATGTCTCCCCTTCCTTCAATACAGAAACGCAAAATTTGAAAACACAATTAATCAACTCCCTTTATTCTGTACTGCTAGAGCCAACTCTATTTCTAATTATGTAAATCAAGCTGACAAATGTTGGACTCGATTAAATCCATTTTAAATCTTTTTTAGAAAAAAGATTCATTCTCCGGTCTTGGCTACAATACATGGTGTTTCCTGTTAAAATTAAAAATTGTTCGGGTCCTAAAGATTTCACACCTATCTCTATTTCCTCCTCACTTTTAATAAAATCAATGCCAAATTCTATGCTTCCTATCTTACACCAACGTCGCCTCCGTAGCCAGGTGGGCAGGAGCAGCAGTGCGTAGATTAGACCGGGATTCGAGCCCGTGACCACCAAACACGGAGGATGCGGAAAGGTCAGGGAATGACCATTGCATATCCTCGGGGCAATATGGCCTTAGTTGCTAATGCTCCTAAAAAAACAAAATAACAAATAACAAATCTTACACCAACAGGTTCTTCTAATCGAGTTTCCAAATAAACATGAAAAAAGGAGGGGGATGCTTCGATAGTGCTGTTGCTTTTGATTCTGTTAATGTTCCTAAGCTCCTTCCCTCATTAACCAGTTCTATGCCATTTCAGACCTCCTACAGTTCATTAAAGCATCTCTGATTTCTCTTATATCCAATGGGCAGGAACCACACAAATAAGCACTGATAAAGGTTCTGCCCATTGGAAAATAAGAGTAACACAACAGGCATTCCTATTTCCACACATACGGAAACCCTTTCAGAGCTACTTTTCTCCTCCTCAATTCTTCTCTTACTTCTCCTTCCACTCCAGTTTGTCTTCTGTACAGATACTCTACAGATCTAGTCCATTTCTAAGTCCTACCAGTTAAGATGCTACCAGCAATGCTAAATCTACCTTAATGTTATTCTCTTATTTTTATTTTAACATAGACACTAAAAAACCTGTCATCTAAATTCCTTTCCAAATTTACCCAACTATGGTAGATCTGATAACACCCGAGGTCCCAGCGCTCAGAGGCTTAGAAGAAAAGGCATGCACTTTGAAGAAAAATTCATATTCATTACACATCATCAAAAACTTAAAACCTCCTCTCTCAGTAAAATACTGCTGTTAGGACAAGACTGCTATACAACATTAACTTATCTGAAAACAACTATTTATATTCTAAAACAAATGAAATGACACATTTTAACTAACTATAATTCTGAAATAAAGCCAAGCGGGACGCACGGCAGAAAATTAAATCCAACTCAATTTCATAGCGATGTAATTTCGCAGACTCTCAATAATCCGAGTCAAGAAACATAAAACAACTACATTTATTTTTACGAGGAGGGAAGAGCGGTATGTCGACTTGGCAATGGTTAAGGCTGCTTAGTGGGTACTTTCATTTCCACATATTAACAATAAATGTAAAAGAAACAGACTCGCTCATAAAGTTATGATGTTTCATTTAGTTATTTCGGTTTCAATGTTTGCTACACCATTAAAAAGAATTATCCAAATAAAATAGAAAAGAATTTATCTTTAAACGTTTTCCAAATGGAATATAACGTAAATGGCTTGGATTTTATTTCTTCAGAAGAAAATTTCTGTATGTGTGACATGAATTATGTCGTAATAAAGTATGCGATGAGTGCAATCACCTGATGCTGAATAACCAGCAATCGTGCTCGTTGAGCACGTGGTTAGAATTCAAAATGTGAACGTTTTTACACTGAATTTACCACACGACATAACATCCATTTTATTATTTATAAGGTAAAAGATCTGTTGTTTTCGGGAGGGGGGAGGTGAGAGAGAGAGAGATAGAGAGAGGTTGGAAGAGAATATCTGCAAGAAAATATATGTCCACGTGAGGCTACGGAGTAAATAAATAATACTTAAAACCTGAAATATATATTATCGCTGTATACCTCCCAGTTTCATGACTCTTCCATGGGTCAAACAACAGACCAAAGAACGGACAACAATATGCAGGTTCTCTTTGTATATGCCATACCGAACAATACAATATCATATCACAGCAATGTTAAGGAGGCTGTCGAAAATAATAAATAAAAATGAAAAGTGAGAAAGCTTCTGTTTCGATACCCATTAGACGAAGAAGGTCTCGCAAGAGGCTTTGCTCAATCACCAAGTTGAATCCAGTATTATTTGATGTGATGATCTACTATTACTAGCAGATCAACAATTCCTGCGAAGGTGGCTACTAAGATAATTTAAGTCCTAATATAGCGCATACGAGGATGCTAGAAGACTTTTCCGCATATGAAGTATTACAAAAAGAAAGTTGTACTCTACTCTAATTAAAATGTATCCTAAAAGGATTTCGATGCCTCCTGTGGTGACTACAGATTGCAGCTAAGCACCACATTGACATTCCTCACATTGTTGCACACTGATCATAAATACTCGAAACGCAGTTCATCTGGGTAAAATTATAAAGAAATACTAACTCCAGAAAGCGTTTTCAAGGGTTCTAGAGGTCGACTGTATAGGTCATTTGCAACTGCCATCTAAAGTCCATAAGTATTTTAGGAGGCAACACCGAAAAGATTGCAGCGCGCAACGCGAAAGTAGATTATACTAGAGTGCTACGGGCACTGGAAATGTCCACATTACAGGAGAGAGAATGTTGTATTGAAGTGAATACGGCACACTTTTATCCCACGAATCTGGAAACATTTGCAGTCGTTCTACGATCTGCTCTTAATGAAGTCTCCAAAGATTTGAAGATCGCATTAAGAGCAGGTCCTACCCACACCTATAATTAGAATGTGATCGTAATTTTAATCACTTGATCACTCCTGGCTACTGATGAGCATAATAGAATGATTAATAATCAAAAGGATAGATTATGTGCAAATTAGTCGATTATGAAATCTACAATAATTGATTATGACATTTTCTTAATAAACTACATACAAATTAGCTGATTATAAAATCGACAGTCAAAAGAGAACTACTGCCGTTAGTGGTAATAGTACTTTGTTTTTAGTATGCATCGAAACGAATCCCTCCACAGTCGGTTTTATTTTTGTTCTGTGTTCTTATCGATTTATTAATCGCTTCATGTCCATATATAATCTATTTATAAATATACCATAATCATTTATTTCGATTATTCGTCATAAATTTTTATGATTCTTGATTATACCCATCACCACTATTGACTAGGAAATTAACTCAATTCGCAGTTCTAGAGCAAACATCCAGTAACAGTGATTGGATTCCAAAGGTTGTCGTTTTTTTATATGGTAGGTAACAAAGCAGCTTCCGCGAAACGTCAGTACAGTGTTCGTATTTTGAATGCATTCTTCGGACGATTTTGACAGGTTTCCGGAAGAAAAACATGAGTTTCAAGGAGATAAAATCATGCAACTATCGTCAAGACTGGTTGAAACTTGACTGAAGTGTTATGGGCTGAATAAATTACTGGATTGTGGATTGGAATAAATTTATGGGTTGCAAATGCTCATTTTGGCATATTTTGAGAGCACCTGTCTAATATTACTTAGCTTTGCTTTAACTATTAATAACTATATTTTGTTTATATTTCTGTTTGTGATGCTAGTCATTAATGTAACATACCATCGCGAAAAAGGGTTAGAAATGTGAAATTCCTATGTGATGCACTTTTTTTGAACACCAGTGTATATATATGGGTATAATCAAGAATACAGTAACGTACATATTAATCTCGACCATATTATTTTTTAGGTTATACAAAACTTCAGTTTTATTATTAATTAAAAATTAATAATAATTACCTATTTCCATTATTGTTTTGATAACTACCTACTTTTATTTTTATAATCAAATTCAGGAAATTGTTTTTTATTCTTTCTTAAAACGAGTTCAAATAGCTGTTTTCCCAGATTACAGATAACAGATAAGAGCAGACGGTGACGCGAGCTGAACGTAACTCGGGACACTAAACTGCAGGTCTACCGACTCCCTTTGTTTCGGTCTCAGTCTACCTCAAACTATCGTGCTGTCAGGTTATATACAGTGTTTCTGTGATTTCTGAACTATTACTTTATTTATTAAATTATTTTGCAATCCTTACAATTTAAAATGGCATCAAGTGATAGAGGAGTTAAAAGAAAGCGCGTGAACTTAAATGTGGCACAGAAATTAGAGCTAATTGAGAAATTAGGACAAGGTATCTCAGTAGCACGTGTTTGTGAAATTTACGGCATACAAAAACAGTTTCTGATATCCGTAAATCAAAGGCCAAATTGCAACATAATTTTATATTGTACAGTACTGTATACTGTATTAAAGCTTCTTTTTTTTAACATTAAGAACAATAAAAAATGCTCCCCCAGGTTACATTCGATTTAACGGACAGCCCTTCTCCCCTATTAGTCCGTTAAATCGAGGGTTTATTGTGTGTGTATACACACACACACACACACATATACAGTAAACCCTCGTTAAATACAGTAACTTATTTTGTATACAGTAAACAGTATACAAAATAAGGCTCTGATCTTATTCGTTAAAAGAGATCGTTAAAAAGAAAAATTAAAACTAATTAATACTATAAATAAATATGCAAACAATAATTAATAAATTTTAAAAAAATCAAAAACATAAATCTAAAAATTAAAATTATAGAAGGAACTTTACAAATTAAACAAAAAAAAAAAAAAAAAAAAGGAACTTAAAATAGCAAAACTGTAATAGGTACAAACAGAAACGAGTAAGTATGAGGCATTACATCGAAAGGTCTGTCAAACCACTCAAAGCCCCCGACGAAGTAAGGGATTGACGGCCACGTGATGGAATGCAAAAATGTATTATAGTAAAAATGCATAATAGTAATAAAATAGAAGTATACTGCTGTTAATAATAACTAGTAATTACCTTTTGCTACAGATAAAAATTTTCATCAGTAATTTGTCATGAAAATTCATTATCATTACGCATAAACTTCTAAACCCAATATGTATAGCCATGCGGAATTAAGATGACCTAAATAAGGCTAGCTTAATGACCAGAATCGTATGAACATGCCTATATGTAAAAACCACCAATAACAGGTAACAATCAAAAATTCGAACAATTAGAAACGTGTGTGTGTGTGTGTGTGTGTGTGTGTGTGTGTGTGTGTGTGTGTGTGTGTGTGTGTGTGTTTTAACTCGAGGTGTGTAGGCACGTGAAAATTGAAATATTCTGTCAACATTATATTGGATGCTATGCTTGGGGTCGGTTCACCCACACGGCTAGCACAGTTACGATCTTTCAAACTGTGTGGTTAGAAATTTCAAGTGTGTGATATAATGATAGTAATCCCTTGGAGAAGTAAATAGCATCGAGGGGCGAACTAGGTAAGGAGACCGAGCGGCGATGGTCGCCAGAGCCAACAGCAAATTTGAGTCATTGACTAATTTTTATGACATGAGTGATTCAGATGAAGCCAAATATTGTTGGTGTCCACTTGGACCAAAACCTGATGACATAAACAGTTAATATCGAAGGGGACTTGTTCTTGTGTCGCTGTCGTGTCTTTGTTATCATTCTCTCTTGCCGCATCTAGTGTTAACTTATAGAAAAATGAAAATGTGTTTCCATCCGGCAGTTTCATTATTATACCGTCGGTTTTTGAAGCGAGTGCGTAGAAGCGAGTGTATCTGTCCCTAAATTCAGGGGACAAAGTCGTTGAAAAACATCAAGTAATTCTTCTGAGCATCCTATAAGCATACAACATACACAACGATAAACATAATTAAGGTTACATGCACTCTCACCGTAACCGAAACGCAGTAGTATCCTTCATCCAAAAAGGTGCGTGCCAATAACTTTCAAAGCATGATATGAGGATTACTCAAGAAGTGATGCCCATAAAATTTTTAAAGTTTGTATATCGTATGAAGACATCCTTCCTGCCCTAGGCGAACGTTATCTACACGAAGACCGTCGCGCAAATATGTTAGTCGCTTGAAAGGGCTGCATGCAGCTCCAGATATCCATTCTCTGCGAATATTACAAGCTACGTCCAGTGGCTAACTGTCCTTCAGCAGATAACAACCTCCCCATACACACCTTCTGTAATCGCTTAATGATGTTTTCTAAAGTCTCCTCCCACACAAAGAATTTAATAACAGCTTGCTGCTTCTGACGGACATTCATTTCCATCAGAAGCAGCTACTGTTTGACGACTATTAGAATAACATTATCCTAAAGGAAGACAATACCGTTCACAAAACAAGGTGAAGTGCCAAGGCAACTAGGGCCACGAAGCGTCGGTAAATTGTGTCTGTAATAGATAAAAGTTCTTCGGTCTGATGAACAAAAAAAATCCTTGTTTCCGGGGGGGGGGGGGGGGAGACCATGCTTCGCCTGAAACAGACTAAACAAAGATTCTTCCTACTATCGAAACGTGATTCGAACACAGGTCGTTTCAACACGGTGCAGAAGGACAATGATTGCAACCAGTGTGCTGTGCTGTCTTACTGTACGAAGGCACAATAAGAGACAGGTAAAATATATCTGGGCAATACACAAGTAAAATGCTGTATAATAAATATATCTCTATAAAAAAATTGCGACGCATTACTCTTGGAATGACCCTCGTATACATATAAAATCCCCAGTTGCAATACCTTAATGAGGAAATTAAGAGTGATTTCGACTAACTTGGTTAAAGTCTTATTCTCCACATAAGTTGTGGCTAAAATTACATTTCAAGCAGAGCTAGCATAAATAAATAAATAAATAGGAATCGGAGTAAAAAGAGTGGTTTGTCGAATTTCCTATGAATACAGGAATATAAAGAGAAGACCCCACTAGAAAACTGGCGCACAAAAAAAAAAAAATAATAATAATAATAATAATAAATAAATAAAATAAATAATAATAATAATAATGAAGTGATGCTATAATAAAAAAAAAAAATCTGAGTTTAAATCCTTCAGGAAACTTTTCACTTCACGCGTGTTCCTATTCAACAATAACAAATCAATGCACCCTACAAATAAAGTCTGAATAATTCTTCTAATACTAGACACTGTCGCATTACTTTTTTCAACGTTTCCACTTCGCTGGAAGCGAAGTACAAAGAGATCTGTTTTATTAATTATGCATCACACTGCTTTGCAACAGGCTGAAAAGAAAACTCACTTGTCCCTCTGAGACATACTATCCACAGTGTCATCCACTCCGTCAAAGCAAAATAGATGGATTAAGAAACGCACACTAACATGGCCAAACGTTGTTGTAATTCTTCATTAAGCTTTTCGAGTAATTAGCACCATTTGGCTAAAGTCAGTTCCTTACAGTTTACAAACTTGTCTTGTTAGAATCCATTAGCTACTCGCTAATTAAACATTTAATTAAATTTTCCGTGTACACTCTGTGGGGTGCAGGCGGTCCATGTAGATAGCATGCTCTATATTCACTATTACGCATCTAACATAGTCACGTTTTTAATTATGAAAAACTAAAATTCTCCATGCTTCTGGAAAACTGTTTTCTGCGTAGTAGAATGTTAAGTTAAAAAAAAAAAAAAATCCTCACCTTAAGCACTATTTATTTTCTTTCTGCCGTCGGTTTCTTAGGTCGGTTGCATTTTTCTGAAGAGATAGACCAAATAATTTGAGAAGTCTCGCAATAAATGGACAATTATGTTGTAAATCTCCACTCCAAGTGGAAGCAAGGAAAACGATTATGGGCGGAAGAACATTCTCGACGGGAACCCTTGCTGTGTTACCAAAACATTAAGCTGTCATCGTGTGCTGTTTAATTGCTGGCTTTGAATTTGCTTCTCTCTAGCGTGTTCTTTGACTGCAGACATAGCCTATGACATTCAACTAGGAACTTAAACACAATACTAGGAGATTCATTCATCTTATCTATTTGGGGGAGGGGCATAAAAGAGAATACTGCGCTGTATTCGATTTCTCAAATGATAAGTGTACGTACATATAGGCATATCAATAAATGCAGCAGTCTCTCATAAATGAATTTTATTTGGGAAGTTAACAGAACAATGGTCTTATGCCTCCATTGCAATATTCGGATGGCGTGCTAGCTACAGAATACTATGCTAATGCTACAAGGAAGTTCTAACAAGACCAGACACCTATCAAATGCGGTCTATTCATCATTCTGTTATTATAATCCGCAAAAGCCGTACAGTTGGAGACAGCCATTATTTCACAGTTAGCGAAGACAGAAGGTGCCGATGATTAAACATAACGGTGTTTTAATAAAGTCTCCAGCTTCTCTTCCAGACCATCAGGGAATCATTAAGAGATTATGTAGTGCCATACATACGATGTCTGGCAGGTTTATAGAATCATTGGTGTCCATCGTAATGGCCAGCAGAGATATACATTAGCTCGTTAGACAATATTTATCAACACAAACTAGGAGGAAATGAGAAGAGAAAGGTCATTATTGCCTACAGTAGGTTCTTAATAGGCTACCATATGGAATTTGCTATAGGAGAATGACTATTGGGGAAGACTTAATTATAAATACCATGCACTTCCAGATTCGATGGACAATGTTATGAGAAGAAACGGAAAACGATTCTGTACAACCTTCATCTGACGCTCACGCTTACTATTTCGCAGTAATGAAATACGGCACTCAGGGGTTGTTATTTACTGTTATTATCAAAGAGATCACCCGGAATCTATTATTTCGCTAGCAGAGACGGTTACACAGTTTTAGTAAGCGCAGGTAGCCATAAACGTTTGGTGGGTACGGAAAACGTAACCTGTTACAACCCAACATAACCTTAAACACTTCGGTGTGTGGGATCGCATATTACCACACAAAATAAATGCTAATATCATGACCATTAACATCAAAATCACCTTAATGTAACCAGTAACTGTTAAAAAAAAACAAAAGAAAAGGGTCAAAATGCCAGTCTTTTGGGAATCATCACACGAAAGTTTCGACAAGGACGCGCGTTTTGTACTTTTTTTTTTTTTTTTTTTTTTTTATTCATGCGGTCTGTCAAAAATCAATTTTCATGAAGATTTGAACGGCATTCATGTAACAATCACTGCTATATCTTTTAGACAACTCCTAATTCAGGAAACAACGCTACATTTTCGTACCGGAGCAAAGTATCAATCTAGAAATGGTTCAGATTTCTTTCAAATTCGGTTAACTAGCGACGGATCCAATATTCAAAAAAAAAAAAAAATCCTTGAGATGGAAGACCAGATCGAAAGTACACACACTGCAACGGGGACTGACATTGCAAGATAATTTTTTGAACACTGAATCATCACAATATTGCTGATAGATGCAAAATGAAAACAAGACAGTATACATCAGATTTGTTTTGGTTTGATTACACTGGCATATATGTGAAAAAAACAAGTTGATTAATGACAAATTAGTCAGTGCGTTACATTTCAGGTGTGTTAGTAAATAGTAATAATTCATGATTTATAACAAAATAATAATAATAATAATAATAACATAAAGCAACGAATTTTATGCGCGAACCGAAAACATTTAGTTTCTGCGCATCCGCCATATTGCCCATTCATTCCTCTAACCAGCGCATTATACACAATATACGGTATGTGGATAGCCTTATGTGATAATGTATGAAGAAAAGAAAAAAATATATAATAATAATAATTGCCGAATTTCTATCAGTCTTTAGAACGATTTGTTCTAAAGAGCGAAATATAATATTTAAGAAAATTCCATTCATCGGGAGTCCAATTATTATATACGAACGGAAGGATAAAGAAATATTACTTTTACAATTACCATTGGTCCGATATGAAATCTGGGATGGCTAGACGAATATTTCTAAATTCCATATATAAAACTGCATAAAAACCCACTAGCTTAGAATCGAGTTATTATATGAATATGGGGTGAGAAAAATAAATAAAGAAATAATTTCCTGATTTCTACTGGTCCGACTTTGATGAAATTTGGATTGACTCGGCAAAGCTTTTTAAAAGGCCCAAATATAAAATTTTATGGAAAGCCGTTCTCTGGAAGTCGAGTTGTTACATGCACGGGGGCGGATGGACATGATGAAGACAATAGGAGCTTTATGCATATATGCTAAGGCGCCTAAAAATTATGTTCTATTAATGCGGATCAAGTTAAAACCGCTTAAAACAAGGTCCATACCATTATGCAACCAGCAATACAACCTGTATGAATGAAATCGCTCTTTCTGTATAATGTCACGCGCAGCTGGGCCCATCTAATTTCTTAATTGTGTAGCTTGTTCAACGGAAAAGTAACATCATGTTCAGATGGCAGCTCGTTCTATAAAGTATTTTTGTGATGATTGTTGATCGTACTTTTATCCCAGTTCTGTCAAGTTTATCTCAATTCAGACCATTCAGGATTCCTTTGCGATTTCCTCTTACTATCCGTTTCAATCTCTGACGTGCTTTGAAGACCTGGTGGTGGTCTAAGCTACCGTGGGATAAAAGGTCGTGTTATCTGCTTTTTCCAATTGTCCCACTCTTTCTAGTATCTGATGAATATATCCACTATCTGATAACTTTCAATCACTCAAAGGATCTAAGTCCTTTCTCGTGCCAGTATGCTCCGCCTGCCTTTCATTGAGTATACATTCCTTTTATATTTTACTTTTAACTGGTATATTTAATGGATCTGGTTAATTCCGGAAGTAACATGAAGTGACTGATAGAATTAAACGCTTCTTCCCAAACGAGAGAAGTTGGGTGTCCTAATACGTGTGGGAGGTAGGGTATGTTATTTATTATTATTTTTTAATGTGATGTGTCTAACAAAAACGGGCATGGTTCTCAATAAACATAGACTTAAGAATAAAAATACATTATTTATTTTCAGTTAGACATAAGTTATATGCAGTCATGCAGAATCATATACAAAAAGTTGTATACCTCGCTTATTGGAGGTTAATGACACTTGGATATAAAGACACATGAATTTTACCTAAGATTCGGTTTGCGTTCCCTCACCTCGTTATAACAACACCTTAGTAAATAATTTCGAAGAATATTAATATTAAGATGCGCGCTGCCAAATGACATCTTTCAAGGTGGTTAAAAATAAACCATCATTGAGACGTTTATTGCCAAATCGAAGCGTCATTTAGTAAGTAGAGGGGACTTATATGCTATTTTCACTTGCTCTCTGCTTACTTGGTTTGTTTATTGGTTTTCTTTCAATAGTTCCTTTTAAAATGAAATGGATCGAAACACTAACTCATGAAAGGGAGCAGAATGGAAGGAAGTTAATACATCCAAATATGCTGTAGCTTGAACTGTGGTCTTGTTGCATTTGAAATTACCTTGGATTTGAAGAGCCAGCATATGATATACAAAGAAACATAGTGGAGACTGCAAAAAAAATGTCTGGATAATGTGGGAAAGGCTGATTAAATCGATTTACTCGAACAGCTGGGTGAAAATGTGACTGCTGACGAACCCCTTGAACTTGAAAAATCAAAGAATGCAAGATAGTGTTTGAAGGAATGCTAACGCTTAAAAAAACGCTAACGCAAAAATTAATAACAGCCAAGAATACGTCAGGTCCTTTACCTGTTTAGAAGTCGGTGGCTACTTTTGCTGAGAATGATGACATCAAGAGCAAAGAAGTAGCGCAGTTTAACAGGGACATAAAAGTATACAGATGTTACCAACTATTTCACAAACAGAAAAAGAAGAAAAATACGCAGACTTTAATAAACTCATATTTTAAACGACTTCAACCACCTACAACAAAGGGTTCACTGTCTGTGGCCGACTAAGATTTTTAAAAAAATAATAATAATATATTTTTTTTATTCTACAGTTTTCCTTTTTTTATATGGTTATTTCTGATAATTCCACGTTAAATAAACCAACGATCCACGAAATTCGAATGTTCTCTAATTAGGATGCTGTTATTACATCATTTATGAAAAATAAATGATTCTACTTCTTTCTCTATTATACCCTAACAACTAGCATATTTAAAATTTAATACTTAAATTCTTTTCAAGGAACGCATCTATTATTATAACATATGAGAATTAAGCGAGGCATACCTGTATTGGATAGCTCTATATAACAATATAGAGATAGCTCTATATAACAACGATGGATAGCTCTATATAACAATACTACTATTGTTATATAGAGCTATCCATCAAACAGTATATTACCAAGGTAACTGTAACAACGGAGCACATGATGCCACTGCATGTTGAGTGAGACATTTTTAGACAAGCGGCAGAAAGCAATTTCGTTGTGTCCAGAGCGAAATTTCAGGAGCAGTATTAGCATCTATTAGTGCAATGCGTAAAATGAGGTTTTCACACGTTGTGGAAACCGTTATTTTGAAACGTTAGCTTGCAACCAATTTCTCTATTATTCTAAAAGAACTGAGGCAAAACATTTGAAACTACATTCACGCGATTGAGCAAGCCGGACAATCCAGCAGTTAATTAAATTTCCTATTCATTTTACCTATTGTTAACATAAATTTCACACTTTGTATTGCAAACTTTTTAATTGATTGACCCTGTGCAAAAGTCTCACAACAGTAATACCCACATTACCATTACCGCAATCGACAACTCCCTACAACTAAAAAGACTCTTCCTAATTTTCAATAACTCAAATAAACATATACCAATGATCAGATTGTCAGTAAGTTTTGAAACACGACATATGAATTCTGAGAATTATAATATTGTTGGGGTGAAAAAAAAGCATAATAAAATAATTTTGTGTCCATCAATCTCATAAAATATATCATTTTTACTTATGTTCTTCGATATACGACAGAAAGCCGTAACATGTCGTAACATAAATATAACTGAAATATATTTTACATAGTCATACAGTGTAGTTCTGAGATAACATTTTTCTAGGGAATGTTCTTTATGTTTTCTTCAAAGTAGTCCGCAGCCCAAAAATTCCTTTTCAAAGCATCCGGTTGATGGGTCGACCGGAAAATGAACCTTTACCAGCTTGGCCGTGTAATAAGGCTGAACAACAGCAAATATCAAAGTTCTTAAGGAAAAGGGAATAGATGACTGAACGAGGACAAGTCGGACGTGAGAGACAGGACGGAAATCATGGCGCCACATACATCTTAACCTTTGTGAACTTTGAGAAAACACTCCAAATATGGAGAGGGGAGAGAGAGAAAAAAGAAAAAGGCAAAAAAAAAAAAAAAAAAAAAAAAAAAATGCTGTATAAGAATGTAAAGCTGTGTTCCAGAAATGTAAGCGGATAGATTAATAAAAGTGAAACTAATCGAATTTTCTCTCTCTCATCATTATTTTACGGCAATGACTCGGATCGATCAGAGTTAAAATAAGACAGATACCGAAGGGCAGCTATTATTATTTTCCGTGAAGGCCTACTTCCTCGCATAACTCGGTTTAAATAATATATACAAATAAATATGTGCAAGGAAGTTATAGTTCGTTCAGTAAGACTATGAATGATGAACGAATTGCAAAAGAATTATAGACCAACATTCTAATCCCTTATAAAATAAATGCGTAATGAAATTACTATTGGTGAAATAAGCGGACAGCATCATCGTATCGTATCCTAAAGTAATTGCAACAGTTAACACATACTAATTATTTATAGACAGACCGATCGCAGTGTTGCCAACTTAGTAGCAGGTTAACCAACTATGCTCTACAATTCACATAATGAAGTTTGATCAAATACAGAACAACTGCGGTGATGCAGGTGAGTAACTTCTATTAGCTGTTATGAATCAAGCTTGATAGAAGCAACCAGACGATGAGTCTATAATCAAACCGACTGTACAGTACTAATCAAAACCAATATGAACCGAATGTTTATATATCTCCAAAGCTTGTTAGATTCAAAGATTTTGATTGTAAGAAACCAATAAATGGTGTCAATTTTGAAAAGTAAACTACAAGAGAATTTCGTTAAAGAAAGTATATTTTTATATTATTCATTATTAATTATTTATGCTATTCAATTCGATTATCATTCATTCAAGTATTATGTTATTATTATTATTTTCACACTGGCTCAATAAAAATAACTTACTTCTAAATCCCGTAAAATGTAAATTATGTCGCTTTCTCTCGAATTGTGCAGGTCCCATTTTGATCTGACCTCCATCCCTCTTCCCATGTTTATCCTGTAATATCTCAGATTTCCAAACTTCTTGGTTTAATTAAGCGTTCATCCTCGATTTTCAAGAGTGGCAAAGTTATAATTCTTCTCTACAAGCAGCTTATACTCCCATTTTTGATTATCGTGATATTATTTGGTCCCACAACAGGAATATCTTTCTCACAGACTTTGAGAGAATTAATTCTTATGCTTTCGAAATCGCCTTGCCTTTCACCGTCGAAACTATGGAGCTCTTTGTCGTCGCTTCAGAATCGCTCCTCTTCACTCCAGACGACAACTCCATGTGTCTCTTTTTGTCTATAATATCATATTCTATTATTGATTCTCCATCTCTTCTTAAACAAATACCTTTCACTATACCCTGCTTGAATTCTCGTTATAAAACTAATTTCTCTCTGCTGTCCCTCGTACTCATTACTTGGGTGTCCTCTCGTTTCGTTTCCTTCAGGTACTGAATAATTACATTTAATTTACACTTAATACTTCTATGTATAAGAATTTGCTCCTTACTCTGTTTTCTTAATCTAAATTTTGTATATATTTTAATTCTAGTTTGTATTGATTAATACTGTTTTGTATTGATTCTGTAATTCTCGGAGTTCTCGCTATTATCTAGGACCTGTGGGTGAGAAGTTTGTATATAAATAAATAAATTATTACACAACACAGAAGAGTTCGCAATACTTTCCATGGAAAGCAGAAAATAAATTTTTTAACATACAGAATCTTGTTGCTGAACATCACAGGCTGTTGTTTCTATTTGGCTAATAAACTAAGCCATGTCTATATAAATAGCATTTAATTTCTCTCATAATAATTCTATCGTCTCTCCTTTATTGGTGTCTCAAGGAGACGAAATGTCGCGAAACTGCCTGCGAACAAATCCAATACAATAAATGGATGACAGCGAGGTGGATAAAGGTTGTGCCGATAGCGTAATGGACGGCAACAGGAAAGTACGATCAATAGCTCGATCAGAATGAATTCTGCAAGTTACAATAAAAAAGTGGGGAAAAAAAAGGGCTGAGTGGAGATAAAACTGGACCGGAGACCTGACATCCGGAGTCGAATGCTCACCTCGATAGTAGTGGTGTAAAAAGGTCATCAGTCTCATACCATCTGACAGAAATTCCGACTGTCGAGGGATGGGGATTACTAGAAGACTATAGCTCTGAGCTAGAGATATCTTGCAGTGTTACTATTTGCTAAGGAAGACAGTTCTCAACCGGACGAATAGGTGTCCAGCGCCTCCTGTGGTCTACAACATCCTTTCTAACAAACAAAGCAGTCCGCTGAGAATTGCCCGGGGTACGCGGAGTCTTCTCTACTGCATTTTTATTTTTCCTTAAGTTTTTCGAGGGCAGAAATTCTTTGATCGAAATTTAACAAAGAACCTACAAGGAAACTTATACATGAGAGAAATTTAAAGATTTGTATATGATACTGAATGGAATTAAGAAATTATGCCTAACTCCCTATAATAACCCACACGGTAATAAGTCCTACAGTTTCTAATACCTTTCATGTTTCGGGTTTTCGTTAAAAAATAAATAATAAATAAATAAATAAAATTAGAGTTTAGGTTTAACACGCTGCAAATTAAAGTACACACAATTAACTGACACTATTCTCCAAATCACTCAGCCCGATTAATTTAGTAATAAAATAACAATATCAATTCTTTGTATGTATCATATTAATGGTAGCGCGCTCAAAAACATAAACTGGTTAACTTGTGAAGATTTTCGGAGCAATTAAAGTTTTATTATTCTTTTTTAATTAAGGGATGTCTGGTGGATGATTCTACTGCAGCTTAAAGAACCTCGGTCACACACACACACACAGAGAGAGAGAGAGAGAGAGAGAGAGAGAGAGAGAGAGAGAGAGAGAGAGAGAGAGAGAGAGAGAGAGAGATTTATCGTTCGTTCCATTTTAAATTATTAAACCGCAGAAACGAAGAACGAAAGTCTGAAGAAGAAAATGATGTAATCATAAATTCAAATTACACCCAACGAACGCTAATAAACGGCATTGTTCTTCGCTGCTTTCCGATTTACTTTAATGGCTTTTCTGATAAATTTCCTTAAATTATAGATGCGTTCAAATGGCCACTCTAAGCGAGGTAATTTAGAGCAAATATGTCTGTACATTACTTGCTATGTGAGACTGATAAGCAGTTTATATGACCATCACTGGGCGCGCGCGCGCACACGCACAAGCAAAGAGCGGTTGCAGTGCCCCTTTCAAAGACGTGTCACAGTAATCTCAATTTACTAATTAATCTGAATCAGAACTCACTTCCTTCTCGTAATAGGTCTCTGAACTACACCATTATCGACCCAACTGACTCAGAATGGATGGCTGGAGAAAAGAAGGAGGCCGAATTTGTTTTTTTTCCTTCTTCCTGGTAGTTTTACTATAAAAGTACTGTAAAAACCAGTATGTTGCACATTATTACTCTAATATTTAAATGCGATTGAAAATTATAGAAATTACAAGAATTTCTAATATGTATTTCTGATATACAGAATGTATAGTGCGCTCAATATCCATAAGATTACTATAAGTTCACAAAAACTAAAATTAATAAAAATATCAATGTTTGTTTGATCATTTTAATCTTACTGAATTACGTCCTCGTCCATCAACAAAAATGAAATGTTTATAAGTGGCAAGCGGCATTACTCCCTTTTCATTACATGGTTTTACTTTTGAAGGCAGAATTAGCAATCAGACAAATCATTTCAAATCTGACTTTTACAGCATCAAACAGTTCTGAAAGTCTGCGAGAATGTCTACTGCATCAAATAGAATATCTTAGCTGCTAAAAAAAAAAAAAAAAAAGCCTCTATCTCTACCTGCCTTTTAATCTTGACTTGGCGCATTATAGCCTTAGATGCTAATGCGCCATGAAACTCTAAAACAAACAAACAAGCCTTTCAATCAGAAGTCTTATTCTCGTACAGTCTGTATGACAGTGTACTGCAAAGTTTATTTTCTACGGCTGTGATCTATTCTTTTTTACGCCAATGAAGTTTGTCGCTTCGGAAACAATCATAGCATCCAGTAATTAGCAGCAACTGGAATCAAGAAAGAAAGACCTTCACGACTTTCTGCAGAATACCTTGCGGAGATATTTAAAAAAGATAAATTAATCAAAAGCAGTCAATTATATAACCTTATTCACTTTAAACAAAGCACGAGTCTCAACTCAATCTTATGATACTAGGAATCATAATCTGTTAATGTTTATAAATGTCTAAGAGCGCTTTCTAACTCCAAAATGAGGTTCCTTTTATGATTAGGCTCTCTAGAGTACAATGCATCATCCCATCTCATGCTTAGCAGCAAAGATCAAGGCATCCCCCAACAATAAATCTATCGCAAAATGCATCTGCAAATTGTGTATTCAGTTACAACTTTAACATTGAAAGACAATACTTTTAACAATACTGACTGGATTCTCTTGAAACTTATGCTTCTCCCGCCACTGCGCACCACGCACTGGATAGCGAACTCAACTCCAGGATAGTCTTAAATCATCTTTCTCCCGGTCTGAGAGCAAAAGTCAAGATGATAATGATCGAGTGAAGAGAGGAGAGGGAGAAAGATCCAAAGCTTCCCGGTAGCGTGTCTACAGAGGGCCCCTCCTCCATAATTTCATGGTCGCCCATCGCTACAAACGGCTAATGAATGCAGGGATACGTATTCTCTCAGAAAACAGACTAAACGTAAAAGACAAAAGATGCAAGTCCTACATTTTGTTTATATGTTTTCAGAATCTCAATAGACTATATACCAGCTGATGAGAAGCCAAAAAGCTTAGAAACAGCTACCTTAGTAGTCGTTCAGATTTTTAAATATAATTGATTTACCTTTGTAGCGATGTAAAAATAAAAGCAACATATTCAGAATTGGATAAGGGTATTTCTATCTAAGCTAAACATAAGTTCAAGCCTTAAACTGAGTGGATCAAAGATCTCCCCAAGATCGAAATCGTAAAAATTATTTCATTTCAACTGCTGCATTGAAATATAACCCTACAATCCTATAGTATAGTTTTGATTAAGTAACATTTAATTATTTTATTTAGTAGCAGTTTAGTAAAGAAACATTGTATAATATGAAATTGGAAATTATAAAACAATTTCAAAATAATTACATATGAAATAGTGTTAATACAAAGTCCTCTCCAATCTAATCGGACCAACTAGCAGTGACTAAAAAAAAAGGAAAGAAAAACAACAATGATATTCAAATAGGTGGCATGCTAGCCAAGAAGGATGGTGTCCTCACAAACGGACCTGGGTTTTCGGTGGAATGAAGAGCTCTCTTTTGGACGGTATTTATGAACTGACAGTATGAAGACCAAGATTTACGTAGCTATGTGGGCAAGTAAGCAGGAGCTAGTGGATGTAAGGGACCCTACTCTAACGAAACAGTACATCAAAAGGTGCCACTTCCGATCCCGTTCTATGATTCTATTATTTTGTCTCAGAAACTCAACCACGACTCAGAAGAGAGATATTATGGGCTAAAATACTGGTCCTGAAGTCAGTCAACCGGCTAACTGGAAGACCGTTCACTATCTCAAGATCAGTCCTGCAATCCAACCTTGGACTAATCTCATGGAAAATACAGATCGAACTGCAATGATCCAACTGCTGGCAAAATTTATTACAGGGAAGATAGACGCCCCAAATTTCAAACGCCCCTCGATTTCAAATATCATTAGATTCCCAGACTTGGCGAGGCGGCAACGAAGTCGCTTGGTATTTTCACCGCGGACTACCGGTAACAATTTAGTGTGTCTCAAGAATACGTTCCCATCTAATGCAATTGGTCTCTATAATACTTTAGCCATAGATCACACCAAATTTTGCGATGACACGCACTCACAAGTACCTACCAGTTCATCGATATGCAGCACAGCACCTATCTATAATGTGGGCCAGGTTCCACTTAATTCTGATGGCCAACTTTTCATAAAAACTTAGAGTACTCCTGACAGACTACAGCGTTAAACGCATGATGAAGCATTCATTGCACTTTCAGAACAGGTATTAGTGAAAATGCTTGTAAAGCTGTATATAATCCTAGCCCGAATTTGGTTGTAATTGTAAATAAGTACACATGTTATCTTGGAGATAGTCATAGATTAATCTGTAAAACGTTTACAAGTTTTTCATGGGTCCTATAACTACTATTTACCTGAATATATATTTACGGACATTATCTGTAGCCAGAGATCATTCTAACTTGTATTATAACTTGAACTGAACCTTGTATTACGCCCTCCTTGCTTTCATGCTGTGTAGGAGCAAAACCTTGTGTTTAAATAAACGGAGGATAACAATAATAAAATATATGTATGATCCCATGACAATCAAATCTTCAGCTCGTATTTTCTATAATATATTAATGGACAAGTCACATCTAGACAACGTGTATTAATAACGTTCAGCTTTTACAGAAAGCAAGAAAATTTTCTCCCCATGAGAACCGTCCCATATGACTAAGTAATATGTATGCATGTATACTTTTGGCCTGTATGTGTGTGTGTTTAAAATAGCACAGTTATTACACTCAACCACAATTAAGGAGAAAAGAAAACAGATACAATAAAATAAGATTATCCGTATTTTATTTAACAATAAACACGCACTTGCTAAACTAAAGTATTTTCACTGAATTTCAGCATCATCATTAGCAAATTCTTAATCTGGTCCCAAGACAACATAAAAAACAAGTAATTTTCTCTAAAACGCAATTAAAGAAGTGTTTGCCTGCCTCCCCCCTGCACAATCTCAGAACCCAAAGATTTCTATTTTTGTAAATAAGCCTATCATCTCGCTGCCTGCTGTTAGCATTTTTAATTCCTAATTTATAAATAGAGATCATTACGGAGGTCCGAAATAAAAGCAAGGGTAAGCAAATTTATTGCTTACCAGAGAAACAAAGGAAAAGTCAGCGAGATGCTTCGCATTCAGTTAGGCTCAGTTGATAATTTATCATTTTAAGCTTGCGCTTAGGCGCGCCATCTATGCAACCAAACAATGTCTTTTACCAGCAGTATGTTAACATGATGTTAAGACGTATTTTGTAAACTTAACCGGAAAGTGAATTTTCTACAATATACATAACAACAGTAAAAAATTGTTACCACTGTGGCAAAAAGGATGCAAATACGAATGGCAGCCGTTTCCTTTCCTGCAGCTCAGTAAAAATTGTTTCCGTATTACTTTAAAAGTTCAGTTTTATCCATTTTTCTTTTGAGCTACATTACCCAAATACATCCATGTGATGCTCTGATAGAAATACAAAAGATGATATTTTATCGGCAATATTCTTGACCTGATAGATGTATGGAGTCTCTAAAATTCCATTCTAAAAGTCCAAAGTACTGAATTATATATGTATGGGTGATTTTGTTTTCCTTATAAAATATGAAAGAAATGGGGAGAAGGGAAAAAAAATAGGGAGTTTGTGCTAGCTTGCCCCTAGACAGAATGTATCTGAAGGATGAAGAGCGGAGTCTTCCTCTCATATTTTATAGAAGTTCAAAACCCTTCAGAAACAGGAGATAAATAATTCATCTCAAGACACAATATTTCTATTTTAATCCCATTACGCTGTCTGGTTGTGTAAAGGAAAATGTTGCTTTTCCTAGGGGAATTTTTGATATGTAATGGGAAAGAATTTGTTTAAAGACAACAATCTGCTTAGCAATTAAATGCAATGCTATTAAAAGTGTTGTTTCTTTTTAACTTTCTGCCATGTTAGGAAATATATATGAACTTCAAAATAATCACTTACGCTTCTTCTGATATATTTTTTCAAAAAGTAATAACTGATATTACCACATACACTTATTTTACAAAAGCTTCGTGATGAAATAGTATTAGCCATGTGGATAATACTAATATACGCTGTAATCAGCAGAAAATATTCAACTAGTGCGTATTAACAGAGACGAAGTTCAGAATAAGTGCACATAAACATTTTTTCGAAGCATTACAAGCTCGTTAAAAACCTAATACAAAGCCCATGCAATGATGGGGAAAAAAAGCCAAGTGAAAACAATAACGCATCAGTTGAATATGGCGGAACGACACCATTCCCACAAATAATTCGAATTTGCGAGGTTCAGTATGGACTTAACAATTCTGAAAGATGATTATAAATCATATTTCTTAATAAATATCATAACTGTGTCTTAATATGTCTTAATACATATCATAACGATGTTTTAAATGCATGCCATTCAAATAATCATCCCACCCAATACAAACCAGTGCGCAAACATCGAAATTTGTGATTTAACCACTGGAAGATGGATTTATTCCATACAATAGAAACATGCTATTCAAATTAAACAGCAATACTTCAATTTGAATTGTCAAGTCATTATACCACCCGATATACCACTACAGTCATAATCGCTTCCACGAGTTAGACTTGTCTTGATCACTAAATAAGTTTTATTGTATGACCACAACTAAATGAACCTCGCATCGTTTCGTATGAATAAAGCCGTACATACTAATCCTGAAATCGTAATCATTAAATATATATATATAAATTATTAGCCCTCATCATCTGAATCCAGATAAGTGTTGCTATTCCTCTTCTATTTTCTCGTGGAACTTCCATCGGGTCTGTAACTTGAATCTTGCATTACATGACAAGCTGGATAAACTCAACAGCCAACTCAGTAGCATCAAACGACTACCAATCATAAAACAATGGAGGTAATGGACACCGCAGATCATATAAACATTACATACAAAACAAGAACTCCACATATTTTAAATATATAAAAATAAATATATAAATTTTCTCTTTGTACATCTGAACGATAACATAAAAGCTGGGAGAATTCACAAGATAGGGAATAGAAGCACATCACCATATTTAGTAGACACGAGGGCTTCAACCACGGTCACTCAAATGCATGTACTTCTGTGCCTTCGCGTTTGACCTCGGTTACCGTGGCCAGTCAACCAATATTTTTCACAGCTTCGGAATATTTCCTACAGCTTTCAAAATCTCACACTTCCGACCAATTTCAATGGCATCCTGCCTGCTGAAGTCACTGAGAAAATGCATTTCATATTACTACTCTCCTCACAAACCAGATTCTTCAACGTGATCAATTAAAAATCCACCACGCTGTCAAACATATCAATGATTTTGCTGTTGCCCAAAAATTAGATTTCGAACACATTTAAACAAAATGCAGAACTTTCCATCGTCTATCTCAACTTCTAGTCAGGTTATACACTCATTAATCTTTATGATTAACTACTATAGCATCAAGAACATACTGACCTTCTGACCGAAATGTAGACTCTCAAGAAGTACACTTCACTTAACTGCAGAGCTAGGAGTCTGGTAACATCTCTAGTGGGAAGCGTTCTCACGTGAGAACGTCGTCGTCCACAGGAGATGTGTTATCGGCCCTGCTCTACATGAAGTACTGGTATGAGGCGGTGTTTCATTCTCAAACGTGACAGCTTTATGAGCTACACTGATGACCTTGCGTGTTTTCCACAGAAAATTAACCCTAATAAATCAGCCATGCCACCTTCTGCCTCTCAAATGAAATCCATTTAAACTGCATCCCGCCATTTACAGAACTTTTTCCATTAGTTAAAAGCATATAAGACCTAGGAATTCTTTTTGATCAAACAGTTTCTATGATGCCCTACAATACCAAGATATACGAGTATGCCCTCCGATGGCAAGCAAAGCAAAGCACCTATGCATGCATCCCACTTTGACACTACTCTGGCTCTGAACGATGTTCTCTTGTCACAGGGTTATCCACTCATCTGTCGCCTATGGCCCCCTACGGAGATTGCATGCGGACGAATACTAGCAATTCAAATGAATAAACTATAAACTTAAATTAACAGCTAAAATATACCTTTCTGTTGGTAAGCTTTCTGAATTATAGTATTATCCAGGATAGAAATAAATAACTAATCCCTTCACAAAATATATATATTCACCATGTAGTTCAACACCACTTTTTCTGCCATTTTTTATATTAAGGAACCGAAAACAACTTCATCCACCCAAGTGTATAATGTCTATAAATTGCGTGTGTTCTCTGGTCGGTGTGCCTGTTTTATCTGGACGAAAATCTGAATTTCCAGAAGGAAAAATTGCTGTCCTCGTCTATTAACATAGCCACACAGCGAAATTCCCATAAAAGTTCATCACGTCATTTATGGCATTCGAACTCGGGACTTTTTTCCACCGGTGCAGGAAGGACGGTGATTATAATCTGTATACTACCCGGGAGAACGTCTGAAAGACAATAAAAATGGTACCGGCGACATTAACACACCAATTTCTGGAACACATGAGCCCTGAGGCCAAGCCAACCATACAAAATGGTAAAATATAAAACAGATTAAAAAATTACAGATTTTTTGCCTGTGCCCTTGGTGGTCACGTATTTGCCGAATGTCCGAGTAAAAGAACTGCTCCGCAATGTATCAACAGCAAAAGAAGGAATAAAGATTCAAACCACTCTGTACGGATGTCTCCTGTCCCGAGTACCAAGCAGCTCTAGACAGCAAGATCAATGACACTTGATGGGTAGTCCTTCTGACTCCATAAGGACAGCTGTGTCTGGTGGTGCAATTTCATATAGTGATCTCAATTCTATAATTGAACGATCAGAAATCACAATCAGTAGCGGATGAGATGAGATTAGTAGTTTCTGAAAATTCTTGATATCGTGTGTTTACAGGAACCTACGGCATTATGAGGGGCAGCGTTCCAAAATTATGGGTTTTCCTACGACGTTAAGAGTAATCTCCTCTGTGGTGGACTCTCCGAAAACAGCAATCATCATTAATTTCAACCCGAATCTCGATATCACAGTTATAAAGTCCCTCTGCTGACAGAATGCTATTTGTGTAAGCCATACTTTTTATATCATTTCCTAGTATTGTCCTGCTGATGACATCCAACTGGCTCTGAATTATCTAGATGTTGCCCTCGACAAGTTGTTCTCTACAGGCAGCCCTTCTCCGTGCTTGTCGTAATGCTACATTAACTAGAAGAGAAAAAATTCGAGCATTTCTGTACCCTGGTACAGAAAATGCTCGAATTTTCTGAACCGTCACCTGTCTGAACGGAGAGAGTACATTGTGCCAGAACGCTGTTTCAACGCCATCGCTCCTGGCGGGAGACCACTGTTACCAGACTAAAAGAGGGATTATCATGCACTGAAACAGGAGTATAATAAAGAAATCAATAAGCAAAAGATTCTAACGTGGCAACCTCTTTTGGCACAACTTGAAATTCTGATCTGGGGTCTTCTATATAAAATCTCTAGAGATAAACTTGTTACAAACAAGATCTATACCTCTGTAATATGCGATAACTGGGAAACTTTGACTTGGACTGACACTGGTAATGATATTCTTGATGGCTTGTTTCCTGTCGAGGACTGTTCCTCTGATAACCACTTTCAATCAACTGTTCGCAAAATTAATTCAGAATAGTCTAGCAACCTGGAAACAAGACTTTTTTACATTACCTGAGTTGCAGGCTGCACTGAAAAAACTTAGCTTATCTAAGTATCTTGGACCGGATTTGATCGAAAATGTTGTTAAAAGAAGTTTGGTGAACTTTTCCCTAATGTTCTGTTAAATTTGTTTAACAAATGTCTGCTAAATGATGTCTTCCCGCGTTTGTGGAAAACGGCCCTAGTGAACTCATCAAAACTCCGGGCAATTCAGCTGCACAATCCAAAATCTTTCCGTCCTATCTCTCTTCTTACAACTTAGGTAAGCTATTTGAGCGAATACTTTACCATAAAATTACAGATTTATTTCATAATCAAAAATCATTTCGACTCACCAATTCGGGTTTATCAAGGGAAAATGCTGTGAGGACGCTTTATTGAAACTAAAGAAACATATTAAGAACTTGGACTGGAATTACCATTTAGCTATCTTTATTGATTTTGAAGGTGCGTTCGATTCCATGTGGTGGAAAATCGTATTCTAAACTCTTGTGCTGTTAAGTGTTCCTTGCAGCTTTATCAGGTCATCTGAAATTACTTCAGAGACAGGTTTATCCAAGTATCATCTAAAGATCAGATAATTAGCAGGTCTCTCACGCGTGGATGCCCGCAAGGAGCTGTCCTGGCACCTCTGTTTTGGAACATTGTTTTGAATAGATGGCTTATCAGGAAATTTGAGTTCACCCACCCAACTAACGCAGACGACTTGGTTCTTATTGTTTCTGGATATTCAAAAGCTCAGCTTGAGACCAAGGTGACTACAGTCCTTCTGGACCTAATTGCTTAGACTAAACAAAACACGCCTACAATATCTCAGACGAAAATCAAGATGATGTCATTTAATCATCAGTTTAATCCGAACCGGCCTCCTCGTATTAAGAATGATGGCAAACAAATACCCTACGTCCGTAATTTGAAATATCTTGGTGCCATTCTAGATGACCGACTATACTTCCCCCTACACATCAACAATCTTCTTGAGGTCAAGAAATTTACTATGGCCATAGTGAAAATCTCTAAATCTCACTGGGGTCTTGGCAGGAAGACGCTCTTGATCTACTTACAGGCTGTGTTTCTTCCAATTGTCGCTTATGGTTCTCCTATGTGGTTTGAGCGTGTTAAAACTGTGAAGTTTCGACTTAAACTATACTCCCTTCAGCGCTGAATGCAGCTTTGTATGCTATGTGCCTGCAGGACAGTTTCTACGGATGACCTACAAGTAATAGGTGGGACATTGCCGTTAGATCTTCATCTTATATTCAGATCGTTCTGTTATCATCTCAAGCACGCATTGCCAATGAAATCTGCTGGTATTACTGCAAACTCTTCAAATGATTTTAAGAAGGAAAGGAGGCGTATCTGGTGGGAACTTAATAACATCTAGCAAGGTCCTTGAGGTTGTCAGACACATCATCTCAGATAGGCCAGACAAGGTGTACTTGCTACCTGGGAGTCTAAAACGCTGATGGCACTGATATTCGTGTGACACTCTCAAGTCAAGTGAACCCAATTTCTGGGAAGTCCGGAGGGGCTGTGACAGCCAAATCCACTGCTTGCACCTTCACTACGGTGGGACTGTTAGTAATTCTGGGTATAACCCCCATGCACAAGCACGCTGTGGGTAGTGAAACCCACACATCACCTAGATGTGAATCAACATAAGCAGGGGTCGAGGTGTGGGGCCCACACCACATGGAGGAATACCGCTCGTCTGTGTTACCAGGCAATACTAGGTGGTAGATGACTCTTCAACCAGTGCAATACCACCACTTTGCTTATTGGAGGCTTGAAGTGGTGGAACCCATGTTTAGTCTGCAGAGCTAAGATCCGGTCAACCCTTCCCATCATACAGTATGACAGATAACTTTTGAGGTTACGATGCACATCATGGCGATATCCAATCTTCCTTACATTTCGAGGGTACAGCTCTAAAACGGTGTTCGCAGGTCAGCCGCTAGTTAGTACACCGGACCGAACCTATTGGTAACTCTTTAAGAGGCTTCCGGTTCAGCTAGTGTATAATCTTGCTACCTCTACTCTGCCAGATAATGACTGGAAGGAGTCCGAGAAGTGTGTATGCGGAGGGCAATATCGAGGCCACGTTATGGCAAGGATCTGGGTATATTCTTACCATGTGTACGTCATATAGAAAAAAATTTCATTACTTCAGACAGCATATCCCCCCCCCACTTTTTCTTACTATTGAACACACCATGAATTATCAAACTAATAGAGTAAGCTTATCTGCGAAAAGATCTAAACCTCCCAAACACTTCCTAGGCCATTTCAAAAATACACATGGTCTCAATTCTAATCTTAACGATGTCCATTTCCACCTGCAGTCTTCCAAACCCCATGTACTTTTTCTGACAGAATCTCAATTATCGGTTGATTCAATAACTGCTCATCTCACTTGCCCAAATATTCGCTGTATGATTCCTTTCGCCTCAAAGGAGGTGCTTGTGCATATGTTCGTTCCGATATTCCCTGCCAGAGGCTTGGTAATTTTGAATCTCCTCTTTTCGATCTTCTCTGGCTTAAAATCTCTCTACCTCATTCTGTCAAATTCATGTGCTGTCTCTACCGTTCTCCTAACTCCACTAATCACTTGGAGCTCTTTGACTTCCTCTCTTTGCAACTTGACTTTTTCCAGTCCAACTTTCCTAACAGCGGAGTAATTTTTCTTGGTGATTTTAATGTTCACAACTCCAGCTGGCTTCCGTTTTCTAGTCACACCGACCGAGCTGGTCGAGATGCTGAGGCCTTTGCAATTACTAATGACCTTGCACAGATTGTTCATTTACCTACAAGAATATCGGACAATCTTAACCACACAGCCAACAAACACACGATTTTTTCTCACAAACAACCCTTCTAAGAACACGGTCGAAGTGAGAGGTCCCTTAGGCACCTCAGATCACAACTTTGTAATTGTCTCTTCCACAATGGAGCCTTTATCTCATGGCTATTCCAAACCTCGTGTTGTTTGGCATTACAAGAATGCAAAAAGGGATAACCTGCGAGATTTCTTTTCTTCTTTTCCTTGATCGGATTTCTGTTTCAAAACTTCTGATATCAATGTTTACTCAGATCGTGTCAATGAAATTATTCTTGTAGGAATGGAATCCTTTATTCCACACACCACTTTAAAATCTCATCTTTTATATACACCTTGGTTTTCCAATAAATGTGTTAAAACGGTTCAAGAGAAGAATGTTACATATCGTAATTGGCTTGTTTCCAATTCTTAAGTTTCATTTTCTGCCTACACCAAAGCTCGCAACAATTGTAAAGCAGTTATTAATCAGTCCAAACTAGATTTTGAACAGGCTAAGAGTAGAAAACTTGCTTCTTGTCCTAATGGTAGCTGAGCATTCTGGTCTCTTACCAAAGCTATTGGCCGCAACTTTTGCCCATCTCTGCTGCCACAGCTCTCAAAACCTGATGGTTCTGTTGTCACTTGAGCCAAGGATAAAGCTAACCTGCTAATATCCCATTTTTCTTCCAACTCATGTATTAATGATCTTGGTAAAACACCTCCCACAAGTCCATTCAATGCCTGCTGTGGTCTTCCGTCAAAAGGATGCCAGAAGGATTTTGACGAATCTTGATGCTAAGAAAAGTCCAGGTCCCGACGGTATTTCTCCACTTGTTCTCAAAACCTGTGCTCCTGAACTTACTCCTGTTCTTTGGAAATTTGCTCATATCCAGCCAGTTCCCAAAAAGGAAGACAAATCCGTCCCATCCAATTATCGTCCCATTGCAATTACTTCGATCTTTCTAAAGTAATGGAGAAATCAATTGACCGCCAACTCTTAAACTACCTAGAAACCTTCCGTCTGACCAACGATCGCCACAGTATGCATTCCATCAGTGTAGATCCACTGGTGATATTCTGGCTTATGTTACCCATTTATGGACAAATTCAATGGAAAAGTTCGGTGAAACAAGCAGTTGCTCTTGACATCTCAAAGACTTTCGATGGTGTTTGGCATAAAGGTCTTCTAAACAAGCTTCCATCTTATAGTTTGCCAACTGTTTTTTGTAATTGGTTATCCAATTTTCTCTGTGATCGTTCATTGGGGGGTGATGCTATATGGCTCTCTGTCTTCTAACTTCTCCACTAATGCTGGTGTCCCCCAAGGTTCAGTTCTTTCCCTCACTCTTTTCCTCTTGTATATTAATAACCTTCTTCCATTGACTGGAAATTCTATCCATAGTTTTGCCGATGATAGCACATTGCATTCCGCTTTCCAGTTTTAGAAGCCTTGCCCTGCTCAATCAGCTTCAACTTCTCGAATATCATCTACCAATTCCTTAAATGTCGATCTCGAGGTAATTCTCCAGTGGAGCAAAGACAACTTAGTTAATTTCAATCCTTCTAAAGCTCAGTCTTGTCTTATATCTCGCAAAAAGGATTCTTCTGCTCCTATGCTTATCTTTGGTGACACTCCGATTTCTAGGCAAAATGATATATCTCTTTTGGGGATTACCCTAACTTCTAATCTGTCTTGGCACAAGCAAATTACAAACACTGCTTCCTTTGCATCTAAAAAACTTGGTTTTCTCTTTCGCTCTCGGCGTTACTTTTCTTCCAAACAGCTGTTCACTCTGTACAAATCGCAAATTCGCCCTACCATGGAATATTGTTCCCACATCTGGGGCGGTGCCCAAAACCTCTCTCAGACTTCTAAATTCCATTCAGAAGAGGGTAGTTAGTTTAATTAATAACTCATCTCTAACAGAGTCTCTCCACTCGCTGTCTCATAGACGTACTGTTTCTGCTGCATGCTTTTTCTATAGATACTTACATGGGCACTGTTCTTCTGAAATGGCTTCTATAATTCCCGCTATCTCTTTCAAAACAGTCTGAACACGTGCCACTACCAGCCAACATCCGTTTACTGTACAACTTCAAACTTACAGAACCAACTTTTCATATTCCTCGTTTATTCATTCAACTGCCATTTTCTGGAACAACCTTCCTTCATACGTATTTCCTGAAAATTACAGTCTACAGAAGTTCAAGTCTAATGTCAAAAAATATCTTCTTTCGTCTTCTCAACCTCCAACCCAAGCACAGTACTAAGTACTATAGGTTCTAATACCTCTCGTGTTTGGGGTTTTCATAAAAAAAAGATAGTTGGACTAAGTGAGTCAAGGGCAGAATCACATACAAATTCATCGATAATGTACTGTTTGCTTCTGATCGACAAATTTCATCTTGGTTCATTCCGAATGACTGACTAAGTTTTGATTGAAACTGTCTCCAATTTCAACCATTTTCAACAGTTTTCTGTTAACGTATTCAACAGAAGAAGGCAGTTACTGAAAACTTTCACGACTAGTTTCAACGACGCATCATTGTGAATGGGTACTTTCTTCTTGGGTCCTGCTTGCCTTTCAGGATTATCCTTAGTAATTGTGAAATTCACGAAGCCTTCAGTGACATTTCTTTTTCTTTTTTCTATTTTTTTCCTGTAGTATGGGAAACTCTGCCTTCGGTGGGTGCGGGATCTGTCCCTTTTTGGGCAATTGAGTTAATACAGGACCACCTCCTCGTGCTGAGGATGAGTACCGCTTTGCTGCTGCCCGGTTAAGGTGGCACATACAAACCACATGTGATCTACTTTGGCCAAACTACAACATTCTGTAAACAATATGACCTTAACTGGCGGAGTTGAACTCTATTACAGGTGCGGCCGCTACACTGAACAGATGCATGTATATATTTGTATATATTTACATACATATGTATAAATAAAAAAATAGAAATTTAAATTGAAAAGATTTTTTGCGTACCATATAGCACATCATCTTCGGTGTGTGGGTACAGATTCAACAAGTTTGTTAGTAACTACATATAGAAAACAGATCATCGCACAGCTGTGCAATTAAGGCTTAGAGAGCTATGAACCATGTCCACCAGTGATCTGGTTAGAGGCTAGCCTGAAAGAACGATTCCCTCGATAGGACCTGTGGTTCCAGAGAATTTTATCAAATCCGATATTTCTACAGACAAAACTTAAGAATGTAGAAATTTCCGACTGACTTGAAAACTTGTTAATTCGACCTCAGGACTTGTTCTCTTCTGTTTCTTTTTTAAGGATCAAAATTTATTCAGGGGATAAATTTCCTTTTTGCTTCATTTGAATTTCTTTGTATATTTATGTTATTTATTTCTATTTTCCGATGAGTATTAAACGTTTAGTATGTTTAATTTCGATGCATTGGTATTTTACATTACACTTCAAGTGGGTCTCGAAACAAAAGCGTCCTTCAGTCACCAACAGTTCTGTGAGGATGGTCTGGTTTCCATTAGTATTCACATTGTCGACATGAGCATTCAGCAGTGGACCTCTGCAGAATAATTTAGTAGCTATAACTTGCCAGGTAGAACCAGAGAATAGGAAATATTGTTTATTTTGAGTTGTGTCTACCTTTGCTTACGCCTGTTAACCCCCCCCCCCCCGAGCCTTTTTTTTTTCCACTCGAAAATTTTTTGACCTTGATTATATATTTTTATTAACACTTTTCATTTCTAATAACTCCTTACCTTATGTAATAAATAGCATGATATTAAACTTCTAGTTTCATAGACATAAGGGATTACGTTTACGCCTACATCAGTTACGTTTGATACATTCTTCATGCTGCTTAATAGTACATTTAAGATATTTATTATATTGTCTAAATTTTGTTATAAATTGTACATATTCCTATTTGTCTAATCTACAATATGCTATTGCTATAGATCACTGCTCATTGGTGACGCTAAATAAATCCTGTGTGTGTGTGCCCCCCTACATAAGTGCGTGCCGACAGTCCGTAACTTTAACGCGTACGATTAAATTACGAACTGCACTGGATGCAGTATTAAAACTACTATAATTTATCCTATGAAGAATTAAAGCATTACAACGCCACAATATGCGTAACGCGATCTATGTCAATCCCTTTATCACACGCAACATGATTTCCAACAGGCACAGAAGGGAAATTAAACGTCAGTTCCTGAAGCTCACCTTTCCTTCCGAGTAGCATTGCTGATTACATTCGCTTTCATTCCACACCGTGTGGAAAATAGGTTCGAATCAAATCATAACACTAGGAATTTTATGGGCCTTATTCATACTGTGAATGAGTTAATCAGGCTCGGGGGAGGATTACACGACCTCCGCAAGGCTCGAGCTTTCCATGCAGAAAACAGGTATATCGTCCACAAAATACGTTTAATTTACACACACAATACAATACAATACAATACAATGGTACCCCACGACCTTAGTTGTTTTTGCTCAAATTTAAAGTAATCTGATGATTTCTCCACTTTTTGTGGCTTGAATTCCACAAGGTGGATGATACTTTGTATTCGTTTAAAGATAAATAGAGTCTCCTTTCAAAAATTAACACAGTATAAAGAAAGCAATCATGTACTGTTACTCATTTCCTCTAGGTCTTCTTTGTGGCTGCAAGGAAATTATTAAAAGGAATTCGCGATCAAAAGAGCTTCAAGGCGCCAATTGTAACGTGGTATTTAACGCATAATTGGGCATGATAACAGACAAGCAAAGCGAGTCAATTAATTTGAACCGCAGCATTTAATCTTTGTCTGCTCTGATTACCACACTGAACTCATTTTCTACAACCATTCTTTATTTCAGAGGAGACCAAAGCTTAAAAAATAAATAAATAAAAAATGCTCCAAAGTAGGAAAGACCCAGTTAAAGCAGATGAAAAATGAAGTCCAAAATATTCATCACTTATCTTATGCTCTATTAGCACATTGGGATAAAAGAAAAGCCAAAAGAATCATTTATTTTCTTAAAATAGAATAACAGACATCCTTTGTTCCCATTACAATGAAATTCCCTGAAAGTCTTTACTAGATTTAAGAAACCGGTAAGATTATCTATGAAGTCTGTTATTTTCCTCCATTATCATATTTATAACAAAGTTTATTGTATGCTGGCCTAATTACGCTCATTCAAATCTCCTCTTTGTTTCTTGACCTGTATAAAAAATAAAACTAAAAAATCAGTGCGCAAGAGTATATCGATAGCAAGGATAGAGGGAAGGGAAAAAAAAAAAAAGCAATTCGACCTTCCTTGCTGTACCAGATATGACGCCTACAACCGGCAGCCCATTAAAAAAAAAAAAAAAAGCCCCAGTGAACAGCATTTTGATATTTTATAGACTTTCAAGCATGGCTGAAGATGGCTGCTACAAATAAATGACAACTACTGCATGTACAAGAAAACAATCAATGAAAAACATTAATCATAAAATATTATCAACCCACTGTAGGATGCCTCCTCAACAATTCATGCTGAGGGAAATGGACCATAATCTGCCATGCTGGTTCAGTGCGGTATTTAGCAATCAGGGGCGTGAACCCCGGTCTACTCAAAGAGCGTGTGCTATTGCCCTCCCGCTCCTGACCACTCGGCTAAACAAATATACGTATATATAAACGTGATTTTGCAGACATTTTGTACTATAAATCTAAAGGTACAGCATGACAATTCACAGAAATTATTTCTGAAAGGTAAGAAAAGAAAATGCACATATAAAATGTAATATAAGGCAAGAAAATACATATATATATCACATTAATATGAGAGTGAGAAAGAAAGAACGGAGAAACTTAAAATGTTTGTGGTTGGCGTTTAGTCAAGTGCCTGAAGGAAATTATAATACGAGAGTATTTGATAATATCATAGAGGGTACCTTAAGAGTAAAAACAAACTGTTAATCATGTAGGGAAGGCATCGTAAAAGCGCAAATTAGTGTCATGGATCAAGATTTCTGAACTATTTCTAACTGTCCAGTTCGGACACATACATTAACTTTGAAAAGTTGGGAAGTACAAGCTCAGGAGAAGTCATGAAATGCTAATACGACTGGAATTAACTGTTGGAGTCCGTTAAAGTAAAGGGAAATTACTAAAGAGTTGTTCCGAAAAGGCTACAACTAATAAAATGTCCAGCTGGAACATTATGGGGAAAAAAATGCTCTTACTCACAATTAATAGGAAAAACTACAGAACAATTGAGAAGGGCAAAGAAGGATGTCAACCGAATTAATGCACTATGAATTCGAAAAGGGAAAACATGCACACAGAAATAATAATTATTTCACAGTTTTAATAAGGAGAAAAGCGGAAAAATAATTATCGATGAAGACTGATGCCTCCATCGTATCCAGTGCACTTTTAATTGGAGCCCTTCTGTTAATGAAATGAAATCTTGTTATCTATTGAATCTTGTAATATTATCTTGTTAAACATGATATATATCTACCGATAAGGTCTCTCTCTCTCTCTCTTCCCCCAATATAGGATAAAATTAATAGGAAAACATTACTCAAATTTCAAACCGCAATATATTTTCATGGAAGAAAACAGATTCGGTTTTCTGCTGTAACATACTGGAACAGCAGCGTTCTGAAACAAACCAAATTGATAACGATTGTCAACATTAATAATTAATGAGGGTCAAATCGAGTCGAGAGACCCAGTCTCGACTGCGGAGTAGAAAACATGGAATTCTGTTTGACACTCCGCATCGGTCTCACTCGTTGTTCATCGTCGAACAAAACGGATGATTTCAATAAATAAATTTCGTGGTTTCCACTCCCATGGAATGCTTCCTTGAGTTAGGAATAGTGCAACGGAAGATGATATCTTTCCCTCCCGCTCCATGCTCTGTTAAAAATAGGCGCTAACTAAATATAATCCTTCTGGAATATAATCCCTCTGAAGAGGTACCATCTGGAAATAACTTCAGGGGAAAAAAAATTTTTAGAGAGGAGAAATTCAAATAGTTTATTATGGTACATTTCACCAGAAATCCATCATCGTTTCAATTCCATATAATCCACTTTGATGATTTATCAGGGACAATCTAAGTGTGTTGAACGACCTGTTGGTGCAACAGACATTCTTGCGGGCACAAAGATTTGGAATCACTGAATTACGAATTGGAGAAATGAATCTTAACTTGAAGTTATAGGTGACTGTGCAATAAAACAATACACCTCGGATATAAGACGGTTATCCCAAAAGTAATGCACACTACACACGTGCTCTTCACCCTATATGCTTGCACGATTAACATTTATCAGGATAATAATTTTAAGTTTAACAACAGCATACTTAAAACAGAATTCCTGTATTGAACGTTTGTGCACAAGCTTTTGGAAAATGGATGGTGATATTGCTTCAGGTGAGATTTCAGTTTTAAAGTGCTGAGACAAACAATTTATAAATTGCTACACGAAGTGTATGGTAAGTTAACTGTAGATCCTAACACCTATTTCGTGTTGGTCTCAAAAGTTTCGTCAAGGCTGAAGACACATCGGTGAAATCGTCTGTTCGCCGAATTTTAACTGACGTGCTACAAAAAAAGGAAGGTCGCCGCCTTTTGGGTCGCACATTTCAGGTCAGATGAAGAACAAGCAAAGCGTAAAGAAATTATAACACAGTCGCACGTTACAGAGAAGAAGTTGCTGGGTTTTTAAACGAATTGTTGCCATTGATGAGACATGAACACAACTTTAAACCTGAAATGAAGCCGCAATCGGCTCAGTGGAAACGTCCATCTTCATTATGCCCCTGTAAATTTTACAGGCAGTATTCAGTGATGAAAAAAGTGGTCATCATGGCCTAAGACTGTGAGGATATGATTGCCGCTTGGAAGTTCAGTAACTGGAGACTACTATACAATAATCACCATGGCTTTACAAGGATACTGTGTTGGAGGATGATATGCGCTCCTTCTCCTGTACCTGACAGCCTGCAGCATCTTCCCGAGATCCCTGCACTCTTCTTGGACAGACGCTGAACGTATTTAAAGTAATAAGTCAGACCTAAACTGTAACTTCTGTAATTAATTATTGACTTAATCTCTGTATATTTTATTTTACCCAATATCGATATTGTAATCACTTTTATAATTTTGTTACCCTCCTAGCATTTGATTGCTGTCAAGGGGTAGATGTAACTTTTCTTTACCTGATTAAATAATAATAATAACATTTCTTCGTCAGAAATTAACCCCAGAAAATTCGTCAGAAGCAGCCACAGATTTTGGAAGATGGTGTAACAGCGCATGGCCTCATATCACATAATCTGTATAGCTTGTTTTCACCGATTACAAGTAGGAAGCATTACCTCACCCTCCTTATAATTTTAATATGAGTTCTTGCGATTATAATCTATTCCCTAAGCTCAAGGAACCGCTGCGTGACAAAAATTTCTGTCTTTAGAAGTGTTGAGTGCAGCCGTGACCCAACGTTTCACACAACTTCAGAGACAGTTAAATGGCATTCGAAAATTACCCTAACGTTGGGAAGCAGTCGTAAGGCATGAAGGAAGAAGCTACACTGAAGGTTTTTAATGTAAATTATTTTATAAAATAAATTCACTTCAAATTAACCGCTTTTGGGTATTACTTTAGGGATAACCCTCGAAAGACTGCAAAAAAAGGGGGATTTTTTTTTTTAAACTTTAATAGCACCAAAAAAGAAGCAACAAGTAAACACACACAAAAAAAAAGAATAGATTTCTACCAGATGCTATTTAGCTGTGGGATGCTGGTGATTTAAACATATGGCTCTTCAAACTCTTGTTGGCATAGACGATTTATTACTGCACCAAGAAACCTGCAAGTTGCAGTTTTCTATTTGCCAATTTATCTTCTGTGCACACTCCATACTGAGAGAACAGGAAGAAATAAACTAAGAACTAAAGTGATTAAGTTTCTTAGCCTTAGAACAGGATCGTGAAATAGAAACTAAACATTTCAAAACGATTCGTTTTAAAATATCACCAATTCGCTTAACTAAGGAGACAAGGCTATTTTCTGTTAAAATAGATTAACTGAAATGTATTAATGGCAATCTTATAAAAATAATGGCTTGCATGAACACATCATGCTAAGAGAAAAATAAGGGACTGGTTTATCATTAACACATACAACTGTATCCTGACACGTGAAAAATATATTACCTATCAAATTCAGCACAGCAATAAGGACAACAATCCATTATTCATCTTGCGTCCGTAAGCCTGTTCAGCAAATATGGAAGGGGGGGGGGGGAAGAAAAAGAAAGATAGGGATGAATGTAGAGCCAGTAGACAGAACCGTTATCAAATCAACAATTCATTCAGAATTCAAACACATGAGAAATTATCACTTTCCTGAAATTTATTTTATTTATTCCTAATGCTTTGCAATACTATAATTATCATCAGAAATGAATGTACAAAGTTATTGTATTCATACATCAACATTAGAATACAAACATAACAAAATGAGCTGTATATTTTACAGCCCTTTATTATCTGTCATGAAATCCTAAGATTTCCATTACGTAATATTTTTGCTAGTGTAATCTGCCATCAATTTTCGTCATTTGTCCTTATTTTCATCTTTCAAATGTAATCATCAGCGTTCGTTTAGGAAACACAGAGAGAGAGAGAGAGAGAGAGAGAGAGAGAGAGAGAGAGAGAGAGAATAAAGCGAAATCAGAGAGTATGGAATCCCAATGCTAGCAGGCAAATGGCACAGAAACGACCAAAATTGAACATAGTCAATATTTCCCAGCTAAGAAACAGAATAACATATGTATGGAATTTTTCCTACAACAAGAAAACGGTGTGTGTGTGTGTGTGTGTGTGTGTGTGTGTGTGTGTGTGTGTGTGTGTGTGTGTTTTAAGTATCTTCCGCAGCAATGGGTCTCCATTTGTCAAAAATGACTCCGAGCCAGTGAAAATCTATCAAGAGCCAATATTGTGTCAAAATCAGTTTTACGAAAAACTATTCTCAGAAATACCATTCTCTAATTTCCCAATGAAAAAGTACCATCGATCAATCTTTGTGGCACGGCATCAAGATGCCGTCTACCGGTTGAGCCAGTGGACGCCTCAAAGTATTTGTGAAATGTGTTCAGACACCTGACATTTTAGACAAAAATACGGAAAGAAAAGAATCTTATATTAATTTATAAGCTGTGACATTATCTTTTACCTCTGATAATAGAATTTGACTTCAGATAAACTGTAAAAGTAATAAAAACTGTCAGTATACGGAAATCGTCTAAATAATAATAATACCAGATGCTTTGCCTTTTCTAAAACAAACCAAATTGATAACGATTGTCAACATTAATAATTAATGTTGACAATAATAGGGGGCGCGATGGCCCAGTGGTTACGACACTGGGCTACTATCAGCCTAGGACACGGGCCCGAGTCGGCGGAATCGAACACGGCTCCATCACGCTTTGAGACCGGTATAGTGTGTTTAGAGTGTAACAGCACCAGAGGTACCCCCCCCCCCCAATACATTGTAGCATACATTGTCGAGTGATACAAAACACTGTAGAGCCCAGAGATTTAAAAGTGTATTGATATTGTTGAGTGTTGTGTTCCGTTGTTCATCTGACCTTTTAGCCGTTGAACCCCTGGTGGGGCCCAGGGAGGCAGGTCAGGTACACTAGTAATAGATATTTACTCTTGCAGGTCCTGCCACCTAGTTTCCTGAGGTTTCAGTGGCCAAGACCTTTAAAAAAAAAAAAAAAAAACACTAGGATTGAGTTTTGCCAAAAGGAATATAAAGATTAAAACTTCGGGTGTTGGGCTTGGTAAATTTTGACATGTGTTTGACACTAGTAGTGAAGATAGAGAGGGAAGGGAGACTGAAGGTTGGGAGAGGAAGGAAAAACAGAAGTATGGGGCCAGTAAAGAAGACAACTCCAGGAGTCAGAGGGGCGTGCCCATTCCACATCAGAGGGAAAAGAAGGGATGGCAGGGAGATAGACAGGGAACCATATCCTCCCAACGCTGAGGGATAGGGAGTCAAAGTGAATCGGGTAAGAGCACTCTATTCAGACCGTCAGGTGGCATTGGCAGCTGAGCTGAAAGTCATAGCTCTTGTCCTGAGGTGGGAGACCGGTAAAATAATAGATAAATTAGAATAATAATAATAAATAATACTACTAATAATGAAAAATAAATAATAATAATACTACTACTAATAATAATAAATAATAATACTAATAATGGGAAATAAATAATAATAATAATAAATAATAATACTAATAATGAAAAATAAATAATAGTAATGCTAATAATGAAAAATAAATAATAATAATAATAATAAATAAAACATCGCAAAAGTTGCTCCAGCGGACCTTCCTCCCCCAAGGTCAGAATGACGGCTAAGGCAGATTAAGGCGCCACATGGTGTCACCTCCAAGAAATACCACTACCACTGGACGTAAGCTGAAGCTAAACAGGCCCACCTCCATAGATGAAGACGATGCCGAAGAGAAATAATTATCATATTGCATAGAGTATGGCGCAGGATAAAGTCACTCACGTTCAGGCCTCAGGCAGAGGGGTCGGCTCGAAAAGTCCGAGACAAGCCGAAGCTAAACAGGTCCACCTCCATAGATGGACGGTATCGAAGAGAAATAATTATCATACTGCAACGAATGTGGTGCAGGATAAAGTCACTCACGTTCAGTAAGTGACTTTATCCTGCACCACGGAGACTGCCTCCGACCCCTCTGCACATAGGCAGAGGGGTCGGAGGCAGTCTCCTGAGGAAGACATAGTATTTTAGTGGCATAGTATTTAGGTTCGAGCGCCACCGGTGGTTTCCCACATTCTGAGGAAGACAGTGGAGCAAGTGGTGCAGTTACAGGATAAGGCTACAAGAAGCGACGCAACCTGTACACGGCCTACTTCTCTTGTGGTAGCCCTTTATGGCTACCACAAGAGAAGGGCAAGACCATCCAGCCCACCAACAGGAAGTGCTTCTTGCGCAAGTTACCCCCCCACACAGGAAGGAATAAACGCCAACGCATCAAATGGAACATCAAAATGAATACGTACATCATGCTAGCATACTACAAAATAACAAGCTAAAGACTGATATGAGAATGTACAGGTCGAGACTACATACCAAGTGGTTGGAAAGATTCCCAGATATTCAGGTCACCAAACAGTAAATAGCTGACCAGAAAAGGATCATCGTCATGAAGAACCTGATTGCCCCTGCAATCTTGAAAAAAATCAAGCAGGACGTGAGTGATAAACCACAAAGAACAACGAATATGGACAATACGGAACACGAGGAGGAAGAACAAGAAGAAATACAACCCACAGCAGCTGAAGTGGAAAGAGACGAGGTCATGATATCGAGAACAGAAGACGAGTGGAAGAAGGCCCTAGCAGAATTCGAAGGAATTGCCCCAGAACCTCCCATGTGATACCGAAGCAGAGGCCCAATAGAATCCTGTGGAGAGTCACAGACCACCTCAATCGGCAAATAATATAATACCTCGACAACAATGGTGATAAACTGCACGCCATCCACACAGCCGTATACTGTGCTGCCATAGAAGCAACTAGGATTAATGGATGAGAAACGAGAGACCAGCAGCAGAATAACCAAAGAAGGAACCGCAGAATAACCAAAGAAGGAAGTACCAACAGGGTAAGTGGGGGGTAAAAAATTGATTGGAAAAGTGGACAGCATCCTCAAAAGAAACTGCATCCACAGCAAACATTAGACCAAAAATCAGAGAATAGGGGATTACTTGGATATACTGAAGCAGAACCTCTGCGCGCTCAGCAAGGGACTACACCGATACAAAGAGAGCTCCCAGAGGAAAATAAACAACTGGATCTTCGATGAGGACAAAAGAACCTTCTACAGGCGTCTCAGAGAAGACAGGAAAGGGGGAAACGTACCACCAGAGCAGAAAACGATCGAGGAGTTCTGGGGCAATATATGGAGCGGTGAAGAAAGACATAACAGCCGAGCCCGCGGGATAGAACTAGAACAGAAGAAAACCAAGGAAGTACCAGAGATGGGAGAGTGAGAGATTCAGGAGGAAGAAGTCCCACAACTGGCGAATCCCAGGAATAAATAACGTCCACAACTACTAGAAGCTCACTTGCACACACAAGCTCAAGAAGCTCACTTGCACACACAAGCACCTAGCAGAGCAGTTTACCCGAATGATAAGGTACCCAGAAACAATCCCGAAGTTTCTCACTCAAGGAATCACATATCTGAAGCCTAAAAACGAAGATACAAGAAACCCGGCGAAGTAAGGCCAATCACTTGTCTCCCAACGATGTACAAGATCCTGACCAGCTGCACAACCAAGAAGATATCAGATCACTTGGAGAGCCAGAAAATAGTGGCCGAACAGCAGAAAGGATGCACGCGGATTAGCAGGGATGCAAGGAGCAATTAACCACAGATGCTGCAGTTACAGGATAAGGCTACAAGAAGCGACGCAACCTGTACACGGCCTAGTTCAATTACCGCAAGTCCTTCGACTCCGTGCCTCACAGCTGGCTAATAAAGGCGCTAAAGATCTAAAAGTCAATCTGACAGCGACAAACTTCCTAGAAGCAACGATGGCGAAACGGAGTACCACAATTAAGGTCGAGAATACCATAACAAGTCAGATCCCTATCAGGAGAGGAATCTTTCAAGGAGATGCTCTGAGCCCACTGTACTTCTATCTAGCACTCAACCCGCTATCCACCATGCTCAATAGCAGCAAATATTGATATTACTTCAAAGAAAGAAGGAAAAACCTGTACACCCTCACCCACCTGACATGGATGACATCAAGCTCTACACCGCAACCGAGAAGCAACTACTGCAGATCGCCAAAGAATTCAGCAATGATATCAGGATGGAATTTGGTCTAGACAAATGCAAGATCCACGGATTGCAAAAGGGTAAATTAGTCGGCCGAAACTACGAACTGCAGACTGCAGACTGGTAAAGAGATCGAAGTCATGCCAGAGGGAGAAACCAATAAATATCTGGGAATGATGCAGGCTCAGCAGTTACAGCACAAGGAAATCAAGACCGTCCTGACCGAAAAATACTACCAAAGACTCACAAGCCTGCTGAAAGCAAAGCTGAACGGAGGGAGCACAGTTAAAGCCATAAACACCTATGTAGTCCTAGGCTAACATACTCCTTAGGGATCATAGATTGGGCTAACGACGAGCTAAAATCCACCAGCGAGCTAAAACTACATGATAAAGTAAAACTACATGATAAACACTTTTGAGTAGCTATAAGGGGTGTATCAGGTATGAAGAAACAATGGTGACCAACAGCCGCCAACACTACCCGAAATCAGCCGTGGAGAGACTCACAATAGCTCGGAAAGAGGGAGGAAGGGGCCTGATTGACCTCATCCAGCAACAGAAAGCAGTGATAGCCATTCTTAAGGATTACTTCAAAAAACTATTATTTTTAGGCCACCCGAATGATTAAATCCATCTGCTGTGTGTCTTATATCTATTAGTTGCGTGTGCACCATGTTCGATTTGTCTGTTTTGCTTGACGAAAAACTCCAGTTTCTGGAGGGGAGACCTTGCTATCTACGCCTGGGACCGACTAACTCAGCCACGGAGTGAAAAAAAACCATTAAAGTTCCTCGCGTGATCGACGGGATTCGAACCCGGGCCTTTTCCACCCGGTGACTATGTCACTGTGCTACAGGCGCAGACGATTACTTCCAGAAAAACGCAGACGCACTATACCAAACCATAAGACAGACAGACAAGCGGCATACCCCGCTCAACCTAAGCTAGGAGTCCCCTCCCGCCAAGACGGCACAAACGAAGCTAGAAAGATGGGCAAAGAAGACACTACAATGATCTCCATCCAGACCACATATATAAAATTGCTTCCAATGCATGGTTCACGAGTGGGACGCTCCTCCATGAGACTGAAGGATTCGTGCTTGCCATCCAAGACCAGGTAATCAACACCAGAAACTATAGAAAATACATTGCCAAGGAGCCCGGAGTGTCAGATAACACGTCGACGATGCCATCTAGCCTCAGAAACGATCCAACACATAACCGCGGGATGCAAGGTGATCACCCAGACAGAGTACACTCGTAGACACGACGAGGAATCCAGTTTAATACACCAGAAGCTAGTAAGGAAATAATCAGTTGATCAAAGAAATTGTACCCTATTACAAGTACGAACCCCAGACAGTACTAAAGACCCCAAACCCACAAGCTGTACTGGGACTGAGCCATAATAACGGGCAAGACAATTCTGCACAACAAACCGGACATAACCCTTGTCGACAAGAAGGAAAAGGCTACGTATCTGATTGACATAGCGGTGCCCAACGCTGGAAACCTCCAGAAAACCCAGGAGGAAAAAATCAGGAAGGAAATGACCCTAAGACAGGAGATCAAAGAGAGGTGGCATAAGCAACAAGTAACGACCAGCTTGACAATCGTGTCAACCACCAATATGTTCACACACGATGAACTCCAGAAAGCCGCAATCCTGAACACCTTGCAGGATAGTCAGAGAGTTCCTCGAACAACAGTAGCACCAGCCATAACAACTACCTGTGCATTTGGTACCAGTACCCGTCACGGGGTGGGACCCCATCAGGAAGAAATAATATTATATTATAATACAATACAATACACTATTGCATTGTACTGAAAGTTGCGTATGGAAAATGGAAGGAAATCCACAAAGTTTAGAAGCGGTTAAATAAAGAAAAATTTACTCTAGCAGAAGCCACTATTATAGCGCTTGCCAAGGAACTATATTCTATATCAAAGAGAAGTAAGATGCGTTTAGGGCTAAAGCCTCAAGCTGCGAGCAAATGATGCTATTGCACTTAATATACAGGGTGTTTCAGTTAAACGTTTCAGAACTTCTAAGAGGGGTAGGGTACATCCTGACAACTCGAAATCATATAGCAATGTGGGGTCGGAAATGCTTTCCTGAAGCGGTGTTGTACACAGAAGTACCATAAAGAAAAGAGACCGTAAGTGAGAAATCGTTTTAATAATACATGAAAAGAAGCAAAAGGTACATGGATTAAAGTAAGTGTTCGAAGTTTCTTCCACGGGCTACAATGCACGCCTCACATCTCCGACACATGGACATCCGAACATTCTGGAATACTCCAGGCGAATTTCGAATTTCTTGAACAAGAACGCCAAGTTAGTAGGATGGATGATTACACGAACGCAGAGTTAGCCGATATGCATTTGGCGTACGGGGCTGCAAATTGTAGTGGGCCAGCCGCACAGCGTTTGTACGTGGAACGATATCCGACGAGGCGTATTCCCAGTCATAATTTCTTTGCAAGACTGCACCAGAGGTTAGCTGAGAGAGGTTCATTTGAAAGAGCTGACAGGGACAGGGTAAGAACAGCACGGACTCCAGCCGTCGAACAGAATGTGCTGCAGCATGTACAGGGGAATCCAAGAACGAGTACACGAAGTCTAGCAAACGCAGTCGGGGTTTCCCATTGCAGCGTCTGGAGGATTCTCCGAGAACAAGACATGCATCCGTTTCACGTGCAGCGTGTCCAGACACAGCAACCGGAGGATTATGCACCTCGTATTGCTTTCGCACAGTGGTACCTTGGAAAATGTGTTACAAATCCCCTTTTTCCTGCTGAAGTGTTGTTTTCCGATGAGGCATCCTTCACAAGGGAAGGAATTTTCAACACGCATAACGACCATATCTGGGCGGTCGAGAACCCGCATGCAATACGACGTCGTGCAGCACAGATTCGATTTTCGGTCAATGTATGGGCCGGTATTATGGGAGATCACCTCATCGGACCTTACCTGTTACCGTGTCGTCTAACCGGACCTATCTACTTGATCTTTCTGCAGCAAGTATTGCCACAACTTTTGAGAGATGAACAGATTTCTGCATCGACACAACAGACAATGTGGTTCCAACACGATGGAGCCCCTGCCCATTATAGCGGAGATGTTTGTAACTACCTGGATGTCACATTTGGTCAACAGTGGATCGGACGTGGTGGTCCCGTGCGTTGGCCTGCTCGGTCACCCGACCTATCATGTCTTGATTTTTATTTCTGGGGTCATATGAAATCACTAGTTTATGACACCCCTGTTGACAATGCTGAGGAGCTGGTTGCAAGAATCGCAGTAGCTGCCGAAGAAATTCGAAATTCGCCTGGAGTATTCCAGAATGTTCGGATGTCCATGCGTCGGAGATGTGAGGCGTGCATTGTAGCCCGTGGAAGAAACTTCGAACACTTACTTTAATCCATGTACCTTTTGCTTCTTTTCATGTATTATTAAAACGATTTCTCACTTACGGTCTCTTTTCTTTATGGTGCTTCTGTGTACAACACCGCTTCAGGAAAGCATTTCCGACCCCACATTGCTATATGATTTCGAGTTGTCAGGATGTACCCTACCCCTCTTAGAAGTTCTGAAACGTTTAACTGAAACACCCTGTATACATAATCAAAGAGAAGTTTAAATCCCTTACATAAAATAACCCTTCGTCCGAACAAAAACAGTCAAGCGAATAGCATACTTCCACACGTAATACATGGATTTATTACTAGCAACGACCTATAACCACGCATCGCAGTAGTCGCTATGTAGCCCAGCATTTATTATCCATAAAAGATTTTTACGTACGCATAAACTGTAAGTCTGTAGTAATTATTTTCAGTAGGATAAAGTCCAATATCTAAAATTTAAAAAAAAAAATTAGAAGATCGAATTTCTTCTTCCCAATTCTGAAACAGGCAAAGAGATGAGATCAGTGCTTTCATATTTTTCGCTTTTGTGATGTAATTTGATAACGGTAGCAGGATTATGGTATTACATGTTCTTCGGGCTTGTTTTCTGCTGGGGGGGTAACAGTATTACTTTACCACACATTCTTCCTTACACGCAACAACGACACATGCATGATTCGATGAATCTCGTATGGTTTTATGTGTGTTTTATCCGCCTGAGTTTGTGGACGATTTACCTGTGATTATTATTATTATTATTATTAATATCAATTTATTTCCGAAGAAATGTCCTTTAACAGCTATGCAGCTAGAGGACATGAGTTATATACAGAGAAAAAACATAAAATACAGACATATGCATTGCATACAGAGCCAGATACAATATACGGCCTTAAATAGCCACTGGTGAAGATACAAAAACATAAAGTTATAACAAATACAAAAACATAAAGTTACAACAAGTACAAAAACATAAAGTTACAACAAATAAAAGTGCATCCGGATACATCGAAGCGTGGATAGTGCGGCATCACAGAGAGTCCACCTAGAGCATGACTAAGGCATACATGTCTGCAAGAATGGAAGATCTGTAGGTTCTGTCCTTGCAAAGTTTCTCAGCGTCTATGGCTAATCTGTTAAATATTAGGAAGGAGTTGTGTGGAAACATGTTGTCCAAGGAGGACATGCTACGCAGCTTCGATCTGTATGGGGAGGTGTTGAACTGGCATCTTCTCCTGTCGGACGGTCTGGCGATGATATCCCAAATATCGGGTGACTCAGTTTTCCGGATAGAAGCTGAGAGAGGGTAAGAAGGTTCCTAGAGATAATGTGATACCTCCAAGGAAGCGTATTAAGATTGGTGACCAGAACAGATTTTGAGATTGTAGGTGTTAGCCCGGCAACCCTATTTAGCCATTTCAAGATCCAGAATTCCAGGGAGAGGAACCTGGCTTGGTATGATGAGGGTGCTGAGGACCATATAGTCGAGGCATCTAATGGAATTGGGAAAATACAACGAAGAATGTATTTGATGATAAGGTCCGGGTTATGGAAGTTGGAGATCTCTTGTTTTACTGCCCATAAAGCCGAATATGTTTTCGTTCGAGTGGCATTAAAGTGAGGCAAGAAGGTGAGGTCTTTGTACCAGATGATACCCAAATCTTTATGTTGGGTGACTTTTTTAACTGGAGAATTCGCAATAATGATGTCCACATCGTTGGTATTTTTCTTCTTGGTGATAGAGAGTTGTGCAGTTTTCTCTTTATTAATGGAGAGCCCAATCGCATGAAGGTAGTTTTCCAGTTCATGTAGCTGTCGGTTGGAGCTCACAGTAATAGACTGGAGAGACTGGGGGAATTTTGTGATGACGAAGAACTTTATATCATCTGCGTAGGTGGTCAAGTTAGTACGGTTTGATAGGAAGGGTTCTGAAGATGCGGCGAAGAGGGCGGCAGAGAGAACGCCCCCTTGGGGGAGCCCTCTGGAGCAGAGAATGTGGTGATTATGGTTTTGATTTCTGATCCATAGGATCCTGGACTGAAGGAGTTTCCTAAGGAGAACTAAGATGTTGCCAGAGATTTTGAAATAGTTGCACAGTATGGTACATAATGCATGGGTGGACAGATTGTCAAAGGCCGCCTTAATGTCGAGAAACACAATATCCAGTTGCTCTTTGTTGCTTAAGGTACTTTCAATTCTGAACAGTGTGTCCAAGAGGTTGGTGATCGTGGAACGTCCAGGCAGTACACTATGGAGGTATGGAGGTTTGTGGCCGAACATGTGATGGATGAGAGCAGGAAGTATGGCTTTTTCCAAGATTTGGAGAAAAGTGCATCCTACAGAAATTGGTCTGTAGTCATTAGGCAATTTTGGGTTAGACTTTTTTGGAACTGGAGAAACATAATATGTGTTCCAGATAGCAGGGTAAACTCCTGTTACGAGGACGGAATTGAATGCATCAAGCAAGAGATCAATGATATATACACTGCACAGTTTAACCATGAAAATAGGGAATCCATCCGGGCCAGTGGTAGACTTGTTGGGAAGACTGTTGATGACCTCAGTAAGGCGTTCCTTTGTGATGGCTATTTTATCCAGTGATGTCTGGTTAGCTGGTGGATTAACTCGAATAAAGGGGTTTGGGGCAGATAGGGGCTTAGTTGCGAGCGAGTTAGCCCATGCAAGGAAGGTGTCAGTGGACATGGGGGACTGTTGATTCTTGTTGGTGAAGATTCTTTTCCCAAGTTTCAGTCTGTGTGCAATCCAGTCATTCTGCGCCTTCCTCCGAATGCGTAGGAAGCGTGCCCGATGTTTTTTATAGAGTTGGTAGTCGGCTAGATCCCGTGTTTTTTGCCATTTCCTGTATAGTTTCTGTTTCATGATGAAGGCGAGTTTTGCGTCGCTGGTAAACCAGTTCTTGGTCCTGGGAGACAGGCGTACAGATTTGGAGGCCCCTTCACAGGCGATGTCTTTTAACAAGTTTGCTAAATTGGTAAGCGTTTGATCAGGATGGCTAGCAGCAATTTTTTTCCAGTCTGTAGCTTTTAGTCTTTGTAGGATGATTTGAGGTTGCATATATTTTAATGAGAAGATCTTGAGTTGGGATTCTTTATGGTCATGTTGTTCAAGTTGTCGGGGAGAACATAGACATTCACTATCAAAGGAAATTGGGAGGTGATCTGATGCAAACTTAAAAATCGGCGTTGTGAGAGTAAGATGGTCAAGGTTATGAAAGAAGAGGTCTAGGTTTTGATGTCGTCTTGTAGGTTGCGTATGGGTTAGTCTAAGGCCTAGAGATGAGAAGGAGCGTACGACGTCCTTCAAAGCAGCTTCGTGTCTTGGGGAGGGCATGTTGAAATCTCCTAAAACAAAGGTGAGCATATGAGGCTTGAGGTGGGTTATAATCCAGGTAGTTAGCTCATCCCTTGTGTTGGGATTATGGTCAGGAGGTAAATATACCGCTACAACTTGAGTTCTCACTTCTTTAACTGTAAAAATTGCAGAAATGGCTTCAAATGCAGGGGAGTCGCTGAGTTGTGCACACACAAGGTGATGGATGTCTTTGTAAATGATGGAGACGCCACCTCCACGTTTGTGGTCCCTGCCGTTGCAAACATTTTTGTAATGGTGAGGGGTGGCCAAGTGGGTGAGTTGTCTTCCATGGTTAAGCCAAGTTTCCTGGATACAGATGAAATCATATTCGTCGAGCAGGAGGAGAGATTGCAGAGGGGCCAATTTGTTAACAATGCTGCGCACATTTTGCGAGAAGACCCTGATTGTGTGGCATGGATGGAGGTTTTTTGGAATAGATGATTGCTATTGTAGAGGACGAGTAAGCAGGGATTGCTGAGGGGATGGCCTTTTTTCGTCAGAGAAAGATCTGATAAGTATGCCTGGAGGCCAGAAGTCGGGATCCAGAACTTTTTCGTAGGCAGAGGGTGAACATCTTACTAGAAATGAGGCGTAGCCAGTTTGCCTAGTTTTAAGCTGTTTTACTTCGATGCGGACATTGTGTTCCACAAGAAACATTCTCTTTATGGAATCGGGGCTTGTTGAGGGTCCAAACCGGGAGACAAATATCTTGGTTCTGGGCAAAGCGACAGAGATGTCATATTTCTCTGCGAGCGTCTGTTTACTAGGGTGAGTCTTTGATAATCGCTTGTTGACTAATGTTGTTGGAATTCTTTGGTTGCCTTCATCTAAGGCCTCGATTGAAGATGCCTTTATAATTCATCTGGTCACCAACAAGATCTGAACTAAGACCTCTCACACCGAGTGACACTACTCTCACGAAGGATTTTTGTATAGTAAACGTCAGGAATCAATATTTCGTCCTTACAGCAATGGTGAAAAGCTTTTGTTACTCTAGCAATTGCTTTCAGTTATCCTGTCGATTACCTCTGAGAATTTTCCATTTGTAATTAACCCAAGATGGTACTAAAATAATATTTCCCAATCTGCGACATAACCTAAAGGGATATAGTCAAATAGTTTTATGAAAACCTTCAATACATTCGCGGAGTCAATATTCTGTAGCAAAAGTGGTCCCAGGATTTTCTGAAAGGAGTGGGAACGAAAGCAGTATACGATATGTGATATTTATGAATGGCTAAATTAATATAAGCTGTATTAACTGCTCGTAGCCAAAGCACTTGTGGTAAACTATTTTAAAGCAGTCTCATAAAAAGCCTTAAAACAAATTCATAAGCCTACGCTAGCCGGGTGACACTAAATTTGTCACCATTCTAACTGAAAAATCACCAGAATTTAGACAGCGCAAAACTGAAAAATCTGTCACCAGATGACTTTCAAAGATACCAAATCAGATACAAATATCAGTAAATCTGAAATCAAATTAATTTTAATTTCAAATTTGAAACACATTCTATTCTTTTCTGAGCGGTTCTTCTACAGGATGCCGGCACTGGAAATAAAAATACATTTTCTTGTTTTTCTTCGTTTTCTTCGTTTTCTTGTTTCCTTCTTAAAAATTTGAGACATCATTTATACTGTATTTAATCATCATGTAGAAATTAAAAAAGAAAAAAAAAACATCTGTTGTGCAGCTGATTTACATCCATACAATTAATTTGATAGTAGTATAATTTTCTATATACAACAAATATGTGTGAAAAGTTTGCGAACCACTGAGCTACAACAACCGCCCAGCTTTTCTAGCTCATTTAACTACACTTCGGCCAGAAGTCACCAGTGTCTTGCAAAAAGCATGTCAAACCGTCATCACATTGCACGACTCGTCTCTCCATATCATTCAACTCCATTAGGGATGACAGTGATCCTACAGGGAACAAGCATGAAAATTTATGCTACTGTTTATGTGGAGTGCTCCCCTCGTAAAAGAACTAAATAATATATTTCATCGTTAGTGTATCGAATACTTTCTTATTTTAACCTGTAGTAAAAAAAAAAAAAAAAAAAGAAAGAAAGAAAATGTTCAATGGCTGTAAATTCAGTATGCGTATATCACATTATTTCACAGGAGCTTTCCAAAGGATGTGCAGTAATCGATCTGGAATCCTGTAGAGAAAAATTCTCCATCTTATTTTTTCCCTTCTCCTTCCTTTTTAACTTTATCTAGTTCTAACAGATTTAGTATAAAGAATTCAGTAAAGCCAAGCAATTTGGAGCAATTCATTGAGTACAAAGCTTCGGTAACATTTTGCTGCAGTCCAACTAAAGGCAAAATTGACTTATTGTTGTCCTTGTCAATTGTGTGCCCTCCAAAAAGCGAACACTGTGTAATTTCCTTGCCATAACAAATTCTACGTAAAAAGAAAATAATAATAATAATAATATAAATAAATAACATTCTACCGGTACCACACTCTTTGCGGAAAGGAACGTGGCTGGCATTTTAGCAAGGAACGTGACTGCACAAATAAGTGCAGAATTACATGAAGGAGAGTGGCTACCATTGAGCTTACAATTGCTGTTTGACTAACTTCTTTTCTGTTGTCTCAATACGCCAGAGAAAAGAATGATAGGAACAAAATAGCAGCTGTTGAATTCCAGGTTTTATGATTGGTAACATCGTTTATTAAAATTCTATAATAATATTGAAACCGTTTCTTGTGAGGTTTTAAATACACAGATTCATTAAAAAATAATAATATATATATATATATTTATAAAAGAAATAGCATTAGTGGGAAAGTCGCTCTTTTGAAAGGAAATGTAGTTTTGTACTTAAAAATAGCGGAATACTTCAAAGGATTCAAAAAGAAATACAAGAATTCCAACTCGTGTGACTACGCTGTGCTAGGGCTACTTTTAGTCTACACGACTCTTTTTGCCCCTTGTTTATCCTTCATCAAGTTGTCTTCGGCTTCCGTTGGCTGGATGTTGGACGATTCTCGGTAAACTCTAGACACTAATATCCATAAGCATCCCAGGAGGAGGAAGTGCCTCTGATACTTGCACCAGCACGTCCAACTATCGCAACGCGCTCCAAATCTTTTCTTTTTTTCTAAATTACTCAAACACATACACCATCCCTCCACATCTTGCAACGTGTTTTATACCGTCTGGTATGATCGTGTGACACTGTCGCTGACGAAAGGATCGATTCCTTGGACGATGGGGCTGTGCCTAATAAACTTACGACTCAGAATATCGTTTCACTTTATTTTTATACTTCCTGTATCAACCATTAAAATTCTACCATTTTATGTATTCTTTTCTCTTTCGACATTTATGTTATCTACATTTAATGTAATATTGTATTAGCAAAAGTACTTAGACACAACAGTTAATCATGTGATATGTAAAACATCGACTATGCTAATGATCTAGAAGACATTATAGTAACATATGGATAAAAATTTAACTGCAAAATTTATTCCTCAAGTTTCAAGCGAAATGCAACGCGTGCAACAGACCTCAGCGTGCTCGACGCTAGGCATATAGAGGGATGCAACATTGTAGGACTTAGTGTGAGAACCCGATTTTGGAGGGGCTCTGAAGTTCTCAAGGACCATTGTATGAAACATCGTACGAAGTGTAAATTGTATAAGTTTAATAGGGTTGCAACCTCCACCGTAATTTAACTGAAGGGGCCTCAAAACTGTCAAATGTGTTGTCAAATAAAATCTCTCAGCAGATCCAGAAAGATACTAGAAAGCCTGTCAATGTGATTATTCACGCATGACATGGTATCAGGACAGTATTAGTATTATAATGGCTAAATTAATGGCTTTGTACTTTGCCAACTATCTACCTCGATCACAGCGGCAGGAAGTTCATTCTGATTACACTCTGACTAAAGATAAACTTCATGAGATCCAGCCTTCTGTTTCTACACAAAACAAATACAAAGTACAATACAAATATAATTTTTTTCCACATTCATTGTACTGATTTCCTTCAGAACCATATATACCTCTACTAGGTTCCACCTAACATATCTACTTGCGCAGGTTTGCAATCAGCATCTTCTAAACCGTTCTTCATATGGACGTCGATCAGCACCCCTCACCAATCTGGCTGGCCTCCTTTGAATCCCTTCTAAAAGTTCTGCATCTTTCTTCAAGCGTGGCCTTCAGACTAAACAATATTCTAAATTCATTCGCCATTGCCTTATATAAAGGGACAAAGATATCCTTTTCCCTGCTTGCAAAGGTACTACATATAGTTGTGAGTATTCTTAATAGTAAATCCCTAAAGCAGCCTTGGAATCAGCGATTAAAGATTATTTATTTATTTTAACAAAGGTAGACTGGATAGTGGAAACGATATATAATCAGTAGTCTGAAGTATTATACACTTAAACTGGGCTCTGCGTTAAAAACATCATCGATACAGCTGCTATACAGCGTTTTGTCTCTTTACAGGAGCAAACATTCAAGTCACAAAGGAAGCTAAGAAATATTACGAGGAGTCTCTGAAAACGAATGCAAAGAAAAGCAGTAAAGACTACTTTACTTACATTAACAGAAGGAAGGAGTTGAATCACATTGGTCCACTTGATGCCGATGATTTAACTCTTGATAATCCTGGTCAGGTTGCTGAAACTGAATAGGTATTTCGCATCTTCATTCACATGTGAGGAATTCTTTCGTGAAGGAGATGACAGACATTTATCGATTCTAACAGGAGCTAAATAATTTTGTGATAACTGAGAAGAAAGTGGAAGACAAATTGTTGAAGCTAAACACAAATAATAATAAAAAAAAAAATCCTGTCGTGAATGGGATCTAAAGATCATTATAGCATTTAGAAGATCAGCGTTCGGCGAAGAATGAATTGGAGATGTAATCTAACCGACTTCTGAGGGGGGGGGGTATGTCACTGAAGGAGAATAAATGCATTCTCTGAATTAATGAATCCCACTACATACGCTGTTTCAATATGATAGAAGACGCAAGATCAGACGAGAGTCAGAGTTCCATAGATTCCACCATGCCAATGAATTGCAACACTAGAAGCGTGACGCGTTGAGATACTTTTCATAGTATAAAATTGGACGCCTAAATTTTGGAGACAATACAGCATGCAGTACTATTTTAGAAAATGCTACACCTCTTATACTGAACGAATTTTATACAAGGCCCAACACGTTTCAGAAGACATTGCACTCTGCCATAAAGCTCAACGCGTGATGACCAATTTTACAAGAATAGCGTGCTGCCACTAGAATGGCCGTTCATGTGTTAAGAGTGACAAATCAATAAAGGCTACGAAGTGTTAGTATACTGTCTATAACCGCGTATATTATACGCGGTTATAGACAGTATAACGGTTATAGATCACTATATTATACTTTTGCCCCGGGAAGCTCGGCTAAACATCCGAGACAAAGAACTTGAAACGCACTACTTCAGCCAAGTTGTGAAAAACGCCGATAAAAACTCCTTGTTTCATTGACGCGATTCAAACTCAGGTCTTTTCAATCTGGTGTGAGAGGATGGTGATTACAACCACTGTGCTAATCGCGATATTCACCATTACTGAGTATTTGTGGGATGAACTAGAGAAGCATGTGTGTAATTAAATATGGATGCCGATTTCACAAGCTATGTTAAATGGCAAATTATTTCCATTGATATTTGCTAAAAATTAGTGGAAAGTTTATCTGCTGTACTGAAGACCAAAGGTGCGCGTACACTATATTAAACTGAATTTTATTACCCCCCTGATCGTTCTGCTTCTTAGTATATATATTGTATTTTTAAAGTTCTTTATTATATATGCATACATGAGTAGGCATATAATTCATCTGCACCTTATGTTAATTACGATGAATAAATATAAAACGGTACCAATGACTAATTTTAGTCCGCCTCTGAAGCGCCAGCAGTCCTACATATTCCAGCAATGAAGATCATTTCTCAGAAGATCACTATGTTAAGAGTAATCACCCGGCGAAAGCGACGGGTAAAGTGTCCGTCAATATCTAACATAAAATATTGCCAAATGACTAACCAATATTGCCAATAACTTTCATTTCTTGACAATAACCTCTATTCTGCTAGGAGATAACGCAGGATTCAAAACTGGAAAGTAGCCAGTGACCGAACAGAAGAAGCTAGTGATGGTACTAGAGAACAAAGATATTTACACAAGAAGATGTGGCTATCGACTTATACTTTGGACTTCGCATATCTGCTAAGCCTGGCAAGAGTAGTTTTTGATACCACGAAGCATATCCTGTCCCGGTTTAAGGGGAAATGGCGTGAAAAAGAGCGAAAGGGACAATCAAGATACCTGAAATACGAATGATACAGTATAATGATAGCATTTTAGAACCGACCCTACTTGAAAGAAAGAAGACCAAAGTCGGGAATTTTTTTAAAGTACGCTTGCGTACGAAATATCTAACCGTATTCATAATTATTATTCTGTAATTTTAAATTTTATTTAAAACAGATTATGAATTATAAAAATGAATTCGCCATAAAACGTTAGTTGTAACATGGCAAACGATATCGCGACTGGTAGCGGAATAGTCTGCAGTGATGCTCCTGTCAGCTTCTACACGTTACCTTGCACTCGTTGTTGCATGTATGCGGAGCCTTTGCAAACTGATGGAGAGAAATTTCTTTTTTGCAAAATATATATTAGCAGTGCGACGAACTGAACCCAAAACTCGATATACTCTTGGAGAGAGACAGCTGATGCGTTGGAGTAAATCCAAATTTGGGGTTTATCACAGACTCAAGTGTCAGTTGCAATGCCAGACGTCATCCTCCCGAATCCGCGCACAAGAAATGGATAAAAGGTTAGGGAATGCTACAGTTCCGCAGCAAGTAGTGTTAACTGGAGATTCAATCGTGAGGAAGACAGATGACACAGAACTAGAGTATCTCTACCGGGAGAAAAAAATTACCAATGTCAACTTTTGACTTCCAAAAAGAAGGAGATCAAGTAACTGTAAGCAGGAAGAAAACAGGTGACTTTTTAGCCAAAACGGGTTGGGGGGGTTCGTAACACACACACACACACACACACACACACACACACACACACACACACACACACACACACACACACACACACACACACAGGAGAAACGAAGGAGATTTTTCGAAAAAAGCTGGAGGATTTCTTAAAGTCCACACTGACAGAAATTAAACAGCTAGTATGAACCAGGGCTGTAATGCTCAATACGTTCTACGTTGACATCAATATTTGTAAAATAATAAGAGTTTACATCATTATAGTACGTAGAACACTTCCGTATGATACTCTCCAGAAATTAAAACGAAAAAATCGAAAAACTTACATTAGAGTAACAAATAATTTTAAAAAATGAAAAAAAAAATTTAATTTAAAAAAATTATTATTATTATATTTTTATTATTTGTTAAGGAAGTGTTCTACGTACTATATTGAGGTAAACTCCTCTTATTATTTTACAAATATAGAAATTAAATAACATATATAATATACACGTCTTATATTAATATACAGTGCTAATATCGAGGGTTTAGTGTCAGACAACGCTAACTACAAAATGCATTTGTAGTAAACGTTTTTGTAATCAACCAAGAAAAAGTCATTTGACATTTTCTTGGTTTACAGGAAATGTGCTTATAGACCAAGCTAACTTGTAAAGTACTAGAGAGATACATTTCTATGACCTGATATGCATTGTTATTTGTATAAAATTAAACTAAAGTTATCTCCAAACAAAAATGCAATTTTGTAGTTAACGTTGTCTGACACTAAGCCCGCGGTATACAGTATGCTTTCAAACATTCGCTTACCTAGTATTTTATTGTCTATGGATTTCTGCTTTTATTATCTGTTAGACAATGATTATGACTGCTTCGATAAAGATACTACTGAATATTTTGTTCACTTAGAAATGTTGACTTAAAGTTCAGAGTCAACTTCCAAAATCGAAGTGCAGGTTTAAAAATTCGTGACCTAACAAATTTCATGGAACGTCCTTCGTCTTAAATGCATCTGAAGTACGGTGGACTGAACAGCTATATCCGGATTTCTGAACGTTGGCATAACATTTAAAAGAAACAAGCAAATTGCTTTATCCAAGCCAGAAGAGACGAACATGAAGATTTTCTGCACGAGGGAGGATAACAAACCTAGAGTTATCAGACTGCTCAGTTCTTTCTCTTGAAGAGTTCATTAGCTTGTCTTCTTTGAAAACTTCTTTTGAATCATGAACTGGATTTGGACATGAGTCAGTGCCACTCACTAGAAATTGCGTGTTGTACTTTTCACTTGGTAACTCTGAAAAGTGCACGTATGGCTTTTGAAACTGTTTAAAATGCTGAACTGAGAATAAACTACTTTTGATTGTTATTTTGGAATCACTTTGATTAGACATCTGCAGCCATCTAAAATAGCCAAATTTTCAAAGCCATTTTCTATCGGGAAATATATTTCTGAAAACCGCACTTCATGATCAACAACAACTCGAAGAGAGAGATTATGTTCCATGATAAAAGATACAAATAAAACATGACCATCAAGCAACTGTGTCAGCTGACCTGAATAATTATTCATCCATTGAAAGCTTTATCTGGATAGTGACTTTAATGATGTGCTAACCTCAACTTTAAATAACTAGTCCAGAATACTGTAAATAAGGAATCTATTCAAATATCCTTTATAAAGATATTTGAATATCCTTATGAAAGATATTTGACAATCTCACAACTAATTTTAAAGTTATTGAATTAGTTATTGAATATTTGAATAGACTGCTCCAAAGACTGTACGTCACAATCGCAAATGCACATATAAAACCATATTCCTTTCAGACACCCTGCTAGCCCATGGCCGTCCAGGAGTGTCAATAATTTCCATTAATAAGATAACAATAATAACAACGATGGCTCGTAATGGTAGTAGTGGGTAACAGTGGTAGTAGTTGGTAATATATGGCGACTAATGATTTAAAGCTTAAACGAACTCATGAATTCGTTATGATATTAATGAATTCGTTATGATATTCGTTTCTATAGTATTCAATGAATACTCGTAAAAGCTAACATTTAAAAAAAAAATTGTCACGAGATGGGACAAATGTTCTTGCAGCTGCATTCTGTCCAAACATGACATGGGGAGTTTCATGATGAAAGCTCTGTGAATTTAACTCTAGGCCCAAGGAACTCTACAAAGCATATGGGTTGAAAATTTTCACAGCATAGTTGGCTTTAGCCAGTAGCTAGAATGTGTTTTATAGACAGAAAGGGTTTTTGCTAATGCCATCGAGGAGACATTAAAGGTTAAGGGGGAACTAGTATTTTGCGGGGGGAGGGAGTTGGCATATGAACGACTCACGTTAGTAGCCATGGCACAAAATTACACTAGCATCCTCTCTGAGAGCGCTTATGTGCAACCACTAATTACCTAAACAATAAAAGGGAAAATGTAATAGACATAAAATCCACCAGCGAACTAAAACTACATGATAAAATACTTTTGAGTAGCTATAAGGGGTGTATCAGGGTTTATCAAAAGCAATAAAGTTCAAAATTCATTTGACTATAAAGTACTGTAATGCCAGGACAGTATTGTAAATAAATCAATTTCATTTCGAGCTTTTAATTAATTCAACTAACACTGATGTAATTGGTCTTACGGGGCATGACGCGACACAGAGATACGAGATGAAGAATTCCAGTTCCGAAGATGTGGGATAATGCTTCTAATCAAAAACTGTCTGAAAGTAATAAGAATGTTCCCCGAGTCAGATAAAGTAACGCGGATGTTGAGTCTGTGTAGTATGAAATTATTTGCAGTAAAGAGAATATGACAGTGGCGGTACGTTACAGGCCAAAGTACTCCAAGGAATATGACAAAAATCTCTTTAGGAAGAGTGAATGGACTAGTAAGCACGACTGTCTCATTATGGATGACTTCAACGTATCCCTATTACAGTAGACTTTCGAAATAACGGCACCTTCGGGAATTCAAGGCGCCGTTATTTCGATTTTTCCGTTATCTAGAAAGTTTTATTTTTAATGCATTTAATGCAGAAATAATGAGGCCAAACAAGAAATAGAGAGATTAAGAATGCAATCTTAATTAACTGCATATAAAAAAACATAATCATGTTGATGTGCCAATGTTATATTCTGCCATTAATACCATTCTGCTTACACCCCGTTTCTATTTTCTTTGTTATATCAAGTTTAGTTTGCGAGTGTAGCACAGTGGTATCGTCACTGTCCTGTCCTCTCCACACTGGGTGGAAAAGGACCGGATTCGAATCCCATCGATGACGCCAGGAATTTTTACAGGCTGTTTTCACTCCGTGGCTGAGTTAGTGGTCTCAGGCGTAGATAGCAAGGTTTTCCCCCAGAAACTGGGGTTTTTCGTTCAGCGAAACCTGCAAATCGAGCAGAGAACATACACGCAATTTATAGACACAATATACATGGGTATATGAATTAACATACCGAGTGATCGTAATGTAATAATTTGGATTATATCAAGTTTGTCACTAAGCGTTAACGTTGTTCTTTTTTCCTTCTCTGTATGAGATTTCTTAACTTTAGGAACCATAGTGAGAGGTTTTTAATTTAAAAACAGCGGTATAATCCGTGATGTCGCTAGAGAATTCACTTTCAAAATGGCGAATGTAAACAAATACAGTAATCACGTGACTTGCCGTTTTCTTTTCTTTTTTATGCATTTAATAAAAATCAGTTTTTTTTTTTTTTTTTTTTGAACGAAGAGGGACTGCTGCTTATCCCAGCATATCAGAAAGAGAGCGAGTTTAACGCTTCTAAATGCAAGGTTATGCATTTCAGAAACCGAAATCCTAGAATCACGTAAATTAGGAAGAAGAGTTGTTAAAATTGGTTCAAGACGAATAAGATTCAGGGGTTATGATCAGTCTAATGCGAAATTTTCTCTTATTCTCGGCGGATACCACCACCACCCAGACGGCACTGTTTCGAAGCTTATTGGCTTCTCATCGGTAGGTACCCCGTTGTTGCAATAGTGACAACCCAAGCTTCGAAACGGTGCCGTCTGGGTGGCGGTATCCGCCGAGAATAAGTAACAATAGTCTTCTCCATAGGCGAAGCTTTACTTAATCGAGATAGTGTAATACCATGGCAACTACTTGTGAAGGTATTCACAATATGAGATATAATTAAAACGATGTCAAACTGGTCACCCACTCACACAATGATATTTACTGAATAACGGATAGCATTAAAAGAGAGAGATGTCACCCTTTCTTACACGGATTCTTGGAGATAAATGCGAGTGCCCAATTACTTTCTTAATATTTGCAGGTTGTAAAATGATGATTTCTTTTGTTAAATATCAGGATTTTAAAGAATTCTAGATTGTAAAGTGCCAGATTTTAGAGTTTACTGTACTATACAAAATAAAACTTTAGTCTTCATTGTTAAACATACATTTACAGGGAAAGATTTTTTTTCAGGATTCATGATTAATTCACTGAATTATTCGTGATTACAGTTTTTGAAGAGAGAAATTCAGTATTAACCTGTAGGTGACGTATGAAAGTCCTCTTGCGCATGCTGCAGCAGGAGGCTGAATATACAAAAAACATATGACAAAGATAAGAACAAAGTAGTGAATTAGAAGCACTTCCATTCTTTGGTCACAAAAGGTAGGACTGAAAGGACCTCTGGCTCTTCCTTTTAGAGATATTCAGAACTAGAGAAGGATGGAGGTGTGCGTGCTCAAGTCTGGATGTGTTACATGAAAAGATAAAAATATTCTGGAAACATTGAGATAACAGGAAAGAACCATTCAGCGGAAATCAGCGGTGGTGCGTGTCACGTTCTGCTTGATGGTAGCGATTATGCCGAACAAGCAGATCGGACACTGCATCACGTGGTCTGTGAATGACAGGGAAATGTCAAAATAGAAGAATTGCCCCGGTTGCGTCGATGAGAATAATGAATTGAGTGTCGGCTATAGAGGGTATTTTAGTACTGGGCAAATCGGGTGCTCAATCAATGCACTTAAAACTACTTTTGCCGGAACTGGATTGTTTGAATTAGGGCCAGGGCAACCAGACTAGGTGGTATCCATATATTATGTGTACATTTTAAATTTTCTCCGTGAGAAGCTAATTCATTCTTGCTTCAAAAGATCGTTAAGAAGTTCTTCCCATCACAGAAGGGATTCGATTCTCCCCACCTCCCACTTTTCCGCATGGCGGAAGTGCGAAACCATTCAGCCAAGGAAGCCTTCAAATGAAAAAAAGAACAGTCGCCGTTAGTTTTAACAAATAAATAAAATGCTCTGGGGACAAAACAACAAAGTGGTCTGGTCATCTCTTTTAATTTTTCTTCTCATAACAGAAATTTTCTGAGTTTAAGTAGCATAATATTAGACCAATTAAGAATCATACTAGAAACCCTGAGAATAAACGGAGAGGTGTAGGTGGAGATTTACAAATATTCTTTGCACTTCTCCACCTGCATGGTTTCGGATCCAAAGGGCCAGTGTAACTAAATTCCTTTCAGGCAGGCAAATGTTCTCCCGTCAACATATTGGTCAATGACTTGTAACAAGTCAGAGCTAATACGACACACCAGCTAAGCTAAACTGTCTCCTCCGCCATCCCTTAGTAGTTCTATGAAAGACTGAACGCTACGAATACCACTTAAGCGCTACTTGTCTAAAGAGGGCTTAGAGCAGTCGTAATCATCCCTCCTATACCAAAAGGCTACAGGAGTTAAAGGAATTTTACGTGGTAATGTGTGTGCACGCACGCGCGTAAGGCAGAACTTTCTCATAACATCCACTTCCGCTCCATTAGGTCTACCAGGGCAGAACACGAGGTGTCCGCCGACAAATTTCACACCCAATCAGCTGTGAAAAGCCAGAGAGCCACAACTTCAAGGGTTATTACGTGGCCGGAGGCATGAATCAGCGGCATGCAGCAAACACGATGCACCAAGAATATTGTGAGTCGTAGAACATTTTCAATTATCTTCAAGAGCAGTAGACACTTCGAAAGCGCAAAATTCAGGAAGAAACCAGGAACTAAGCAGAGGAAGTCGCAAAATAGTAAAAATACAGGGAGCAGAAAAATAGCACGAATGAAAAATAAAATAGAAAACCTTTGTTTTGTGTTAGCTCTTATTCGCGTCCGTTTATTTCACGCATATATTTTCAGCACTTTTAACTCGGCATCTTACTATCACGGACAATGGAGAACCGTATACGTAAAAGAGAGTTAACTTAAATTCACATTTTTTATCGAACATATTCACTTTTTACTTATGTATATTTTATGTAGAATTTCTTTTCGCGTTCACTCGCTTCTCCGTTTTGTTCGCGTATCCATGAACATTACAGGGAAAATAACATTCCCTCGAAACTATCCTCTTCAATAACCTCTTCGTTACGTCATTCCTTCCCAACATTCTTAGTTAAAATATTTTTAATCATTGTTATATGGTCATCTTCGCGGTGAATTTATGTTGGTTTACTGCTTTGGATTAACAAAAGTGGGTAGTTTTTAGCATCTCTGATTACCCATTATTCCACCATATCAGTATTGATATACCTATATGAATACGTGGGGAGCAATCTGCTGATGGATACTACTATTCGTGCTTTCATTCCTCTAGCATATTTCGCTGTTCTTCCACATCGTGTAGAAACGGTCTCGTTTCGAATCTTCCCGTTGCTACAGAAGAAAATTTTAGAAGCTTTGTCGCCATGGCCGAGTTAATCAGTTTAAGAGCAGGGATTACTGCTGTTAATTTAGAAAAAATGAGTTTTCATCCGGCACACAGGAAAGCCTGCCCATAGAATAGAAACAATATATGATCAGAACTGACATAACTTGTTATACAAGTACAATGACAAGCTGACGGTTCGCTGCAATTCTACGCAAATTATAAAAAACAATCTAATTATAATTATAAAAAAACTGTAAAAAATAATAAATAAACAAAAAATATATATAATTTGGGGTGTTTTCTCAGATGGATGTGACTGTTCATGAGCGAAATGTATTGTTTTCCTAACATACAAAACCAGCTACGGTCCTCAGAGCTAATCAGAACCACTATGGCAGCCGTAAACGACAGCATAACTGTAATAAAATGACTTGCAGTCAAGCAATTCCGAATTTCCATGACTATGAAAAAAAATGATGGGGAAAAAAATTAAAAGACCTAGAATTTTATCTAAAGGCACCCCAGTACCTTACTTTGGTCTTAATAAGGACCATCTGACTACTTTAATGAAACTATAAACCACGAGTTAAGAAATGCAAATTTTGATTTAAACTAATAGTTTTCTTACAGTTAGAATATCGCAAGACGAACAACCTTTATTATAATTTTACAGGGTGCACCAGTAAAATTCTAGGAACTGCTAAACTTTAAGTGGACTTTACTTTGTACACCTACCTTATATGAAACAGTAGCGTTGCGTTAATTTCGTCTATTTTTCACAGTTGTGACATACTAATGACGACGATGAGCATTCATCGTTATCTACATCAACGAACTTTCCCTCTTTCCGTGAAGCACACGAAATAATGGACCTCTTCGTTGTATATTAACAACTGATAATGGCTTACAATTGGACATAAAAAAAACCCAGTAAATTGAAGCCCATCACTCCACAGAGTACTGTTTTAATGGATTCAGAAAGAGCCTAATCACCGGCGTCATTAGATAGCAATGTGCCACCAATGCTATCAAGATTACAGTCTGGTGCTACAGAGAGAGAATTAGCTGGAAAGGAAGAAAAATTAATCGAGTGAAATTAAGACACTATGAATGTGACCATTAATTATCTCCTTTATCCCCTTCTATTTGTTGTATGCATAAGGTAAAACCTGCACTTTATTCCTTGTCGTAATTCTATTAGCGTCTTTCCTATGATCTCGCTTATTCCGTGTTATCGTATTAGTAATGAAATGTTAAAATCCATATTTTAACTATAGTGCGCAGGATACCTCACGAACGAAAGTTTGATTGAACATGTTTAATTATCTGTCATGAGTCTCGCAAAATTAAAATACAAAATATTCCTCTAATGACAACTGAGATACAACAGGCCTATTTATAATTCAATGTAACTCCATGGGAATTTATCAGACTGGTATAAGAAATGCTGCATAATGAGATGATAAAAACAATTCATCCAGCCATATATATCAAAACAGTACAGGCATTGTCACTGTTGAGAGCAGCTTAGCATATATCAAGAAGTTTCCAAGGGACTTAAAAAACAAACTCTGTCGTTGCTGACGATGTGTATTGTAAAAAAAAAAAAAAAAACATACACACGAAAAGAAAATAACACTTTGTTCGCATTAATATGCCCATCTATCACATATATGGAATTTGGTTATGCAAATTATTGAATTAATATCGCTAGCACGGGAATGATGTTTCCAGCAGCAATCCTTTTCTTTAGACCCTAAGACATATTTAGACTTTGTTTACCTAACAAACTCTAATATATCTTAGGCAAGATGAACATCTCTAACGTTGGATATCTTCGCTCTGCAGGTTACATCTAGTAAGGAAGAGACAAACAGAAAATAATTACAAGACGAAAGTGAAGGTAGAAGAACACATGAAAAACAGTAAGAGAAAGGGAGAATAAAAGAAATAGTAACAAATGATAGGGGAAGTAAGGCGAACAATAATCCAAGAATGGCAGTGAGAGACTGACGATGGAGATTAGAGGAAGTGAAGAAAAGAGAGGTGCTTATATTTGGTGGAGAAACAGAAAAATATGCCTGAAAATGGGCCTAAAAAAATGTTATGCGGATGATAGACGAAAGAGAACATAAAAATTAAATGTGACAAAAAGGTGGGAGCACAATAACACCTCCCTCAACCGCTGCGAAAGGATTAAGAAGAGGCAAAGGAAAATTAAACCATAATGAGATCATGAAGACGTAGTTCAAAACATGTGAGAAGGAGAAAGGAGGCGGGTCTGTATTTAAAAAAAAAAAAAAAAAAAAAAAACGACGAGAGAAATGAGCGTCGAAGGAGTAAGCGCTTTAAAGTAACCAAACGAGTACAGTACTAAATGCCAATACGGACTATGGACAAAAACGAGCAAATTTGAGTTTTTCCTTTTGCTCATTCGAATAAAAGTCTCGACAATGTTTCAGTGACATTGCCAGCTTTTCATAGCATTAACTCAAAAGAAAAGCTAAACGCAAAAACTGCGAGGACACACACACACACACACACACACACACACACACACACACACACACACACACACACACACACACACACACACACACACACACACACACACACACACACACACAGAGAGAGAGAGAGAGAGAGAGAGAGAGAGAGAGAGGATGATGACCACAAAACTGTAAGCTCGCGTAAAAGAAAGTCCAGAGTCCATAAAGGCGGTGATAAAAGCCAGTTTAGAAGACAACTGCGTATCTCAGGTGGAGGATGGGAGTTGTCCCATTCCCCGAAACAGGAGATCAACTAACGATACACCAATAAAACAATGAACAGTCTCAAGTGAGATAGCAGCGGAAATTTTGCTATCAAACTTTTAGCACCCATAACATGAACCTCACTCGGACTTCTAAATGTCAGATAATGGCGGATTCTACACAAAATGAAAAGCGATTTGTCTGCTGAAATGATATCTACGATGAGAGGATACCCACAACAAATGGATAGTATGCAAGGTGTAAACATAATGATTACTTATCTAAATTCTGGGTTCGATTCTAAAATGAACAAACATATCTCAACAACAGAGAACATTTACTTAACCTGAACTGCGGCTGCTGATTAATTTGAACTTGTGCTTATTTTGCAAATGAAACTTTCAGTTCGCATGAATTTCCATTAACTCTCTAAAGAGCTAGTAAAACCTGCATCAAAAAATATCAGGATGATCGACGTCGTTTCTGAAGAGAGACAGGACGTTACGCTTCTAATTAAAACATTAATCTGTTGAGACATAAGTGCTGAGAACGCTTGTAAAGCTTCTGTTCCCCCTTCTTCGTAGAGTGTTAATATTTTTAAAATTACGCTCAACTAGTAATCAAGAAAGAGTTTTATCTCCTATATTTATTTTTATTTCTATTTTTTCTTAATTTCTTTCTTATAGCGTTTTCAATGTAACTACGAAGTTGCTTCTTTCTTTCGAGTAACACGTAATTATTCATGACGTTAAAGGATTGCTATCAAATTCTAGTATGGACATGCTATGATGTATTCTTCCCCTACACAATTAACTGTGGGCTTTAGGAGGAAAATTAGCTGTCTAATAAAAGAAGCATATAAGATTTCCTGCCAGCAAAGATGCATGAAACTAGTTTCGAAGGTCCGTTGAGAGCCAAGGAAATGCAGGTTGGGTCAGCAATCTTTCACGTAAAATCAGCGACCTACTTCTAACTCTCATTTATTACTCCTGATTTATTTATTTCGTTTTTTGCCATGACAGGTACTGAAAACTACTTTATTGGTGTCATTGTAATGTATAAATAATGGTTCTTTTGGTTACCGTTTGAAAGAAATCTGCCACAAACAAACAAGCTGATATTCATTAAACTAAACGGTAAATACATGCTACAAAACAACGCCGCGCATTTATCTCTGTTCTAGTGGGAATCCACGCAGTACCATTTATCCTCCAGGACGCTTTGAATGCCAATATCATAGAGAGATAAATGTGTAGTATCGATCAGTCGCTTAATCCCATCCGTTCTTCAATTCTTTTCCCCCTCTACATCCTCCCCCACAAATACACAACAGATTTATAACTTGTCCGCACGTTTCCAACGGTTTCTTTCAGAGCGGCTGATTACGGCGAATCCCTCTCCGTCTGACAGGAAAGGGAATGCGTTAGCGCGAAGTCGAAAGCACAACTTACCGAGAGCGAGTTACTGAAAGATCGGAAATGTACAGCTATTAATATTTTAATGCCCCTGGCACACAACAAATCAAAGGATTCTGTTCGTCGACAAGTCCACACTTTTTTTATGATTACCAGAAACACAAAATGTTAATGAAATGCTAATACTCTTAGTACTGGAGCTGATATTTAGGAATGGTAGAGAACTGAGAACGAAATTTAACATTAAATCTGAATTTTTGAAGACTGAACTTCAAGAGATGCATATCGGGGTGGCTGTGTGTTTGCATTTAATGATGCTTAAAGGGCAAAACCGCTAAGTCACAGACACTCAGATTCCGTCATTCTTAATTTGCACCCAAGAACCAACCATGAGGAAATCGATGGTCAATGGTAATAGAATAGTGATAAACTATTAAATTTTTGAATTTCGAATAGTGTTTGTAGGGGGGGAGTCACACATACAATATACTAGTAGTTGGCTGAACAAACACATCGCTTATTTTTGTGAGGTATTGCAGGCTGGCACATAGAACGAGCAGAATTCCGTGGTAAAGTTAACTGGAAATATACAGCAGTGTCCGCAATCTTTTTTTCTTCGCGGCACACCTTAAGTTATCCATGACAGAACACGGCATATCAAAATGTTACCCCAAAAAGCAATGTTAATATAAATATCACAATAGAATCAATTATTATTGTTCCAATAATCCAACAGAAATTGGCTCATGCATATATTAACATTTTATGAACCCTAAATCACTGTACAAACCTAAGCCCAAAAAAAAAAAAAAAAAAATCTATTAGTATTAAACCAAATAACTACGCATACCGTCAATGATACTTGTGCCTGCTTTGCTGAACACAGACGGCTAATGTGGCAGAATGGTTAATGATGCAAGCCTCATTTCTTCATCAATGGATCTTGAGTTTCTCCCTCTTTGATGTTTTAGTTCCAGTCAAGGTCGAAAAGCCCAGTTCACACAAATATGTAGTCGAAAATGTAATAACACATTAATTGCCATCTCGGAGATAGCCGGGTATTCTTTCCTTATTTACAACCAAAATGTGTCCAACTGCACTTCACGATGTTTTAATCACAGTGTTCTGTCCACCTTCAGATCTGTTAGTTCCTCTTGTACATTCATCGAAAAATATTTTGCATCCGCAATAAATGGATCACGAAACCAGTCAATCTTCAACGCTCTCGCCAAAATAATCCTTGAACTTCTTCTGAAAGTTATCTAAATGTTCCTTACTGAAGTCCATCACCACTTAATAACAACAGCAAGCTGGTAATAAAGTGGTGATGTTCTCAGTTCAATTTCTAATCATAATACGTATAGTATTATTTATAGGTATACAGCTTCAGCAAAGTTCGCGGCACACCGGTTGCGAAACACTGATATAGAGGACAGTTCAGAAAAGTTTAGCGTGTATAATGCATTATTTGAATAAAATGGGAGGGAAATATATCATCTCTAAACTACTGCATCTCTACCTTTTGCGCTACCTCGAATATGGAGAGTCCAGAAATCATCTTCCGTTGAAGATACGGAAAAATGGTTGTCATGTATGCATACCGTACTTTCTAGTTTGACTTCGGTTTGTCGCTGCGCATTTTTTCGGTCAACAACCGCTGATTGTACACCACTAACGCAGGCTGCGTTGACATCTCGACCTCGAGGATGTTCCCATGTGCACCGATAATCATGCTCCTCATGAACTATGTCATCCGAGGGAGGGCATTGTTCCCCAGACACTCTCTTTGCGAGGATGCTAACAATCATTAGACACAATGCATGCTACTTTTCTATAACATACAACTCTGTTCTATAGTACACAAATATGAAGTATACAACTCTGTTACGGTCAACGAGGCAGAAACTATCACTTGGCATGATACTGTTAGTGCTATTGTAGACGCCTTACTCCCCCAAAGACGATCCAATTTGATCAAGAATCTTATCGGCTCATCAGGACCTTAAATGATCATTGCTGCTCTACTTTTACACCTCCTCTCTGTCAAGGAGAAGTAGATTATACTGTCTCAAAAATTATCAACGACAGTTGTCCTGATCTAGATCGTCTTCACGGGATATTTATTAAAAGTTCCATAGTCTTTGTACCGTCGTTCTTTTGGCTCTATTTAATGAATGTAAAATATTTAGCGGAAGGGACCTTTCCGGATATTTGGAAGTAAGCTCTTCTTAGATTCCTAAGATGTCTGGCTCTAGCGTATCGTCTGATAGCGCTTTTGTCAAATTTGGACAAAGCTTTAGAGCGGTTCAATGCGTCCTAATTTACGATAATGATTGCCACAGACATCCTTTATTAACTCTAGAGCGGTTCATAATGATTGCCACAGACATCCTTTATTAACTCAGTTTTATTTCGTCGTTACATCTGCATAAGCAGTTTTAATCTTACATTCATTGTTAATTTATAATCTCCAATCTCTTCTTATTAACCCTTTATGAAAGTAACTCAATTTACAATACAAAGGCAATAAAAAATTATGTTCCAAATTATGATTATTCGATTTGTGGCACAGTTTTTAAGAAAGCATCTCTGACATAAATTAAATGATGACTGTATTGTTTATTATATGCTAGGTTCAGGAATGAAATCCAGAAAATTCCCTTATCGAAATTCCGTTTCTTTGTGTAACTAAATAGAAGTTTAAGGAGTCGAATGTGGCTCCTTAAACTTCTATTTAGTTACACAAAAAAAGTTTACTTTTTCGTACTTGTGTGCCTGTATAAGAAAGTGAATGAACTATCAAAGAGTAGAAAGAGTCGGCAAACATGAATGGCAGATGCCGTGGTGCACAAAAGTAATCTACACAAACGACTTGTTAAATTCGAATGATTTTCATCATCTCTTTGCACAAATTGTCAATGACGAGTTCGGTTGTAATCCCATTAAAGATGGAAGGATTCCCCCCCCCCCATACACTGTGTTAATTAGTTCGTGTGGGTAGAATTGTTCGGTTTTGGGCCCCCCAAAAATGCAAGACTAAAAAACACAAACAATTTACAGAAAAATACGCTACGGGTGTACAAACTTCGACAAGAGCATCCACCCTAAAATGTGTATAAATTACTAATAACTCGATGGGGACAATTACCAAAGGTTAAATAAATAAATAAAGCAAGATAACATAAAAACTCCATTTCCAAAAACAGTAAAATCTCGAAGGTTTCCTAATAACTGGTTACCGAAGTTCGATATCGAAAAACCATTATAAGAATGCAGATCGTTATTTGCTTCCGCTTGGGTTTGTCAGAAATCCAACTTCATCAACGGACTCCAGGGTTGGGGAAAACTCATCGAAGAAAACAAGACACAATCTGAAGAAACGATCGCAACAGGCAAGAAACGAGATAGAAATGCCAAAAGAAATTACGAAGGAACACGAATACAAGCAATTCCTCCGAAAATATATTTTGTGGAAAGCCATAAGCATGTTGCATGCGTTACATTCCTCCTCCTAAAAGCTATATGGAAAGCAACTATTTATTTTTAAAATAACTTTTATTACATTGCTCTAGTTCACTCGCCTTATTTGAAAGCCAATTTAATGCAATTTCTTGTGCGCTTCATAAAATTTCAATAGAGACAATGACATTTATCTACGCTTCCCTTTTAGACCATGCAACCTTCTGAACAAAGCCAGAAAGACATTGGTGAACATGCACATGCACCTACAAATCCCACTTCCCAAAGTCGTTTAAATTAATATTTTTGTACTGTTCTTTAAACAATTGTGAGATTCATCGATAGGAGATTAAATTTAAGATTTGGAAGTCCTCTTTATCCAGTCACCACAGATTTCAGAAGCATTGCCAAGAATCCTGAATGCAAGTTAAAGTACGAGCATTATTGCAGTAAGAAATTGAGCAATAGAGCATTTCCACATAACAGTATGATTCAGTTCAGTAACCTTTTTTCCTGTTTCTTTTTTCGCGAGTGACATACAACGGATATACCCAGAAGCTAATCGGCTGACCCAAAATGACTTTGCATAGCCCGAAATGTCAGTCTCAGATTTCAGGATACAACTGTTAATTAACCGTAAAGAAGTTTGCATGCCAATGGTTGTTTGCGTATGTTAAGCAGCAAGGCTTAACATAAACAAACTAGTTTACCTGTTTTCTGAAAGCAAAACCTCGAGTTTCTGGAAGATAAAACCAATAAAAAGGCATTCAAATTTCACTTGTCTCGACGGGATTCGAAACCAGGTCCTTTTCACATAGCGATTACGATTGTCATCCTTCCTCAGTGGAAGGATGGCATTTGTAACCACTGTTCTAATAACCGTGAGAGCGTGCACTTTACTACCTCACACTATATATATTGTATAAAGAATATGGTGGATTAAGCCAGTTCCTTTATGACCAGGTTTTATACCTGGATTTACGTGCTACATGGCCAACGTTTACAAAGTTTTCAAAATTGATGACTATCTATGAATATAATTGCCTGTATACACAACCATTTATGGTAGCACAATAAAGAGAATACAAGTGTTATACACTACCATACATTTCCATCGCAATAACTTAACCCAATTGTTTCTACAACCTTTGGATCTTCGTATTACACTCAATATCTTAGGGCCATTGATTTAACTCAATAATTAAATAACAGGTAAAGAAGTAAATTATTTAAGAATATCGGTGCAAGAATAAAGGAAACGGTTATTAATTTTAAAATAGGGAATGGCCCTCAACAGATGCAGCACATTTACACTTGTTAGAAGAGAAAAAAAAATCGTTAGCTTAGGGTAGTGCGCTTTGTCAAGATCGCCAACAGCACAATCTACATCGATGTAACCGAAAAGCACTTAAAATCTATACAATTTTACAGTCTAATTACAGTAGCAAACAGAAGTTTCTAAAAACAACTCTTCCAGACATTGTAAGATCTTGTAGAAAATCCTTCTTCAATTAGAGAAATTAAAGAAATTCTCCATATACACAGAAAGCGGCTAAAACTAATGGTACCTTAAAAGACAACACTTCCAAGTCAACACCGCATTCTCAGGCAAGATGTTGGCGTGGAAGTTGAGGAGGGGGGGCAATTTAATTACACACAAGACTAACTTGTCTAAATGTAGTTTTTAATTAAAATCCCCTACGGCTTGCTTAACAGCTAATAAACTATTCAGCTGCAGGGAAACAAAAAAAAAAAGAAAAAACTATAATAATGTTTATCGATGATGTTTTGTTACTAATGCAAAAGACACAGCGGTAATTGCTACTCCGCGCATCTGCTCTTGGGTAAATAACAGAGAAAAATGCAAAGAAGAAAATTCTTGATTTTCACTGAATTTTTTGAGATGTGGCTTAAATACTAGAGAGAATTAAGTAATGACCATTTAAACGATCTTGTCCAAGTACGAATCATTAAAATTGGTAAGGGGCGTACAAAATATATATATATATATATATATATATATATATATATATATATATTTTTTTTTTTTTTTTTTGGTTAAAATTTAAAAAAAAATTATTTAAAAAATTTGGCATATCTATTAGGATAAAAAAAATTGCATGCGTTACAGTCCGCTTTATTAATTAACTGTCTAAATATCAATGCCAAAATCCCATAAAAATGAGTTTCAAGCTGAAACAGAACATACAGATATACATATAACTGCATATTCGATAATTTGAGTTTATCCTCAGTCACAAAGGTAAAGAACTAAAACAAACGCAAGCTGATCTTAAAATAGTATTCTCTTCTACATAATTAAGTTTAATTGCAGGGAAAAGTTTGTTCAGTATACATCACAGCTTGCAGAGAAATTGAAAGAATACGCCTATCAGTAAATGAAACAGGAGACGTTGCATGAGCAGGACAAAATTACAAAATGTAATTGTTTAGACTTTTCTTTCTCGATTAAGATTACGATTAGTTTATTTTTATATTAATGGTAGTCATTTCAGTAAAACGGAAGCAGAAAAAAAGGCATATAAAGAAAAATAATAATGCACCAGTGCCTTTAGTTCATTAAGAAACAAAGGCAGAAACAGAAGTACTAAGGAGACATAAATCGAAACCGAGGAAACAACGCCCAGAATGTAATGAAACACTGTTGGGTGGCACTCACAACAGGATGACTGCATTGGCGATATTAACTTTGATGTTAATGAAACAAAGGAGTCCGTTATCTAATCCCAATTACTGAGAGGTTTTTTTAACTTGGGCTGCGAGAGTACAATACACAGAGAAAGACTGCTTTGGAACGTCGGAAGGTCTTTAAATAGCACCATGCATGCAATAACTGTCAGAAAACAAAAGCAGTTAGCATAAAGAGAAAGATAGAGAGGGGAACGAGGGAAGGATGGAAAGAAACTAAAAGTCAAATGGAAGAAGAAAGAAACATGCTGTAAATAAAAGAAAATATATCGAAAAAATACACATAAGGAATGTGTATTTTTTGAAAATCGAATTCTAAAGCAATAAGTTAAATCAAGGACTGTAACGTTATAAGGAAAGTTTGCTGAATTTATCCCATTCACTAGAACTTTCTTCTGAAAATTTTACATCTAAACACTGCCATAATATCATACAAGATTCTGCACTTGGTTGTAAAAACAAGATAACAAGAACTGCATACCGTTCTTCTTATCGTATTTTGTTTTTACAACAAAGAACTGCGTAAGGTAAAGTTACGCATCACAGCTGACAACAGAATTGCTCACATATGACACAAAGCAAAAAAAAAAATTAATTGTAAGAGCACAAGAATTGGGGTAGATGGTTCAGTTATTTTGGCTGCCTTGACGAAATGTGTTTGGTGGACGCAACCGGAGATCTTCTGAAGCTCTAACATATCCCAGTTCTAAAGAGTTCTCACCGGAATACAACCGAAAAGGTTAGATGTACTTAAAACTGAAAATACCGAACTTAACACCACAACTCTTCTACTCTTCAAATTCTCGATGAACTCTTTTTTGTCAGTTGACTATTTAAAAAAAAAAAAAAAAAAAAAAAAAACGTTAAAACGGCAATACACTGACACAGGCGGGCCCAAGTCAAAAATAGTTGTCGGTGGATCAGAGTGAAAACGAGGAAATGACTCTACAAAAAGTGTCAAGAAATGCAGCAGTTCAATTTCTATGGCACAGAAAACGATCACATTCGGGGCAGCGTTAGTGATAACGCCAGCTCAGAAACTACCGAGTGCAGTGACGAAGAATAGCATTGTATTTCATTTTTGTCTTCTTACTCTTTATATCTTAACGCAAGATACTGGTCAGTTATCGGGTGCGTGTGAATATAGTCCCCAGAGTGAGACTAAAAAGTAAAGCGAAGTTTCAACTCTTCATTGTAACATAAGGAGCGTCTTTTTTCCTACTGGCAGGAACAACTGCAAAGATGAAGAATCCGTGAACTAACAATATTTCATTCTTGTTCCCAATGTAAGAAAATGTATGCAACAACTGATCTATAAATTCATGTAACAAGATGCTTCACTAACCGGACAGAAGCAATTAATTCGTGTAGGTTTAGACTTTTAAGCAAGAAACTTCAATGCTATATTTTCCTGAATTTTCAAGATATCTAGTCAAAATCGATATAAAATGTCTATGTTTTTAACGATTTCTAACTTTAAAATTTGCGTAATGAATAGCGTTTTGTGCCAATGAGAAAGCTGTTTTTAGAATAAACTTTTGTTTATTCTAAAAGAGAAGAGCCAATTTCAAATAGTAATTCAGTAATTTAAACTCTAGGGCCTATGACTACATCTTACAGGAATAAAAAATATGATGCACACAAAAATTAGTATAATGATAACTGGATTAATTTTTATAGGTAATTATAATTACTGATGCTACCATCAATAATGCACTGTGAACATATAAATAAATACACCACAGTTTCAATATAATTACCATTTATCAAGAAGATTCTGTATATGTTATTCGGATATATGAATTTTAGTTATTACTGTACTGTTCTTTGATTAGACGAGCAGATTTCAAAAAGTAATTAAAAAGTAACTGGTAGCACCTTTGCGCATGTGTATTGCTCGCGAATATTTAGTGCCACTTTTTAATACCTTACCTCGGTTTTCAAAATCGAAATCCTCGTTATTATATGTATCATTAATATTGTTTTTCAGTGGTATTTGCTTTCATATTCGTCCTGAATAAATATTTTGCCAATTTCATTACTGTAGTGAAAAGTACACAATGCCGCATTCCATGCGATGTTTTTTTTTTTTTTTTTTTTTTAAATGAAAACCCCAATCATGAGAGGTACTAAAACTATAGTGCTTAGTACCGTGTATGGGTTGAAAGTTGCGAAGACAGGAGATATTTGTTGATATAAGTACTGAATCTCTGCAGGTAATTTTCTGGAAATACATGTGAAGGAAGGTTGAACCGAAAAACAGAAGTAATAGTAGGAATAAATGAAGGGGGGAAAAGTTGCTTCTGTGAGTCTAGATTTGGACACTGAGTGGATGCCGAGTGGTTGTAGCACGTTTTCTGACTGGTTTGGAAGAGAGTGGGGGAATTACAGATGTCAATTCAGAAAAACAGCGCCCATGGAAGTATTTATAGAAAATCTATGAGATAGTGAGTGTCCTCTTTGAATGGAGTCCAGAAGCTTCAGAGAGGTTTTAATATTTATTATGTGCTTATGCCATGAGAGATTAGAAGTCAGGGTAATCCCTAATAGAGATATGTGAACTTCTTTTTAAAACTTCAAAGGTGAACATATTGCAAAGGTTTATCTTCCCTTTGCAAAAAAAAAAAAAAAAAAAGATTGAAGTTAACTGAGTCTTTGACCCATTGGAGAATTACCTGTAGATCGGTATAATTAACTACGCACTGTTGTATTACTAATATTGCTTACACGTAGTTGATTAATCGGTCTCAATAATTAAGGAACTGTTGGCAGATATTCGAAAAGTTGAGGCTGTTTGTGCAGAACAAGGTTTCTCAAACTGGAAGGTGGAATGTAGTGTGCTATCATCAGCAAAACCATGGATAGGATTCCCAGTCAGTAGAAGAAGATCGTTAACATACAAGAGTGCAATAATGAACTGAAACTTGGAGGCATTACTGGAGAAGCTGGAAGACAGAAAGCGTCTACCAGCACAAGCGGCGAACATTCAGAAAGAAAATGGATATCGTGCCTTAGAAATGCCAAGGGCAACTGCTTGAGTTTCACCTTTTTTTTTTTTTCTATCGAACTTATCCAAATATGAGTAATATAGGCTAACATATCATTAGTGGATCGACGCTGACGGAATCCACACTGTCAATCATTGATGACCGAAGGTTTTGAAATAGCACAAGAGTTGATTGATAGATTTCTTTCTCCATTACTCTGGATAGAGAAAGAAGAGGGACAATAACAGAAAGGGAAGGATTTGTCTCCTTTCTTAGGAACTGGTTGGATACAAGCAAATTTCCAAGCTTCTATTTACAAATAGAAGAGTGAGCACAAAGCAAAAGTAATTCTAAAAATGCATTAATAAATTTGACACGAAGACTTCGTTATGTAATTTGAGAACAATCCCTAGTGAAAATGCAAGTATCATTTACAAATTTCGTACTAGTTTTATAATTTATATCGGGTTGAAACTACACGTACACTATTTCATTATCTACCTGTGGTTGCATTGTTAACGGGCTTATGCACGAACTTGATTAATCGTTCTCAATAATTACTGCTATCCGAACGATTAAGTACTATGCCAATATAACTACGAACAGCGTGTAAAAAAAAGCATTCCTATTCTTGTAGCAGCAAGTTTTAGCGAACCTTCGTCACAATTCCCCTTGAAAATAACTTTTCCAGCCTATCTAACATGCTCGACGTTGAACTAAAGGGATGCTCTTATTTTTCCCGGAATCAAGTTACAGAGAGAATTTTAAAATACACTGTTCCTGTTTTAATATTAAATAAACGATAGGAACAAATTGATAAGGCAATTTTTTTTAAAATTAATAATCATATTTTGTAAAGTTTCATATCGATTATCACTATACATCTTAAATGTAATCAATATATATATATATATATATATTTTTTTTTTTTAAGTTTCTTTCAAAAGTAAACAAAATAATAGCTTTCTGTTTAATACAGAAAACTGGCAGCTGACTATAGTGGCGCCATCTTCTGCTAATCTGGGTAATTAATCTCTACTGAAAAGGGAATTAAGCAGAACTGAAGGTTATTTTGTGGGAATGATATAAGATTTTGTTTTATTTTAAGTATTATAAGAATTATTAATATGTCACATACTAATTTATTCTGCTTACATTAAAATCATTTATAAATTCCAAATTTTTAATTTAATTTTTTCTTCTGCTTCTAAAGAAATTCAAATAAAGAATGAAACTTGGACCCTCACTCGATGGGTGGATGGCGACAGTGCAATCAGAAAAGCAATGCAACTTTTCAAATTTGCACATCTACTGCACTGTTCCAGTGCTAGTTTAGTAAAGTAAACATGCGATAAACAAATTTCATAAATGGTAGGGATGGGGGATTAATTAGTGAGTAAATTTGGAGTCTTCTTCCCCAGGTGGGGTTGCCTATTTAAATATATATACAGTATCATGACTTCTTTCATCAAACAGAAACTGTAATACACCTGAAGTTTAGAAAAGGGTATTCCTTTGTTCAAGTTCAAATACATACTAGTGATTCTAAACATTTCATCTCTTATCCACTCACTTTCTCTTGAGCGACACTTCGAATGGTATCCCGTTAAGTAATTCCATAAATCAGCTCCCAGTTCAGAATCACTAATGGATTCCATTTGAGGCCACAGTAGCCATTTCTATAAACGTCAAATCTATTATTCAGCATCAGTCGTGAGGTCATTAATCATAGCGAAGAGCAATAAACTAAAGGGTGTGGTGTCGGGTATCGAAGAAAAATTTGATATATTGAAACCAAAGATGCCCGACCTTCCTGAATGGTGACTAGAAGTGATAAAGTAAGAATTCGCAAGTAGGAATTGATTTTCTCGCATTATTGCACTTAAAGCTAAGTCAGTCAGTTAGTCTCTCTCTCTCTCTCTCTCTCTCTCTCTCTCTCTCTCTCTCTCTCTCTCTCTCTCTCTCTCTCTCTCACACACACACACAATGCAATATCAGTAAGATATTACAATAAATATGCCAAGTTTAATCCTAAAATCAGCAATACCATCGATAAAGAATGTTATTTCCATAAAGGATCAGTGTGGTACAAAAGGAGAGGTTTCTTAACAGGTTCACATAAAGTATGAAATTATCTTTTTTGGAATATGTACTCATTATTTTTTTTTTATAAACACAAGGCAAACGAGCATATCTGGATTGGAGAAGATTCAATCGTTCAGAAACATATCATAAGGCATCTACGGCTCTTGGCGGCTAAAACGAAGCGATACACATAAAGAAACATTTCATGTGTGATCAAACGTGAAATGTGTCTTGTGAGATAGTCTTCAGACCACTTCTGTTACCTTAGAAACGACACGTTCCCAACACAAGCTTTAGTCTCAGCATTAGAATCTGTTAGTGCCTTGGGTATCTGCACGCTTCGTATAATAATTCTTCCTAGTAAGTCATTACATTCACAAGGCGGGAAATGTCACGAGAGAGAACAGATTTAAAGCCAATCGGTGAATCGAAGTACACGCCTGCCACCTTCTCCAAGCGAATAACCTTCTCGGCCCCATTACTCTATAAACTGCTACCTGACAGCGGTAAACCAGGCTTCCGGTGACAATTAAAATCACCTAGCGTTCATCGAGATCACAGGAAGGTACCCCCCTCCTTTATGTGACGGCAGACGAAGCATGCAACGAGTCACCAAAATGAACGGGCCAGTAGCAAGTAGCAATCCGGATGTCAGCCAAGATGGATTATATTCATCACTCATACTTTATCGTAAACAGAGAAATGTGTGCAGACCTATGGGATGAGTTCTGCTCCCTCCATTCCTGTCAGGAACGATAGAATAATATGTTGCTCTTCTGTTGTTATTAAGTAAGCGCACTCCAGGGTATTTGAAACCGGGTATAGCATTTATAACCGCCAATAGGGAAAACAACAAACAAATTCGAAGCTTTGTACGTGTCAGAAGGAATTATCGTATCACCACTGGAAATTTCATGCGACCCACATTTCAATACTTTTGCGGTGTGGTACGCTATTCAATTTCATGCTGATAGTTCCTCATTTAACACTAGTGTAGGGGTCGGCAACCTGAGGCTCTTTGAACGTGTAACTGCGGCTCTTTAACTTTTAGCGCACATGTATGACAAACGATGTACTTCTTCGAGCAAATATTTTTGAACATGAACTATATTAAAAATAAATCAAGAAACCGTCTGAACAATGAGAGTTTCTCAGCATGTTTATAAATGAATATTACGGCATACTCGCCTCATGTTGAGAAACTCGCTCAAGAAGTTCAGCAGCAAAAGTTACATTAATTCGTACCTAATTGGATGTTTCGGTTTTTTTTTTTTTTTGTTTTTTTTTTTTCAGTATTAATAAATAATATATATTAATAAAACACCTTCCCACTCTATTCCATATCTTAAAAAACTCCACCCCCCCTCATCCCAGCTTGAACTGAGGTGCGGCTCATCAGATTCTTTTTTTTTTTTTTTTAATTAGATCATAAATGGCTCTTTACTCAAAAAAGGTTGCCGGCTCCTGTACTAGTGCATTTGGTGAATCCACAGTTTTTGTCACCAATTTTAACTGGTAGAGACAACTGACAACAAGTGCAGTGGATAAAGCGGATAGAGCCACCTGCAATATGTTCTGTTTCAATTAAAAATAATAATAAAAAAAATAAAATAAAATTTCAGAAAATAAAAAAAGGGAAAGCGGAGATAACAAGAGGTATGGAGAGAAAATCAAATAGGAGGGATAGAAACAGAACTAAAATTGATATATTAAATACGAAAATTCAAATTTATTAGAATAATAAAATTATTCTCAAAATACCTAAGAAATCTCAAGAAGGACACGGATGAATCATAAACACATACGAAGAATTCCGGTATTTAAAAAAAAAAAAAAAAAAAAAAAAAAAACAGAAAATAAAACGCGTAATGTCAAAATTTTTCTCTACTTTTGAGAGTAAAATAGTAATCACCAAGAAGCCGGATTTTTTAAACAGTACATTTCTACTACACAAATATTTTATGAAGAAAGAGAGTGCATTTTGATATCCCATACGCACGCATAGGACGGAGAAGCTCCTTACTCTTAAGAAGTTGCGTGAGAATTCCACACAAATAAACCAGCTTCTTTTTTTCCTATAAAACAAGAGGCTAATGTTACACAGCAATGGAGCATGCGTGTCACTGTCAGTCACGCATGTATACTACGTCATAGAGTTAGCGAAGATCGATGTAGAGTAAACGATAAATAAAATATTTTAATCCACTGCAATCAAAAAACTGTAAAACTTTACAGCTTCGATATAGCAGACATGGAAAAATAATCGCCACTTCTTAGATGTCGCTAACTGTGAGAAACCATTAATACACCATTATAAATTGTCTCAAGCTGTAAGAAATAATTAATACAAAGATTACTAGATTCTTTTTAAAACGTCAAAACGCATTCTCGTCAGAAGATAAGCCAAACGGTGTTTTTTTTTGTCCCCCCCCCCAACTTTAATCCTAGCAATTGCTTTCTGTCAGTTTTACTCTCATCTTCGTGTTTAAGCTGTAATCTCTTTAGCCAGCCAACTGCAAAACTCAGTTTTGTTTACTTCAGAAGCCCACACGGATTGCTTTCTTACCTTTTTTGGCACCTGAGAAATGAAATGTGAGCTCGTTATTTTTAAAGGCTAGTAAATTCTTCTATATTTATAGTCTAAAAAAACACATACACTTTGTATCCACATTATTATTGAACTGTGATATGTTTTCTTCTCTCTTCTTAGTGTTCCGTCATCCAAAACACCCAGGCAGAAAAATTAAAAAATAAAAGCAGAAATTTCCCAAGGGGATTAGATTCTGAATATGAAACGGGTACTTACGTCGAGCAAGGCATGCAGTTGAGTGTCTTCCAGAACCGACAACAGGAAATCTCGATCTCCTTCGGGACATTCGGTGAGGCAGTGAATGTCATCCAAACTATCCAGCACTGCTGACACTGCTCCTTTGGAGAATAAAATATAACCCTTACTCTTGTTGGACCATTTTAAAAACTTCCTGAAGAAAAAAATCTTAATACTAAGAAATGTGCGCAATTACTTAACAGAGTGAATTTATGAAATAATTTTGTAAGAATGAAAACTTCTCTGTGATATACTGTATATTCTTTTTTTAAACAAAATCATCACCCTGACAAAACTAAAAATAAACAAAGAATATAAAATAAATTTTAATATTTTGTAATTAAATTCAATTACACCTTTCCTCATTTTGGACAGTTTCGAAAGATTAATTCAAGAAATTTTATACATGTAGTATAAAATGTCATTTTAGTAGAAATTATGCAATTTCTACTAAATTTTTATAAAATTTAGTAGAAATTTAATAATTAATAAAATCGACTTAATTTCTGCATTCACAACTAATTTAAAAAATAAAAAGCTCAGCTTCTTTTCGTTCGTTTTTTTTTTTTTTTTTTTTTTTTAAATCAAAAATTACATAATGAAAGCGATACCTCTCAGAAAAGAAATTTTCATGTGTTCATAAGAAAAGCAAATTTTAAATGGAAATCACAAAGAAAATTCTTAATATAATTAATTAAGAATACTGTTGTCGGTTTAAATACAGTTGTTTGTTGTCGGTTATACGATGCATCTGAATCTTAAAAGCCATGTTTCTCCAGTGTTCTCTCTCTCTCTCTCTCTCTCTCTCTCTCTCGACATGTGTGGTATGTGTTCGCGGGCAGAACTGCATGTTATGCAGGATAAAACCATGCTTAATCTGCCTGAGATCGACTAATTACACTCGGAAGGGAAAAAGCCTTTAAAAACTTCTTCGATCTCCGACAGGATTCGAAACCTGACAAATCTATTCGACGTTCTCCAAACAAGTGACAAGTTATCAAAAACCTGTACAGGGAGTTTCATATGTGGGCTGTACTTTCAAGGATCGATTCACGATCTGAACACCATAAAAGTTACAAGAGCTCCAGATGTTTGAATTTTAAAAATAGCTATATAGATTTAGAAAAGTATAACATTTTAGCAACTCTTGATAATAATGAGAGTAACATCACTTGATGAGTAAGTTTACCTTTAATACATTGCACTTACTTTTGTCAAAACGATATCCCCTTAAGAATCGTGAAGACGACATTTTATAAAGACAAAGAACAAAGGATTGAATCTCAAAATAACAAAACCATCTACTAAATTATATTTTAATTACTAAATGCATTTTAATCAATTCTTGACTTTACGAATCCACAGCGTTTCCTTGTTGTTTTAAAAGAACATCTGACAGCAACAGCTATTTCAGGAAATAAAAGATTTGCAGTATTTGAATGACAAAGAAAGTGAAAGATAAAACAATATTGCAATATTTTTAAAGACTTTCTCCACTGATAAACTAGTTCAGGTCACTTGCAATGCAATCTGAACCTTTCCTATTATAAATTTCTTCCTATGACGTCGAATTAATAATTATCAAACCAACTGCAGGAAGCATTCACAAGCGCAAGATAACTATTTCTTCACAAACATGAGTAGCAAAAAAAAAAAAGAAGATGCGCGTACCTCAGAGGCACTGCTTTCCAAGATGGGCGTTGTCTGTTCCTTATATAAGTCATGTGTCACGCAAGCAACTTTCAGACTATACGATAATGGCCCACGCACGCGTCCGCTGTACGTTACTGGGTGGATCAATATAACCACAACCTCAAACCAAATGAAATATCATGGAAGAAAAAAAAAAAAAAAAAAAGTTAAAAGAAGTCAGATGTTTTAACTTCTGATTTCGATTGTTCTTTTTCTCTTTCCTTTTTCCACTTCACTGGATGCAGTTTCTTATATAATAAAGATTTGTTTTTCTTATATTTGATATCTTTCACCTAGTGTAGCAGTAGACGGTTAATTCTAGTTTCATGAAAGTAGTGTAGTCCAGAAACAAAAACGTGTTTACTCTTTTCGAAATTTCAGGAATTAAGGCGACATGCGCTACTACACATTTGTAATATGAAATTAAAAGTAAGTTTAATAGCTATTCAGTAAAACATAAAATCTCAAGAACAATTTATTTCTTATTCAAAAAAGTTCTAAAATTGCGAAAATCACAAGGAGGACATCGCTTATCTGAACTAATTAGGAAACTTCAGGTTCGAACATCTATTTCTTCGAATAATCAATAGTGACTCCTTTCTTTAAAATGTCCGAAATTACTAATCTGTAACCCGCAATCCATATGACACTACATGATCCAGTTCACTCGACCACAAGTATAAACAATACAAGGTTTGGATAATATGGCACTGTACTAATTATGAGTAAGCTAATCCAGATAACGGCCGACCGGGCTAGCCGAGTGGGTAAAGTACCTGCCTGGCAACCCAAAGGTCGCGGGTTCGATTCCCGCCTCGGGCTTGGATCAAAGTACTGCAAAAAAAAACCTTGAGAGGTGCAATATGGCCACAGAAGCCGATGCGCCAACAACTACCAAATCAAAAAAAAAAAAAAAAAAAAAATCCAGATAACACAGCATATTGCCATATTATCTAGACATCGCCGGAACCATTTCTAGAACAGCTACTTACTGCGTACGCTTGCTTCCTCCGAGGGCAGGGTGGTAACGTGTTCTGTGTGTCGACACCAGTGTTGCCAACTCTTAATAATATTTCCCGCTAGCCGCATACTCAAAATCCGCTATTTTTAGCACTTGACCCGCCAAATTTTTAAAATTTTCATTTGTTTGTACTTTGTAGTGAATAAAAACAAACAAACAAATAGTATATATAAATAGTTATTTATTTTCTGTTTTTAATATAAAATCAATATCTAAAAATCTAAATTAATTTCGAAATTCAATACCTCCTCATCATATGTTTCTTGTGTGCCTATTTTGCGAAGCACTTCTTCAGGTAAAACATGATTTTTACAACACTTTTCAACTCTTTTGAGCCCGTATCGTACTGATAAGATTGCATTAACCGTGCCAACACTCATTCTGTTGCGTGTTTTGTTATTTACTAGATTTATGTTGCTGAATATTCTTTCCACATCTGCATTGGATAATGGCAAAATTAAAATACCCAATGCAAATTCGCTAATTTCTTTAAATGGATTTTTACCGCTTGCATCTCGATATTTCGAAACTTCTGACCAAAACTTCATTGTATTGTTGATGTTTTCCCATTTAACGAGAGTAATGTTTATATACTATTGCTCAATTTTTTCAATTTCTACTTCAGACAATTTTAAATTTTGTAATAAATTTATCAGTGGTTCTTTTTGTTTCTTTAATATATTGTTAACTGAGATTAATGACATTTTTTCTAATTCTTTTATGTTGTCCGGAAGGCGTTGTTTTAATTGTTGATACAAATCAATCAAGAAATTACGGCATCTCTCTCTTATTGCCATTTCATCTGTTGTTGTTGTGATAAGTTTATTCATTATTAATTCATTTATTTTTCTTTCATTATTTGGTAAAAACATTTTATTGGCAATCATCGACAATAGCATGTTTAAATCATGTAGTAATAATGTAGGATCGGCAGTATTTGATTCAAAAGATTTGTTTACTCTTTGTACTTCAGATAAGATAGGTTTTAAAATAAAAGATATGCTAAATTACTTGCATCTTTGAACATTGAATAAAGAAGTTCTGCAGTATAACATTTGTCAGTCAAACGAGTTATTTCAAAATGGGCTTTTAATTCAATATACTGTTCTAAAATTCTTGTTATAGCAACTTCAATGGATAACCACCTTGTTTGACACGAATGAACTATCTTTTTCGGATCTGCACCATCGTTTATGGCACTGTATAAATATTTGAATTGATTTTGTCGGCTGGTGGATTTACTAAACGCACGATTTTGCATTGCACGAGGGTTTCTAGGAATACAACTATCGTGCTATACGAGGACTGACTATACTAAGATATTATTACACTGTGGTTATTAGAAATAATTATTACTTATTACTCTTATTGCTCTGTGGTTATTAGAAACGTTGAAAGAGATGTCGGTAATTCGGATCGCATTTCTTGGAAGCCAAACAAATACGACGAAGAAAAATTATCCAATGCCATTCCTTAGCTGTTTCAAAAAAAGGCGTCATTAGAATTTTTTCCACATTTTTAGATTTGATTCAACAATTTAAAGCTATGACCCAATGATCAGGTCGTTTGACCGCGAGCGTAACTACATAAAATTGTTGGGGTTCTCCTCAGGGAAATCCAGAATAATATAAAACCGATTCTTCGCTTTATAAAAAAAAAACTATGAAATATGATATCCCTACTATTTCAATTATGAATTATTTTTATTGTTAATTAAATAATTAATCGAACAATTAATTTAATATTTCTTAAATGAATATTTCTTAATATAAATGTTACATTGCCAAAATACATAAAATGCTAAACATTTATACTCTTCACGCTAAAAAATCCGCTATCCGCTATTTCATATTTTTATCCGCTAAACCTGAAGCAATTCCGCTAAATCTAGCGGGAAAACCGCTAAAATGGCAACACTGGTCGACACTAAGAGCTGTGAACACTTTACGGCAAGAATAGTGTCGCGTTAATCCTGGTCACGTCCGAATCATAGATTTTTATCACCACAGGTGGGAAAAAAATGATGGGATCCATACCCGAATCCCACAGTGGAACCAGCCATGCCGCAGAAAGCCGGAATTACAAACCAGAATGCTGGTGCTCCATTTCTAGCCGCAACGGCATTCTGGCTTGTAATAATGCAAGTAAATCTCGGTTATATCCAGACGTTTATATATATATATATATATATATACTATTTTATTTATTTTTACTCCTTTAATAAGCTTATTTTATTATTTTTTAATCACCTGTCTATTCAGCAGATGTTACCTGTAGTTATGCCTCATGTCAATGTGAGATTGCGGAAAGTCAGCAATGACAATGTTTTCTGTACCTCTAAAATCTATGCAGTGGCGTAACTAGGGTGAGGCCCTTTTCCCACACCGCGTGGAAAAGGGCCGAAAAATACCTGGGTTCGAATCCCGTCGATGACGCGAGGAACTTTAATGGGTTTTTTATTCCAGGGCTGAGTTAGTCGGTCTCAGGCGTAGATAGCAAAGCAAGGTTTTTTTTTCTCACCCACAAACCGGGGTATTTTCGTCAAGCAAAACGACCAGAGAACACACGCAATTTACAGACAAAATACATACACGGGCATACACAAGAAATTATGGCTGGCCCTAATATAATAGTTTTTTTTTTTTTCTTTTTTTTTTTCATGTATGCGCTTTGTTGAATTGGCGAAAGGAAACATTGGCCACGAGACTATCAATAAAATGTAATATGATGCTATTACATTTTATTGATAGTTTCGTTCTACGATGATAAGCCTGACGTAGCCGACTGGTTATGTGCGTGAGTGCAGTAGCACACGCACTTTGAGTGGACCGGAATTCAAGCCCATTTGTATCGATGATTTATTGTAAACTCCACTTACCTGGTGGTTGTGCCGGAGTATAAACAAGAACATTTTAATAATGTACTATGTTCTAAGACTAGGTCTCTGTAAAATGAAAAAAAAAAAAAAAAAAAAAAAAAATCGGAAGGATAAACTCCATCTAAGACCCGCTAACTCAGCTCAGTCTGAAAAGCTCTCGGTAAATTCCTTCGTCATTGACTAGGTTCGAACCCCGACCTTTCATGAATGGTAAGTAAAACTCACCCAAGGATGTGAATGTCCTGAAGAGTCAAATTTACAAAGGAACTGGACTAGCGATCAAATTTCCCGATATGAACAACCCCAGATGACATTTTTTCATTCCAACAGCAAATTCTTGATATTCTCGGAAAAAAACGACTTATGCCGCACTATGTACATAAATACTTTTTTTTTTTTTTTTTTTTTTCAAAGCAAAGTAAGCTGTATTGAAGCGCGTAACAATCAAATCTTGAAGTTAAATACGAACGATGGAATATTATGCCTTTGCAAATCCTCACACTGTTTTTTTTTTAACTTGTTTTTTTAAGGCGATACTCGTGAGAAAATGCGATATTTAGTTGGGTATTACAGTAGTTTTCGTTTTTCGAGTTAAATCTATAGGGATGTGGAAAAGGACAGTGTTCTCTTGAACTTTAAAACTGCTTATGTGTTTTGGGACTAGGCAAAGAATGCCACGCGCACTTGTCAAAGACGTTATTAATAGTGATCTGTCTGTAAGTAGAGCTGCAGAGTAGACTAAAATATTTACTGCATCTATAACCTTTTGCCGGTCAGAAGGGAATTCGAGAAATACGTTCTCAAGTAGAAATGAAGACTTTCGATACTTATCAACGGTGATAGGGTACTCTATCATAAAATGTCGCGTTTTCCTTAAAGAAAAATCTACTCGTACTTTCTTTCAAAGGGAATATAAAACTTGGAATCACTTCAGTGGAATTGCACGAGGTAAAAATATTATTTTTAGCTCGATTTTCATAAATTTCCATTATTTCATCGAATAATTATAAAATCTAGAGAATACGAATGATACTGAAAGTTATTGATTTTATTATTAGAAACAAAAGAGAAAGGAAGATGTGTGCAAATAATTTATGCTCAGCAGTTGATACATATGGAAATAAGACGTTTCATGGTATGTTTATACCACTTCATCAGTGACTGCTGTCGTTGCTACTTCACCGCTGTATAGATCACAATAGCCAAAGGTTCGACATACACTAATGGTTCTAAACCTTTAGGTTTAAGTTAAATGTTAGAGTTAGAGTTAAATGTTAGAGTGCTTCATTCTCTCTTTCAATACTGCATTACCTAAACAGCATGTTTCGAGTATTACTCGAAAGTTTTGTCATAAGTTTTGTCCTGTCTTATTCATAGTTGTGGAAACCAAAGTCAATCGTGACACTGCGAATTTCCTGCTTTTCCTAGTTCTTATAGTGGTCATGAGATGCCTGAGACATTCAGCACGTTGTGAACTACAAAAACGGAAGGATTTTGCCTTCAGTTGAGAGTTGTGTATGTATACTGCAAGTTATAATGCTCTTATAAACTAAAATTCTGTTTTCGTGAACCTTTTTTTTTTTTTTTTTTTTTTTTTAATGCTGTGCCGCAGATAAAGGCTTATTAAGTTACGATCACATTAAAGCATGCCAAATTTATTCTTCTTTTAATACTTAGCAATTCAAATTGCTAAGTGTTTTCAGTGGCATCATGGAGACAATACTGTACAGCTGATACTTTTATAGATTTTTATCTCTCTCTCTCTCTCTCTCTCTCTCTCTCTCTCTATATATATATATATATATATATATATCCTTCAATTATCCAACGTTGTGCTTCCGTTGTTACACGCGGTTGTCCTGATTGTAGTTTTTCTTTTAAACTACCAGTCTCCTTAAATCGTCAAATGGTAATATCTACTCCTCTAATATTTCCTTGAGATATATTAGCAAAAAACACCTAGTTTTTACCAATATTTCTCATGGAATAACGTTCTTTTGTACAGAGTTATAATAACACTTCTTTTTTCAACACAACTGAATCACATTCACATCTGTACTAACTGGAACATGATGTGGATACTCCTCTTAGGAGACACCCAGCACGATGGACTTTTTTTTTTAACTAAACTATCAATATGTTTGAAAATTTATTCGCTGTGTTGTAAATTTTTTATCCCTTCTGGCTTGCATGCTGTATAAGATGTTACTAGCAATCAACTGAATAAATAAATAAATACAATCTTCTATAACAGCACTCCGACTTTATAGAATATTCTAGAAGCATCTACAATGTTCAGGAATCTTCTACAATGTCCAACCAAATTCAGGAGTCTGCTACACCTTCCTAGAATATTCCAGAAATTTCTTAAATATCATTTAATATATTTTTTTTTTTTGTTGTTTTTCTTAATACATAAAATAAAATAGTTTAATAAAAATTGGTAAGGACCTATTTTAATAAAACCTTTGACAATTAAGAAAAATGGAACGTGATTCCAAACTTTTAGGTGGGAGTGTAGGTGTCTTCGCTTTTCTGAATACACCGTAAGTTGTACGTATGAGATATATGTGGAAAGATTTAGTATGAGTACTGTATTAGCAATGGCCATATGGTGCAAAGATGCCTATGGTTTATGCTGCACCAACCAAAAAAAAAATAAATAAATAAATAAATAATAATAATAATAATAATTAATAATAAATAAATAAATAAATAATAATAAATAAATAAAATAAAAACAAAATAATAATAATAAGAAGAAAAAATAATAAATAATTAATAAGAGAAAAGGAAATAGACGACCTATGCGTTTCCTCCTCCCGTAGGTAAGTATCCAGATGACCTTTAAATTTCCCCAAACCTGTCAGCCTCTACCACCCATTAAGGTACCTTATTCCAGTAATTTATAACTCGCTGGCTAAAATAAAACTTCCTGCAATCCAGTCTAATCATCTCCACCCCCCGTAACTTGAAATTATGGCCCTTAGTTCTAGAATCGTTTATAACCGTGAAAATTTCGTCCTCGTTCATTTTGCTTATGCCTCTCAGAGCCTTAAACACCTCAATCAAGTCTCCTCTAAATTTGCGATTGTAAGTAAATATATACAGAGATTGTGAGTGAATATACGATATGGTGAGATTGTGAGTTGATATACAGTATATGCGAGAGGATACGCAGAAGACAGTGTAGCATTATGAAAAAAATTGCAATTGGTGATTTAACAATCAAATGTTAAGGGTAAATACTGAACACATTAAAATTAACTTTTCGAATATTTTGGTAATAGCGTTTAATATGGTGTTGGACAGTAAATAATGGGATTAATTCTACCTTCTTTGATTGTTATGATGTTATCAACATATTCAAAACATTAATATTCTAAACGTTAGATTTCACTGGCGCTCAGAAAGACATCTTTTAATTTACTCTAAACAGAAAATCTGTAGTTTTCGAAACTAGCTTTCAAAACGAAGCTTTGCTAATTGCACTGCAATTAGTAAAGCAAATTAACTCAGAGAATTTGACGAACCCCTGCTCAGTCGAAAAGACCGAAGCACAAAAGCTGCAAAATAACAATCTAGGCATTATCGTTGCTCTGCGTGCCTGGAAACACGCCATACATTGTTACGTGATCTATAACCGGATATTGTTATAATGTCAGTTGGAGTGAGATGGAGACCACTCTTGCTCACGAAAAAGTCTCTCTCTCTCTCTCTCTCGAAAACACTGATCACGATAAATCAATGAGCGAAAGAATGCTTTCTGTGGGGATGCAAGACCATCAATGGAACAACGGCTTACATCCGATACTCGTACGATCTAAGCCAGCTATTTCTTTAATGGCTGGTAACAATTACATAGAAGAATATCATCGAATGTCATAAAAGAAACTGCATCTACTTCAGCGCTTTCACGGCTGTTTCAAAGCCAGGTAACAATTGCCAAATGTCACGAGGCTCCTAGTCGATCCGATAGGAGCATCATGACATAATTCTTAAATTAATAAATAATAATTCTTTTGAATTATTTCCGCTACAGCTTATATAATCCTTCATTAGGGATCTCATAATAATCTAGGTGAAGATACCATAGGTTCGCTTGCTTTCCGGTGCTTATCCATCCTTCGTATTCTGTTTCTTCATTAAAAGTTTTCGTAAGTAAATCCAATTAGTTCACTCAAATGGCATTTATTTAGAAATTAATGCTGACATCATTAGTGTGCATACCAAGTTCTTAATGAGATGTTTATAGCCATTCTCTATACAGCCTACTAATTGACTATCTCTTGCTACAATCTCGCTTCCATTTTGTTATTTAACAAACAATAATTAGATAAGCCTGGGCAACAATCTGTCTTCATAATGGAAGCGGAAAATTGCGGATGGTTTTTTCTTTGCTCTTTTACTTTTCTAAGACATCTAGTCAATTCTATTAAGTTCCAGGTAGTTGAAATATTGAATTAAGAAGGCTCTACACGTTAACTGGAATGCTGGCGCAAAGCAGGGTTTCGCAAACTGTGAAGCGACCCACCCACCTAGAGAGGAATGGGGAGAGCACTGCAAAGGAATCACGAGTTGCGTTTTACTGTATCGTTCTTCAAAAAATTACGAACCTTTTAGATCCTATTTAAAAAATAAATAAACATAAAACAAAAAAAATTATAACGAAATAAGAAATCAATTCGAATGTATATAATTCATAATCAAACTCTCGGAGTTACTTTGTTTCTTGACCGGGTTTATCAAAGTATTAAAAACTTTGATAAACCCTTTGTGATAAAAACTTTAACAAAACCCTCATGGAGTTTTCCATCTTACAACAAATCCTACTCATTTGCCTCCACTGGATGACTGAGCGTTTGTATCACCACGATTACCCTTTATACAAATTTGTCGTTTATGTTATGAACATGGACAATATGGGATCATTGGATAAGTAACAAATGTACCAGTTAACGTAAATACGATGGTTCATCAATTACCTAGAGAATTAGATGACGATTATGCCATTAATGTCCATATAAAACGACGACTCATGCATAAATCATCATAATCTACAAGGATGTGTGCAGAAAAAAATAGTGAAAATATGGTTACAGTATTTGATAAATTCACCTTTGTATAAATTCTACGGCATAAAAGTGAGTGACAATTTCTTGGGGACAAATGATGATAGCGAACAGGAACATTCAGATGAAACTGTGGAACCTGTCAACAATGATGATGAACTATTGTTAATTCAACAACAAACATTATTATGGTCTGAAGATAATATTTATGTATAGCACCGGGTCAGAAATCATCTGACCTCGTACTATACAAGTTTCATATTTGATATACATGCAAAAGAACTTTCTTTTCCAGTTATATATTTGTGACATGCACGAAAATTTAAAAATGTATTGAAAATTACTCCCTTTATGATGGGGGAGGGGGGTTCTATCCCGTGAAGGGTGTTTGTTATGTCCGTCTGTTAATACTGTTGGTGGGGGGAACTCTGACTATCCTACAGATGTTCAGGATTGCGACTTTCTGGAAGGTGTTTTCTTGGTGATCTATTGCTGTTGGCTCTTATGTAGGGTATTTTGCACCATATCGGTGGTTGATACGGTGATCGGGATGGTCGGTACTTGTTCCATGTGCCACTTCTCTTTGAACTAAATAGGTATGTCTTAGGTATGTGTACTTCCTAATATTTTCTTCGTAGGGTTTCTGGAGGTTGCCAGTACTGAACACCGCTAAGGACTACCAAAGTAAAAATATAATTTACAAAAAAAAAAAAAAAAAAAAAATATCTATTGTTACATATTGTATTGTATTTTATTTTTAATGTGCTTTTATCAAAAGTTTCGTGACCGATGGTTTTAGAAAAGCTAGTTAGAACATTAGTTGAAACCTTGTGTCCTCGCCCCATGGGGAAATGAATGTGATTTACTCAATGAGGATAATTTAGTAAAACATGTTGAAGCAGGAAGAGTGTCTATTCAAGTGTTGTAGATTATTTCCTTTGGTTTTTTTTTCTTGCCAAAGAAAATACTCTGTCCCTTCTCTTTAATGAATAAATCAGCATTACTGTAAAAATAAAATAGACGTATAGATTTATGGTGTCACAGAGCAGAAAAACACTCAAAAATTATTGAAAAAATATATGCCCTATGTATTGTATTAAAGAAAATATTAGCAATTTAGGTAGAATGTGGATAATGGTATATGTCTATAAGTGAACAAAAGCTCAAGCCTTGACCTGAGTAATTTGCCTTGGTTTGGAGGGAATATAATGATCTCGACGATCGAAAATCAAACACAAAACAAAAATAGTACAATTTTTATCTCATTTGAACTACTGTATTTATATGTCCACCTACAACCCTGCAATAGAGTAATAATTAACAAGTTAGTTAAAATTAAAAAGAGCCCAGGGTTGAACACATAAAAGAAGCTGTTACTGCTCTAGACAGTTATAAATCTTGGATACTGCTAATCAGTAAAATATTTGTAATTATAATCTAAAAGCCTTCATCCCAAACTTTTTTTTCCTATCAGTTCTTTAATTAAAAAAAAAAAAAAAATCATACAAAGATCGAAAAATCACCTATTTCATTAAAAATCTCAAGGAAATCTAGAGGGGAAAACGCCTTTCACTCACAGAAATGAAGTAACACTACTTATATTATTATAATTAATAATGAGAATGTAATATACCATTACATTCTCATTATTAATTGTTTAATGTTCTTATTTGTACGCGTATCCGTTCTTATTTGTATACTTTTCTGGAGAAAATGTTTTCACTCGTGTTTCCTGACAAAGAAGGCTTACTCCTTTTAAAAGGATAAAAAAAATCACTTACGTATCTGCTTTCACACCAGTGCGTACGACTTAGCCATTTCTTTTCTGAAACATATTTTCGAAGGACAGTATTTAACGCGAGAAGACTAAATGGACCGTGCACAGACGTTCAAGACCGTAGTACATTATGTAATAGTCAAAAGCGCGTAACCAACAATCGTGAAATGATAGCGTACCTTTCACTTTGATTGTCATAAATAACAGTGCAGAACATGGACGGATTAATGGCGTTTAAATGCATTTGAGGAATTCAACCAGTCCTTTATCAAAAGCGCACTATTTTAGTGAACATTCTCTCTCTCTCTCTCTCTCTCTCTCTCTCTCTCTCTCTCTCTCTCTCTCTCTCTCTCTCTCCCCGAATGCGCCTCCAAATGTATCTCTTATAAATTGGCTTAAAACGGTGTACTTTATCTTTTAAAAGGTGTTTCACGCACACAGAAAGGTTGCAAAACACCAACAGAAGTTCGCAATGTGTTCCAACTAGTGATGGACATAAATCGAGAGTAAAAATCGAAATAATCGATTAAGGTAAACAATCCAAATAATAGATTATGGTATTTCCATAATCGATTATGAAATATCGAAAACAACAAAAGTAAAGGCAGAGAGAAAAAAAGAAAGAGGCAGTGAAGGGATTCGAACTGATGTTATGAAAACTAAAGCTGAAGTCATGTTACCACTCCGGCAATGTCTCCGTGTTCCCATGCATTCCTGTATATAAGAGAATATGGGAACACGGAGACATTGCCCGATATATATATATATAATTATTTCAGAGTTTCTCATACATACATATACAGAAGCGTTACTTATTCGAGGTAGTGAAATACCGTGGGAACTCGTTGTGAAGGCAGTCGCAATACGAGATACAATTAAATCGATGCCATTTGAACTACTTTCGAGTTCACTAAGAACAAAATATTGTGTATCTACATAACGTTCATTAGCGAATTGCTAATTTCATAGTTCTATGCTTTACGCGCATATTTACTTATACATATATTGTTTCAATTTTCAGTTATATTGGCTACAAATCTCAATGTATTTAAATCTTTAAATATTACTGAATATTTAAAATATTTAATTATTAAATATATTAAATGCATTTGAGAAGTTAAACTCTAGTTGCGTCTGTTCCGCGCGTCTGTGCGGAATATTTCTCTGATAAAATTTGAAAAATTAACTGTTATCAAGTAAATTTTTCAAATTTTTCGAAATTTGCTGGTCAAAATTTAGAATACTGAACTCTCCAGTCCAATGATGAACGTTGGGTCACTTTAACTAAACTGATCTCAACCACAGCACTTGACTCTTTGCTACTGTCCTGTAAGACGTTCCAGCCCACAGGAGCAGAAAAATAAAATAAAATAAAATAAAATAAAATAAATATATATACACACGTATATATATACATATATATAGCAGTAATAATAATGTAATACAATAGAATTTATTCATTAAAAAAAATTTTTTTTACAAAAAATAAGTGTACTCATAGACACGACCAAATAGCCAGGATAATATATCAGAAGTTTTCAAAGAAATATCAGTTGATCAAAAGAAAGTATACTGTATTACAAATACGATCCCCAGGCCCCAACCCACAAGCAGTACTGAGACCGCGCCATAACAACGGACAAGACAAGAAAAAATCAGGAAGTACACGAACCTAAGACAGGAGATCAAAGAGATGTGGCATAGTAACGACCATCCCGATCATCGTGTCAACCATATGTATGGTGCCAAAGACCTTACATAACAGCCTAGTAGCAATAGGTCTTCCAGAGGACACCTACTAGGAACTCTAGAAAGTCGCAATCCTGAACAACTGTAGGACAGTCAGAGAATTCTCGACCAACAGTAACACTAGGCATAACAACCACCCTGTGTACCTGGGTACACAGGGTAGTTGTTATGCCCCCCCCCACCATCAAATCAGGGAGAAATAATAAAAGAACAAAAAAAAATAATAATAATTAATAAAATAACATCTGAAGTACATCAATCTGCCACATATGACTGGTGTCCACAAGGAGAGACATCGCGGGTTTAAACAAGACCACCTGCGGAGAAGAGATCGACTATAAGATCCAAATCGAGCCGATAGTCGTGCTCTTAATTTTTTAAAACAGTTCTAACTTTTTTTGTACAGTCACCTCCTTCCCAATTTTTTTCTATCACCTCACCTTTCTTATTCTAGTTTCAAAATTTGCTAAGTAATTCATGGTCAGAAAATTCAATTCTGAAAAAACCTTGTTTAAGACCTTCACATGGGATTGGGATGCTTTTGGCAATGTGAACGTTTCCTGGATTTTACTATTATTTTTATTTTCTATCATGGTTTCGGATATGTTTCCTTACTAATCAATTTCAAGGGTGATTCACGCAACATACGACATAAATCTCAGTACAGTACACCGACTATTGTAATACCACTGAAGGGTTTAGAAAAATAAATTTTTTCCTGTTGCACTTTTCCACTTCACGCCTTCAACATAATAATAATAGTCAATCCTGCAAAATAATGAAAGTGACACAAATTATTTGTGAAAAATGCTTAGATATATAACTGGAAATTTTCAAGTAATGCCATCCACCAAAAAGACCGTTTCTATTAAAAGATGTTCATAGTAAACTTCTGAGGATAGAAAGATTAAAAATAAAAAAAAGGAAAATAAAAACATGAAAAGTCAACAGTGTGGTGAAAACACAAGACTTTAATGAATAAAGAAATAAAAAAGCACGTCAAAGACAGTTACATTTAATTGCCGTTGTTGCACGGTAAAACCATCCATTTAAAGTAAATAAAAAAAAAAAGTGTCAGTCGAACACTCCCAGTAACTGGTGACAAGACTTGTTCAAGTACAGTCGAAGTGTGTTGTTTTTATTTAGTGGCATTCTTAATTTTCCATTTAAACAGTACAATAAGTGATAGTCTTTCAAACACGACATTACCTGCTTTAAATAGCATTTCAGACAAGGATTTTAACATACAAAAAAGAAGCAATCTTTACAAGACTGATCATTCACTAAAAAGAGGAAAAATAATTCTAAGATACACTTTTTACATTCGAGATGCTAAGACAAAAAAAATATATGACAGTTGCCAATAGGTAAAACAATGACACTATGGAACAAAAAAAAAAAAAAAAAGGTTCCATGTTTATATTTAATTGTTTATTATACGTATTTTGTGTGATGAATCCAACAGTAGCATTTATTTTTCTCCAGTTTCAATATTTTTGTGGCATGACAACCGAACGTTTGAAATTTATGGGACATTTATATGTTATACATAGAAATACAAATAAGTGCGTACAAATACTGTGATACATAAGAGGCTATACATATTCGTATAGTGTATCTCCCGGTTTTCTCTGACTACCAAACTAAGGTTATATCCACACTTGTTCGACTAGGCTTGTGAATACTGTATGGGTCTAAAGCAGAAGCCAGGGGCGTATTCAGGGTTGGGCAGAGAGAGCATATGCTCGCCCAACCAAAATTTTGAAATTAAAGAACAAGAACGCGGGGGAGGGGGGGGTGCGTTCTGAAAAAAGAAAAAAAAAACCCACTGGTCAACATGTTCCCCCTTAAGATAATACCTGGATACGCCACTGGCAGAAGCAGTATTACATCTTAGTTTCACTGAATAAAAAGAGCTTATTTTGGAATGCCTACAGTTTATCAAGGCAAGTTGATCACCTTATTTCTGCGGTAGAAGTTGTAAGTCAACACTAGAAGAATGGTTTTGTGTTAATATTAATTATATGGGTTTTTGCTATTCCTCGAATAAGAGAGGCCACAAACCATTATGACAACCGCTAGATACGTATAGTGGATATATACTTTTTTTTTTTTTTTTTTTTTTAAATCTGCATTCCGCCAAATCATCCTATATTACTTCGGAATAGCGAAGGCCTGCCAATTCCCAACCACCTTCCAGAGAAAGCAGGATAATTACGATTAACCTCGGTATTCTGTTGAAGTGCCACGTTTCCCTAATCAACAAAAATTACTTTCGCTGAGTTTCCTTACTTCCTCTGTTTAGAAATTGGGTGTAACCAAATCGAATGATTTGGTTACACCAAATGCAGAGCTGACATCTCGTTTAAAAAACTGTCAAGACTTTTAAAATCTGCAAGAGTTGTGTTGATGGCAAAATGAGAAGAACCACCGATCGACTCCTACTGTGCAGTCTGTTCAAGTCAATGAAGACTATGAAAGTGTGAAGCATGTTATTATCTTTTTTTTTTTTTTTGGATGATACTGTATAAGCTTTCTTGCTTGCATCATTTTCTACTAATAATACTAATATGTTAGAGACGATCAAGTTTGGCAAGTATAAATGGGATGTCGTCTGCAGGGACTTCGAGATGCTGGGGGTTCTTCCTAGGTTTCACTGAGTTCCCTTGCTTTCTCTGCCCCTGGAACAGCAGATCATCACTTCTTTATTCCTGTAGTGATGACCTAGAAGAAAAATGAATTATCCGTCTGAATTCAGTTACGATCTGGTGCTCACAACGCAGTAAACAACATGCAATAAACATCCTCTTCGTTTCGAGAAACAAAATGTTGCCTCCATGATCCATCACTCTTTACCAAGCGAATACTGGTCAAGAAATTTCTTAAAGCATTGGATCCTAAAAATTATAACTCAAGCAATATATAATCGATGTTTTCTAAACTGTCTGATGCAAAATTGAAAGACAGAATATTTACTTATATTGGTCCACAAAAAAGCAGATGTTGGCCGCACAAGAATTGGAAGGTAAAATGACTGATGCTGAACGAAATGCATGGCGGTCGTTTGTCCTTGGTAACATTAAGATTGAAAATTACGGAAAAACTCATCGACAAGTTGATTGTAAATTACTGAAAAATGGAACGAAGAATTCAATCAAGCTTCATTAGTTGCTCTCCACATGCATTTCTTCAGACCAAATCTGGGCAATGTTAGTAAAGCGCATAGGGAGCGATAGTAATAGTATTATTGTATAGCGCAAGGAAGCCATAGGCTTTTGCTGCGCTGGCAAAAAGAAAAGAATAAAAAGTATATATAAAGAAAACACCGGTAAGTATCCAGTTGACCTTTGAATTTATTCAAATTGTCAGCCTCAACTACCTGCGAAGGCAACTAGTTCCATTTATCAACGACTCGCTGGCTGAAAGAAAATTTCTACAACCTAATCTAAACCTCAAGCTCCGTAATTTGAATTTATATCCCTAGTTCTGGAATTCTTTGGAGCAGTGAGAACTCCACCTCCATTCATTTTACTAATCCCTCTCAGAGCCATATAAAACTCACTCAGATCACCTCTGAGGTGCCTGGTTGCTAAGATTGCACGAACTGTTAATAGTTTAGCTACGATGGGATCATAGCTAACACTGGTCGACATAAATTTCCTCCCTGAAATAATTTCGACCGATTGTCGTAGGAAATGTGTTCAAAAACTCAGACATGGGCTTAAAAATTTTCTCATCACCTTCATTTAACAAATACCGTAGGTTAATGACCGAAAACTAAGACTAGTAGTTGGTTTAATCATCTTTTCCATCTATTTTAGTTTTTATTTATTTATTTATTTTTTTCTAGAACATTCGGGAGCTTTCTACAACATACTAGAATGTTCCGGAACGTTCTAGAACAGCGGTTCTCAAACTTTCTGAGCCCACGCCTCCCTTGACCTGTAAAATTTTCCTGGCGCTTCCCTTGAAGTAAAACATCTATGATTGTGCAATTTCTTATTTTTAATATGTTAATACAATAATATTAATACATAAAATAATAATCGGAATATTATTTTATTCTTAAAAAACATTAATGTGACGTTTATTCTTGCTTTTTATTTCATAATTCATCAAACCTAGTCGTCATTTTCGAAATGGCGACACATTTCTTTTTCAACATTTAATTTTGATCTGTACTTAATGACTGCCAATGCTGAAAATCCAACTTCGCAAAGGTAAGAACTTGCATATGGCACTAGTATTCGCAAAGCTTTATTGCTACATTCCTGGTATTCATGTTTTGCTAAACACCAAACATAAAGATAACGACGAAAACTTTGCTTTCACTGTGAGATCAATAAATTGTTCTTCGACAGTAGATAAATTTGATGGGGACTTTGTATTGAAGAGATTTCTAATCCACATGGAAAATTTTCGGTAAAATACGGCTGATTGTACTCTGAATATGCGTTTACTACGAGCAGATTCATGCAAGGTCAAATAACCTAGAAGAATAACCCAAATAACCTAACGTGCGAAAATACCCGAACCAATCGTTCGTAGTAACCGGATCCCAAGAATACGGTCAGGGAACACGATGTGTTCTCTTCATCAAAAATACCCCAAATATTCTCTATAATTATTTACATTTATAATACAGATCAAATAGTAGTGGATATCTAATAGTAAAAAAAAAATCATTCTCAATACATTTTTAATACTTGCCATGGAAATCTTGCATAACCTATTACATTGTTCGCGACGCCCTTGGTAAATTATGGCGCCTCGCTAGGGCGTCGCGACGCACAATTTGAGAACCGCTGTTCTAGAATATTGTTACGTGCGGAAGAAAGGTCGGGATGTTTTTGGAAAGTTCTGGAACTTTCGACGCAGTTCTTCAGAAACACTGTAAGCCTTCTAGAAACTTCTCTACCGGTATATATAACAAGTGGGTTCCACACCAAGCAAGGATTTTTCGTATTTCAAAAAATGTTTCAGAGAGCGAGTGGTGAACAAAGTGAATAAGTGTTTTAGTGAATTAATAGTTGTCAACAAGTGTTGTGGGCAAGTGGAATCGTGAACTGTGTTTAAATTAGAAATAAAAATCTACAATTTCTTAATTGCGTTCTCATTTTCATGTACCGCAGCGGTACATGAAATATGTCGCGTTCTTGCCGAAATAAGCCTGATAGCTTTCGCTACATTTTCGGAGAAGTGGCATTAAAATCGCAGCGGAAGCCACTGTCACAACTTGTGAGAAAAGCCTATGAATTCTATTTTGGATGTAAGGTCGGAAATCAAGATAAAGTATGGGTTCCAAAGATTCCCTGTAGCTCATGTTCAAGGACATTAACAGACTGGCTTAGAGGTGTCATAAATCGATGCTTTTTGCTGTTCCGGGAAGCTCTTGCTGTCCAAACCCGTCTACCTCAGCCACGGAGTGTCAAAGCACATAAGAGTTCCTGGCGTCATTAACGGGATTCGAACCTGAGCCTTTTCCATGAAGCATGGAGAAGGTGATTATAGCCACTGTGCTACCAGCGCGGGCTGCTTCAGTTGCAAATATTGTCATCACGGCACACTCTTCAGCTCTGGACCTCCCGTTAAGGCGCAGTGAATTTGCAGAGGGGTTTATTTGGTAAGAACTGCAGGGGCGAAGTTGCGAGCAGCAGTCTCTCAAGATAGGCAAGATGCTTTGTCAATTGGCTTGAAGTCTGCAGGTTGAATTGGTCTCTGAATTTTAACAACTGGCACGACCTCACAGATATTCCACACAATTAGAAAATATCTATGGGCTAAAATGGCATTAAAAATATTTAAAGAAGCAATAATATGATATGGACTTGCACATCTTAGTACAAAAATTGTGACGCTATGACATTTCCTGTTGTTATTGTTGCAAATATTGCGTAGATAGCTCTCATTAGCTGGTCTTTTGTAAATTTGATGGTAGCTAACACATCTGACTGAGTAAGTAAGAATAGAAGTGGCACGAAAGTGGAAAGCTTGTAATATACTAAAGCCATGCTTCAGGGTATCTGTGGAAAGGTTGTTGGGCATTCCGAAAAGGGTATTCTTCCTTTACCAAGTGTGCACTCGATGTATGTTTCGATCGCTAGTGACTTGCATCTGTTGACAATTGCTCTGGCATTGGAGTAGACAGTATGACCATGTGGATCCTGCACTTTTTCAAACAGGATATGCTGATAAACAGAACTTCGTAAACTTCTTGTTTGTGAAAATTCATATAGGGATATGAATTATCAGAAAACTAAATGGTCCATTTAGGTCTGGATGTCCGCCATGTTCGCATTCTTGCTGGCCCAAATATGATTCTGGAACCAGTAGTATTTGCTAGAAAGATTAGCCATCGCGATTGAAACATGATGGCAAAGTCTAGGTTCCAAGAGCAAAGAATATCCTACGGGAGGCAAGAAGCAACACAGATGAACTTTGCAATACAAAGAAACGCTGGACTGCCTAGTTGGTTGTAATAAGGTTTTAGGCGATTCATTAACTTAGGCCATGTTTCACCGTATGTAGTCATTGTTCCGCTGTTCCACGGGTCGACGTAAGAAGCCTCGTAATTGAGGCTTCTTTTCCTGAATAAGGCAATAAATTTAAGCTGCCAGTCTGCCAAACCCGTCACAGACTGTGTGTGTGTGTGTGTGTGTGTGTGTGTGTTGAGGTCAATTTGCTGTTTGTTGGTGAAAAACTCGAATTTCCGGAAGAAAAACCATGCTAATCTCGCCTACTAACTCAGCCGCGTTGTAAAAATTTCTCGCATCATTTACGGGATTCGAAGTCGGTCTTTTCCCACTGGTGTGGAGAGGACGCTGATTATACCAACTGTGCTATCCAAGAGTGCATGTTGCTGGGAGATAAATGACCAATGGCTGGTGGTCAGAATTAAAAAGCTTCAGGGTGGTAATTAGTTTTAACTTCGGTTGGAGGCAAAAACACGGTAGCTGATTTTGGCTCTGAAGAGGGAAGTTACTGGTCAGACATAGACCTGTCATAACCATCTCCTCGGCGAGCTGATGCTTTAGAAGTTGATAAGATGGGGACAGGTTAAAATCACCTCAAATAATGGCGGTATCACTGGAATGAATTTCATTTAGTAAGCAGTTGGTCGCTTTTTGAATAATCAGATGATCCGGTCATTGGAGGAGGGGATTGTAGATGAGTTGCAGCCAACAAAAGTGGATGAGTTGCAGCCAACAATAACATGTACAACTACCAAGTTCTTGGCTTGGATGGATCTTGAGCTCATAAATGTGGGGTCCTTGTAGCGAAAAAAAGTGGCAACACCTCCGCGCCGACTACAATGTTATCTGCTCATCCTGTTCGTAACGGGAAGAGGAAGTATAAATTCCTCTTTATAGTTCAGTCAAATCTCTGCAATGTAGATAACAAGAAATTCGTAGGAGAGGGTTATCATGTCGGTTATCCGGAAAAAAATGAAAATGGAGGATATGTACTTTTAGAGACATACTGCTAACGCGATTTTGGTACATTTGTAATAAATTCTCGATTAAGATGTTTCTCTGCTTTGTTGTTAACCAAAATGTTCGAAAACTTTATTGAGGGATTTCCAAGTTTTCAGTTTCTCATATATACAAATTTGTATATTTCTTAATTAGTCAGCAAATACGAGAGGATCATGTGTTGTCCTGATCACCTAATTTTCATTGCTTTATTTAATAGGAAAGTTACAGGCTGTCTGTAAGATTTAATTTTGTAATCACATAACAAAAAGATGTCTTGTAAATTAACGCACAGAAGCGACATTTTAAAAGTGCGTTATAGTGCAAGTGACACCAACATTAGCATTAACTTAACATTAATGGACGGTCACCTGCAAATCTACAAAACATTTATTTACAGAAAAACTTATAACGCGTGCTGAAACAGTTAGCCTTTATGACAGCCCCTCATCTCCATGGAACGCTCACTATAGTTTTTTGTAAATGTCCTCTGATATTTTCCACCATTTGCCTTCAAAGAGGCAAACAGTTCAGCTCAGTTTATCGGGAAGTCTCTACTCATACACACCCGACTATCGAATTCGTCCCAGAGGTTCTCTCTTGGATTGAAGTAAGGGCTCCACCTGGCCAGTCCAACTTTTCGATGCTCATGTCAACAAATCAGTCAAATCCGTCACAATGCGAACAGTATAACATGGAGCGTTATCCTGCTGATACAGGTATGGGCCTTCCCCGATGCTGCCACAACGTAGGTAACGTATTATTATCTGGGACGTCTTGATAGACCTTAGCATCCATGGTTTTGTCCAAAAAGTCACGCTACGATACAGTCCGACAGATATCTTGTCTAGGAATCCGCCACACCCAGGCATGAACACCAGACTAGTAGACCAGGCACCGTGACTCGCCACTTAAATGCGCAGCTTTCTATTGGTCTAAAGTCCAAGAATGGCAGGCTTTACCACAAGTTAGACGGCCTCTGCCATTAATTAACGTGATTAGTGGCTTGCAGATGACTGCACGACCGTGGTAACCTATATCATGCAGCATCCTGCGCACTATACTAGAGTTGAAATGTGTCCTAACCGTCTCACTGAGCGCCTGTATGTGCTGCGACATCAACCTGCTTACCAAGCAGACGTTCTTTGCAAGCTCTCCTGTCACATTCCGTCAGCTTCAATGGTTTTCCGGGTCGTTTCGTGGCTTTCAGAACCAGTGTGCTTCCATTGTAGATTACATCACAATCGAATCGTCAACCTATGTACCTTCAGTGCCGTTGAAATGTCGTGTACAGACCGACTGCTTAATATCATTCCATGCTGGAAATCTGATAACTCGTCAATCGTGCCATCTTGCATTCACAATCTTACTATTGTCACCTCTAAGGCCTACGGGCATATTTATAGTTACGTGGTACATGGGTAGGGCGTAACCAACTCTCAACGGAGGAGTATCCGGATATTAATGGTTGAGTAGTGTATAAAATGAGTACGAGTTCACTAATATGTAACAACGTTAACTTACACACTTATAACATAGACTGACTGACTGACTGACCCGTCTGGGAGGTTTGCTTTATATATATATATATATATATATATATATATATATATATATATATATATATATATCCATTATTTTAAATTAAATAAAACATAAGCCAGTAGTATGGCAAAAACTGTAGAGCGAAAATTAACATAAAAATAACCCAAATAAACAATCGAACGAAAAGAAAGAATAGATATAAATAGTAGCCCAGAAACCCTAATATAATTTCGATCTTTAAATCCAATTAACAAAAACTATAGTGGTCCTCTGTCGATATGGGTAATGATGGTCAGTCTATTTTATTTTAGTTTATTTTGATTTTGTTATTGTTTGGTAGTTCTTTTAACCCTCTTTGGGTGATATTTCACGTCTTTCGGAACTGGTACCTCTCGGGGGGGGTACCGCTAAATTAATAACTAATTGGCATTATCCTAAAATTTGTATAGTTTTTGTTAATTGGATTTAAAGATCGAAATTATATTAGGGTTTCTGGGCTACTATTTATATCTATTCTTTCTTTTCGTTCGATTGTTTATTTGGGTTATTTTTATGTTAATTTTCGCTCTACAGTTTTTGCCATACTACTGGCTTATGTTTTATTTAATTTAAAATAATGGATGTATTTCAGCTTCATATAGAGGAATTGCATGTCGCTGCCTCTAATGAATGCTTAATTATTTATTCATTTTATTATAATTTAACTTTATTTAATATAATTCAATGATAGTATATATATATATATATATATATATATATATTCTAACATGCAGGTAACAGGTAGAACCAGTACAGTTCAGGAACTTCAGGAAACTGACCACTGCAGCAAGATCCAAAAATATTACCGACTCCAGAAATTCTTAATCAGCAGTCCAACTAATACGACGAGAGAGAGAGGCCACAATGACATTAAAATGTTTTGTGAACTGAGTGTGCTAGTTAAAGACGACTTCAAAATTCCATATCGGCATTAAAAATACAAATTAAACTAGTGTTATTTCCGTATGCTGTTTTGGAAGTTTAATGCAATAATTCCGAAATAAAATATTTTTGAACACGTTTTTATGTGATTTTTCTTTTCTTATTTTGGATGCTAGATTTTTTTTTTTTTTTTTTTTTTTTTTGTTAGTTGTTGGCGCATCAGCTTCTATGTCCATATTGCACCTCCCAAAGTTTTTGCATTTTGTAAGATCCAAGCCCGAGGCGGGAATCGAACCCAATACAGGTAGGCACTTTACCTACCTGGCTAGCCCGGTCGGCTTGGATGCTAGAACGTGTGTCAAAATTTTGCACATAATTCTGTAAAAATACTCATTGTACATTTTTTTCCCCTCGGTGTGTGTGCAAAAATAATAATAATAATAATAATAATAAATAAATTATAATAATAAATAAATAAAAATAAATTATAAGTTAACGGTTTCAAAGCATAACGTGCGTGTGTTCAAGGGGGCCCACGATTTGCATGTTGTGTGGATCTCCGGTCATCAACAGGAATCGAACTCTGACCTCTCCAAAAGGGAAGTGGAGAAACACTATACTGTCATGAAGGCCTTTTCAGTGAGAAAAATACCCTCAGCCCTGAACGCATTTTAATTCTCCCCACTCGTCTTTCAACAACCGAATTGCTGAATACTAATAATCAGTTATGACTCACAGCCCGCCGTTAATACAATAAATATAAATCCAAATCAATATTGTATATAAATAATATCAACCAATGCATTAAGGCATTTAGATTTTGTAAGTTAACTAAATGAAAATTTTTAAAAGTATGAGCTTTGCTAATAAATGTTTACCCTATTCCTTGCAGGCGCTCAGCATTAATTATTCATTCTTAGTCGGCCAGATTTGTTACACTTAGGAAACGTAATTTCTTAATCTGACAGTTCATGGTGTACACGTTACGAACGTTTAATATGCATTGAAAGCATCTGCAATTTAAGCACGTTTCTAACATTCTATATAAGAGTTCTTTTAGTTCGCTGGCAAATTATTAGCTAAAATATTCAATGACTTTAATCTGTAGTCTTTTATTATTTCTTTCATAAGTTAATTAATTGAATGAAAGATATGTGCGTAAGCGGCAGACTTAAAATATTGTAGTTGTAAATAACAGAGTACAGTTTTAAAAACAGGTTCTAAAAAATTATATCGCCACATTTGTTACAAAAACGTCAAGGAGACCAGCAGACAAGATAAATTCTGAAGATGTTTGCTTTCGTACTTTATTAAAGACATGTGATGACCCTCTCACTATCTATGAATCTCCATTTATTCTCTGGACGACGGCACCTTAATTGGGTAGTTAATGAATTTCAGTAAAATTTCCAAGATAATCAGATTTCAAATTACTCAGCAATTCAAATGACTGATACCTCAGCTTTTCGTTTCAAATTAGCTTATGTGGAAAGAAAGGAATAAATTCATTCGAAATGTCATAGTAAAACGGAATAATTAAACTATCTTCCAACCAGGGCCAGCGGAAAACGGTAAGCCTAGTACAGGGGCGCCAACATCTGGGGGGCGCCAAAATTCAATTTTTTTATTATAATAATATTTAATAAAAGTATCTCAAGGGCGCCAAAATTCAATTTTTTTATTATAATAATATTTAATAAAAGTATCTCAAGGGCGCCAAATACATTTCTCTCTAGGGGCGCCAAAAATTCATGTAGCCCATACGCAAGTCTTTTCAGATGAAAAGACTTGCGTATTAAAAATTCTTTAATTTCAAGAATTTTTAAGGAATTAAAGAAAATTAACAATTCTTGGAAATGTGAGCTTTGCCAACAAGCAGGAAATGACTCGAGGAATGTCAATGACACTTCACCTAATTCACAAACTGACCCGGAGTGCATATCGCGCCGTGATTTTATACAGCTAAGTGATTCTGTTAGCGAAATTCAGACCGCAATCTCACTACTTTCTGCTGAGTTTACACGGTTAAAGGACTCGGGGCAACAGAGAACCGACAACACAGGTGCAAAACCTGATGAACTTCTAGAACAGAGGATATCTGAACCCGGTTTTTTTTTTTTTTTTTTTTGTGTTAGTTGTTGGCGCATCGGCTTCTGTAGCCATAATGCACCTCCCAAAGTTTTTGCATTTTTTTTACTGTGATCAAGCCCGAGGCGGGATTCGAACCCGCGACCTTTGGGCTGCCAGGCAAGCACTTTACCCACCTGGCTAGCCCGGTCGACTGAACCCGGTATGACAAGTTCAGAAACCACGGACGCAGTTGTTGAGAATACCGAACGGTTGATGTCTAAAATTAATCAGCTAGAAAATGAATCAATAAACTTCAGGGCACCCTCATCACAAGCTATAGCGAAAATAGATCATGGTAATGAAATCTTAAAACACAACTGACAGAGATACAAGATGACATCACAGTGCTACACAAAGAAAACAAGGAGATGAAATTTGATATACTTGATATCTACAATAAGACTGAACAGAGTAAACTAGCAGATTCGAGTAAACTCACTAACCTTCTGAACTCAGACGATCTTCTTAAATTATATAAAAATTACCCAAGGCCATTACAGTATGTCTGCCCCGAATGTAGCAAAAAATCAAGCTCCAGGTAGGAACGAACCCGAAAAACAGCCAAACACTGGACATCGTCGAGCGCCATCTCCTCGCTCTAGCCAGTTTCTAAAAACAGAGAGGAAAGGGCAAAAACCACCCACAAAAGCCCATCATTCACGCACGCTCAAGACGGACCTGAAAAGGGCAACCGATGTAAATCCCCACTCAATGAAAGGGAGGTTTCCACAATTACAGAAGCAGTATCCACTAACAGCCAGTGGCAATGCATGTAGAAACTTTCTTATACGCAATAACGGATTCTCTACCTCTGTGCCAAAGACGCAAAAGTCATCATTATTTACACCTTCATACCAAACTTCTCACACATCTCGCAATGCCTGTCCTGTCATACCTCACTCGGACTTCTCATCTTTACAAGGCCTGGGATCAGTGTCGGAGCGAATTCAATATTCGAACCAGTGGATTCTTCCCCACTACAATTTCCACTCTCAGTTCATCCCACTGCAAATCCGTCCTATTGCATGCAACCAGAGGAAAGTACACGTATGACCTTCAGAGTGAACCAACGAACAAGTCCAGCTTCACATGAATGGCTTCGGAATGGTACATCGACCAACTCCAAACTGCAGCCTTCCCACACTCCTCCCAAACAGCAGAAGTACAGACATTCTAGTGGGCTTTTCATATCCAGTTCAGCCTCAAATACTAAGCCAAATCATGTGGCTGAGTTTCTATGTTGTTGTTGTTGTTTGGTTTTTAGGAGCATTTGCAACTAAAGCTATATTGTTCCAGGGATATGCACTGGTCATTCCCTGACCTTTCTGCATCCTCCGTATTTGGTGGTCACGGGCTCGAACTCCGGTCTAATCAAGAAGCATGTGCTAAGCACTGCTGCTACTGCCCACCTGGCTACGGAGGCGGCGAATTTCTGTGGGATGGACTAAACCTCCGACTAAAGGTGCAGCGACTTCACACCAGGAACCCCCACTACACACTTTTCAGGGTTGAATGCGTACAGGTTGAACACCTGTACGCATTAATTGAAACTGAATCTATCTGGCCTATCGGCACCATTATTAGACCCTTCTATAATAGGAGAACCAGTCACCTTCCCCAACCTCCACCTCTGCACCAAAACCAAGTTTGCAACACCACCAACAGCTGACTCGATTCATTCCCGGACAACTTCCAACGACCTCAGCAGTGTTCCTTTCATACCACTGCTCTGCCAAGTCCCACAGTTAACGCTCCACCCTGCAATAATAAGAGTATCCTGAGTCCCCTATGTGATGGTCCTCATAAAATACCGGTTCACCTTACGTTAGGAAGTCGTGCCGTTCGCTCATGAATATGCCAACTCAAAATATCAGATCCATTAGGAACGAACTAGATTTCGGAGAACAGATCCTCTCTCAGGCCGCTGACGTGGTCTGCCTCGCAGAAACGTGGCTTCAACCTAATCAAGACACTCTTCTGCTCAGCTATTGCTGGTTACCACATGCTGTCTGCCTCCAGGGAGCAATATAGAGGCGGTGCAGTAGCCATACTGTATAACACCTTCCCATTCTCATATGAGCATTCGACCTCAACTACAACTCAAGCTTTCGAAGTGATTATTGTCTGGCTACGTTTCCACTCCAGCCACATTGATATCGCTTCCGTGTATATTCCCCCAGGGCCTACAATTGAAATTATTGAAGATCTGAGGAACTGTCTCTTAAACCATCTTCGTCCGTCTGCACAACACCTTGTTTTGTGGTGATTTTAGCCTGCCTCCAAACTGCCATCACCTCTTTATCAGGCTCTGTGAGTTCTTCAAATCCATCAACATGACATGGGTCAATGAGAACCCCACTAGGGGATTGAACCTACTGGATCTCGCTTTTTATTCAACACCATGCACAGCTGAGGATGATCCCGTCGCATTCTTCCTGTCTGATCACCAGACAGGAAGAATGCGACGGTACCTCCAATGACCATGCCTTGGCATGGTCATTGGAGGTACCAAACTTCAACATCCCTGACAACAAAATAGTCAAATACGTTACAGCAGCTAAATACCTTAATCGTCAACTCTGTGTAGAAGCAGCATCCTGCATTCCTTGGGATGTTCTCATTGACTGTGACCTCAGCCTAGCAGTGACACTCATGTCCAACTGGATTGAATCGGTCACCGACTATGTTGCCACCAAACGAGTAACAGTGGCTCCCCATTACAGATCGTGGTGGACTGCTGACCTCATCAAGGCCCACTTTAATCGGAAGAACGTTGCTGCAATACAAGCAAATCTTGATAGCACTCTTAGGAAAGGAAAGGCATTCTATGCTGCCTCACATGGTGGATTCAATCAAATTCTTTATCCTCAAGAATGGTTCAAATACATCACCAGGTTTTCAAATTCAACCACACTCCCATCTACAGCTGTCCAGCCTGACTATTAAAACCCTCCATGTCCTAGGGACTATCCAAATCGGGAAACAGCTGATTCGTGCCATCAATTCCCTTCCCACAACAGCCACTGTTGGGGAGATTGGAATTGCACAATTTATGGTCAAATGCTTAAGCACATTCATCATAGACGCTCTTCTCTCGATCTACAACAGATACTTCACTGAGCATTATTTCCCACCCCAATGGAACAAGTACAGTGCACCGCATCCCTAAAAACCAATTTGCCACAAACGTCAGCCAGTTCAGACCCATGTCAGTTGCCTCTAGTCTGTTAAAAACTGTCGAAAAGGCATTGCTAACCACAATTTCTCACCAAATCCTCCAGACGAAACCACAATCGACTATGCCATCCCAGGAAAATCATCACTCACTAACTTGGCAGCCACCACAGAACGCATCCTCTCAGCATTCCAACAAAGAGCTGAGCTGGCAACCATATATCTCGACATAAGCGCAGCCTTTGATGCCGTGTCGACTCCAGCCTTGCCCCTTCTACTTAAGAAATTTCATATTCGAGGTGATATGCTGTGCTTTTTCGAATGTCTGCTATGTCACAGAATATTTATCTCCATCCGGAACAACATGCCCTATCGTGTGACATTACTGCTGGAGTACCACGGGGGGGGGGTCCTATCTGGTGTCCTGTTCACGGCTATCATCGTGCCCATTATTGCCTCCATGAACGGTCTCTTATACTATGCTGACGACCTCAAACTGCTGATGCAAATTAACCATGGCGACAACCCCATTCAGCTCAGCAACAGGATTGTAACCATGGCGACAACCCCATTCAGCTCAGCAACAGGATCAATTCCCAACTTAAGGATCTTGAATTGTACCTGGCAAGCTTCAATCTAAAAATCAACCCACAGAAGTTTGCTCAGGTTATATTCTCCCTTAAATCCGTGCCAACACTATTCAACGTGTCACTCGAAGAGGTACAAATACCAAACGTACCCTTCCACACAGACCTTGGCGTTCTGTTTGATCAAAAGATGTCCTTTGTCAACCAGATCAACAAAATCAGTACCAAATTTTCTCGGCTATGTGGATCTCAAAGCAGCAGCTGCTATACGTCCGACATCCTCTCACTGTTAAAAAGTTCATCACCTCCACGATCTATCGCACCATTCTCTATGGTGCAAAAATATGGGTCTCAGCCGCACCTACAAACCTTAAGCGGGTATACACCACTGAATACTGGTTATTGAAATGGGCCAATAACAGTTTCGTCTACCTCCAGCTACCACAACCACCATGAAAAGCACTCGACAACCCGAAGATGAAGTTCCTGATTGTGGAAAAGAGGCTGGTCTTCACAGCCAAAATCATCAAAGGCCAGATATCATCTCCAGATATTTGGAACACTTGCTCTTGGAGGATCTCACAGCCAAGGCTAAGATTGGCAGCTGCACTTGTGGCTCACCACAACAGGCTTGCACTCACTGAGAGGTTTCTCCCCAGGCAGATGCTCGTTGCCCTGAACTGTGTGGACACTGACATTCACAGGCTAATAAGTAACAAGCAGGATAGACACAACTTTATCAAAGCCCTTGAACCCCTACCTACTAAAAGAGGATCACTATGCTCCCATCCCCATGTTCAAATCTGTCATCACTGGAGCCTTGCCGAATCATTGTCAAGTTGTATTCTATTTTTCTGTAATTGTGTTCGGCTCCGTGTTTTTATGCTGTATTTTATTTTTATTTCTTTTTGCATTTGTAATCTGTATTTTGTAGCCTTTTGTATTGATATGCTGTACTTTATTCGGCTTTTCTCTAACTGCTATATGTGAACCCCTGGCGCTCGTCACCATTACGGGATATTGTGCTGCAACTCTACTTCACAATAAAGATTTATTTATTTAAATAACTATTTATAGTTATATTATTTAAAATTACAACTGGTTTAAGGAATCCAGTTATTAACCTTAAGAACTAAAATAATGTGAACACGCTACTTGCCATTCCAGAAAGTTCTTCGACCAATACGAAGTATGGCACAGATAGGCTAAATTGTTAACAGTACTAATAGTTGGGTGCTTAATAAGTACTACTTACAATTAGAATACGAGCAGCAATACTTTCATGCATCTTCAATGACTCATGTAAGCTTAAACGAACGAGTTAATGCAAATACATCATTTTTGTACCTAGTGAATCCTGAAGTAGGTAAATTGGAATCCTTTTAGTTATACCTCATATTGTGAAAACCTTCACAACGAGTTGCCATGACATTGAACTACCTCGAATAAGTAAGTCTTCACCAATGGAGAAGACTAATGTTACTTATTCTCGGCAGATGCCACCACCCAGATGGCACCATTTGCAAAAGGATATGGGATAAAAACTGTGTTATCCACATCTCTGCCCCTATTAGACTTAGGAAAGCAAAAAGTTTGAGGAAAGTGATAGTAGGAGAGGAAGAAGTAATGCCGTCGAAAGAGGAAACGAGTAGTTACTTCTCACACTCACTCTACTAGATCACTCACATAAAGAATAGGTAATAAGTCTTCCCTAATGTGGAAAAGCATTGCCTATTCGAGGGATTTATGAGTGATCTAGTTGAGTGAGTGTGAGAAGTAACTGCCGTCTTTCAATGGCATTTCTTCCTCTCCTACCAGAGGTGGACTGGTAGTAAGACTTACCGGGGAAACCCCAGTGGGCCGAAGCCAGTGTAATTTTCAATATTACACTCGACCTCCAATACATTCTGTTTGTTGACTAATATATGAAAACTAAATGAAAAAAAATTATAATAAAAAAAGTACATTGTTAAGAAAATCATAATAAGAGTAGATAATTACTGTAGTTATCTGTAACCCCCAGCTCAACACAAACTTCCTCAGAATATGGCCATAAACACTAGTATGAAGCCACTACATGTTTTCCTCAGTAAGAATTTTGACCCAGTCCGTCTCTGTCTCTTACTGTGACTTTTCTCTGCCTTTTTGCTTTCCTAAGTCTAATAAGGAGAGAGATGTGGATAACACAGTTTTTATTCCATACCCTTTTGCAAACGGTGCCATCTGGATAGTGGCATCCGGTTAACAGAGGTTTCCGGGGCAAACAATATGCACTGCTCTATCTGCTTTTATGTGTACATAACCTTTCAGTGTCAAGGAGGAGATAGATTATGTTACCAAAAGTATAGAGACATTAAATGAAAAGATAAAAGTGGTTAACATATCAGATTCTAATATGGTATTCAGCCTCAAGAAATATGCTATTCTAACACTTCATACACCACAATAAATAATATTAATAAACTAGAATCAGTTTACAAACCCATTACCAATTGTTTGTTTTGACTCATGAATGTGAACAAGGGCTTGGTAAAGAGTTTGTAAAGTGACATTCATTTATTAAAATTATGTACTGTGGTATAAAAAATGCCAGCATTTTTTCTTTCTTGATGTACAACACCTGTAAATGAAATATCTCATTTAAATACACGATTACAGCTAAAGTATTCATTTTTTTGGCCTGTATTCATCAGGCATTCTTCTTGGAACATTTTCCCCACTGATTTACAATGCGTATTGACAGAACTATTTCACCATTACTCTATAACAATAGCTTTGAATTGAGCAAGTGATACCAAAAGGGCAGTCAATAAGTATCATGTTACTCTTAATCTCCCAAAACCAATCTGCCACACACACCAAGCTGTGTGCTTAGGGGGTGCCATAGGATTAGTATCAGCCAAATGAAGCCACAGGCTTTTCTGGCAGCATCTCAATGATGTCCATTTCCACTTACAGTTTGACAGACCCCATGTACTTTTCCTGACAGAATCTCAGTTATCAGTTGATTCAACTACTGCTCATCTCAGCTGCCCAAATTATAAGCTGTATGATTCTTTTCGCCTCAAAGGTGGTACTTTTGCATATGTTCGTTCCAATATTCCGTCAGACACTTGGTAATTTGGAATCTCCTCTTTTCGATCTTCTCTGACTTAAAATCTCTCTACCTCATTCTGTCAAATTCATCTGTTGTCTCTACCGTTCTCCCAGCTCCACTAATCACTTGGAGCTCTTTGACTTCCTCTCTTTGCAACTTTCCCAACAGCGGAGTAATTTTTCTTGGTGATTTTAATGTTCACAACTCCAGCTGGCTTCCGTTTTCTAGTCACACCAACCCAGCTGGTTGAGATGCTGAGGCTTTTGCAATTAATAATGACCCCGCACAGATTGTTCATTTACCTACAAGAATACTGGACAATCGTAACCATACCAATACGCTTGATCTTTTTCTCACAAACAACCCTTTTAAGTACACGGGCGAAGTGAGTAGTCATTTCGGCAACTCAGATCACAACTTGGTCATTGTCTCTTCTACGATAAAGCCTTTATCTCATGGCCATTCCCAACCTCATGTTGTTTGTCATTACAAGAATACAAAATCGGATGACCTTGCGAGATTTCTTTTCTTCTTTTCCTTGGTCGGATTACTGTTTCAAAACTTCTGATGTCAACGTTTGCTCAGATCGCGTCAGCGAAACTATTCTTGTAGGAATGGAATCCTTTATTCAACACTCCACTTTAAAATCCCATCCTTTATCTAAATCTTTGTTTTCCAATAAATGTGCTAAAGCTGTTCAAGAGAAGAATGTTGCATATTGTAATTGGATTGTTTCCAATTTTTCAGTTTCATGTTCTGCCTACATCAAAGCTCGCAACAATTGCAAACCAGTTATTAATCAGTTCAAGCTAGGTTTTGAACAGGCTAAGAATAGAAAAATTGCTTCTTGCCCTAATGGTAGCCGAGCATTCTGGTCTCTTGTCAAAGCTATTGGCCGCAACTTTTGCAAATCTCTGCTCCCAACTCTGTTAAAACCAGATGTTTCTACTGTCACTTCAGCCAAGGATAAAGCTGACCTGCTAGCATCCCATTTTAATTTCAACTCATGTATTAATGATCTTGGCAAAACACCTCCCACTATTCGCGGCAGGCTCCATTCAATGCCTACTGTGGTCTACCGTCGAAAGGATGTCAGAAGCATTTTTACGAAACTTGATGCTAATAAATCTCCATGTCCTGCTGGTGCTTTATACACTTGTTCCCAAAACCTGTGCTCCTGAACTTAATCCTGTTCTTTGCCACCTTTTTTCACTTTCTTATTCCAAAGGTGTTTTTCCTTCTGCTTGGAAATTTGCTCATATCCAGACAGTTTCTAAAAAGGGTGACAAATCCCCAATTAACTGCGAAGTATTAAACTATCTAGAAACCTTCCGTCTGATCAACGACTGTCAGTGTGGATTCCGTCAGTGTCGATCCATTGGTGATATTCTGGCTTATGTTACCCATTTAAGGACAAATTCAATGGAAATGTCCAGTGAACCAGAAGCAGTTGCTCTTGACATCTTAAAAGCTTTCGATCACGTTTGGCATACAGGTCTGCTAAACAAGCTTCCATCTCTCGGTCTCCCAACTGTTTTTTTGTAATTGGTTTTCCACTTTTCCCTCTGACCGCTCAATGAGGGAGATGGTAGATGGCTCTCTGTCTTCTAACTTCTCCACTAATGCTGGTGTCCCCCCAAGGTTCAGTTCTTTCCCCCACTCTCTTCCTCTTGTATATTGATGACCTTCTTCCATTGATCGGAAATCCTATCCATAGTTTTGCTGATGGTAGCACTTGCATTCCACTTTCCAGTTTGAGAAACATTGCCCTGCTCAATCAGCTTCAACTTCTTGAATATCTGCTACCAATTCCTTAAATGCCGATATCCGGGTAATTCTCCAGTGGGGCAAAGACAACTCAGTCTTGTCTTATATATCGCTAAAGGGATTTTTCTGCTCCTATGCTTATCTTTGGTGACACTCCGATTTCTAAGCATGATGATATATCTCTTTTGGGGCTTACCCTGACTTATAACCTCTCTTGGCACAAGCACATTAGAAACATTGCTTCTTCTGCATCTAAAAAAATTTGCTTTTCTGTTTCGCTCTCGGCGTTACCTTTCTTCCAAACATCTGTTCACTCTGTACAAATCGCAAATCCGTCCTACCGTGGAATATTGTTGCCACATCTGGGGTGGTGCCTCCAAAACCTCCCTCAGGCTTCTAGATTCCATTCAGAAGGAGGGCAGTTAGGTAAATTAATGACTTATCTCTAACAGACTCTCCACTCTCTGTCACACAGATGTACTGTGTCTGCTGTATGCCTTTTCTACAGATATTTCCATGGACACTGTTCTTCTGAATTGGCTGCTATAATTCCCACTCTCTCTTTCAAAACAGTCTGAACATGTGCCACCGCCAGCGAACATCCATTTACTGACCAACTTCAAACTCAGAACCAACTTTTCATCTTCCTCGTTTATTCATTCAACTGCCATTTTCTGGAACAACCTTCCTTCATACATATTTCCTGAAAATTCCAGTCTACAGAATTTCAAGTCTAATATTAACAAATATCTTCTTTTATCTTCTCAACCTCCAACCCATGCACGGTACTAAGTACTATAGGTTCTAACACCTCTCGTGTTTAGGGTTTTCATAAAAAAAAAAATAGCCAAAAGAAATAAATAACAACACACAATAAAAATATGAAAAATAGAAAATATAAAAACTGCCTTATGTGTTTCTTTCCTTATTATTATTAGTCATATAGTGCAAGGAAGCCATTGATGCACCAGCAAAAAAAAAAATAAAAATTTTCTGAATTACACACACACACACACAGAGAGAGAGAGAGAGAGAGAGAGAGAGAGAGAGAGAGAGAGAGAGAGAGAGAGAGAGAGAGAGAGAGAGAATCACCAAGAAAAAGAAGAATGATGATATCCAGCTGGGGACTCTGCGTGTGCCAGTCCCCCAGATGTGAGCCTCTGGGGTTAAATATTTAGGTGAACTCAGAATTTACTTAAGCTACTCTGAGAGGTAGCTCGTTCCAGCAATTAACTTGCTAGCTAAAACTTCCTGCAAGAATCCAGTTCAAATCTCTTCCTGTAATCATTTATAACTAAAAACTGTGCCTTCATTCATTTTACAACCCCTCTCTCAGAGCATCACAGAACTCAACAGGTCCCCCTCAATGTGTTAGTTGTGAAGCTCTGCAGCCCACATATCAGAAGATTTTTCTCATATGGGAACTTTTTATAGTCTCACCAAGTGGGTTGCCCACCTTTGAACCCTCTCAAGAAGTTTGATCTATCCCCCCCCACCTTTAAATGCAGTCTTCATATTTGGACACAGTACCCTAAGTGTGGTCTTTTAAATGCCTTATAGAGTGAGATTATGACCTCCCAAACAGTTACCTGTTGCAACATGATACACTTTCCTCAAGGTACCACCCAGAAAACCATTGGGATATATTTTTGCAGGTGGCACCTTGCAGAAGTAAGTAACAGCCTGTAAGTAACCACAGTATCTCCTTAAGAGGACTGGAGATATCGTGGTTACTTATAGACCAGGTGGGACATTGCTCCTGACAAAACGGGAAAAATGTAACATGCAACTTTGCCACTAGAGGACTAATATCGTTTTTATTTATCAAGACTGTACACATATTGGCCTTTCAAAATGTTCAATGTGTTCATCCAGCTGATGTTTAACAGTAAGAAGTTTAACAGTAAATGCAGAAGTAAGAATGGCATGGATATTTAGGATACTCGCTGAATCATGTCACAAGAGAAGGAATAAAATTCACAATGAATGTGAGATTTCAAAGAAACCGGGTTATGGCTGTCATATTATGCTGTATTCACTCTTACATTCCTAGAATGGTCTACACAATTCTGGACTCACGACATTCCATTCTTCTAACACTATAATGCTGCATTATCCAGCAGGAAGAATAATTCATAGAATGATACAATGCAGCCTGAATGGATGTGCATGGTTGGAAACCATTTTCAAATAACCCGTGGCACTCAAGTATTGTTCCACTGGTATAATGGAAGGAGACAGCGAGGGATGTAAGCAAACCCTTAGGCATAATTATCACAGCATCCTTAGATTCACGGGAGATCCCCATTGACTGGAGATGTGCAAAAGTAGCTCGAATTCACAAAGGTGAATTGGAGATACTTTTGGATATACCTAATACTTTTGGATTTGGATACTTTTAGATATACACAAATACTTTTGGATTTGTGTCACCCTTTGGTTCAAAGGGTGACACAAATAATTATAGACCTGTTAGTTTCACTTCTATTTAAGGGGAAATAATGGAGTCACTGGTTAAAGAAGCATTGCAGGATCATCTAGACAAGAATATTTGCTGATGCTATCAAGGCAATGTTAGGTGGGTTGGAAAACTGCTAGCTTGGGGGATTCACAGATTAATAGATTAACAATAGCTGCAGGCAGAGGTAGAAGTGATTCTTGCACTGCTTCTATTGGAATGGCACCAGACCAGAAAGCAAGTTGCTAGGGATTTCAGGAACTGCTGAGAGTCACGAAACAAGTAAACACATGGGCTGTGTTAGATTTTTTTTTTTTTTTTTTTTTTTATGAAAACCCCAAACACAAGAGGTATTAGAACCTATAGTACTTAGTATTGTGCTTGGGATGGAGGTTGAGAAGACGAAAGAAGATATTTGTTGACATTAGACTTGAACTTCTGTAGACTATAATTTTCAGGAAATACGTATGAAGGAAGGTTGTTCCAGAAAATGGCAGTTGAAAGAATAAACGAAGAAGAGGAAAAGTTGGTTCTGTAAATTTGAAGTTGGACAGTAAATGGATGTTGGCTGGTGGCGGCACGTGTTTGGACTGTTTTGAAAGAGAGAGTGGGAATTATAGAAGCCGATTCAGAAGAACAGTACACATGGAAGTATCTGTAGAAAAGACATGCAGCAGAAACAGTACCTCTATGAGACAGTGAGTGGAGAGATGAGTCATTAATTAACCTAACTGCCCACTTCTGAATGGAATTTATAAGTCTGAGAGAGATTTTGGGGCACCGCCCGAGATGTGGGAACAATATTCCATGGTAGGGTGAATTTGCGATTTGCACAGAGTGAACAGCTGTTTGGAAGAAAAGTAACGCCGAGAGCGAAAGAGAAAACCAAGTTATTTAGATGCAGAGGAAGCAATATTTCTAATGTGCTTGTGCCAAGAGAGACTAGAAGTCAGGGTAAGCCCCAAAAGAGATATATCATCATGCTTAAAAATCGGAGTGTCACAAAAGATAAGCATAGGAGCAGAAGAATTCTTTTTGAAAGATATAAGACAACACTCAGTTTTAGAAGGATTGAAATCAACTAAGTTGTCTTTGCCCCACTGGAGAATTAACTGGAGATCGGCATTTAAGGAATTGGTAGCAGATATTCGAGAAGTTGAAGCTGTGATTGGGCAGGGCAAGGTTTCTCAAAACGGAAAGTGGAATGCAATGTGCTATCATCGGCAAAACTATGGATATGATTTCCAATCAATGGAAGAAGGTCATTAATATACAAGAGGAAAAGAGTGGGGGAAAGAACTGAACCTTGGGGACACGTGCTATAGTGGAAAAGTTAGAAGACAGAGAGCCATCTACCATCACCCTCAGTGAGCGATCAGAGAGAAAACTGGATAACCAATTACCAAAAACAGTTGGCAAACCATAAGATGGAAGCTTGTTTAGAAGATCTTTATGTCAAACATGATCAAAAACCTTTGAGATGTCAAGAGCAACTGCTTGCATTTCACCAAACTTTTCCATTGAATTTGTCCATAGATGCGTAACATAAGCCAGAATATCACCAGTGGATCGACACTGACAGACTAAGAGTGACTAAGAGTAAAAACAGGTGCACATATACTTGCATACACTAATTTTAGGAGTATAGTAAATAAATTTGATGAATTTGAAGCACTGGTCAAGACTTCAAAACGAATATCGTTTGGATATCAGATACATGGTGTCACACAGATATAAGGAATGCAGAATTGAAATTTGGGGAGTACAATGTGTACAGAAAAGATAGACAGGATAGGAGGGAAAGAGGCGTTATGCTGTTAGTTAAAAAACACAAAATCTAAGGAAGTGTATCCAGTTGACATAGATGGCCAGAGCTATGTTGAGTCAATGTGGTGTGACATAAGCACTGGGAAAGCAAAAAAAAAATGAAGGTAGGAGTTTGTTTTAGGCCTAATGACTCTGATGAGTACAATGAACAATTATACAGAGAAATAGAGTAGGCCAGAAAATCAGAATGTCTTATAATGGGAGATTTTAACTTCCCAGATAGTAACTGGAACTTGTGAGCTGGTTACTCACACACTAGCAAAGCATTTGTGGATTTATTGGATGATTGTTTTCTAAAGCAGCATGTTAGAGAGGCAACCAGAGGGAGTAACACTCTTGATCTGATTATCAGCAATGATTATTCATGTATTAGGAATTCACAGATAAAGGAGCCAATAGGTGGCAGTGATCACAGCATACTGATGTGGAATTTATTTAAAGATGTAACTACCATCAGGGGTAAAAGGAAGTGTTTTTAATTTTGTAAAGGTGACTACAGTGGTCTCAGAGATTTTTTAAATTCTATACAGTGGTGTCAACTGATGATGTTACCAACAGCAAATTCTAGGCTTTTTGTTCCAACTAAGAATTACTGTTCTAGATTTAGGCCCAAATCAAGGGCAAATGAGCTAATGAGACTTGTGGCAAATAATAAAAATGCATAGGATGCATATAAATTATCAGGTGACACAGAAACCTATGTTAGATACAAGTTAGTCTATAAATCAAGTCATAAAGGAGGTCAAGCAAGCGAAGGCTGATTATGAGATATCTTTGGCAAAGAATGCAAAGAAAAACAGCAACGACTTCTTTACTTATATAAACTCTAAAAGGAAGGGGATGAATCAGATCAGTTCACTTGATATCAATGGTTTGACTGTAGTTGATCATTCTCAGATAACTGCCAAATTAAATGAGTATTTTGCATCTACATTCACTCATGAGGAGTTATTCAAGGACAAGAAGGGCTGATGTTTATCAAACTCTAACAGGGAGTTAAATTATTTTGTAATAACTGAGAGTAAAGTGGAGGAGAAATTATTGAAGTTAAACATAAGAACGGCACCTGGGGTGGATTGGATCTATCCAGTTATATTAAAGGAGGCAGCAAAGGAAGTAAGCAAACCCTTAGCCATAATTATGAGAGCATCCTTGGACTTAGGGGAAGTTCCCATGGACTGGATATGTGCCAATGCATCTCCAATTCAGAAAGGGGAATCAAAGGGTGACACAAGTAAACTTACAGACTTGTTAAGCTGACTTTTGTTCCAGGGAAAATAAGGGAGTCCCTAGTTAAAGAAGCATTGCAGAATCATGACACTGCATGGGTTTGTTAAGGGGAAGTCTTGTCTGACCAGTTTGATTGGATACTATGATGTGGGCTATCTACTGCATTCTGGATCATCTTCACTCCTTTCAATGAAACAGAAGGAGAGTTAGCCCTGTTTGGAAGAAATGAAGTGAACAGTAAGAGACAAAGGTGAAGCTCACCGAACAAAACTTTTGACCTATTGTTTATTAGTTTTTGTCCTCTGAGATGACTTATGGCTCTAATATTACACGGGCATTCCAAGTAGGTAGGTGGAATACACAGAGAAATAATGACTTTTTTATAAATTACACTTTTCTACGTAAACTTTTAAAATTTTTTTTAAAATAAGAATATACAGTGCTATACCAATAAGCATGTTATGATCAATCTGAACATAACACATTTGTCTGAATTGTACCTTTAAAAAGGTTACAAAATGCTATTTTAATACATTCATTATTGATTAAAATCAATAATTGACAAATTTTATTAGAAAAATTGGATGGAGTTTTTGTCTTCTTTATGCTCATAGTGCTTTAGATCATACAAATTTAGATTTGAAAAGTCTATAGTCTCAAAACAGGAACCACCAACTTTTGTGCAAACAGTGGCTCCAGATTGTTTTATCAAATTTATGGAATATATCTGGTTCGGGAAGGCAGTTGCAGGTGGGAGATAATATTCAACCCCCCCCAGCTTGAAATGTTATCCATGAAATACTGAAATTGACTGAGATGTCATTACTTGACACATCTCAATCACATTCAGAAAACTGCTCCATTTCTGATAGGTGATCTAGAGGTTGTTGTAGCATATACACAAAATTTGATCTCACTTGTTTTATGAGTAACACAGAATGGGAACACATACTTTCACAGAATAACAAAAGGAAATTAGCAAAATTATACTACATCTGCACTTAAAAATGTTTACTTTCGCTAACTGCAGACATGTGAGAATTATATTTTCGCTGTGCACAAAGCAATATAATCTTAAAACTACATTTTTTAAAGGTACAATTCATACAAATTTGTTATTTTCAAATTGACCACAGCCATGACTATAGGTAAGACAAAGTATGTTTTTTATTATTTAAAAAAAGAAAACAAGTATGTGTAGAAAAATGGAATTTAGAAAAAGTTATGATTCCTCCACATATATTAGAAAATTATAATTTTTATTTTAAAAGTTACATAACTTAAAAACAGTCAGATGTTGCAGTTCTACTATTAAGCCTACTTTAACATATGAAGAGGAGAACAGGAAAAGAAACAAAGGAATTAATTAAAACTTAGAATCTACAGGAACAAGATTTTACGAAAAATAAACAGAACTAACAGATGGAATCAAGAGCAAGGCAATATAATGCAGAAATATAAAAAAATTTGACACAACAAACATCCAGTCAAAGATAAGTGAAGCAAATTTAAGATATTACATTCAAGTAGAATAGATGGGAGAAAAGATAATACTTAAACAAATATTGGAAATAAAAAATGAATAGTAGTAGATCTAGAAGCTGGTCAAAAGGAAGGTGTATCAATGGTGCCAAGCAAGCAAGGATTAAAAAAAAAGGGGCCTTTTCTCGGCCAGGGATAAAGATCTAACAAGAAATAAGACAGCATGGATGAAAATAGTGAATGGAAAGCTGAACATCCAGAAGCAATGATCTGTACTATCATAATGAACTGTACACTCTGGGGAAAAAAATTTGAATGATGATGGTTGCTAATGGACCCTAAAATTCTGTGAACAATCCACAGACCCTACAATACTTACAACATTCTGATTATGAAATGATCAAATTATCTTAATTAGCATTAGTTGAGGCATATGATGCAAGGAAGCAAGCTTACACAGCAACAGCCAAAAAAAAAAAAAAAAAAAAAAAAAAACTTTCCATTTCACCCATTCAGTCACTCCAAATGTTTGTCTAATTCAGCCTTAACTTTATTTAAGCTATCAACTTCCACAACAACAGATGGAAATCTGTTCCAGCGATCAACTACCCGCTGACTAAAGGTAAACTTCCACACATCTATTCTACAAGTGTCTTTCCTCAATTTTAATCTATGCCCCCTCAGATTCTTAATCTAAGCAAGCAGAAGAATCCCATCAGCATTGAGCTTGCTCAAACCATTCAAGGCCTCATACACCTCAATCAGATCACCTCGCAGGTGCTTAGTCTCCAGACACTACAACTTGCACAACTTAAGCCTTTCTTGGTAAAAGGGGCCCTTCGCACTCCTCACCAATCTTGTTGCCCTTCTCTCTACTTGCTCAAGCAAATCTGCATCCTTCCTAAAATTTGGCCTCCAGACATGTATGCAGTACTCAAGGTGTGGCCTGACCATTGCCTTACACAAGGGGATAATCACCTCCTTATCCCTACTAGAAAAATTCCTGTACATCATTGACAAGACACCATGAGCTACTCTTGCAGACAGTCTGCACTGCTCGGAAAACTTCATAACTGACTGCACAATTACCCCCAAGTCCTTTTTGTTCTCTACCACTCTCAGTGTAATACCACACAGCTGATACGTTACTCTGGGGTTACTGCTACCCATATGCAGCACTTTGCATTTGTCAATGTTAAACTTCAGTTGCCACCTCTCAGCCCATCTGTCTAACTTTTCTAGATCCTGTTGCAGTAGCATACCATCTTTACTGTCATTAGCAACCCTGCCAACCTTTGTACCATAACTTAAAAACTTGAACATTAAGCCTGACATACCTTCATCGATATCATTTGATACACACAACAACAATGGGCCCAGCACCGAACCCTGGGGAATCTGCTAATAACGTTAGTCCATGTAGAGTAGTGTAAATTTGTTACCACTCTCTGCCGTCTCCCACTCAACCATCCCTTTATCCATTGCAGTAAATTGCCCTTAATGTCATACTACTCCAATCTGTAGAGCAGTCTTCAGTGTGTAACAGTATCAAAAACCTTACTGAAATCCAAGTACATGATATCAAAATTATTTTTTCATCCAATGAATTCTGAAGATTTACCAAAAAACAGTAAGAAAGCAAGATTTAATAACTAAAAAAAGAAGATAGCAAACAAAGTGGTGGGGTTCAAGTAGTATTAAAGTAGCAGTAATCAATGTTCCAGTTTTCTGTATATTATGCTTGCTACTAAGGCAATATCTAGTGAAATCTCTACAACTGTAAAGATTTTAGATTGCTAGAGATCAGGAAGATATCTGAAACTTTCTTTCATCAAAGAATTGGGTTGGATTATGACAGATAGGCTACATTTTTGTAAAATGCATCATTACATAATTTTTGTAAGCAGCATAAACCTATGTTAATTTTTCAAGATGAAAAATCTGGGTTATAACTCCACTAGCGGGGTATTTAAATTAAACAGTGTTCCTTTCATCACTGAGAAAAATAAATTTTGAGAGAGAGAGAGAGAGAGACCTTTCTTCATAAGTGCACCCTCTTGTTCCCTGTTCCCTCTCACTAATCTTGTTGCTCTTCTTTCAACAGATCCACTCCTTCCGCAAATGAAGTTTCCAGACCTGTATGCAGTACACAAGATGTAACCTAAGTATTGTGGTATACAACGGGGTAATCACTTCCTTATCTCTCTACTGGCAAAATTCATGTTACCATTGACAAACCCACCATAAGCTGTCCTTCAAGCCTGTCTGTACTGCTCAGAGAACTTCATATCTGACTGCGCAATTATCCCCAATTCTTTTTCATTCTCCACTACCCTGAGCATGGTACCACACAGCTATTATGTTAATCTGGGATTACTGATACCCACTAATCTTCATACTGTCATTAATCTTCATATCATCTGCAAACTTAGACATCAGGCCTGTTAATGCCTTCATCAATCTCTCTCTCTCTTCTTCTTCTACTCAACGATCCCTTTATCCACAAGAGCAGCTTGCCCTTAATGTCACACTGCTGCAATAAAAACAAAATAAAAACAAAATAAAAATAATTTTTGAAATCTAAGTATATGATGTTAAAATTAATTTTTCATCCAATTTCTTTGTTACTGTTTCACAGTATCTAATCTGGCTAGTTAGACAAGACTGCCCCTTAGCATATCCATTACTTCTTTAACCAGTGACTCCATTATTTTCCCCCTGGAACAACAGAAGTGAAGCTAACAGGTGTGTAATTACTCATGTCACTCTTTGATCCCCTTTTGTGAATTGGGGATACACTTGCATATCTCCAGTCCACAAGGACCTCTATTAATCCAAGGATGCTTTCATAAATATGTTTAAAGATTTGATTACTTCTTCTGCTGCCTCCATAATATAATTGGATATATCCAGTGCACCCCAGATGCCTTTATTAGGTTTAGCTTCAACAATTTCTCTTCCACTTTCCTCTCAGTTATAAAAAAAAAATCACATTTTATGTACTTCTAGAATCCCCATCCCTAAAAATTGCATCACATTTGAATATAGATGCAAAATATATTCAGTTTGTCAGCAACCTGAGAAGGATCATGAAGAATTAAACTATCCATATCTAGCGGACCAATGTAATTATTTTTCCTTCTAGTGTTTATATAAGTAAAGAAGTCTTTGCTGCTTGTCTTTGCATTCTTTATTAGAGGCTTCTTGTAACTTCCCTTAGCTAGCTTAGCATCCTTTGTGACTTTATTGCAGACTATTTTATATCTACTGCAGCCTTCTTTATCATCTGATAATTTACATGCATCCCATGCATTTTCTTCTATGCCACAAATCTCATCAGAACATCTCAATCCATAGAATATATGGTTATTTCATATCTCTCATAATATAGCATCTCAACCTGTAATATATTTAAATTTGAATAAATTTTGATTTTCTAGCCTAAAAAAAAAAAAAAAAAAAAATTATTTGCCTTTTCTATAAAACTGCCGTTTTTCAAAGATAAAAATTTCAGTACCATCCTTGAATTTTAATACAAAAGGTGGGATATGTCAGCAAGAAACCACACTAATGATTACTACAACGGCGATACAGAAGTTACTTGAATGTTCAAAATATTTGTCATCAGCAGCATGCAAGCCTGAAAAACATGGTTTCCCAAATAGCCTGACATATGGAGAGGGTGCACATGTTAGCTTCAATTTTGTATGATTCCTGTTGTATCATTACCCACAAACCCTCCAGAGTTTGTGGTTTCTTAGAATTTCCATGGGTATCCCCATGCAAAAAAGTCTAGAACAGTAAGAGGTATGGAGACAGGATATGAACACAGCTGTTAAAGTAAAAATGTGGGAGGTACACCATCATCCTTCGGAAAGTGCACTAATTAAATTTTATCCAGAAACATGTTTCTTATTAAATAGAATGAATCATCCATCCCTTAAAAATTAAAAATAACTCTGCAGTATCATTACATCTATCAGGTTGAAATATCTCACAAGATGAGAGTCCCATCCACACTGATCCCAGCAGGTTTAGGTGTGGAGTACAGCTGACCAGGTGCCTCCGTAGCCAGGTGGGGAGGAGCAGCAGTGCGTAGCACACGCTTCTTGATTAGACCAGGGTTCGAGCCCGTGACCACCAAATACGGAGAATGCGGAAAGGTCAGGGAATGACCACCGCATATCCCCGGAGCAATATGGCCTTAGTTGCTAATGTTCCTAAAAACCAAATAACAAACAAACAAACAGCTGACCAAATTAACAAAGTTGTATTAATTCAAATAACAATTTAATCTGAACAACACTCTTTATGGCCATATGATTACATTCTGAAAATCACTTGATGGCTTCGAACCTAATTATCTGAAACATTGTTTTTTGACTTCTTTGGTGATCAGTCATATGCACTTCTAATGGCTTGGACGTTTTCAACACACTCCTTGGCATTCTTCTCCTCCACAGCTTTACTTATTAATGTTATAAACAGTTCCATATTCTTCAAAATTATCTCAGAGGTGGTTTACTGCTGGATGCAGTAATGCCTTTATCCCACGTGTTCCCATTAGCACACCCAGGGTCCTGAGCTGGATATCATCATTCTTCTTTTTCTTGGTGATTCCTTTCTACTTCTCTCTCTCTCTCAAAAAAAAAATTTGATGAATTACCCTGAGAGAGAGAGAGAGAGAGATCTCTCTCTCTCAGGGTAATTCATCAAATTTTTTTTTTTTTTTTTTTTCTGTCTGGTGCAGCATAAGCTTCAGGCTTCCTTGTACCATATGGCTAATAATAATAACAATATGTGCTGAATCTCTTAACATTTTCATACTTCAAGTATACCAGTTCAGAATGCACCCTCCTCTCTTTTTGACCCAGAAAGTTCATTGACATTGACTCAATATATTACAGATATCATGGAAAGAAGTGATTAATATCCATAATAGATTATTTTTATTTCTATTATTAATTTCAAATATAAATTTTAAAAAAAAATACAGAAATAAATTAATGTAGCATAACATGGCATACTATTTGAAACTATTACAATCATGAGCAAGTCTGAATTGTCAACATAACTCAAAGATAATTTTAGAAACATACAATATATAAATAATGAGTGAACCATGGGGAAGTACTCCAGGACTTTGATATATTTTCACTATAGTGAAATTTTCATGAAAATGGTATTTGTTATAATGGGATTTTATTGTATTGAAAAAGGTTATTGCTTGAAATGTATCTCAGTAACAAATATATTATTTTTTAAAATTATTATTTTATTAATTGTATTAATAGTATTTCATTATTTTACTGAATAATAAAATAATTACTCTAGCTTTCTAGATTTAACAGGTTTTTTGGCTTCCACTATTAAAATACTAAAGATTGAAACACAACAAAAGGGGTCATTTTCTTTATCTGAGAATAAGCAGCCAGTACAATGGGTTGTCTCTACCTCATCATATATCATAAATCAAAAATCACATGGTATAATAGTGTTTAATTTCTTTAATTATTCTTTAAGATTAACATGAATATATCATCCCCTTCCAACTTATTAACTTCAAATATCATCAAAATTTGACAGACAGTGGTGTCTGTCTGTTGACAAATTTTCTTGTCAACCCAGTGTTCTGCTGACCAAATGTTATAACCCCCTTGTCCTCAAATGTTAGTTTATTATTCTCCTTAATAAACGAGTCACCAGTTAATTTGCAATACAATATAAATTTATTAAAAATCAAAAGTGTTTATTTTAGCTTTAAAATTAACAATTTATCCAAATTGGTAATTCTCTACAAATATGGCTATTTAAAGTATTTATACATAGCTTGCACCATATAGCATAGAGGAAATAAATAGGCCAATAATTATATATAAAAAAAAAAATTTCACAATAAATTAATCAAAAGTAAATTTCGAACCCACCTGCTGATGTTACATCATCATCTAATCCCAATTCTGAAATACCACTTGGATCACTATAAAAGTTATTCCATTTAGGGCTTGAAACAGCTGCCAGAACTGCACCCTATTTTTAAAAAAGCATTCAGATTAAATGATATAGAAGCTCCATAACTTTTTAAATTTATCAGAAAAGCTTGAAATATTCTGGTTACTATAAGAAATTCCTAAACTGATTATTTTTTCTCATTTTTATAGGGTAGTTCTAATTAACCAGCATTGTTCTCAGAGTGTATAAATGGAATATGGCTAACTGAACAAAACCTAAAACTGCGAATGGGCAATAGTTATACAACACAAAAAGAAATTATATGAAAAAATATTTGTTCTGTAATGTGCCACCAGGAAGCAAATGGCACTGTACACAGTGTAGAAATAAGCACTAATCAACAGGTTTAATCAGACTGCAAACAGTACCATGACAAATATTAATGTTTGTGAAACTATTCATGCTATTACAACAATACAAACGATACAAATAAGCTGAAACGGTAAACAACATCTTCAAATTCATAACATTTATGTACACCAAATGATGTGTATAGCCAGCACAACTTTCAGTTAATTTTGTGTGCTATATGACTAGGAAAACTAAAATGAGAGTAGAAGTCTGCTAGAGGCCAAATGATTATGATGACTATTATAATGTGGGGGACTAGAACTTTCAAGACAATGACTGGAACTTGTGATTTTGCCATTCGAACATCTGTTTTCAATCCACTTGTTGGGCAAGATTTTGTAGCTCCGGCAAATGCAAAGTTTCTATTTATTCATATTCAGCCATTTTATTGACTTCATTGTTAAATTAAATTATTTTCTATAAGTATCTTTATAGTCCTAGTCAAGCTGCTTGTTAGGTGGCAGTGTTAGGTGGGTCGGTAAACTGCCAGCTTGGTGGGATTCACCAAAGCTAAAAGATTAACAGTAGCCGCAGGCAGAGACGAAAGCAATTCTTGCACTGTTTCTATTGTAATGAGGAGCAGCTTAGAGAGCAAGCTTCTGGGGATTTCAAAAGCTGCTGGGAATCATCATGGTAACTAAGAGTAAGAACAGGTGCATGTATATTTGCATGTATGCTTATGATAGAAGTATAGTAGATAAATTTGAGGAATTTGTAGTGCTGATCAAGGCATCAAAGGTATACATTGTTGGAATATCAGAGACATGGTGTCACACAGATATAAGCAGTGCAGAACAATTCCAGTGCAGAATTGGAATTTGGGGAGTACAATGTATACAAAAAAGGATAGACAGGGTAGGAAAGAAGGAGTTATGCTGTTAGTTAAGAAACATATAAAATCTAAGGAAATGCATCCAGTTGCCATGGGTGTACAGTGCAATGTTCAGTCATTTTGGTGTGACAAACACTGGAAAAGGCAAAATGAGAGTAGGAGTATGTTATAGGCCTAAAGACTGTGATGAGTACAGCAAATAATTATGCAGAGAAATAGAGTGGGCCAGTAAATCAGAATGTCTTGTAATTGGGGATTTTAACTTTTCAGATATTGACCAGAACTTGTGGGTTGGTCACTCGCATGCTAGCAAGAGGATTTATTGGAGGATTGTTTTATACTGCAACTAGAGGAAGTAATACTCTTGATCTGATTATCAGCAGTGATAATCATGCATTAGGAATTTGCAGATAAAGGAACCACTAGTTGACAATGATCACAGTTTACTGATGTCGGATTTACTTAAAGATATAACTGCCATCAAGGATAAAGAGAAGGGTTTTCGTTTTTGTAAAGGTGACTACAGTGGTCTCAGGCAGTTTTTTAATTCTATACAGTGGGATCAACTGATGATGTTAAAAACAGTAAATTCTAAATGGGAACCCTTCAAGGAATTAATCTTGGAAGCTACTAGGCTTTTCATACCAACTAAGAAATACTGTTCAAGAGGGGCTCACATATAGTCAGTACGCACACCCAAGGTCTGGAGCTGAATATCATCATTCTTCTCTTTCTTGATGATTCCTTTCTACTTACTTTCTCTCTCAATGGGTGGTTTTTTTTGGTTTTTTTTTTTTGGTTTTTTTTTTTGGTCGGTACAGCATAAGCTTCAGGCTTTCTTGCACCATATGGATTATAATAAGAATAATAATAATAATAATAAATGGATGCCAGATGAACTAATGAAGCTCGTAGCAGAGAAGAAATATGCATGGGATGCATATAAATTATCAGGTGACAGAGAAGCCTATGGCAAATATAAACCAGTCTGTAATCAAGTCACAAAGGAGGTTAGGCAAGCGAAGGCTGATTACGAGAAATCCTTGGAAAGGATGCAAAGGAAAACAACAAAGACTTCTTTACTTATGTAAACTCTAAAAGGAAGGGGATGAATCAGATTGGTCCACTTGATGTTGGTGGTTCGATTGTTAGCATTAGCATTAGTAGAGGCATATGATGCAAGAAAGCAAGCTTATGCAGCATCAGCCAAAAAAATAAAAAATAAATAAAAAATAAAAAACCACTCCCATTTCACCCCTCCATTAATTCGAAATACCTGTCCAGCTGAGCCTTAAATTTATTTAGGCTATCAACTTCCACAACAAGGGATGGAAGTGTGTTCCACAAACCAACTACCCGCTGGCTAAAGGAAAATTTCCGCACATTTATCCTACATCTGTCTTTCCTCAATCTGAATTATGCCCTCGCAGGTGATTATTCTGAGCAAAAGGAAGAATCCCATCGGCATTGAGCATGCTCAAACCATTTGAGGCTTTATACACCTCTATCAGATCACCTCGCTGGTGCCTAGTCTCCAGACACTGTAATTTGCAAAACTTAAGCCTTTCTTCGTAAGAGCAACCCTTTGTTCCATTCACTAATCTTGTTGCCCTTCTCTGTACTCGTTCCAGCAGCTCTACATCCTTCTTGAAATGAGGCCTCCAGACCTGTATACAGTACTCTAGGTGTGGCCTGACCATCGCCTTATACAATGGAATAATCACCTCCTTATCCCTGCTGGAAAAATTCCTGTATATCATTGACAATACTCCATGAGCTACTCTTGCAGCCCGTCTGCACTGCTCAGAGAACTTCATATCTGCCTGCACAACCACCCCCAAGTCCCTTTCATTCTCTACCACTGTCAGTGTTGTACCACAGAGTTGATACGTTGCTCTGGGGTTGCTGTTTCCCATGTGTAGTACTTTACATTTGTCAATGTTAAACTTCATTTGCCACCTCTCAGCCCATCTGCTCAACCTTTCCAGATCCTGTTGCAGCAGCATAGTGTCAGTAGTGTCCTTGACAACCCTGCCAACCTTTGTATCGTCTGCAAACTTGGACATTAATCCCGATATACCATCATCAATATCATTTATAAATACAGAAAACAATAATGGACCCAACACTGAGCCCTGAGGGACTCCACTAATAACATCAGTCCACGATGAGCAGTGTCCATTGATTACCACTCTCTGTCTTCTCCCCCTCAACCACCCCTTTATCCATAGCAGTAATTTGCCTCCAATGTCACACTGCTCCAATTTGTGTAGCAGTCTTCCATGTGCAACAGTATCAAAAGCCTTTCTAAGATCCAAGTATATAATATCAAAGTTATTCCCTGCATCCAGTTCTTTTGTGACTGCATCATAGTATCCAATCAAGTTGGTCAGGCAAGACTTCCCCTTAACAAAACCATGCTGTGTCTGAGCTATAACTGAAGTCTTGTCTAAATGATCCTGCAGTGCTTCTTTAACCAGTGCCTCCATTAATTTTCCTGGAACAGAAGTTAAGCTCACAGGTCTATAATTACTTGTGTCAGCCTTTGATCCTCCTTTGTGAATTGGGGTCACATTTGCACATTTCCAGTCTATGAGTATCTCCCCTGAGTCCAAGGAAGCTCTCATAATTATGGCTAAGGGTTTGCTTACTTCCTTTGCTGCCTCCTTTAATATAACTGGATAGATCCCATCCACCCCGGGTGCCTTTCTTGTGTTTATCTTCAACAGTTTCTCCTCCACTTTACTCCCAGTTATTTCAAGATTCTGTAACTTACTGCTAGAGTTGAATACACCTCTGGCATTCCCCTCGCTGAATAACTCCTCATGTGTGAATGTCGATGCAAAATATTCATTTAGTTTGTTAGCTACCTGAGCAGGATCATCAACACTTGACCCATCAATATCAAGAGGACCAATCTGATTCATCCCTCTCCTTCTAGAGTTTACATAAGTAAAGAACTCTTTGCTGTTTTTCTTTGCATCCCTTGCCAAGGATTTCTCGTAATCTGCCTTCGCCTGCCTAACTTCCTTTGTAACTTGGTTGCATATCAACTTGTATCTATCATAGGCTTCTGTGTCATGTGTTAATTTGTAAGTATCCCATGCATTTTTCTTCTCTGCCATATGCCTCATTAGTTCATCTGACATCCATTTTGGCCTAAACCTTGAACAATATTTCTTAGTTGGTATGTAAAGCCTAGTAGCTTCCAAGATAAGTTCTTTGAATGCTTCCCATTTTGAATTTGCTGTTGGTAACATCATCAGTTGGTCCCACTGTATAGAATTTAAATACTGTCTCAGTCCATCGTAGTCGCCTTTACGGAAGCAATAACCCTTCCCTTTACCCCTAATGGTAGTTACCTCTTTGAGTAAATCCCACTTCAGCACACTGTGATCACTGCCACCTAGTGGTTCATTTATCTGCAGATTCTTAATGCATGAAGAATCACTGCTGATAATCAAATCAAGAGTATTGCTCCCTCTAGTTGCCTCCCGAACATGCTGATGTAGAAAACAATCATCCAATAAATCCACAAAAGCCCTGCTAGTGTGTGAGTATCCAGCCCCCAAATTCCAGTCAATATCTGGGAAATTAAAATCTCCCATTATAAGACACTCTGATTTACTGGCCCATTCTATTTCCCTGTATAGTTCCTTATTATACTCATCAGAGTCATTAGGCCTATAGCACACTCCTACTCTCAATTTTGATCTCCCAATGTTTATGTCACACCAAACTGACTCCACACTGCACTGTCCAGCGATGTCGACTGGCTTCACTTCCTTGGTTTTTATGTGTTTCTTAACTAATAGCATAACACCTCCCCCCTTCCTATCCTGTCTATCCTTTCTGTAGACGTTGTACTCACCAAATTGCAGTTCCGCATCCCTTATATCTGTGTGACACCACGTCTCTGATATCCCATCAATATCTGCCTTCGATGTTTTGAGCAATACCTCAAATTCATCAAATTTATTTACTAAACTCCTAGCATTGGTGTACACGCAAGTATACCTGCACCTGTTTCTATTCTTAGCTACCCTAACACAACCCATGTGTTTACTTGTACCACAATGGCTCCCAGCAGTCTCTGAAATACCATGCATCTTGTTTTTCAGGCTTCTGCTCATTCTAATAGAAGCAGTGCAAGAATCTCTTTCACCTCTGCCAGTGGCTACTGTCAATCTATTGGTCTTTGTCTCCCCCCAAGCTAGCAGTTTTCCGACCCACCTAACACTGCCTCGATAGCATCAGCAAATATTCTTGCACCCTTTCTATTTAAATGTATCCCATCCCTGTAGAAGCAATCTCTCCTGTTAACAAGTACAGTCCAGGCTGAAAAAAATTCTACCCCTTGAGCCTTGCACAATCTTTCCAGGGCCGAATTGATCGACAAGGCTCTCATCATATACTCCCTCCTATCGTGTCTGGGCAGAATTGCAGACACTTTCAAATTCAACCCTAATTCTCGGCTTTTGTTCAACAGTGACCTGTACTTGTTAAGTAATTCTGCCGGTCTCCTACTCTTAATATTATTAGTGCCAACGTGTACAACTATATCACCTTTTGTGCCCTTAAAAGATGATATTCGCTCTACAACGTCATCAACCTTTGCCCCTGGCAGACATACCCTGGTCCTGTTCCACCTATCTTTTTTACAAAGCATGTTCCCCGTTTCCCTGACAATAGAGTCACCAACAACTACTAGTTCCTTCGGGACCAGCGCATTCTGCCTTGGGGGTTGTCTCTGTGTCACGCGATGCCCAAGTGCAAGCTCTGGCGTTGATGTGGGCAGCTGAGAGCTTGATGGGCCCCTCAATTTAGTTTCTTCGAGGGCATCCACCCTGTCCTTCAAGCTCTCATATAGGCCCAAAAGAACGCCGAGTTGTTGCCTGATATCGATACACTCCTTGCATCGCGCACACACAAAGACATCCCCCTTGGCAGTATCATGTCCCGTACCCGATTGCTCTGCAAACATCAAGCAAACAGTGCATTTTATAAGGCTGTGAGTCAGAGGACAACTGCCCCCCTCAGTTCTGCTCTGAGCCACAGCACTTCCATTAGCTTGAGCCTTTTGCTTTGCTGCTCTGGTCTGAGTCATGATTCTATTAATTTATTAATTAATTATGTTATGTTATTAATTATATTACGTTTGTAATCTAAGTCGTTATATGTATTTATTTAAACGTACAATTTAACTGCTAACGAAGTTCAACTAACGCTATCTAGTACGGTATATAACCTACGGTATATCTAGTACGGTATCACAATGGCGGGAAAGTTAATAACGGTAGCGGTAGTTACGAACACGTGGAAACCCTTACCGATACTTTTACAAGGCCGAGTAAAGAATAAATACACCAAATTAATCAAAAAATCACAAAATAATGTTATACTACTAAATTTAAATCAAAAGTTTTAGAAAAATAATAATTTCAAATCAATAAATAAGAAAAATCCACTTAGCGGCTTGGAACACGACCGTCACTAGTAGCCTCGTCAGCAGATAGCTGACAAACTCAATAAGTGTTTTCCATTTACATTCACATATCAGGAATTCTGTAAGGAATGGAAGGACAGATGTTTACTAAACTCTAACAGGGAGCTAATTGATTTTGTAATAACGAAGAGTGAAGTGGTGGTGTAATTATTGAAGTTAAACATAAAAAAGGTGCCTAGAGCAGATGGAATCTATCTAGTTATATTGAAGGAGGAAACGAGGGAAGTAAGCAAACCTTTAGCTATAATTATGGGAACATCCTTAGATTCAAGGGAGGTCCCCATAGACTGGAGATGTACAAATGTATCCACAATTCACAAAGGGAGTTCAAAGAGTGATGCAAATAATTATAGACCTGTTAGTTTAACTTCTGTTCCTGGGAAAATAATGGAGTCACTAGTTAAAGAAGTGATGTAGAATCACCTAAACAAGACTGCAGTAATAGTTCAGACACAGCATGCATTTGTTAAGGGGAAGTCTTGTCTGATCAATTTGATTGGATACTACGATGTCGTCACAAAGGAACTGGATGCAATAAATAATTTTGATATCATATACTTGAATTTCAGGAAAGCTTTTAATACTGCTGCACATGAAAGAATGCTCCAATTTGTATAAATTGGAGGTATGGCATTAAGGGCATGTTTCTGCAATGGATGAAGGGATGGTTGAGTGGGAGAGGGCAGAGAGTGGTGATAAATGGACATTACTCTATGTGGACTAATGTTATTAGTGGCGTCCCCAGGGGTTTGGTGCTGGGTCCATTGTTGTTTTTTATATTTATTAATGATATCAATGAAGGTATATTGGGCTGAATGTCCAAGTTTGCAGATGATACAAAGGCTGGCAGGGCTATTAATGATAGTAAAGATGGTATGCTACTGCAACAGGATCTAGGAAACTTAGGCAGATGGGCTGAGAAGTGGCAACTGAAGTTTAATATTGACAAATGCAAAATACTGTATATGGACTGCAGTAACCCAAGAGAAATGTACCAACTGTGTGGTACTACACTCAGGGAAATGGATAATGAAAAAGACCTGGGGGTAATTATGCAGTCAGATATGAAGTCCTCTGAGTAGTGCAGATGGGCTGCCAGAGCAGGTCATGGAGTTTTGCCAATGATATATAGGAATTTTGCTATTAGAGACAAGGAGGTGATTATACCTTTGTATAAGGCAATGCTGAACGAGTACAGAGAAGGGCAACAAGATTTCTGAGAGGAACAAAGGGGGTCTCTTACCAAGAGAGGCTTAAATTTTGTAAGTTGCAGGATCTGGAGACTAGGTTTGTTTGTTTGTTATTTGGTTTTTAGGAGCATTAGCAACTAAGGCCATATTGCTCCAGGATATGTGGTGGTCATTCCCTGAACTTTCCACATCCTCCATATTTGGTGGTGACGGGCTCGAACCCCGGTATAATCAAGAAGCGTGTGCTACACACTGCTGCTTCCCACCTGGCTACGGAGGCGCCCTGGAGACTAGGCACCTGCGAGTTGATCTCATTGAGGTGTACAAGGTCTTGAATGGTTTGAGCAAGCTCAATGCTGATGGGATACTTCTGCTTGCTCAGATTAAGAACCTGAGGGGGCATAGATTCAAATTGAGGAAAGACAGTTGTACAATAGATGTGTGGAAGTTTGCCTTTAGCCAGCAGGTAGCTGATTGCTGGAACAGGCTTCCACCTGTTGTTGTGGAAGCTGATAGCTTAAATTTATTAAGGATCGGATGGGTGAAATGGGAAGCGTTTTTTTTTTTTTGGCTGAAGCTCTATAAGCTTGCTTTCTTGCATCATATGCCTAAACTAATGCTAAACAACATGGGATGAGTTTGCATGCTCTATTATGGCAGCATAATTTATGAGTAGCAATTTTATCCTGAGATGCAATGGTTACTCATCTGCTTCCACACAAACTTTGAATGGCAAAAGTTTAGAAGGTACCAAATGATATCTGTAAGACACAATGATGGGCTGGGTTGAGCCAATCAAGGGCATTTTTCCCAATCAAGTCATATAAAGACACCATAGTCCATCTGAGATTTGACAAGGGAACATTACAAGTGAAACATGGTGTACTGATTAATGCCTCACATCATGGTTAAGATTACCATTTTTATTTGAAAGCAACCTTGAAATTTATATGTATTTCTGAAAATTTATCTGATTTTCAAGAGGTTAGGCCTAATAAACAGACAATTTCAGAGAGTATTACAAGATGAGTTTTGTTCGTGGTGTAATTTGAATTTTTTTACAATAAAATATGCAGAACAGTTTTATATTCAGAGAAGTGGCAACCACAGCTCTATTTTATTAATTGAACACTGAAGCTGTCATTCAATATAGCTTGTTTTGGGGGTGAAATGAGGTGGTAAGGTCATCAGTATATAGATATGTTTCAATAATAGGAGGAATGTTCCATGTCATTGACTTCTGATGGTATAGAGTGTGACAATAAAGACTAAGCCTTGTAGGAGGTCTTTCTGTGTGAAATACTGAGAAACAGAATTTTGATAACAGAAAAGCAAATGTCCTCATCAGCCAAATACGTGAAGATCTCAAAGAACACCAAAATGGCATGTGCATACCTGCCAACTCTTCCAATTTAGTCAGAAATCTTCCAATAATCATCTGTATCTTTCAATTTTATGAAAAGTTTAGTCTGATTCCAATTTTTAGCCTAGATTTCATTAATTTTCAAATTAAAAGACTTCCCCCCTCCCCCCAATTACAGATATACCAAATTCAATGACATATACTTAAAAGGTTACGTTAGGTATTTCTGCTTATTTTCAGCCTACATAGAGCAACTAGCTGTTTTTGTGTGTTTGCAATATTAAGTAAATATAAATAGATTTGATCTCGTATAATCATATGTTTTGATAGATCTGTTTTCATATTTGATTTTCATCATAAAAATTTAACTTTATTATTATTATTATTATTATTATTATTTGGGGAGGGACGAAAAAATTTTCATAAATTAGGATTGAAATTGAAATTATCTGCAATTCTGAAAAGACATGATAGGAAGAAGTACATGATGAGATCCTTGTTGATCAATTCATCCCTGGATAGAGTTTTTACAAGGATGGCATATACATAAATATAAGGGTTGCAAGGCTGAGTTAGGTGGGTTGAAAAACTGTTAAATGTGGGAAATACACAAACTAACAGATTAACAGCAGCTGCAAGCCTCTGCTTGCACTGCTTCTATTGGAACATGTAACAGCCTAGAAAGTAAGGAATTGGGAATTTCGATACCTACTTAGGAGGCCCTCATGGAACAAGAAAATATATGAACTGTGTTAGGGTTACCAAAAGTAAAAACAGGTGCATGTATACTTGTGTGCAGTAATTCTAGGAGCATAGGAAATAAATTTGATAAATTTGGATTACTGATCAAGCCATCAAATGTAGATACTGTGCAGATAGTATTAGCCACATAGTGCAAAGAAGCCACAGCTTTTGCAGCACTGGCCACAAAAAAAAAAAAAAAAAATTATGTGCTTCCCTCCTCACATAACTACAAATCTGACCTTTGAATACCTTCAACCTCTGGTAGAAAATGCAGTCATCACCAGATTTTATGACCTCTACCCTAATATTTTGTTAAATCTCTACAACAAGTGCCTCTTGGAAGACATATTTCCCAATTTTCGGAAGCAGGCACTGCTTAAAATTATTCAAAAACTGGGAAAACCTAATACCAACCCAAGAGAATACCGCCCAATCTCTCTGTTAGCCAACCTGGGAAAGCTGTTTGAAAGAATGATTGGTCCCAGAATCCAAACTATCCTAAATTCATAAAAATTTTTATCCAACTCGCAGTATGGCTTCAAGAAAGGATCCTCCACGGAAGATGCCATAGCAGCCCTTGTAAAACACTGAACACATTCCACAGCAGTCTATGAGATGGCCATCTTTGTGGATTTTGAGGGTGTCTTTGATACAATTGATGGGAGAGTTCCTTCAGGTCCCTTAGACTGGCAAACTGCAATTAATATCTTTACAAAGTCATAAGATCCTACTTCAGTAACAGATCAATTCAGGTCACTGCCCAACACCTGTCATATTCAAAATTTATAAACAGAGGTTGCCCACAGGGGTCAGTGCTAGGACCATTCCTTTGGAACTCCATACTTGACCAGTGGCTGACCAGAAGCTTTAACAACTGCGTAAATTTCGCCTATGCAGACGACTTGGTTATTTGCATTGCAGGAAGATCCAGGAGAACCCTTGAGGACCGTGCAAAGATTGTCCTAGATGACCTGGTAAATTGGACCCTCACAAATAAATTAACAAACCCAAAAACAAAGCTAATGATCTTCAAAAACAGGTTGGATTACAGTAGACCCCCTAAGGTGCTTATTCACGGGAAGCAAATTCCATATGTTGCACAAACTTAACATCTTGGCATAATATTGGACGACAGGCTCAGTTTCCAACCACACGTGAACAGTTTAGCAAACAAAACCAAAGCCTTCACTGCAGCCATCATCAGGATCTCCCGTTCGGACTGGGGACTCACCAAAAGAACCCTATCTCTCTGCTATAAAGCTGTGTTCTTGCCAATTGCCTCCTATGCTGCTGGGGTCTGGTTCCATAAGGTCACTAACAGTAAAATCCGGGCCGAACTCCTTTCCATGCAAAGAACTATGCTGCTTGCGACACACCGAGTAACAAGAACAACATCAACTAATTCACTGCAGGTTCTATCTGGGGCCCTACCCCTGGACCTATATATAGCTTATAGAGGTTTCATCTACAAATGCAAAAAAGGCCTACCAACCTCACTCCTTGGAACAGACTGCAATCCTGCTACAAATATCAAACAGGAAAAAATAAACCTATAGAATAAACTCCTCTTGCTTTGGCAGGTTAGATGGGATGAAAGTCCCACTGGAGAGGTCACCAAACTTTTTATCCCGGATGTCACCTTTGCCATGAATAAGCCACATTGTAATTGGTTCTACCCATCCATGAGCACATTCTACATCCTAACAGGTCATGGCGCTCTTAAAGCGAAACTGTTCCAATTCTGACTGGCGACAAATCCTCATTGCTCCTGTGGGGAAGAGGAATCCTGGAACCACATCCTATTGTCCTGTCCCAAATAAGAAGAACAACGGACAACACTTAAAAATAAGGTTCAGAATATCTCAGATATCGTTGTTGTTGTTGTTATTTGGTTTTTAGGAGCATTAGCAACTAAGGCCATATTGCTCCGGAATATGCAGTTGTCATTCCCTGACCTTTCCGCATCCTCCATATTTGGTGGTGACGGGCTCGAACCCTGGTCTAATCAAGAAGCGTGTGCTACACACTGCTGCTCCTTCCCACCTGGCTACGGAGGCACCATCTCAGAAGTCAATCTTAAAAACTTAATTGAAAATGAGACTAACTTTCAAGCCATTCAAATCTTCACCAACGACGTCTTCAGCAGAAGAATACAGATGCTTCACCACACTGGATAATTCAACACGCTCTTGCTGAGCTGTTCCCTGTGTCACCTACCAGTCATCCTGGACTTGAATTCTTTTGATCTCTGAGGTTGTTCAGAGATGTCAACCACTGGTGTTTTTATTTTTATTTTTTATTATATTTATTTATTATTATTAATTTATATATTTTATTTATTATTTTATTTTTATTATTATTATTTTTTATTTTTATTTTTTTTTTATTATCCCCCCCCCCACTGCTGGTACACAGGACTGGGCATCCTAAGTATGGCATTGCTGGCATCTACTGGTATTGCACTACCTCCAGTGGATGCAGGATGATTTTAGTGCACTACCGAAGCGCAGACAGTTGATTATGTCTGGCTCCACCTGCCTTGGGACAGCATCGGGCAGCAGTTGATCAGGTGTTGGCTGCTCACATTTCAGGCCCTGATTATACAGATTCTGTAGTCAAGATAGAGATAATTTGCGGAGATGGACCCAGATCCTGGAGCAGCTACAAACAGGCCAAATACATTCATTTCTTTTACTTGAGTCTTGAGAGTTTTGTTTTGTTTTACAATTTTGTAAGAGAAGCTCCACTTTCTGCTGGTGTTTCTTACACAGGTTCAAATGATTGTAAATAGAGAGTGTCATGTATTTTTGTATTTATGTAAATAAATATAAAAAAAAAAAAAGCCTCCAACCTCTCAACTACCTGCAGAGGTAACTTGTTCCAGTAATCAACAACTCATTGATTAAAAGAAAACTTCAGGCAATCTGGTCTAAACTGTAATTTGAATTTATGGGCCCTAGTTCTGAAATTCTTTAAATGAAAATTCTGCCTTCATTCATTTTACCCAGCTCTCTCACAGCCTTATAAACCTCAATCAGACCCGCTCTAAGGTGCCTGGTTGCCAAGCTCAGTAGCCCACATAACTGATGTCTTTTTTTGTACAGTTCGCTTTTGCTAATCTCACCATGTGAATTTCTCTTCTTTGAATTCATTCAAGAACTCAATGTCTTTTTTTCAGATAAGGTTTCCCCACTTAGACACAGTATTCCAAATGCAGTCTTACATATACCCTGTACAGTGGAATTATGACCTTTCTATCTCTACAGGATATTGTTCAATAAATCATCAATAGGACATGGGCTTTCCCGTCCCCCATTACACTGCTCAGAAAACTTCATATCTGCCAATATCATAACTCTCAGATCCATTTACTGTTCTTAACTCAACCCCACGAAGTGTGCAAGGCTCAAGGGGTAGAATTTTTTTCAGCCTGGACTGTACTTGTTAACAGGAGAGATTGCTTCTACAGGGATGGGATACACTTAAATAGAAAGGGTGCAAGAATATTTGCTGATGCTATCGAGGCAGTGTTAGGTGGGTCGGAAAACTGCTAGCTTGGGGGGATACAAAGATGAATAGATTAACAGTAGCCACTGGCAGAGGTCAAAGAGATTCTTGCACTGCTTCTATTGGAATGAGCAGAAGCCTGAAAAACAAGATTCAGGATATTTCAGAGACTGCTGAGAGTCATTGCGGTACAAGTAAACACATGGGTCGTGTTAGGGTAGCTAAGAATAGAAAAAGGTGCATGTATACTTGCGCGTACACCAATGCTAGGAGTTTAGTAAATAAATTTGATGAATTTGAGATATTGCTCAAAACATCAAAGGCAGATATTGTTGGGATATCAGAGACGGTGTCACACAGATATAAGGAATGCAGAACTGGAATTTGGGGAGTACAACGTCTACAGAAAGGATAGACTGGATAGGAAGGGAGGAGGGGTTATGCTATTAGTTAAGAAATACATAAAATACAAGGAAGTGAAGCTAGTGGACATCACTGGACAGTGCAGTGTCGAGTCAGTTTGGTGTGACATAAGCATTGGGAGATCAAAATTGAGAGTAGGAGTGTGCTATAGGCCTAATGACTCTGATGAGTATAATAAGAAACTGTACAGGGAAATAGAGTGGGCCAGTAAATCAGAGAGTCTTATAATGGGAGATTTTAATTTCCCAGATATTGACTGGAGTTTGGGGGCTGGTCACTCACACACACTAGCAAGGCTTTTGTGGATTTATTGGATGATTGTTTTCTACATCAGCATGTTCGGAAGGCAACTAGAGGGAGGAATACTCTTGATTTGATTATCAGCAGTGATTCTTTATGCATTAAGAATCTGCAGATAAATGAACCACTAGGTGGCAGTGATCACAGTGTGCTGAAGTGGGATTTACTCAAAGAGGTAACTACCATTAGGGGTAAAGGGAAGGGTTATTGCTTTCGTAAAGGCGACTACAATGGACTGAGACAGTATTTAAATTCTATACAGTGGGACCAACTGATGATGTTACCAACAGCAAATGCAAAATGGGAAGCATTCGAAGAACTTATCTTGGAAGCTACTAGGCTTTACATACCAACTAAGAAATATTGTTCAAGGTTTAGGCCTAAATGGATGTCAGATGAACTGATGAGGATGGCAGAGAAGAAACATGCATGGGATACATACAAATTAACACATGACACAGAAGCCTATATAGATACAAGTTGATCTGTAACCAAGTTACAAAGGAGGTTAGGCAGGAGAAGGCAGAGTACGAGAAATCTTTGGCAAGGGATGCAAAGAAAAACAGCAAAGAGTTCTTTACTTATGTAAACTCTAGAAGAAAGGGGATGAATCAGATTGGTCCACTTGATATCGATGGGTCAACTGTTGGTGATCCTGCTCAGGTAGCTAACAAACTAAATGAATATTTTGCATCGACATTCACACAACAAAGATTTATTTTGCGAGGGAAAAGCCAGAGGTGTATTCAACTCTAGCAGTAAGCTAGAGAATCTTGTAATAACTGAGAGTAAAGTGGAGGAGAAACTGTTGAAGATAAACACAAGAAAGGTACCCGGGGTGGATGGGATCTATCCAGTTATATTAAAGGAGGCAGCAGAGGAAGTAAGCAAACCCTTAGCCATAATTATGAGAGCTTCCTTGGACTCAGGGGAGGTACCCGCAGACTGGAGATGTGCAAATGTGACCCCAATTCATAGAGGAGGATCAAAGGCTGACACAAGCAATTATAGACCTGTGAATTTAACTTCTGTTCCAGGAAAATTAATGGAGGCACTAGTTAAAGAAGCACTGCAGGATCATTTAGACAAGATTTCAGTTATAGTTCGGACACAGCATGGTTTTGTTAAGGGGAAGTCTTGCCTGACCAATTTGATTGGATACTATGATGCAGTCACAAAGGAACTGGATGCAGGGAATAACTTTGATATTATATACTTGGATCTTAGAAAGGCTTTTGATACTGTTGCACATGGAAGACTGCTGCACAAATTGGAGCAGTGTGACATTGGAGGCAAATTGCTGCTGTGGATAAAGGGGTGGCTGAGGGGGAGAAGACAGAGAGTGGTTATCAATGGACACTGCTCATCGTGGACTAATGTTATTAGTGGAGTCCCTCAGGGCTCAGTGTTGGGTCCATTATTGTTTTCTGCATTCATAAATGATATTGATGATGGTATATCAAGCTTAATGTCGAAGTTTGCAGATGATACAAAGGTAGGCAGGGTTGTCAAGGACACTACTGACACTATGCTGCTGCAACAGGATCTGGAAAGGTTGAGCAGATGGGCTGAGAGGTGGCAAATGAAGTTTAACATTGACAAATGTAAAGTACTACACATGGGAAACAGCAACCCCAGAGCAACGTATCAACTCTGTGGTACTACACTGACAGTGGTAGAGAATGAAAGGGACCTGGGGGTGGTTGTGCAGGCAGATATGAAGTTCTCTGAGCAGTGCAGACGGGCTGCAAGAGTAGCTCATGGTGTATTGTCAATGATATATAGGAATTTTTCTAGCAGGGATAAGGAGGTGATTATTCCCTTGTATAAGGCAATGGTCAGGCCACACTTAGAGTACTGTATACAGGTCTGGAGGCCTCATTTCAAGAAGGATGTAGAGCTGCTGGAACGAGTACAGAGAAGGGCAACAAGATTAGTGAATGGAACAAAGGGGTGCTCTTACGAAGAAAGGCTTAAGTTTTGCAAATTACAGTGTCTGGAGACTAGGCACCAGCGAGGTGATCTGATAGAGGTGTATAAAGCATTGAATGGTTTGAGCATGCTCGATGCTGATGGGATTCTTCCTCTCGCTCAGAATAATCACCTGAGAGGGCATAAATTCAAATCGAGGAAAGACAGATGTAGGATAGACATGCGGAAATTTGCCTTTAGCCAGCGAGTGGTTGGTTGGTGGAACAGACTTCCATCCCTTGTCGTGGAAGTTGATAGCCTAAATAAGTTTAAGGCTCAGCTGTACAGGTATTTTGAACGAACAGAGGGGTGAAGTGGAAGTGGTTTTTTTTTTTTTTTTTTTTTTTTTTTGGCTGATGCTGCATAAGTTTGCTTTCTTCCATCAAATGCCTCTACTAATGCTAATGCTAATAATTTTTTTTGTGGTTGCTATTTCCCAAGCGTAAGGCTTTGCATTTTGCTGCCACTTTTCTGACCATTCTTGAAGCCTGTTCAAGTCATTCTAAAGGAGCGCTGCTTGGTACTTATCATTAATGATTCTTCCAATCTTTACATCATCGGAAAATTATTCTCTCCATCATCACGCCCTCTATCCCTTTGTCAATGTCATTTATTAAAATCAGAAATAACAGTGATCCTCCGGGAACCCCGCTTCTGAATTTACACCAATCTGAAGAATATTGATTAATCTCAACCCTCTGCCTTCTGCCCTGCAGCCACCCAGCAATCCATCTTAGAATTTTTCAATAATCCCAACATGGTACAGCATATACAGTAACCTCTCATGAGGAACTGAGTCAAATTCCTTGCTAAAATCCAAATAAACTATGTAGAAATTGTTCTCTACATCCAGCTCATGAGTAACTGTGTCAAAATAGCTTATCAAATTCACTAAACACAATTTTTCCCTTGATGTTGTTGTTGTTTTTACGGTGCAACAGCAGCTAAAGGCCATTATGCATCAAACAATGGTATCACATTTCAGGTGTTATTAAATGTGAGATATACGTATTATGTGGGATTTAAGCATTATATTCTGTCATAGCATTTTAACCTTTTTAGGAAAGTGAAAACTGCATTAATGTCAGATCTGTTGTCTAATATTTGTTGCAAAGTAGGTGTGATTTGGCCTGCATGGTTTGATAAGAAGATTGTTTGTTTGTTATTTGATTTTTAGGAGCATTAGCAACTAAGGCCATATTGCTCTGGGGATATGCGGTGGTCATTCCCTGACCTTTCCGCATCCTCCGTATTTGGTGGTCAGGGGCTCGAACACCGGTCTGATCAAGAAGCATATGCTGCGCACTTTTGCACCTGCCCACCTGGCTATGGAGGCCCCATGATAAGAAGATGGTTTGCCATATAGAGAGGGCAGTCAACTATGATATGCTGGACTGTGATTTGTGCTTGGCAGTTCGGACAGAAAGGTGGATCTGAGGGGGGGGAAAAAGATAGAAGTGAGTAAGGTGTGTATGTCCTATTTGTAGTCTTGCAAATTTGAATTCTTCCTTTCGGTTCGAGAGGAAACTAGATGGCCAAGACTGGAGTTCCTGTTTAATCCGAAAGAGTTTGTTGCCTTCTTGGTTTTGCCAGATAGTTTGCCAATGATTCATACTTTGCCTTATTATAACACTTTTATAGTCGGTGAAAAGGATTTTAAAAGAAGCATCAACTGGTTCCACAGTAGATTTGGCTGCATGGTCAGCACTCTCATTGCCAGGTATGCTAACATGGCTAGCGACCCAACAAAATTTTACTACTTTTGTGTTCTTAGCTAGATGAGTCAGCGAGTTTTGAATGCTACCAAACATGTAGTTGTGATGCTTTCTTTGTTGCTGTAAAGCAAGAAGGGCACTGAGAGAGTCGGTAAAAATAACGCTATCGGTAAACTGGTGTAATTTTATAGTTTCTAGGGCTATTTGTATGGCATGTAGTTCAGCAGTAAAGATACTGCATTCTAAGGGTAACTGACTAGAGATTACGCATGATGGAAGAACGACAGCAGCACCGACGTCATGGTCAGTTTTGGAGCCATCAGTGTATATCTGGGTATAAGATTCATATTTTTCAATTAGAGATTTATTAAGCTGTTTTATGTTCTGTGGAGAAAGAGTGCTTTTCCCTCATTTTTGTAGGGCCAAGTGACATGCTGCAGGACAGAGAGCCCATGGAGGAGAAATGGAACTAGTGGTGGCTATTTTAGAAAGATCTAGCTGCCAATTGTCAAGTAATGAGCAAGGACGTATGCCAGCAGGTCGATTTATTGATAGATAAACAGTATACAAGTTCTCCCAACCTGGAGTAAATAGATGTTTCTATGCTGGATGTGGGGTTGGCTCTTGATTTTAACAGCATAATTAAGCAGTAAAATTTGTCTTTGTAGAGAGAGTGGAGGATTGTGGGCTTCAGCGTACAGGCTTTGCACAGATGTGTGGTAGGCCCTGAGAGCAATGCGTAGGCCACAGTGATGAATAGGGTCGAAAAACCTCAAGATGCTGGATCTAGCAGAGTTGTAAACTGGTGATCCACAGTCTAACCTTGATCTTACAATTGCATGATATAAATGGAGTGTATGATGGTCAGCACCCCACAATGTAGCTGATAATACTCTCAAAATGTTTAATTTCTTGAATCAGGTGGTTCTAAGTTGTTTGATATGGTCAAGAAAGGTCAATTTTTTATTTAAAGTTAACCAAGATATTGGATAGTAGGCACAACAAGTATGTCGTGGTTGTCCAAATTTAGAATTGGGTCAGGATGGAGATTACGTCTCATACAGAAATGAACTGCAACAGTCTTTTCAGGTGATAGGCAAAAACTGTTATCTGCAACCCAAGTTGTAATCCTATTAATAGCACCTTGAAGTTGTCCGACAATCATTCTCATGTTTTGGGAGTGACAAGATTTACTAAAATCATTTGCATATAAAGTAGTAAATACAGTGGCTGGAATGACCTTAGTTAAGAGTTTATTTTTATAATGAATAGTGTGGCACTTAAAAACTGAGCCCTGTGGAACACCTTCTTCTTGGATGAAATTACTAGACAGGGTGAATTGAATGTGGACATGGAAAGAACCCTGCTTCAGAAAGTTCTGTATAAACTTTGGCATATTAGCCCTGAAGCCAAATGAATATAAATCACGGAGAATTCCATATGACCAAGTTGTGTCAAAAGCTTTCTCGATGTCTAAATAAACTGTAGTCAAATGTTCCTTTCTAACGAAAGCACTACGAATGTGGTTTTCCTTTTGTATCAAGAGGTCTACAGTTGATCTACTTGTATGAAATCCACATTGCGATGAACTGATAAGGTTGTATTTGCTCAGCAACCACGTAAGACGAGAGTTTACGAGTTTTCCCATCATTTTGCCTATACGGCTGGTGAGGGCAATAGGCCAATAGTGATGTGGATTCGTTGAGTCCTTGCCAGGTTTTAATAATGCTATGACATATGAGTGTTGCCAGGTATCAGGGAAAGCATTTTCTGTAAAAATCCGGTTATACAGCAGGAGTTAGACATCAAGCAACTCTTCACTCAGTTCTTTTAACATGGAATAGTGAATTCCATCAGGTTCAGCAGCACTAGGTCTTGAGCTGTTAAGAGCAAGCCGTAGTTCAATTATTTTGAATGGACAGTCGTATGATTGGTGGGGGTGGTCAGTGTTAAAATTTATGGTCTGCTTTTCAGCACGGAACTTTAATTTCCGGAAGTCTGGCGAGTATGAGGATATGGCAGAGGTTTGAGAAAAAGATTCTCCAAGAGTGTTAGCTATGTCTTGAGGCAGTGAAAGTCATTCCCATTTACATTCAGTATTGATAGATGTGAAGCATATTTGTTATACATTTTATTAATATTTTTCTAGATGGTTTGCATTTCGGTGGACCTCATAATCGTCAAAGCAAAGCGTTTCCACAACTCTCTTTTGCTTGCTCGCTGAATGTGCCTAGCATTGGCTCTGGATTTTTTAAACTGCACTAGATTAGCAGCAGTACAGTTTTTGCGAAATTTATTCCAGGCTTTATTTTTGTCTCGTTTGGCTTGATTGCATTCGTTGTTCCACCAGGGTTTTGGTCTTATTTTATGATTTATGGACACTCTTGGAATTGTTGCTTTGGAGGCCTGCAATATTTGGTTTGTTATATAAGTAACAGCAGTGTTAATTGATACACTTGAAACAATTGTTTTTTCTAGGATTGCTAGCTGCCTATATTTTATCCAATCAGCTTTAGAAAAATTCCATTTGGCTGTCTGATTATGGCAAGGTGGTAAATTTGCTTCTATATGACAGACTATTGGGTAGTGGTCACTACCCAGTAGACTGTCATGAACAGACCAGTGAAACAGTGGAAGAAAGACTAGTGAGCAAATGGAGAGGTCAATTGCTGAGCTTGACCCAGAAGGTAGGTGAAAAGAAGTGGGCAATCCAGTATTCAAGTATCAGATTTAGCTTATCTAGAAACTTTTCTAATATTTTTCCTCGTTTATCACGTATCCTATCACCCCATAAAGGGATTATGTGCGTTAAAATCTCCCATGATGCAATAGGGAGGAGTGTTGTTGTTATTTTGGTTTTAAGGAGCATTAGCAACTAAGGCCATATTGCTCTGGGGATATGCGCTGGTCATTCCCTGATCTTTCCGTATTTGGTGGTCACAGGCTTGAACCCTGGTCTAATCAAGAAGTGTGTGCTACGCACTGTTGCTCCTGCCCACCTGGCTATGGAGGTGCCTAGGGAAGAGGGAGCTGGGATACAAGAGTGTCAAGATCACCGTAAGAGGTCTTCATTAGGGGGAAGACATAAGGAGACAATGGTAAGAGCAAAATAAAAGGATATTCGAGCGGCTACCGCTTCTAAATTTGTTTGTAGCATTAATGGTTAGGAAGGGATATTGGACTACGAGTGCAACCCCTCCATGAGCCAAATTGCATACATGAGAAACTCGATCTTTTCTGTAGATAACATGATATTTAAGCGAGGTAGTAACAGAAGGGTTTAAGTTAGTTTCTTGAAGGCAAAAGGCAACTGGGTTATACTAGAGAAGAAGATCTCAAATGTCATCAAGGTTGCTGCAATATCCTCTACAATTCCATTGAAGGAAACTGGCTGTTACTTGGGTGTATTGCGGTCCTCAGCTTCTGTCCGAGGGGCTGTTGTCTTATGGTGAGTATATTTTCTTTTTGGGGAGGAACGGTCTTTCTGTGTCCATTTCTTCCTCAGGGAGGAAGAGGTCGAAAACTGGTTCTTTGTGGCTAGTGTTTTCTTCCATTTCTATTGAGTCAGCTTTAGAGGGATCGTCACTTTCTGAGTACTTTGGATTATTAGTATGCAGAACAGTGATTGGTGTATTAACAGCCTTGTTTGTCTTAGATGGTTTAATAGATTAGGACACAGTTTACAAAAATGACTGAGCCCAGTCTGACATTGATTTATTTGGGGGAAATTTTACCTCTGTTTGAGTACCAGTCATCGATGCTCTTTGCACAGTACTGGTTAATGCAGTTGGCTTTTGAACCACTTGAGCAAAAGTGGATTGGGTGTTAAAATTGAGCCTGTACCAATTTTTTTGTCTTCTTGGTACGTGATGTTTTGTTCGGCTTTCACCCACTGAATGTTTTTTTTCCTTTTTCCATAGGGGACAATCTCTGGAGTAGGAAGTATGTGGGCCATTACAATTTGAGAATTTGTGCTGCTCTGCTTTACAGTCCGAGTGAATGTGCTCGCATGAACCACAGTTAGCACAAGTGGCTAATCCTCTGCACACATTTTGGGAATGCCCAAATTTTTGACATTTAAAACAGCATGCTGGGTTGGGAACGTATAGTTTTATTTGACAATTGAGATACCCTGCTTTGATGGACGTTGGAGGTTTGGGGCTATCAAATGTTAATATCATGTTCCGAGTCAGAACTAGAGCATTGTCTCATTTGGTATATATGTGCTTTATATGCACCCCTTGGTCTTACAATTCATTTTTCAACTCTTCTTCTTCTTCTGAGAGATTTATGAAGTTCCACTCAGCCATTACACCCCCCGGAGGTGTTTAGAGTAGCACGAGGGGAAACAGTGATGGATAATCCTCCAAAGGATGTTAGTTTTTGGAGACATTGTGATTCATCTGATACCTCAACAAGCAGGTCGCCAGATCTAAGACACCTTGTTTTTGATGATCCTTTAGATTATCTAGGTGTTTCTGTATTTTAAAAGGTGAGAGACTACCTAGAGACTGTTCTAGAGTTGAGTGCAATACAAGATGCATTGGAGCTCTTCTCTTAATAGTGTCAGTTTTTTTGCCTTTTGGCACTGCATGAGTTAGTCTTCTATCTCATGAGTAGCCATGTTAGGATCCTTAGGTAAGGGAGATCATTTTGCTCCTTTTTGCTCTGGAAAGATAACTTTTCTTTCCAGATTACCGGCCACGCCACGGGGAGGCAGAGCAGTGCCACAAGGGCAACCAAATTGCTGAGTTAGTTTGTTCAGTACTATTAAAGAAACAGAAAGGTGAGTTTCCTTTCTGGAACTCTGCCTAGTACTTTTAGTGCAAGAAGTTACACGATACAACTAAATAATGTAAAAACTGTATTTAAAACCAAAATAAAACTATTCGCTTTGCACACGCAGTATAGAGCTCAATTGGAGTTGCATGGTTACACTAATAATCACTTGGCACCCAGAGCCTTTCCCTTGATAAAACCACGTTGCGTCTTTCAGAATGCTATCTCTATCTATGTATCACAGGATTGCACACTTAATCATTGCCTCTTAAGATTTTCCCACCACTGAAATCTGACTACCAGTCTGTAGGTAGCAACTTCACTCTTAGAACCACTTTTATGTAATGGCAATATGCTGGCACTTGACCAATCCAAAGAAACTTCTCTCAAGTCCAATGATACCCTCATAATTAACCTCAATGATTCAACACACTTTCTATCTGCTTCCCTCAATATTACTGGATATATGTGATCAACAACAGGAGCCTTACTTCCCTTTAGGCTCGAAAGTAAGCTCTGTAATTTTGAAAGGGCTAATTTCATATGGCTCGGCCTCACTCACAGCCTCTCTTCAGCATAAAGGATATTTCATCAGTAAAGACCAATGTGAAATATCTATTCAATTCATCAGCAACATCAGCTGAGTTATCTAATACATTCTCACTATTAGAGGGATATCAAAGACATGTTGTCGCTCACACATAAAGGATACAGAAATTGAACATTGAGAGTAAAATGTGTACAGAAAGGACAAATGCCAAATTTGTTGGTGTTGCAGACCTCAAGGTTTTCCCCATTCACCACTTAAGTGCATCCGTGATGTGGCTTTTTCCATGTCCGGTCATAGTGTGTAGTGTAGGATGTGTAAGAGTTGTGATGTGTTCTGCTGGTGTGTTGTATGACCGCCGTTTGGCATCTTAGCAGGAATGGAGCATCTAGCACCAGGTTAGATGCTCCCTGCTTCCCATGCTTTGCCACATGGAGGCATGCCAGGTTGCATACATCACATACTGGGTCTCCCAAAGGCTGGCTCTGGGAGGGCTCTGTGAAGGAAAAGAGAGGGAATAGTGCAAGAAGTATGGATGTATGGTAAGAGTAAATATGGGAGTGTGAATAAGAGGCTCCTCTTTGGAAAAGGAAGTTAGTAGGGGAAGACAGGACAGTACAATCTCACCCTGAGTGGCCTCTCAGGGGCTCACCCTAGCAGCAAGCTGCCAAAGTTAGCAGTTATTCCATCCCCAGAAAGGGGCATCTTGTCCTGGTACACAGGAATAAAGTGGTGTTGACGTGATCCTGCCTCAAGATGAGGCCATCATTGATCACACATACAGTTATCATTGATCACACAGACACATACAGCTAGTTTGTGCAGTCAAGTGCAGGATGTTTTCTTAGTCGAGGTTGTTATTTCCATCTTTTAGATTCCTGTCTGGGGAAGATTGTCAGTTTTGGTAAGTCAAGTCTGGTATTGTCAGGTTATTTTATTTTTTTCAGTGTACCCTAGGTGTTTTGTTATGATATTATTGTGGTTTGCCTCTTAAATGCTTGAGCTGCAAAGTTGCAGAATGCCTTATAGTTGACTCTATTCTGTACTAGTTCTTGTTCCATTCCTGGCTGAAGGGGGTCCTGCTTTCACTGCCTGGCATATCTGTATATGTCAGGCAGTGAAACAGCACATGTTTCCATGACTATGGCTGTTGGAAGTAGTGACAGTTTGGGGTCTCTGCTATGCCCAATTTGTGTAGCCTCTGATTTAGGCTTCCATGCCCAGTCAGCAGAAAGCAGACTAGGTGAAAACCATGCAGAATATGATTTGAGATATTTTTGTACTGTGGGGGAAAAAGACTCTCATAGTCTGTACCTAATTCTCTGAAGCCTGTCATTACAGTAAGGACAGATAGGAGATGTGTGTGGGGGGGGGGTTATGCTCTTAGTTAAGAAGCATAATAAATCTAAGGCAGTGCATTCACTCAACATGGGTGGCCGTGCAATCTTGGTCAGTTCAGTGTAACAAAAAAACACTGAGAAAACAATAATGAGGGGAAGTGTGTTAAAGGCCTAATGATTGTGAAGAGTATAACAAACAACTGCAGACACATACATATTGGGCCAGTAAATCAATACTGGCCCAATATGACTTATAACGAGGGACTTTACCTTTCCAGATATTGACTGGACTCTGTAAGTTGGTCACTCACACAGCAGCAAAACTTTTGTGAATTTCTTGGATGACTATTTTCTACACCAGCAAGTTAGAGGCAACAAGAGAAAGCAACACTCTTGATCTTATCATCAGCAGTAACCCTTTATACATTAAGAATCTGCAGGTAAAAGATGTTGGTAGTAGTGATCATAATGTATTGATGTGGGTATTACTTAAAGATGTAACTGCTGTCAAGGGCAAAAGGAAGAGCTTTCTTTCATAAAGGTTACTACAGTGGTCTCAGACAGGTTTTATATTCCATGCAGTGTGACCAACTGATGATATGTTACCAACAGCAAATTCTAAATGGGAAACATTCAAAGAAGCAATCACAGAAGCCACAGCAGATACAAACTAGTCTGCAATCAAGCTAATGCAGATTATGAGAAGGCTCTGGCAAAGGATGCAAAGAAAAGCAGCAAAGACTTCTTTGCTTATGTAAACACTATAAAGAGAGAGAGAAACCAGGGTGGCTCACTAGATACAAATGGTTTTATTGTTGATGATTCCTGGTCAGGTTTCTGACAAACTGAATAGTATTTTGCATCAACATTCATACATTAGGAATGGAATTTTTAAGGGATGATGATGCCAGTAGTTTATCAACTTTCATAAGGAGATCTAAATGATTTTGTGATAACTGAGAGGAAAGTGGAAAAGAAATTGTTGAAGTTAAAAGTAAATAAGGCACCTGGGATGGAATCTATATTATGTTAAGGATGCACCAAAAGAGGCAAGCAAACCTTTACCCATAATTATGAGAGCATCCTTGGAATCATGGGAAGTCTGTACGGAGTGGAGATGTTCAAATTTATCCAAATTCACAAAGGGAGATCAAAGGGCGAGTAATGACAAATCTGTCAGCTTCACTTCTGTTACAGGGAAAATAATGGAGTCACTGTTTAAAGAAGTAATGCAGGACCATCTGTACAAAAATGCAGTTATACTCAGTGGTGAGCTATATATGGGCTTGAATGGGCTCGTGAGAGCCCATTGTTGAATTCAGTTATTGAGTATCCAGAACTGAAACTACGGTGGGGCGAGTGGGGGCCCCTATCCTCAGCATTTTAATGCCACAGTCGACCAGTTATGTATTTTAAAAGTGCCTCATTTTTGATTTAATTATACTTGGACCTCTGTTTAACCAACTTCTTTATAGCGAATTTTTTTAAACCCCCTTGGTAATTACATTTAAAATAGTTTCTGTTGAATGAAGAAAATTTCGTTATAACAAACGCCTTTAGGCGATTTAGGTAATTAGAAAGTGCGAATTACGAGTGAAAGAGATTACCATTTCACAATGTTAGTGGTGTTCCTAAAACCTATGTAGTCACGCTAGTCAATATGCTTTCCATAGCCAGTCAGAGGATTAAGAAGATTCCCGACATGGATAACAGCGTCTGGTCAACCTGTGTTGTAGTTCCCCTTTACTCCGACAAATGGGCATATATTTTTGGAAAAGTGAGTGATCCATGCCTTCCAGTACATTTCTCCTGTCTTTGTTTACATGGTCACAGTAGTTGAATATCTGAATGATTCCAATATTCTGCACAGTATTCAAAGAACTAGTGACAGTAGCAATGTGGGGGGGGGGGTTTGAGGCAACTAAGATATATAAACTTTACCAAGGTGAAAAGTTGGCAGATTTTGAAACTTCGTTGAGCCTTTCACTGTGTAGAAAATGTTCTTAAATATAATGGCATACAGGCAATAATAATAATAATAAAACTGTATGCATTGTGTCACCAATCTTCAAAAAACCAGCACGAATTAAGGATGACTGCTAAAGAAGTTGATGTGGAAACTATAAAGATCGGTCATGTGTTCTGGCCACGATGGGCAGCTTGTAGCTTGCGGATTGGAGGAATTATCCCGCTTTGGGCAAACATTTTGAATCAGAAGTTAAGTATTCGGGATTATTAAACAGACTTTTGAATCTGGATTTTCTTAATGATTTAAAACTAATGATCAACATCCTGCTGGAGATCTCTTACCTTTCAGAAGCTTTACAGAATCACTATGGTAAAAGCAGATAAATTAATTGTTCGAACTATCAATGCTATTGCTATTGCTAATTTTAAAAATTCTGAAGGAAATTACGAAGCTAAAATTGAGAACATGTTGAAGTGGAAAGAATTTGGAGCAATCAAAATCTAAAGTAAGAACACATTTAAAAAATTACCTTGTGACAAGTTATTAAATGCATTGTTTTATCCTTAAAGGATAAGTTATTAATTCAACAGAGTGATTTTAAATTAAATAAAGAAAATAATGATAGTATTGATGACAAGGAATTGAATTAAATTTTAAACATATGCTACACAGAATCATGGGATAAGGAAAAACTTTCGTCTCCATGGCAAGACGTTGAAAACCAAATAAGAAATTTAAGTTTTCTGATAAAATATTAAAAAAAAAAAAAAAAAATGATTTTAGAGATTTTATCAAAGACAGTTTCGAGTGAAATTCCCTTTTCAAGTAAAAAAGTCAGAAATATCTTTGAAACCACTTTCAATGCAATCAGCAGTGCTGAAGCTGAGCGAGCTTTCAGCATAATGAATAATATTGAGTGAATGAATGAATAATGTTGACAATTAAACATGTTGCAGATTATGATATACATCTAAAGGGAAAACAATTGCTTCAATTTAATCCCGATCGTTATGTCAAATCATTCCTCCATTATCACCACTCAGCTATTGAGCAAAGCAGATCAACAAAAAATATTAATAAAAAGTAAATTGTATGTGGCAATTTTTAGAATAAATTTTTCTTGAATATTTGTGTAATCATTTTTTTTTTCATGTAATCTGTGATTTTTGTGTACCTTTTCTAGAATATTTGTTTTTTATGTAATAATAAATACTTGTTTTTATATTTTCGAATGTTAGTGATAGTTTTTATGTTATTTGTGATATGGGAAATATTTCATGTTATATTTTAATCACAATATTAAAAGTTTAACATGAAAAAAAAATGTATCCATTATATTTCCCTAGTTGTTAAAAAAAAAAAAAAAAAAAACAGATGAATAAAAAAGTTTTGTGTGTGCCAAGAACGTGCAGGAGATGCATTATGTAAAACATCCTTCGCATTTCTTTTAGGTATTTTGATTTGTATATGTTGATTACAAAATTAAAGAGCTTTTTTATTGTAAATATTTTATTGATCATTCACAAATTTTCATAATTTCTGGAAGACAAGATACAATGGATTTATGATAACTAAAGTAAGAGATGTATACTTGTAATTGCAATATATCTAAATGTCTCTGGAAAACAGCATCGATTGAAGTACTGATCTTGTAGTTGAAGCGACATACGCAGCTGTTAGGGGCACCTAACAATGGAATGTAATCAAAATGCGAGACAAAAAAAAGAAATTGTTGACAAAAATTTGTATTGTTGCAGTCATGTGATAAACACTTGTATTGCTGCAGTAATATGACAAATACTTGTATTGTTGCAATCATACTTACTGGAGTAGTAACTTCAGGAAGTATGATTGTGACGTCATACTATTCAAAAAAGTTAGAACTTCAGACACTATCGTATCCAGGTATCAACGTAAGGGGGAGACATGATGACTAAGTTTTTTAAGTTTTTTTTTTTTTTTTTAGATCGACCTAGGAACATTATACACATACACTTATACGCATGGTTAAGGGGATATCTACTAGTAGTTATTATTGTTATTTTTTGGTTTTTAGGAGCATTAGCAACTAAGGCCATATTGCTCCGGGGATATGCGGCGGTCATTCCCTGATCTTTCCGCATCCTCCGCATTTGGTGGTCACGGGCTCGAACCCCGGTCTAATCAAGAAGCATGTGCTACGCACTGCTGCTCCTGCCCACCTGGCTACAGAGGCGCTGACTACTAGTAGTGCTAGCATGGGAAGTGCATCTGGTAGAAGCCTCGGATGACATCACTTCTGTGACCGATCAATTTATTATTATTATTATTATTACTAGCCATATAGTGCAAGGAAGCCTGAGTCTTATGCTGCTCAGGACCCTGGGTGTGCCAAGCCCATACTTACCAGATGTGAGTATGGGCTTGGGGATACTCGGTAGAAAGTCGGAAAAACAGAGAGCCCATTGTTAAAATATTCACAGCTCACCAATGGTTATACTGCAGTCACAGCACAGATCTGTTAAGGGGTGGACAATGACTGACTGAAAACCATGGGACTGAGTCAACCTGGATTAGAAATGGCAAAAACAATTTTGTGCTTTATTCTCACTATGACTGAATTAATCAAACTCCAGTGAAGGCTGCTTGACAAAAATATCCAGTTTTTCTGCTGTCAAATTGGAAGAAAAAGTTCTAAAAGTAGGGTGGTTTCCATCCATGTGGATTAAAATTCAAAGTTGTAGAACTGTTTGAATGGGTGCAGAGAAGAGCAACAAGATTGGTGAGGGGAACAAAAGGGTGCGGAGACTAAGCACCTACAAGGAGATCTGACTAAGGTATTTAGGGCTTTGAATTAACTACAGTAGCTGAATACTGATAACATTGTTCCTCTTGCTCAGACTACACGCATGAGGGAGCATAAATTCAAACTGAAGTAGGATCTTGAAATAGATCTAGGTATAGATGTCAGGAATTTCAGCCAGTGGGTAGTTGATTGTTGGAACAAACTTCCATTTGGTGTTGTAAAAGTGGGTATTTTGAATAAATTCAAGGAATAATTACACAGAATAATTACAGAAGATAAGACAAGTGATATGAGAATTGTGTGCTTGCATGCATGTGTTCTGACTGATGCTGTATAAGTTTGCTTTCTTGCTACCACTACTATTTCCAACAACTTACTTGGAATCAGAGCAACAACTGTTTTTGCTGGTTATTGGGTAGTTTAGCTAAGAGAATCAGCCAAGGCAACTGCATTCTTGACTATTATTACAGTGTATGGAGAGGAGTCAAATCAACTCCTACTTGTTTACACTGGAAATAAACTGAAAAGAAATGGACTATAATCAATGAATTAAGTGGACTATAACTACTTTTTGTCTAAAGCTGACAAAAGATATTTGGATAGATTCAGAAGATAAATTTTATTTTTACCTTTTCTTTTCAAAGAAAAAATAAAAACATCAATGGATAAAATATATTGAAAAAATTCACTGAAAATATGACTACTGTCCATGCTAATAATTCACTGATAACAACAGCACTGAAAATGAAGAAAAATGGAGTTTATAAGTATAAAGCATTGTTTTTCAACCTGTGGTCTGCGGACCACCAGTGGCCCGCAGACCACAGGTTGAGAATGGAATGTAAGGCTTACAATTTAAGACATTGTGTGCCACCAGTGCACTGTTGGTGAGGCCACAAGCTTTCATCTGTCACAGTCAATCACCAGCTTCTGAGCATGTAATATGTATTGGATTTGTTTTTGTGTATTCATAAAATATTTTTTATGTTTTCACAAAACTAGTGTGTGAGAATAACTGTTAAAATTTGTAGTGATTATTTGATTGTATATATGTTGGGTAAGTTTTTTTAGTATATTTTAAATTAAATTTAATTAATAAGTGATATTTTGTTTGAGATTGGAATTATTTATTTTAGGAATTTAATATCAGCCCTATACTCAGCATAGTATACTGAACAACATGGATAAGTGACTAAAAACAGGATTTTTGAAACATCAACCCAATACTAGTTTTTCATAGATGTAAAGAAACCCTACCCGGTGGTCTGTGGTATGTAAAGAATGCTTGAAGTGGTCCGTGAATTATAAGAGGTTGAGAAGCACTGGTATACAGATATATCAGAATATTTCTAAGTTTTCAAAACAAAGAACAAAATATCATATATACCTAAAGAAGTTCAGATAATTTTATTTGAAGAAATGTTCACTGAAAATCTGTTAGGATGGCAAACTTAACATATATGAAAGTTTCAATAAAATAACAACTTACTTTTAGCTTTCTTCTTGAATTAAACTTACGAAGCTCATCTACAGATTCCTGAAGATGAATTTTTGGTGCATAAATTTCTTTTTCCTGCATTTAAATATAAATACCATAAACAGTAATGCCAAAAAATATAAATATCATTAATATAATAGAATCTAACATTATGGTTACTGTTATTATTTAATTATTTGCAATATCTCAGATACAGATAAGGAGGGCCATCTTGGAACTTAACATAATTCTACATTCCAATTTGTCCTAAAGATGTTTACAATTGGGTTGAAGCCAAGGGTCTGTACTGATTACTGCAATTATTCAACACTATTCTCTTCAAACCATGCTTTGTGAGGGAATACTGTTCTTCTATAAGCATAAGGGTTGCTTCTAGAACATCATTGTAGTACGCTTCATTCACAGTTCCATGAACTGCAACCAGTCGACCTGGTCCACAGCACAAGAAACAATTGTGCACCATGATAACTCTTCCTTCCAACTTCACAGCTGGGACAACATGTTCAGATAATAACATTCTCTGGGTACCCACCATGCACAAACATATCTAGCCTACTAGAAGAGTGTGTGTATATGGCATGAATTTCTATTGATTCACAGTTCAGGTTCATTGTGTCTTACACCATACGCTGCTGAAATCTGGGCATATGTGTCGCTCTCACTTCAAAAACCGGTGTTCTCGTGTGAATACTGGACCCTGAAATGTGCCACAAATAAGCATCACCGACCCTCTCAATTGAGAACAACTGACATGGCTGAGCAGCTAAATGTACCCAGGCTCCCGAGGTTAATTGACAGCAGGCGTTTAATGACTTCAGTAAAAATGTACACAGGAGTGATACACCCCAAACATCGGGTATTTCTGTCAGTGGCACAATCCTACGCCATCCTTGAGGTCAGAGCCCACACTAATCCTCAAATACAACCGGTTGAAACTGCGTAATCGGTTCCTACCTGCCCAGGCACTCCCCAAAATTCAGACACTGCTCCGTCTTGGAGTCGACCTTCAGAAATTAGCTACCGACTACAAATACCGTCACATGATCCTCGAGTGGATTACATCTGTGGAACTGGGATAATTTCCTCCATATGACGTTTAGTCCTCATTTTTTCATTATTATAATTTACATGTTTGTAACTCATAATTTCCATGTAACGGTAATTTTTTCCCTTTTTGCCAATTAATTTCATTTATAATGTAAAACTCCTGGCCAAGTCACCGTGTTGAGTATTATTGTCTCTAGTACATGTCCTGTACTTATTAGCAATAAAGAATTTATTTATATTTATTTATTTTTTTTTTGTACCAAACTATGGTGTGAACTGCTTTTGTTATCAAAAGCTTGTTTACTGGGTTGTTGTTGTTGTTGAGTCTAATAACACATAGGCTGATAGGGCCATATTGTCTTTCTAATGGTGAATATGAAATGATAACTATATTTTATGATATATTCCTATACGATTTAGGAAAGTAAATAATTCTGTTTTATTAGGATCATCTCCAAGAATCTGCAATAAATTTATTGATGACTGTGTATTAGCAATTGATTTAAAGGTGTTTAACCGGATATTTTGAAAGTGGGGACAATCCACTAACAAATGGCAAATGGTCAGTTCTACATGACAAGATGTACATTGGGGAGCATTGTCATTCGTTAATAGATACAGGTGAGTGAGGTGCGTATGCCCAATTCTTAGCCTTCCTAAAATGGTTTCTTCTTGTCTATTGTCCCGGAAACTGGAGAGCCACAGCTTTGGTTCTGGTTTTATTTTGTATAGTTTGTTTCCTGGATAACCTCTTCAGATTAGTGACCAGCTATTGTAACATGCTTTATGAATAATATGTTTATAATCGGTATATGGAGTTTGAAAAGTCTGCAACTAGTAGTATCTGGTTATTTGGCTGCAAGACCTGCTCTTTCATTTCCTGATATTCCACAATGTCCTGGAATCCAACAGAATATCACAGTTTGGTTCCATTCCTTACAGGCAAGTAACTTAGAATGTATTTGTATTATTACAGGGTGAGATGTGTTCGTATTACTACTTATGGCAGAGACGGCACTGAGTGAGTCACTGTATATCAAGGTTGACGAAATTAGAAGTTCAGTAATATGATCCAGAGCCCAGTTTATAGCATAAAGCTCAGCAGTGAAGATACTGCATTTGATTGATAATGAGACAGAAGTGGTGAATGATGGGAAGACTGCCACAGCACCTACTTGGGAGGCGCCTCCGTAGCCAGGTGGGAAGGAGCAGCGGTGCGTAGCACACGCTTCGTGATTAGACCGGGGTACGAGCCCATCACCACCAAATACGGAGGATGCGGAAAGGTCAGGGAATGACCACCGCACATCCCGGAGCAATATGGCCTTAGTTGCTAATGCTCCTAAAAACCAAATAACATAACAAGCACCTACTTGGATATCAGTTTTTGATTCATCTGTATAGACTTCACATGCCTTTGAGTTAGAAAGAGAGTAAGTTGCACGTAACTGTGCGATATTGGAAGGAGATAAGGTGTTCTTTCCCCATTGTTGAAAATAGTCATCATAAATTGAAGAGATATTTGTCCAAGGTGAATGTGATGGTGTCATGTCCTGAAATATATTACCAATTTCTATATTCCATGATTCAGCTATTTCTTTAAGTCTAAGGGAGCAGGTCAGTTTTCATTTAGTTTGTTATTGTAAAATGAGTCCCATTCGGTATTGTATAGGCATCTCCAATTAGGGTGAGAAGGAAGACTGCGGAATTTTGCAGCATACAGGAGAAGTAATATTTTCCTGCAGAGATATAACAGAGGTTCATGGGCTTCGATGTAAATAATCTGAACTGGGGAAGTTATGAGAAGACCCTAGAAAAATTCTCAAAGCACTGTGCTGGATGGCGTTTAACCGCTCTAAAGAACTTTTCCTCGCAGAGTCATACGCTGGAGAGCCATAGTCCAGGCGAGACCTGATGAGAGCCCTACAAAGATGGATCAAGGTATGTCGATCAGTACCCCATTACATGGATGACACACACCGGAGAATATTCAACTTCTTAAAACAGATGGTTCGAATATTCAACTTCTTGAAACAGATGGTTCGAAGATAGGATGTGCTTGAAAGTTCAGTTTTCTATTTAATACCAGGTCAAGAAAACGGACAGTGTGAGCAAGAGGAATTGAAACATTATTGATCTTTAGCTCAGGATCAGGATGAAGTGACCGTAATTTGCAAAAGTGAGTAGTGGTGAATTTCTGCTCAGCAAGATGATATCCATTATGTAAGACCAGGATTCTATTCTGGACAGAGCAATTTGTAACTGTCTTTCAACAGTATTCATACTTTGTGAGTGGCAGGATATGGTAAGGTCATCTGCATACATGTATATTTGAACGGTTTTTGGAAGATCTTCCAATATGTTGTTGACCCGAATCACAAATAGGGTAGTACTCAATATGGAACCCTGCAAGACACCCTCTTCTTGAATGTGAGATGTTCACAGCATATTTCGATATCTGACCTGAAAGGTGCATAATCTTAAAAGGTTCTGAATGATTTGAGGACCTGCCTACCATGTGGAGTATTTTGGGAAAAACTGTTGAGTATAAAACTCTGCAAACTGTAACAGAAGACAACAAAAGGAGCCATAATTTCTACATCAATTTTTGATGCACAGGAAGACAATGAAGGAAGTTTCATCTTCTGCATTAGGTGCACTTACCATTTGAATGGAATAGTTAATAAACAAAATGTTAGCATATGTGAAGTGAAACATCACACACCCATGCAGTCCCAAGGTGAACATACTGCATGCTTTCAGTCAAGTGAAGATTTATGGATCATTTTACTTAATGAACAAACTATCGTTCAAGGTCAAAAACTTTAAAAATCTTGCTTCTGTCCAAGATCACTTATACTCCTTCATTTTCCACTTCATGAAGAGAAATATGATGGCACACTCCATTTTTCTCTTTATGACTGTGCATTTCTTGATATAAATTTTTCAAATCAGAAGACAGAACAAGATGGTTCAATTCTGTTGCCATCATAAGCCCCAAACCTTATATGGCTAGATTTGTTTATTCTGTGGCTTTTTAGGGATCAGATTTATGAGTTGTCATCACCAGGAAATTTTGGTGAACTAATAAATGGTTTCAAAAAACAGAGTCAGAGTTGCTTCTGCATAGGTAACATTTGTAAAAGCAGATGGAAAAGGATGCTGACCTTTCACTGGGACATATGCCATATGACTTGTGGTAGCCTTACAGAGTTGTAAAACTAGTTATCAACTGCCCTATATTACTAGAATGTGCATGATGTGCTTTATTTAATTAAATAAAAAATAAATTATAATTTATCAACAGATTAATAGCACAATTTACCCTTAGCCATGGATGATTTAATGCTTCCTCTACGGTGATTCGATGAAGTGGATCCAACAGTAGCATCTTTCTCAATAAATCTTTAACATGTTCACTTAAATGATCCCAATGTCTCCCACTCATCTAAAAAGAAATGAGCCAATAATTCTTATAACTGTAATTAAAACAATCTTCAAACAAGTAATACACAGCTATATATCCATTACCACTTATCAGAATTATAGATTAATCTTTAATTTTATTAATAACAATACCATGAATAACAACAGAACTGCAGTTTTCATAAAGTATTTCATAAAATTTCAATAAGTAAATAGAATTAAATTTACATTACATTTATTTAAAAATCAATTTTTTTAAAAAAGTGGGGCTCTTTCCTTACTTTTACTTCCAATGACTTTTACCCTGCACATTTGCAGGAAAAACTCTGATACTTTAGTTCATTTTACACAATTAATTAACCATATTTGCTTAGATCATTTTTAAACTATTTCACAAAACAGACATCAGGTTTTATTCCTGATCACTAAAATTAACACAAGTAAATGTAGTGTCCACACATACACTCATATATGTGTGTGTGTAAAAATAGACAAAACTATGTATATTTATAAACATATGAAAATATACACCCTGCATGTGTATACACATAGAAGGTGTATATTATTACTATTAATTAATAGTATTAGTAGTGAGCAATGAGGCAGGACATAAAGCTTATACAGCATCAGCTATTAAAAAAAAAAAACCTTCTCATGTCACGCCTATCACTCCAATAGTTTGCCTTGTTCTTCCTTGAATGTATTCAAGCTATCCAATATATAGTTGGAGTATTTGTTGTTGTTATTATTATCTATTTATTTATATTATTATCACTTTTTTTTTTTTTTTTTGATGCTGTAAAACAAACTTGCTTCTTTGCATTATTTGTTACTACTAATACTTAATGGCACCATAGCTGCTTTTCAGAAATTATTTCTCTTATTTTGTACCTGTCTTGTTGGCAAAGTAATGTTCAATTCTACTGTCGCTGTCTTTAGCTGGGAAGCCATTTGTTTTTATGTTAAGCTATTAGCATTAGTAGAGGCATATGATGCAAGAAAGCAATCTTATACAGCATCAGCAAAAAAAAAAAAAAAAAAAAATTCACAGCTCCATTCGCTATAAAGGTTCGTCCACTTCTTCCTTGAATTTTTTTTAAGCTATCAACTTCTAAAACGACAGATGGAAGTTTGTTCCAACAATCAAATATCAGCTGGCTAAGGGCAAATTTCCGCACACCTTTTTTACAACTGTCTTTCCTCGATTCCAGTCTATGCCCCCTAAGGTTCGAAATTTGAGCAAGAGGAAGAATTCCTTCATCATTGAGCCTACTCAACTCATTCAAGGCCTTATACACCACAATCAGATCACCTCGCAGATGCCTAGTCTCCAGATGCTGCAATTTGCGGAACTTAAGCCTTTCTTTATAAGAGCAATCCTTTGCTCCATTCAACAAACTCGCTGCCCTTCTCTGTACTTGTACCAGCAGCTCTACATCCTTCCTAAAATGAGGACTCCAGACTTGTACACAGTACTCAAGGTGTGGCCTGACCATTGCCATATACAAGGGGATAATCACCACCTTATCCCTGCAAGAAAATTCCTGTACATCATTGACAAGACACCATGGGCTACTTTTGCAGACTGTTTGCACTGTCACAAAACTTCATATATGACTGCACAATTATCCCCAGGTCTTTTTCAATCTCTACCACTCTGAGTGAAGTATCACACAGTTCTTACGTTTCTCTAGGGGTTACTTCTACTCCATATGCAGTACTTCACATTTATCAAAATTAAACTTCAGTTGCCAATTCTCAGCCAATCTGCACAACTTTTCTAGATCCTGTTGCAGTAGCATATTGTCATTACAGTTATTAACGAACCTGCAAGCCTTTGTGTCATCTACAAACTTGGACATTAAGCCTGATATACCCTTATCAATATCGTTGATAAACATACAAAACAGCAATGGGTCCAACACAGAACCCTGGGGGAATCCACTAATAACATTAGTCCATGAAGAGCAGAATACACTGATCACAACTCTCTGTCTTCTCCCACTCAATCACCCTTTTATCCATTGAAACGATTTACCCTTAATGCCATACTGCTCCAATTTGAACAAAAGTCTTCCAACTTCTGTTTCGGAGAAAATAATGGATCACTGGTTAAAGAAGTGATGAAGGATCACCTACAAAAGACTGCAGTAATAATTCATACACAGCATGCATTTGTTAAGGGGAAGTCTCGTCTGACCAATTTGATAGGATACTACGATGTGGTCACAAAGGAACTGGATGCAAAAAATAATTTTGATATAATATACTTGGATTTCAGGAAAGCTTTTGATACTGTTGCCCATGGAAGACTGCTATACAAATTGGAGCAGTATGACATTAATGGCAAGTTGCTGCAATAGATAAAGGAATGGTTGAGTGGGAGACGGCAGAGAGTGGTAATAAATGGACAATGCTCTATGTGGACTAATGTTATTAGTGGAGTCCCCCAGGGTTCAGTGTGGGGCTCATTGTTGTTTTGTGTATTTATTAATGATATCGGTGAAGGTATATCAGGCTTAATGTTCAAGTTTGCAGATGACACAAAGGTTGGTAGGGTTGATAATTACAGTAGACAGTATGCTACTGCAACAGGATCTAGAGAAGTTGGGCAGATGGGTTGAGAAGTGGCAACTGAAGTTTAATATTGACAAATTCAAAGTACTCCATATAGATAGCAGTAACCCAAGAGAAACATACTAACTGTGTGGTACTACACTCAGGGAGGTGGAGAATGAAAAAGACCTGAGGGTAATTGTACAGTCGGATATATGACGTTCTCTGAGTAGTGCAGACAGGCTGCAAGAGTTCATGGAGTTTTGTCATTGATATATAGGAATCCTGCTAGCAGAGATAAGGAAGTGATTATACCTTTGTATAAGGCAATGGTCAGGCTACACCTTGAGTACTGCATACAGGTCTGGAGGACTAATTTATCAAGAATGTAGAGTTGCTCTTACAGACAAAGGCTAAAGTTCTGCAAGTTGCAGCATCTGATGATTAGGTACCTACGAGTTGATCTCATTGAGATGTATAAGGCCTTGAATGGTTTGAGCAGGCTCAGTGCTGACAGGATTCTTCCACTTCCTCAGATTACGAAAGTGAGGGGGCATAGATTCAAACAGGAAAGACAGTTGTAGAACAGATGTGAGAAATTTCCTTTGGCCAGCAGGTAGTTGATAGCTGGAACAGACTTTCATCTGTTACTGCAGAAGTTGATAGCTTAGATAAATTTAAGACTCAGACAAACATTTGGAGTGACTGGATGGGTAAAATGGGAAGGATGTGGGTTTTTTTTGTTTTTTTTGTTTTTTTTTTTTTTTTCTTTTTTTTGACTGATGCTCTATAACCTTGCTTTCCTCATCATATGCCTCAATTAATGATAATTTGCAACAGTAGCAAAATCTTTCCTGAAATCAAAGTACTGTATTTCCCCATGTATAAGATGCACCTTTTTTCGAAAAATTTGGGGGTCTAAAAACTGGGTGTGTCTTATACAGTGGTTTTAGATTTTTTTTACTTGCATTTCCGGCTTTTTCGCACTTGTTGTCTTTGCGCTCATTGTTTTGCACCTGTTATCGGTATATTAGGTTACGTTTTGCCACGTTCTGCCCAGAAATGGCTCAGAAAAGATTTTCGTACAGTGCTGAATTCAAGTTAAAAGTGATCCAGTTTGCAAAAGTGAATGGAAATCATGCTGCTGAATGTAAGTTTGGTCCTTCTCCAACTGAGAAAACAATCCGAGACTGGCTACGAGAAGAAACCCTACTGAAAATGCCACGGCAGAAGAAGGCCATTAGAGGCAAGTCAGCAAAATGGCCTGATTTAGAGAGGGAATTGAAGATATGGATTGAGGAGCAAAGGGCAATTGGAATTCCTATGTCCACAAAGATGGTTCAGCATGAGGCAAGAAGAATTGCTGATGAAAAAGAAGTTACTGATTCCAAAGGAGGACACAATTGGTGTTTCAGGTTCATGAAACGGAATGGACTAAGCATGCATATACGCACGAGACTTGCCCAAAAGATACCTGAACACTATGAGCAGAAGGTCCTTGAATTTCATCATTTTGTCATGGGTGAAAACTGTAACTGCGAAGACAAGTGGACACGAAAAGAGCCATTATACAGTTGTTCTAGCTTGTTGTGCCGATGGAACCAAGCTGCCTCCTATGCTGATTTTCAAACGCAAAACAATGCCAAAAGAAGACATTCCTCGAGGAGTGATTGTCCACGTTCATGACAAGGGTTGGATGTGGATGGATCAGGATGGGATGAAGATCTGGTTTGAGTAAGTTTGGAGCAGGTGAACAGGTGGGCTCTTACGCAAACCTGCCCTATTGGTGCTTGATCAGTTCAGGGCACACATAACAAAAAATACAAAGATTGCTGCAGAGCAAAAAACAAAACTTGCCGTCATACCTGGAGGCTTGACATCTCAGCTCCAACCACTTGATGTCAGCATTAACAAACCCTTCAAAGCTTCCATGAGAAACGAATGGAACCAATGGATGAAGTCTTCTGGGGACAATTTTACATCAGCAGGAAGAGTGAAGAAACCAACCATAGGAGAAGTTTGTACCTGGGTGAAAAGATCCTGGGATAATATTAAGATTGAGATCATTGTCAAGTCATTTAAGAAGTGTGGTATTTCAAAGGCCATAGATGGAACTGAGGATGAGGCAATATATGAAGATAGTGATTCGGCATCAGACACAGATAAGGACAAGCTAATGGATGGAAGTTTTGACAGTGATGAGTTGTATGAATTTTATGATGAATAAAACTTGAGTTCAATAACGTTATGCAATACTTCCCCCCCCCCAATTTCTGGCCTCAAAATTAAGGTGTGTCTTATACATGGAAGTGTCTTACACATGGGGAAATACGGTATATGATATCAAAATTATTTTTTGCATCCAGTTCCTTTGTTACCACATCTTAGTATCCAATCAAATTTTTATCAGCCTCTAAACAAACCCATGCTGTGTCTGAATTATTACTGCAGTCTTGTCTATATGATTCAGTAATACTTGTTTAACCAGTGACTCCATAAATTTCCCTGGAACAGAAGTTAAACTTACAGGTTTGTACTCACATCAAATTTTGATCCCCCTTTGGGAATTGGGGATACATTCGCATATCTCCAATCCATCAGGACATCCAGAGTCCAAGAATGCTCTCATAATTATGGCTAAGGGTTTGCTTACTTTCTTTGTCTAATCCTTTAATATAACTGGATAGATCCCATCCACCCCAGGTGCCTTTCTTATTTTTAATTTCAACAATTTCACTTTAAAATGAAATCTTTATTGTATAATTTATAGTATATACTGTATATACTTAAATTACTTTGAATAATGGAAACAACTTTAATCAGAGTTACAGGTATGCATTAATTTGGTGTTGGGACCTTTTCTTTTAAAATAGCTTATATTCTATGCGGAATAGATTCCACGTAGAATATAAGCTAAATAAACATCAGCTTACATTGTACTCTAAATAAACATCAGCTTTTATCATCTTGTCTTCACAGTACTACAAGAAATGGGGACAGAAAACATCATTGCATGTTCATAAATACATCGTAGACCATTACAAAAAACTACTACTTTCATATACAGTGTTTCCATTATTTTATCCTTTCCCCCTATATATAGTATCATTTATATACATTTATATATAGTATGGATTTATTGAATGATTGTTTTCTACAGCAGCATGTTCGGGAGGCAACTAAAGGGAGTAATACTCTTGCTCTGATTATCAGTAGTGATTCTTCATGCATTAAGAATCTGCAGATAAAGGAACCACTAGGTGGCAGGGATCACAGTGTGCTGAAGTGGAATTTCTCAAAGAGGTAACTACCATCAGGGGTAAAGGGAAGGGTTTTTGCTTTCAAAAAGGTTATTACGGTTGTCTGAGACAGTATTTAAATTCTATATGGTAGGACCAATTAATGATGTTACAAGCAACAAATACAAAATGGGAAGCATTCAAAGAATTAATCTTGGAAGCTACTAGGCTTTTCATGCCAACTAAGAAATATTGTTTAAGATTTAGGCCAAAATGGAGGTCAGAGGAACTAATTAGACATGGGGCAGAGAATAAAATATTCATAGGATACATATAAATTAACAGGTGGCATAGAAGCCTGTGATAGATATACACTGGTCTGTAACCAAGTCATAAAGGAGGTTAAGGCAGGCAAAGGCAGATTACAAGAAATTTTTGGCAAAGGATGCAAAAAAAAAAACAGAAAATAATTCTTTACTTATGTAAACGCTAGAAGGAAAGGGATGAATCAGATTGTACCACTTAACATAGAGGGGTTGACTACTGATGATCATGCTCAAGTAGCTGATAAACTGAATGAGTATTTTGCATCTACATTCACACATAAGTTATTCAATGAGGCGTGTGCTACGCACTGCTAATCCTTCCCACCTGGCTAGGGAGGTGGCTGTGGCACTGGAGGCAAATTGCTGCTAAGGTTAAAGGGATGGTTGAGTGGGAGAAGACAGAGAGTGGTAATCAATGGACAGTGCTCTTCGTGGATTAATGTTACTAGTGGAGTTCCCCAGCGTTCAGTGTTGGGTCCATTGTTGTTTTCTGTATTTATTAATGATACTGATGATGGTATATCAGGCTTAATGTCCAAGTTTGCAGAAGATAGAAAGGTCGGCAGGGTTGTTAATGACACTAATGACAGTAAGCTGCTGCAACACGATCTAGAAAAGTTGAGCAGATGGGCTGAGAGGGAGCAAATAAAGTTTAATATTGACAAATGTAAAGTACTGCATATGGGAAGCAATAACCCCAGAGTAACTTATCAACTATGTGGTACTACACTGACAGTGGTAGAAAATGAAAAGGACCTGGAGATAATTTTGTAGGCAGATATGCAGTTTTCTGAGCAATGCAGATGGTCTGCAAGAGTAGCTCATGATGTCTTGTCAATGATATACATGAGTTTCTCTAGCAGGGATAAGGAGGTGATTATCCCCTTGTATAAGGCAATGGTCAGGCCACACCTTGAGCAATGTATGTCTGGAGGTCTCATCTGAAGAAGGATGTAGAGCTGTTGGAAAGAGTATAGAGAAGGGCAACAAGATTAGTCAATGGAGCAAAGGGTTGCTCTTACGAAGAAAAGCTTAAGTTTTGCAAATTACAGTGTCTGGAGACTAGGCACCTGCGAGGTGATCTGATTGAGGTGTATAAAGCCTTGAATGGTTTGAGCATGCTCAATGCTGATGGGATTCTTCCTCTTGCTCAGAATAATCACCTGAGAGGGCATAAATTCAAATTGAGGAAAGACAGTTGTAGGATAGATGTGCAGAAGTTTGCTTTAGCGAGCAGGTGATTGATTGCTGGAATAAACTTCCATCTGTTGTTGTAGAAGTTGATAGCTTAAACAGATTCAAGGCAGAACTAGACTAACATTTGGAGCGAGTGGATGGGTGAAATGAGAAGGATCTGTGTTGTTTTTTTTGCTGGTGCTATATAAGCTTGCTTTCTTGTATCATGTGCCCTGCTAATGGTAATGCTAAATTAGTCAGACAAGACTTTCCCTTAACAAACCCATGCTGTGTCCAAGCTATAACTGAATTCTTGTATAGATGATCCTGCAGTGCTTCTTTAACCAGTCCTCCATTAATTTCTATGGAAAATAAGTTAAACTAACAGGTCTGTAATTACTTGTGTTGCCCTTTGATCCTCCTTTGTGAATTAGAGTCACATTTGCACATCTCCAGTCCATGGGTATTTCCCCTGTTGGATAATAGTAAAGTAGCATTCTTCAAATCCACACCTAACAAAATCAACAATCTGGACTGAACTGTATACCACAGCTCTTCACTCTGTTAAGTCCAGAATCCAAAAATTTTGGGCAGGACATCACTGGAATGTTGGGCTTGTGAGCTAAAGCATTACAATGATAACAAAGTCTGTACAACACCCTGTGGATAAAGAACATGTAGCTGTTCCTAATTTCCTGGACATAATTATGACCTTGTTATTTTCAGACAGTTGTTAGGATTACATAACCATTCAGTTTGGAGATCTTTCTTTCTTTCTTTTTTTTGCCACACAGCTGAGATGGAACAAATTAATTGCAAATAACTGAAATTGCTTACAAAAAAAAGTGATTCACTGTTTTAACGATGCACAATATGGCACTATTAATACAATACATTTTTATATCATTAAAAGCCCTTCAGTATAATCTCCCTACTTTTCAATTATTATTGTTTTTCAACCACATGGAAGGTTTTGAATGCTGGTTAATAAGTCATTTTGATTGTGCTGCTGGATCCATCAGGTCACAGGTTCTGAAAGGTTCCATGACAGATTAAACCCAAATTCAATAGCGCGGTTCTTTTTAACTTCCTTCTAGAGTTTATATACGTAAAGACTTGTGGCAGAGAAGAAAAGTGCATGGGATGCATATAAATTATCAGGTAATACAGATGCCTACAGTAGATAAAAACTGTTCTGCAATCAAGTCATTAAGGAGGTTAGGCAAGCTAAGGCAGATTACAAGAAGTCTCTGGCAAAGAATAGCAGCAAACATCTTCTTTACTTAGGCAAACGGTAAACAGAAGGGGTTGAATCACACTGGTTCACTAGAGATGAATAGATTAAGTGTTTAATGATCCTGCTCAGGTTGCAGGAAAACTGAATGGGTATTTTGAATCTACATTCACATATGAAGGATGTTTTAGGGATTGGAATTCCAGAAGTGAGTCAAACCCTTGAAGGCAGCTAAATGATTTTGTGAAAACTGAGGGGAAAGTGGAGAAGAAATTGTTGAAGCTAAACGTAAAAAAGGCACCTGGAGTGGATGTAATCTGTTATGTTAAAGATAGCAGGAAAAGAAATAAGGAAACCTTTAACCAAGATTATGAGAGCATCCCTGGATTATGGGAGATCCTTATAGTCTTGAGATGTGCAAATGTATGCCCAATTTACACAGGAAGATCAAAGGGTGACATGAGTAATTACAGTCCTGTTAGCTTAATTTCTGTTCCAGGGAAAATAATGGAATCACTGGTTAAAGAATAACAGAGGTTCATCTAGACAAGACTGCAGTTATGCTGCAGTCAGAGCATGGATCTGTTAAGGGGTGACTTTGTCTGTTCAATCTGACTGGATAGTATGACACAGTAACGAAGGAACTGGATGCAAAAAAAACAAGTTTCACATCATATACTTAGATTTTAAAAAAAGCTTTTAATACTGTTGCACATAAAAGACTGTTATGTAAATTGGAGAAGTGTGGCATAAAGGGAAAGTTACTTCTAGGGATAACAGAATTTTTTATTGGGAGAAGACAGAGAGTGGTTATCAATGGTCACTGCTCTTCTTGAGCTAATATTACGTCAGCGGCATCCCACAGGGTTCAGTTTTGGGTCCATGCTGTATTCGAGATTTACTAATGATATTGCTAAAGGCATATCATGTTTAATGTATATGTTTGCAGCTGATATGAAGGTATGCAGGGTAGTTAATCAGAGTAATCAGGGTGTGCTAAGTAACAAGATCAACAAATTAGGCAGATGAGCTGAGTAATAGCAATCGAAGTTTAATATCGACAAATGCAAGGTACTTCACATGGAAAGGAGTAATAAAATGTTAAATGTTCTTGTTTATGACCATCAGGTCAATGGAGTTTACAATAAATCAATCGATACAAATGTTAATCATATTTAGTAGTCACAGGCTTGAACTCCAGTCCACTCAAATCCAAAATTATCAGCTGTGTGGTACCACACTCAGGCAGTAGAGAATGAAAAAGACTTGGTGGTAACTGTGAAGTCAGATATGAACTTCTCTGAGCAGTGCAGACAGGGTACCAGCACAGCTCAATGGATTTTGTCAATGATATATATAAGAATTCTGCCCGCAGAGATAATGAGGTGTTTATCCCATTGCATAAGGAAATGGTTGGACCTTATCTTGAGTACTGATAAAAGTCTGAAGCCTTATTTTAAAATGAACGTGGATCTATTGGTACAGGTACAGAAAAGAGCAATGAGATTGGTGAGGCAAGAAAAGGATGCTCTTACCACAAAAGGCTTCAATCTTCCAAACTGCAGCACCTGGAGACCAGGCATCTGTAAGATCTGATTGAAATATTTAAGGTCTTGAATGTAATTAGTAAGTTCAATGCTGATGGAATCCTTCTTGCTCAGACTACAAGCAAGGAGGCATAAATTCAAATTGAAGAATTTATGAGAGCAGGCTGCAGGTTGGATGTACAAAAATTTGACTTCAGCTTTGTTTGTTTGTTTGGTTTGGATTTTATTGGCGCATTAGCAACTAAGGCTATAATGCGCCAAGACCACTTGACTTCAGCCAGAGAGTTGTTGATTGTTGGAACAAACACCCATCTGGTGATGCCAAACGTCGGTAGTTTGAATAAATTCAAGGAAGAACTAGATAAACTGTTAGAGTGGGTAGACAAGTGAAATGGGTAGTGCTGGCTTTCACACCCCCCCTCCAATCTGATGCTGTATAAGCTAGTTTCCTTGCATCTTTTGTCATTTTTAATAACAATAATAATAAACAAAAAGAAAAAAGCTACTTATCTGATTGACATAGCACTACCCAACACTGGCAACCAGCAGAAAACTGATGGGTAAAAATAAAGAAGTACACGAACCTAAGATAGGAGATCAAAGAAATGTGGCATATGCAACAAGTAACAACCATCCCAATCATCTCGTCAACCACTGCTATGGTGTCAAAGATCCTACCTAACAGCCCAGCAGTAATAGGTCTCGCAGCAAACACCTACCTACAAGGAACTACAGAAAGTCGCAATCCCGAACACCTGTAGGACAGCCAGAGAGTTCCTCGACCAACGAGGAACTCTCTGGACTGACTCTCTGGACTTATGTCTTGACTTCAGCCAGACATAACACCAGACATAACAACAACCATCCTGTGTACTTGGTAGCAATACCCATCACAAGGTGGAACTCCCAATCAGGGAGAATTTTAATATAAAGAGGAATAATATAATAATAATAGTGAAGGATTACTTCCAGAAACACACAACAGCACTCCACCAGGCCATAAGGAAGACAGACAAGCAGTATACCCCCACTCAATCTAAGCGAGGAGTCTCCTCCCAACCAGGAGGCACAAATGAAGCTAGAAAGATGGGCAAAGAAGACACTCCATGGAAGGCACTACAATGTTCTCCATCAAGATCACATAGATAAAATTGCTTCCAATGCATAGCTCACAAGCAGGATGCTCTTCCTTGAGACTGAAAGATTCACGCTTGCCATCCAAGACCAGGTAATCAACACCAGAAACCATAGAAAATACATCACCAAGGAGCCCGGAGTGTCCAATAACATATGTTGACAATGCCATCTGGCCTCAGAAATGATCCAACACATCACCGCAGATCACCCAGACAGGGTACACTCGTAGACAAGACCAGGTAGCCAGGATAATACATCAGGAGCTAGCAAGGAAATACCAGTTGATCAAAGAAAGTGTACCATACTACAAGTACGAACCCCAGGCAGTACTAGAGACCCCAACCCACAAGCTTTACTGGGACCGTGCCATAATAACAGATAAGACAATCCCACACAACAGACCAGACATAACTCTTGTGGACAAGAAGGAAAAGACTACCTATCTGATTGACATAGCAAAACCCAACAATGGCAACCTGCAGAAAACCCATGGGAAAAAAATCAGGAAGTACATGAACCTAAGACAGGAGATCAAAGAGATGTGGCATAAGCAACAAGTAACAACCATCCCGATCATCGTGTCAACCACCGGTATGGTGCCAAAGACCCTACATAACAGCCTAGCAGCAACAGGTCTCCCAGCAAACACCAAAATGAACTCCAGAAAGTTGCAATCCGGAACATCTGTAGGATAGTCAGAGAATTCCTTGACCAACAGTAACACCAGACTTAACAACAACCACCCTTTGTACTTGGTAGCAATACCCATCATGAGGTAGAATCCCCAGTCAGAGAGAAATAATATAAAAGAAATAATAATAATAATAATATTACATTATATACTTTATATTATATGGAAATAATGGAAATAAATTTTGATATTGGGAATAATTTTAACCTCTGAGTATATCCTGTGACAAATAATTGGAAGGTAGTGCCTTCCCTATTATTTTTAATCCTGATAACAGCTTGGATATTATTTTATTTTCTTTATGTTGTTTTTCTCATCATTAATCATTAATTTTTTAGAGAAAAAAAAAAAGAATATTTACAAAAATTTGCAGAATGCTGTCTTCCCCAACGGAGTGGATCATAACATTACCAATATAAAGTATCATCCTTCTCTTACAAGATTTCTCACAAAGTGTTGTCTCCATGTTGCATTGCAGATGTTTATCTGCAGTGTAACAGGAGACAATGCATTGTGAGAAAATTACATAATGAGAGATCAATACCCTACATTAAGATGCCTTTCCATAGCCTATGAAATAAAAAGTGCACACAGGACAACAAGAAAACATCAAACAATATTAACTGAAATTTTGGGTATTACTGTAACATAGGTTGTGACAAATATAAAAGTTTGATAAATGGCCTTAAAACCGATTATAAAAAACAAATACTACTGATATTCATCATAATATTTACAATAATAAAACAAAGTTTTTATACTTAACAAAACAATACTGTGTTAATCAAGAAGAATTGGAATGACATATATAATTACATTTAACTGCCCACTGCAGATAGATTCATACAGCCATTCTTTGGTACCAAGAAATGGAAGAGTTCCACTAAGAAGAACATATAACATGACACCACAACTCCAAATATCTGCTGGTTTCCCATAGGGTCTTCGTTGAACAACTTCAGGAGCCATAAAATGAGGAGTACCAATTCTACCTACATGCACATTAAGATGGGGGGAAGAAGGGAAAAGTACAGATCTCCACATTATTCATTGTCTGAAATTATTGATTTACCACACACACACACACACACACATATATAACATTAAAGTATTAAAGGAAAATGAATGCATATTATGAAGCACCAAATGACTATATGACTGTAAGAATGGAATATGTACATAAAGTATTTAGTAGAAAAGCTCATATTCACAATTTCTCATATATGTACAAGTCCTTTATTTTAGTACATATATATAACTAATCCTAAATAATTAACAATTATTACCATTATACACACAGAGTCAGGACTATTCTCCATACTACTGTTACTTCCAATTCACAGAATGCCATTAGCAATTGGTAGTTACTATATATTCATTTGGATAGCTTTTTCACTGCTAAGGAAGTTCAAATGCTATGCATATCCCAGATAGATTACAACATTTGTGACCCTGGTGATCTTTACTAATTATATTAATAATGACTTATAGATTTGCTTACATTCTTTCTAAACCTTACTTTAAACATTTCCTTAAATTTCACCACATTGTTCATACACTTCAGTCTACATTATTGATACCTATAATTTTTTGTGTATTGCTGATCTAGTTTGCTGCCTAATTATTATATCATGTATAGCAAGTTACTTTCATTTCACATTTATGACATTTCTGTTTTTCTCCTTCTATTATTTCACTTGTCTTACTCTTTTATTTCTTCTTACTGTTCTTTATTTCTTTTATCATGGCACCTAACTTCTTAATTATTATGATAAATGAAGTATTAATAAGTTCAGAACAAAAACCTCATGCTTTGAAAGCTATAAAAAAGCATTGTATGTGTAGAGGTATAGCTTCTTTCTGTATATAGCTTTCAGAAAACCCAGGGAAAAACTGTGTTTGCTATTTAATGATGATCAAGTGCAAGAGCTTGCACTTGAAGATCACGCAACACAGCGGCAACCCCGCAGGCAGAATGCTCTGGTCCCAAAGGAACTAGTTGTTGTACGTGACTCTATTGTCAGGGAAACGGGGAACATATTGTGCAAAAAGGATAGATGGAACAGGACCAGGGTATGTCTGCCAGTGGCAAAGGCTGATCATGTTGTAGGGTAGATATCATTCTTTAAGGGCAAAAAGGGTGATATTGTTGTACACATTGGCACTAATGATATTAAGAGGAGGAGACTGGCAGAATAACTTAAAAAATACAAGACAATGCTGAAAAAAAAGCGTGAGTTAGGGTTGAATTTGAAAGTGTGTGCAATTCTGCCCAGACACGACAGGAGGGAGTAAGTAAAGTGTAAAGTGTAAAGTGTATTCGTGTCAAACGGCACCAGGGGTTTTCCCCCATCTCCGCGTAGTATACATTGTCATGTGAAACAGAACACTGTTGAGGCCAGAGATTTAAAAGTGTGTGGATATTGTACATGTGTACTGTCGTGTACCGTTGTTCATCTGGTCATTTAGCCGCTGGACCCCTACTGAGGCCCAACGTTGCCCACACTTGGCCCCGTGGAGGCAGACCAGGTACACCAGTTTTACAATTATTTACTCTGGCAGGCCCTGCCACCTAATTTCCTGAGATTTCAGTGGCTAGGACCTATGTAAAAAAAAAAAAAAAAAAAAAAAAAAAAAAAAAAAAAAAATGGGGTAGACGCTAGAGGTTTAGGTAAGGCCGAGATAATAGGTTTTAAATGAAGGTTAGGTTAATTTTTTACATTGAAATTTAGCAGCATGCAGTGGGACATTCACGGTCGGTAAAGGTAGAGTGGGGGAAGACTGAAGATTGGGGGGAACAGATAGAAGTATGGGAACGAAAGAGAAGGCGATCCCAGGAGTGTCAGTGGAGCAAGCCCCACCAGGGAGGAAGTATATGATGAGAGCCTTGATGACCAATTCTTCCCTGGAGAGATTGTGCAAGGCTCAAGGAGTAGAATTTTTCTCAGCCTGGTCTGTGCTGGTTAACAGGAGAGACTGCTTCTACAGGGATGGGATACACTTAAATAGAAAGGGTGCAAGAATATTTGCTGATGCTATTGAAGCAGAGTTAGGTGGGTCAAAAAACTGCTAGCTTTGGGGAATACACAGACTACCAGATTAACAGTAGCCGCTGGCAGAGGTAAAAGTGATTCTTGCACTACTTCTATTGAAATGCAATTGAGCAGCAGCCTGGAAAGCAAGGCAATGGGAATTTCCACGACTGCTGGGAGTCATAGTGGAACAAGTAAATATATGGGCTGTGATAGGGTAACTAAGAGAAGAAACAGGTGCATGTACACCAATACTAGGAGTATAGTTAATAAATTCAATGAGCTTGAAGTGCTAGTCAAGACATCAAAGGCAGATATTGTTGGGATATTAGAGACATGGTGTCACACAGACATAAGCAGTGCAGAACTGGAATTTTGGGAGTACAATGCACAGAAAGGTTAGACAGGACAGGAAGGGAGGGAGGAGGCGTTATGTTGTTAGTTAAGAAACACATAAAATCTAAGAAAGTGCATCCTATTGATGTGAGTGGACAATGCAATGTTGAGTCTGTTTGGTGTGATATAAGCACTGGGAAAGAAAAATGAAAGTAGGTGTGTGTTATAGGCCTAATGAATCTGATGAGTATAATGAGCAATTGTGCAGAGAAATAGAGTGGGCCAGTAAATTAGAGTGTCTTATAATTGGGGATTTTAATTTCCTGGATATTGACTGGAATTTGTGGGTTGGTCACTCACACACTAACAAGGCTTTTTTGGATTTATTGGATGATTGTTTTCTATAGCAGCATGTTCGGGAGGCAAATAGAGGGAGTAATACTCTTGATCTGATTATCAGTAGTGATTCTTCATGCATCAAGAATCTGCAGATAAAGAAACCACTAGGTGGCAGCGATCACAGTGTGCTGAAGTGGGATTTACTCAAAGAGGTAACTACCATCAAGGGTAAAGTGAAGGGTTTTTGCTTTTGTAAAGGTGACTACGGTGGTCTGAGACAGTATTTATGGTGGAACCAACTGATGATGTTACCAACAGAAAATTCAAAATGGGAAGCATTCAAAGAATTAATCTTGGAAGCTACTAGGCTTTTCATACCAACAAAGAAATATTGTTCAAGATTTAGGCCTAAATGGAGGTCAGATGAAATAATTAGACATGTGGCAGAGAAGAAAAATGCAGGGGGATACATACAAATTAATGTGTCACACAGAAGCCAATGCTAGATATAAGGTGGTCTGTAACCAAGTTACAAAGGAGGTTAGGCAGGCGAAGGCAGATTATGAGAAATTTTGGCAAAGGATGCAAAGAAAAACAGCAAAGAGTTCTTTACTTATGTAAACTCTAGAAGGAAGGGGATGAATCAGATTGGTCCACTTGATATCGATGGTTCAACTGTTGATGATCCTGCCCTCAAGTAGCTAACAAACTAAATGAATATTTTGCATCAACATTCACACATGAGGAGTTATTCAGGGAGGGGAATGCCAGAGGTGTATTCAACTCTGGCAGTAAGCTAGATAATCTTGTAATAACTGAGAGTAAATTGGAGGAGATATTGTTGAAGATAAACACAAGAAAGGCACCTGGGTTGGATGGAATCTATCCAGTTATTTTAAAGGAGGCAGCAAAGGAAGTAAGCAAACCTTTAGCCATAATTATGAGAGCTTCCCTGGACTCAGGGAAGGTACCCATCGACTGGAGATGTGCAAATGTAACCCCAATCCACAAAGGAGGATCAAAGGGAGAGACAGGTAATTGCAGACCTGATAGTTTAACTTATGTTCCAGGGAAATTAATGGAGGCACTGGTTAAAGAAGCTTTGCGGGATCATCTAGACAAGACTTCAGTTATAGCTCAGACACAGCATGGGTTTGTTAAGGGGAAGTCTTATCTGACTAATTTGATTGGATACTATGATGTAGTCACAAAGGAACTGGATGCAAAGAATAACTTTGATATCATATATATGGATTTCAGGAAAGCTTTTGACACTGCTGTGCATGGAAGACTACTGTACAAATTAAAGCAAAATGGTATTAAGGGTAAGTTGCTACAATGGATAAAAGGGTGGCCGTGTTGGAGAAGACAGAGCGGTAATCAATGGATACTGCTCTTTGTGGACTAATATTATTACTGGAGTCCCACAAGGCTCGGTGTTGGGTACACTGTTGTTTTGTATATTTATCAATGATATTGATGAAGATATATTAGGGTTAGTGTAGAAGTCTGCATCGGTTGTAGAAGTTGTACAGGTTGTTAATGATAATAATGACAGTGTGCTACTGCAACAGGATCTAGAAAATTTTGGCAGATTTTCTGAGCACTGGCAACTGAAGTTGAACATTGACAAATGCAAAGTACTGCATATGGGTAGAAGTAACCCCAGAGGAATGTACCAACTGCATAATACTACACTTAGGGTGGTAGACAATGAAAAAGACCTGGGAGTAATTGTGCAGTCAGATATGAAGTTTTCAGAGTAATGCAGAGAAGCTGCCAGAGCAGGTCATCGGGTTTGTCAATGGTACACAGGAATTTTGCTAGCACGAAAAAGGAGCTGATTATCCATTTGTATAAAGCAATGGTCAGGTCACGCCTTCAGTACTCCACACAGGTTTGGAGGACTCCTTTTAGGAAGAATGTAGATTTGCTTGAGCATGTCAGAGGAGGGCAACAAGATTGGTGAGGGGAACAAAGGGGTCCTCTTACTAAGAAATGCTTAAGTTCTGTAAATTGCAGTGGCTGGAGGCTAGGCATCTATGAGGTGATCTGATTGAGGTGTATGAGGCCTTGAATGGGTTGAGCAAGGTGAATTCTGATGGGATTCTTCCACTTGTTCAGATTACGAACCTAAGGGGACATAAATTCAAATTGAGAAAAGACAGCTGTAGAATAGATGGGTAGAAATTTGCTTTTAACCAGCAGGTGGTTAATTGCTGGAACAAACTTCCATCTGTCATTGTGGAAGTTGATAGCTTAAATAAATTCAAGGAGGAAATTGACAAACTTTTAGAGGGATTTTTTTTTTTTTTTTTTTTTTGGCTGATGCTACATAAACTCATATGCTTGCTTTCTTGCCTCTATTACTATTGTTATTATGTACCTACCATTAGTGGTAAAGGGAAGGGTTTCTGCTTTGGTAAAGGTGACTACAGTGGTCTCAGAGATTTTTAAGTTCTATACAGTGGGCAAAACTGATGATGTTACCAACAACAAATTCAATATGGGAAGCATTCAAGGAAGTAATCTTGAAAGCTACTAGGCTTTTTGATCCAAACAAGAAATACTGCAAACTTCTCAACAGTGCACTGTAGAGTCAGTTAGGTGCGACATAGGCAGCGTGAAAGCAAAAATAAGAGTAGGAGTGTGTTATAAGCCTAATGACTCAAACGAGTACAATGGACAATTGTACAGAGAAATAGAGTGGGCTAATAAATCAGAATGTCTTATAATGGGGGATTTCAACTTCCCAGATATTGACTGGAACTTGTGGGTTTGTTACTCACACACTAGTAAGACTTTTGTGGATTTATTGGATGATTGTTTTCTGCAGCAGCATGTTCGAAAGGCAACCAGAGAGGGTAATACTCTTGATCTGGTTATCAGCAGTGATCATTCGTGTATTAAGAATTTGCAGATAAAGGAACCACTAGGTGGCAGTGATCACAGTGTAGTGATGTGGGATTTACTTAAAAATATAATTACCATCAGAGGTAAAGAAAAGGGTTTTTACTTCCATAAAGGTGAGTACAGTGGTCTCAGACAGTTTTTAAATTCTGTACAGTGGGATCAACTGACGATGTTACCAACAGTAAATTCTAAGTGGGAAGCATTCAAGGAATTAATCCTGGAAGCTACTAAAAGTTTCATACCTATTAAGAAATATTGTTCAAGGATTAGGCCTAAATGGTTATCAAATGAACTAATGAGCCTCGTGACAGAGAAGAAAAATGCATGGGATGCATATAAATTATCAAGGAACTCAGAAGCCTATGGCAGATATAAGCTACTCTGTAATCAGGTCACAAAGGAGGTTAGGCAGGCGAAGGCAGATTACGAGAAATCTTTGGCAAAGGATGCTAAGAAAAACAGCAAGGATTTCTTTACTTATATAAACTATAAAAGGAAGGAGATGAAACTGATTGGTCCACTTGATATCGATGGTTCGACTGTTGATGATCCTGCTAAGATAGCAAAAATTTATATTTATATTTTAATGCATTTTAACTTATGTACTTATTTTATTTTTGTTATAGTTTAGTTTTTTGTAAATAATTAAAAGTTTTTTTGTAAATATTATTTTACAGTCTTTTCTATCATTTTATTTTATTTTATTTCATTATTCAATCAGTCATAAACGGTTGGTGTGTGTGTTTAAAATTGGTGGTAAATTGAATGAGTATCTTGCATCTACATTCACACATGAAGAGTTATTAAGGTTTGAAAATGGCAGAAGGTTATCAAATTGTAGCAGGGTGCTTAATGATTTTGTAATAACTGAAAGCAAAGTGGAGGAGAAATTGTTAAAGTTAAACATAACAAAGGCACCTGGGGTGCATGGGATCTATCCAGTTATATTAAAGGAGGCGGCAAGGAAACTAAGCAAACCCTTAGCTATAATTATGAGAGCATCCTTGGACTCATGGGAGGTTCCCACAGACTGGAGATGTGCAAATGTATCCCCAATTCACAAAGGGGGGATCGAAGGGTGACACGAATAATTACAGACCAGTTAGTTTAACTTCTGTTCCGGGTAAAATAATTGAGTCACTGGTTAAAGATGCACTGCAGGATCATCTAGACAAGACTGCAGCAATAATTCAGACACAGCATGGGTTTGTTAAGAGTCTGACAAATTTGATAGGATATTATGATGTGGTTACAAAGGAACTGGATGAAAAAATAATTTTGATATCATATATTTGGATTTCAGGAAAGCTTTTGACACTGTTGCACATGGAAGACTATTATACAAATTGGAGCAGAATGGTATTAAGGGTAAGTTGCTACAATGGATAAAAGGATGGTTGAGTGGGAGAAGACAGAGTGGTAATCAATGGGTGCTGCTCTTCGTGGACTAATGTTATTAATGGAGTCCCACAGGGTTCGGTGTTGGTTCACTTTTGTTTTGTTTATTTATCAATGATATTGATGAAGGTATATCAGGCTTAGTGTTGAAGTTTGCAGGTGATACAAAGGTTGGCAGGGTTTTTAATGACAGTGTGCTACTGCAACAGGATCTAGAAAATCTGGGCAGATGGGCTAAGAAGTGGCAACTGAAATTTATCCTTGACAAATGCAAAGCACTGCATACAGGTAGAAGTAACCCCAGAGAAACGTACCAATTGTGTGGTACTACACTTAAGGTGGTAGAAAATGAAAATGGCCTGGGAGTAATTGTGCAGTCAGATATGAAGTTTTCTGAGCAATGCAGACAAGCTGCCAGGGCAGGTCATGGGGTTTTGTCAATGATATATAGGAATTTTGCTAGCAGAGAAAAGGAGGTGATTGTCCCTCTGTATAAGGCAATGGTCAGGCCACGCTTTGAGTGCTGCATACAGGTCTGGAGGCCTCATTTTAGGAAGGATGTAGATTTGCTTGAGAGTGTACAGAGAAGGGCAACAAGATTGGTGAGGGGAATGAAGGGATCCTCTTACCAAGAGAGGCTTAAGTTCTGCAAATTGCAGTGGCTGGAAACTAGGCATCTGCACAGTGATCTGATTTTGAGGTGTATAAGGCCTTGAATGGGTTGAGCATGCTGAATTCTGATGGGATCCTTCCACTTTTTCAGATTACGAACCTAAGGGGGCATAAATTCAAATTAAGAAAAGACAGATGTAGAATAGATGTGTTTAAATTTGCCTTTAGCCAGTGGGTGGTTAATTGCTGGAACAAACTTCCATCTGTCATTGTGGTAGTTGATAGGTTAAATAAATTTAAGGAGGAACTGGACGGGCATTTGGAGGGAAAGGTGTGATTTTTTTTTTTTTTTTTTTTGGCTGATGCTGCATAAGCTCATACACTTGCTTTCTTGCATCACATGCCACTACTGCTACTACTACTACTACTGTTCTAAGTTTAGGCCGAAATGGATGTCAAATGAACTAATTAGACTTATGGCAGAGAAGTAAAATGCATGGGATGCATATAAATTATCAGGCAACACAGAAGGCTTTGGTATATGTAAGCTAGTCTCTATTCAAGTCACAGAGGAGGAAATCTTCTCATGTTTATGAGAAATCTTTGGCAATGGATGCAAAGAAAAGCAGCAAAGACTTTACTTATATAAACTCGAAATGGAAGGGAATGAATCAGATTGGTCCACTTGATATCAATGGTTTGACTGTAGAAGATAATTCTCAGATAGCTGCCAAACTAAATGAGTATTTTGCATCTACATTTACACATGAGTAGTCATTCAAGGAGGAAAGGTCCACGTGTTTATCAAACTGTAGCAGGGAGTTAAAATTATTTTTTAATAACTGAGAGCAGAGTGGAGGAGAAATTATTGCAGTTAAACGTAAGAAAGGCACGTGGGGTGGATGGAATCTATCCAGCTATATTAAAGAAGGTGGCAACAGAAGTGAGCAAACCCTTAGTCATAATTATGAGAGCACCCTTGGTCTCAGGGGAAGTCCCCACAGACTGGAGATGTGAAAAGGTATCTCCAATTTGCAAAGGGGGGTCAAAGGGTGATACGAGTAATTACAGTCCTGTTAGTTTGACTTTTTTCTCAAGGTTTTGTTGTGGATTGGTTATGTCTAGGGTTGGGTTGGGGCCTTCAGCTTTGATCCAGGGTGTGTGTCACTCATGGGCTTGGGGAGTTGAATATATATATATATATATATAAGTAGATTAGAGTATGGGCAGGGAATACTGACCTGTCAGATGTGGTTACAATGGAAAAATGAAATAAGTGCCTGAAAAATAAAAACACATTAAATAAAACAAAATACTATAAATAGTACTTAATTCTATAGATCCTAAGAGCTCAACTTCTTCATGAAGGGTCAGTAGCCAAAACCAAAGGAAAAATACAGCAAGAAGTAAGGCTTCTGTTTCTGGTATGAAATATATGTAGCAAACAGAAAATGCAATCTGACGTAAATATCAAAGCCAACCCGACAGAGGCCGAAAAGAAAAGTAATAAGAAACATCTCAAATCTGATGAAAATTAAAAGTAAAAATCAAGATAAAGTTAATTCAAATAAAAGTTAAATTGAATAGAATATTAAGCAGCCCTAAGTGAATTTCAACAAAGGAAATGTAAAGACAAAAGGATATAGCCAAAGTAGGACAACTTACTGTATTGTCAGGAAGGAGTCAGTGAAATGGGCTTAGAGAAACAAACATCAACAAGGCTGTATCGGTGACTAAAGAAGTTAGCAAATGAGTTCCCAGCATATTTATAACACGTTAAAGTAACCCCGAGTGTGGGGAAAGAAGGTGTAAATAGGTCAAGGTAAATTTAACCCGAATGTTGGGGAAGTCGATAATTAAGCAAATGAGGCATATCGACCAGTATAGGGGAGAGATCTAAAACTTACAAAGTACCGTTAAAAGACTCTTTGGTCTAGAAAACTTGTACCCACTGACTGGCTAACTATGGGCATTATGATTTATTACTTATTTTTGTTTATTGACAATGTTTAGTCTTATATTTGTTAAAATACAATACCATTATTGACTTAAACACATGAGGCATATGCCCAGACCTATTTCCAGGGACATACTATTGGTACAAGTTCGCAACTCCGGACTGCCCAAGCACTACTGTATTCCCCTTCTTCCAATTTCTTTTTACTGTTCTTAGACTTTATGTTACTTATTTCTCATGTGTGATTAGGTTGACTAAAAGCAATAATCAAGATGCTACTTTTCTGCTATCTCTCACTTTTTTCATTTACAACAAAGTTTAGTCTTTTAACGCTACTTTGTAAGTTATAGATCTATGACAGTTTAAGACTGCACAAAATCTATCAATTGTGATGATTGCAGAAAGATATCTACACAAAATCTATCAATTAGGATGATTGCAGAGGGTAAATATATTAGAGTTACAGAATACCTTTAAACCAGTAAGCACAAAAGTTGTGAATACATGATATGTTCATTAAGACTCAAGGAACATATGAATCCAGATATCTTAATGAATGTCATTAATCTTATAAAATTAAACTAATGAAACTTAAAGAAGTGTGCTCATTCCGATTTTGCTTCCTGAGTCCAGTGACATCCTCATATTCCTATTTCATGCCTATTCCTATATATTCCTATTGATTACAGCTCTCTAGCTAAATGCACACTAATAACTTGCTGCTCATTCAAATTTTGATTTTCATAATTTTCTAGAACAATAACTGAAATCTTATTTATATTTCAAGCAATTAAGGTCCATAAACAAATTAAAAACACAGGATTTGTTTTAAATGTAAATTTTATTATTATTAAAAATCTCATTAAAAAAACTACATGATACAATGGAAACTATGTAAAATTAAAATTTAGGATTGTATATACTAATTAACTGTGAAATACATTTAAAGCATCATGAACAGAGTAGATTAATCAACCAGACCAAAAACAGTACATTACCCTTTTTCCACAATGTCACTATCATAAGCATGTATAAAGAAAAAGAAGAAAAAATTAGAAAACTGTAATAAAACAAATCAGTGTATTGAAAACAATTAGACAACTAAAACAACATAAAAGAAATAAGCACATAACTGGCAGGTGCTGGAACTATGTTTTATTTAAAATATTCTTATGAAAATATAATCAGGTGTGTTAAAGCTAAAAATTTATGTAGAATAGTGGAACTATTTCATTCCACTCTACAATCTTAAGCCTGAAAAAATCAACATCTCTTGCATGTAACCTTATTAGATGAATTTAGTTCTCTCATGAACAAGCAACTTTCAATGAGCATTACTGAAATAGTTATTTTTTATTTAACTTATTTATTAATTGTGCAAGTCAGAAGAATGTTTAAATCCAATGAGCTAAAACGAATTATGTTTTACGTGTCCATTATTCTTATGTCTAATTTGCTAACTGTTAGTTGGTTGTTTAAGGGCTTTTTGGTACATTGATCTCACAGATCATACCGCACCAGTACTTCTGCTAAGTTGCATTGTTTTTGTATGTGTGTATCTCTGTCATTTCACCTTTTTTATATATCTTGGTATGGTTGTACTTATTAGGATATTATTTTATGTTGTTGTTTATATAGTAGGTATAAAATATGATAAAGATTAATTGCAATTGTAAAACTGAAGATATAGGTAACACTATTTCTATTGTCTAGGATGTCTGAACGAGTGAAGCTGATTCTGACTGACACACAGCCAGGTACAAAGGATTTTCATTTTTCATTTTCAAATTTGGGGCTTTCTAATAATACATGTTTTGACTGTGTCACAAATTTGGCATCTTGAAGCTTCTTCTGCTCAGAAAAGAAATGATATGGGCGTGTCCTATTTTTAGTCTGTCTAAGACTACCTCTTCTCTCCTTAACTTTCTTAGAAACTTGAAGATCATTTTTCAATTTCTGGTTTAATCTGATATAATTTGATTGAAGTTTGGTTTTTCTGAATCTGTTGCCAGATGATTTTGTAAGAGCCTGCAGAAAGTAGAAACAATAGATTGAAACATTTCCTCATCCCATCCATGCCTCATATATTGACCAATGAAACAAAAGAATAAATAAATAAACCATGCCCACCACACCACTGCCAAGGTTGCAGCTGTTGGAAAGGTGCAAACACCATAGATTGCAGAGACATTACCTCTGAAAGCACTTTGGTATTAATGCCTATGAAAAGCAGAGGTGGTTCAATTAAATCATGACCACTATCTTCTTTTGATCACAATTTCTCACTCACTCCTAATATCATATACCTATACGTTAAAAATCAGTTGTCTCAGGGGAAAAGAAAACCCAATAAGAGAAATTAAATATTAAGGAATAAGATGTCATCGAGTAGGGTTGAACTTTGGAAGGCCACAAACCATTGTAATACTCATGATTTTACCCTCGTCCCCCCATAAAAAAAAAAAAAAAAAAAAAACAATTTGCACCCAAGTTGAGAACCCATGCTATTCCTTGCTAAATCAGTTGTTCACTTGTAAGCCATACTAGTCACTTGTTAATAGGGTTGCTAGGTCCTACGTTTTTCCCGTAAGCTTTAAGTTTTTTTGGTTGATTTTACTGTTTACATTTTTAATTTGCCTGTAAGTAGGTTTCTTCCTTTTTTTTTCTTTTTTCTTTTTACGACGAAAATCATCATGTTTTAAATGTCCTGGTAAATATAGTTAAAAGTTGGTTGCTAACACAACCATCAGATGACGCTGCAACTATTCAAAAACTGTTAGCAACAATGTTTTTTCGACAGTTGCCTACCATGAGAAAGGCAGAAAGGGGAAGAAGTTGCATAAAATATTGTTCTTTCCCTTTCATTGTCCATTGTGTGGGAGAAAGATGCAATGCAGTTTATCACAAGTTGAAATGCGAAGTTGATAATAAGTTATAGTAAGCAATATTGAACTTTATAGAAATTTAATGTACATTGTGTGCTATTATTGGTATTTTTAAATATAAAAACACTTGTGTGCATTATTTCTTCTTCATAGTCCTTTCTTTCTCAAACTGAGAGCAAGATCCTAGGAAAGACGTGGACTTTGGATTATTTGTTGATGAGGTGAGATTAACAAATTATTATATACTATTAATTTAATTCTCTCCACATTTGAAATACATTGTTAAGCTGACAGACAATTTGATATCTGTGCAACTTTTACTATTAATTTATTTTTATTTTTATTATCATTATTATTTTCAGATTGCCATTGAACAGTTTTTGATAGAACGAGTAAAGAAGCATAGTCCATTAGTCCTTCCAACACTCCGCCCAAGAAAAAGAAGAAATTGCAGTATAAGCAAGTCTACTTAAAGTGGGAAGAAATTTTTGCATGGGTGGCTCCAGCTTCTTCAGAGGATCGTGCCTACTGCAAATTGTGCAACAAGAATTTTTCTATCAGTCATGGTGGTCAATTTGACATTAAGCAGTATGCACAATACAAAGGGCATCAGCAAAAAGAAAGGGGAAATGTAGGTGTAAACAAATTATCAAGCTATTTTGTTAGTTTTAAAAAACCAAAATATGACAGTGTGACAGCATGTGAACTAGGGTTAATATACCACAATGTAAAACATAATCATAGTTATAATAGTTTGGACTTTTTTTTTTTTTTTTAATGAGAACCCCAAACACGAAAGGTATCAAAACCTATAGTACTTAGTACTGTGCATGGGTTGAAGGAGAAGTATGGGGAGAGGAGGGTGCCGGAAACTTTGCTCTAGAGACTAAACATGGGTTTCAACACTTCAAGCCTCCAATAAGCAAAGTGGTGGTATTTCATCGGTTGATTGTGGTAACAAACTGGCATCATCCTTATTCCATGATTCTGATATTGCAAAAAAATTGTGTTCTGGAAGAACAAAATCAGAACTGTTAGTTAAAAATGTTCTAGCTCCTAAAAGTGTAGAAGACTTTGTGAACATTCTTAATGATCCAACTAAATGCAGTCAGTTCTTCTGCATTGCTACAGATGCTTCAAACAAGGGCAACAGAAAGCTTTTTCCCATATGCATTAGATATTTTGATCCTACTAAAGGTATAGAAAATAAATTGTTAGGTGTTGTTGAAAGGGCTGATGAAACAACTATTTCTATATCTGAAATGTTGTTAGAAAAACTTGAAGCTTTTCACCTTAACCCAAATATATTTCTGCATACAGTGCTGATAATGCAAATGTAAATTTTGGAAAATATCATTCTGTTTTTCAGTTGTTAAGGGCAAGTAATGTCTGTATTTTTAAAACTAATTGTGCTAAACATATATTGCAGAATGCCATGAAATATGCTTGTGACAGTTTTGAAGTAGATATAGAAAACATTGTACTGAAAACTTACAATTTTTTTTTCGGTATCAGCTAAAAGAAGAAAGACTTAGAATCATTTTTTGGCTTTGTGGAGCTGGACTGGTCTGAATTGGTACACCATGTACCAACAAGATGGTTGTCTTTAACACCAACTGTCAAAAGATTACTTGAAAACTGGCCTGCTATTAAGAGCTATTTCCAAAGTATTGATGATTGCTCCAAATTTTTCTCCAAATTTAAAAGTGAGGATACAGATTCAGAAATAAAATTGCATGTGGTTTTTAACTTTTTTGTCAATGTTGGAGAATTGCTAGATGTTACTATTAAAATTCTTGAGAAAAGTGTGTTGAGAAAAGTGACTTGAGTATTATGGATTCATACAAATCAATGACAATGATCAGAAATAAAATAAATCAAAGAATCCAAGATCAATACTTCAGAAATTCTGAAAAGCAATTTTTGAAAAAGTTACCCCAAATGCAACCAGTAAAAGATTGTAGAATGTTGTGATTTTTATTCAAATCAATTGCAATACCTAGGAAAAAATTTACTTCAGTGAGAAAAATAAGTGTTCTAAGTTAATAAACTTTTCTCTGGAAACAGAAGAAATTAAGTATCAAGATTTTGAAATGGCAATTGATATTTTTCAACTCTAAGAATGTGTAAATCTGGATGAGTCGTATGAAGAGTTTTGTGAGAATAGGTTGATGTTGCTGGAAAGTGCTAAGTATACAGGAAGTGATGTGCAGAAGTGGCTTGATTTTTTTCCCAAAGTTCCTAAACAAAATGTAGCTCTTTCCACTGTGCGATCAGCAAGTTCGTTCCCCTTTATCCCCGAATTGCTGGGATCCAGCAAAAGATCACTGATTGGTGGCATTCTTCAATTTGTAATAGATTTAACACAGGGTGAATCTTGTAGGAGGAGTTTTGCATAGCTGTAACTGAGCTGAGAGAGTCTGTGTATATTATGTATTTTAGAGATGGGTAGAGATTCAGGTTATCTACAGCTAATTTTATTGCATGAAGCTCTGCAGGAAAGCTGCTATATGCAGCTGAAATGATAGTAGAGGGGAATACTGCAGCTGCTCCAATGGCTGAATGTGATTTGGAGCCATCAGTATATATTGGCAAAAAATGAGCATATTTCTGAATATGGCTTCATGGAATTGTTTCACATTGAGTCGGTAGATGATTCTTTCCCCACTTGTGAAGATAAGTATCGAAAGTTAATTGAGGAGGGGGAATCCAAGATGGTTGGGAGTAATTAATTACTTTTTGCCTGTTGAAAACAGGAACATTCCAACTCTGTGTTAATTCAATAAAGTGTAAGCTTGCTGGTCTTATTTTACTGGGTTCATTTCTAGAGATTTTGCAGTGGTGGATTAAAGACGTATGGCTCAATAGGATGCTGACAACAACTTTGTATTTTAGCTGCGTACTTAAGTAGCAATGTTTTTCTGCCAGGGAAAAGAGGAGGATCATGGGCTTCAATATATAAACTATGGGTTGGAGATGTCCTGAAACACAAAGTGCAATCCGCAATGAACTATGCTGTATAGGATCCAGCCATTGTAGTGTACTCTTACAGGCAGAATCATAGAGTGGAGCACCATAATCCAAATGGGATCTGATCAATGTAAGAGCAGCAAAGATGTAGAGTCTGTCCCCCCAAGACAGGACAGATAAAGCTCTTAGTACGTTCAGCTTTTTGAGGCAGGGAGTATGCACAAATTTAATGTGCTCAAAAAATTTTATTTCCTCTCAAGGATTAATCCCAAGAATCTGATATTGTTAGTCACTGGAATAGTAAAGTTTGACATCTGAAGTTTAGGATCTGTATGCATTTTTCGTTGATTACAAAAGTGGACTGCAAAGGTTTTCTGTTTTGGTAGACAACAGCCATTGGGCCCTGCCCACCTTTGGACTTTATTTAGTGATACCTACAAATGTCGTTCAATGGATCTCATATTCTGAGAATGGCAAGAAATGGAGATATCGCCGCATGGAATCAATTTTAAGGGCAAAAAGAGTTGCACTCAGTACAGACCCTTGTGGCACTCCTTCTTCCTGTAAAAATGTCATAGAAAGTGAGTTGTGGTATTGAACTTGGAACAACCGATTCTGGAGGAAGCTGCTGATGAATATAGGCAGGTTACCTCGTAGACCAAGAGTATGGAGATCACTAAGAATGCCATGACGTCAAATAGTGTCAAATACCTTCTCTATGTCTATAGAAACCATAACAAGATGTTCATTTTTTACAAAGGCATCACGAATTGCAGAATCAGTCTTGATCATGAGATACAGGAGAACCAGTACTTACGAAAGCCATGCTGATTATTACTCATTATGTGTTGCATTTAAACAATCCAAACTAGTCGATTATGGATAATTTTTTCAAGTAATTTACTGAGGCAACTGGAGAGGGAAATTGGTCTGTAACTGTACGGACTGGTAGGATCTTTTCCAGGCTTCAAAAAGGCAAGAACTGTGGCATGATGCCAAGAGCTGGGACAAATGTTTTCGAGAAATATTCAGTTATAGTAGACTAGCAGTATTTGCAAATTTTTGTCACCAAGGTTTTGTAACATGACATAACATATTCCATCTGACCCTAGCAACACTGTTGCATGTTGTTTTAATGGCATGTAGAAGTTCAGAATATTGAAGAGGCTGATTATACGGAAGGAAAACTAAGGTTCAAAATTTGATGGCTCACTGTTCAGTCTTGGTCTTTATTTTCTTGAAACCCGAGAATAAGTTCATGCCACTGAAACGTGGGCAAAGGTTTTGCCCAAGACATTTACGATGTCCTCAGGAGCAGAGAGTTCTTGCCCATTGCACAAAAGAATTGGCGAAGGGGTGGTTGGAAATTTGCCAGAAATCAGCCTCATTTTCTTCCATATTAACCTGGAGTTAGTATTTCTATTTATGGTAGATGCAAACTGAATCCAAGAATTCTTCTTGGCTTGCCTTTGAATGAGATGTGCTTTTCCCCGTAGCTTCTTGTAGTTGATAAGATTAGCTGTTGTTGGAGAAATAAATTCTATGCTTTATTTTTTAAGTTCTTTGCTTTTGTGCAGTTTTCATTCCACCAATAGTTAAGGTGCTGTTGTGACTGAGGATCTGACAATGGAATTGAACATTTAGCTACAGATAGTAGGTGTGAAGTTATATAATCTGTGGCTTCATCTATTGATTGTGTTCATATGAATTGCTCATCCAGGGTGAAGCAGACTGAAACTTGATCCAGTTGGCTTGAGAGAACTTCCATTTCCTGCAAGGTTTGGCTAATGGTGGTTGTACAATGAGCAGATCACAAATAATTAGAAAATGGTCACTGCCCATGGGATCATTCATAACAGACCATTCCATGATCGGAAACAGAATTGGATAGCATATCGAGAGATCAATTGCAGAAGTTTGCCCAGTTGGTAATTGTATGTGAGTGGGTGGACCAATATTAAGAATGGTCAGGTTCTGCTTATCCAGAAAGGTTTCAATTTGTCTGCCATGTCTACCTAATTTAGTCGATCCCAATAAGGGATGGTGGCTATTGAAATACACCAAGAGACAGACAGGTGAAGGTAACTGTATTAGCAGGTTTTCAAGAAATTGGTAAGAGAAGGTATGTCTCGGTGGGAGATAGATTGATACTAGTGTTAACGCAACCTGGGTTATCAAACATACAGCAACAACTTCAATTTCAGTTTGCAAAGCAATTTGTTTGGTTGGAACCGTTGGGCTGACCAAGATGGCCACAACTCCATGGGCGGAATTTGAAGTATTACGATCTTGTTGATAGATAGAACAGTTCTTTATGCCGGTAGAAATTTGAGAAGTTAGATAAGTTTCCTGGAGGCAAAACCAACTGGTGAGTAGCGGTTAATTAAGTCTTGAATATCGTTAATGTTGCTATGAAATCCTCTACAATTCCATTGTAGAATATAAGGCATTACTGGTATTTAGTTAAAGAAGCTGTATCTAACTGCTTTTTTTTCATGTGACTGGTTTAGGCTTCAGTTTGTCATTTTTGGAGAAGAATGGCTGACTGATGTCCATATCTTCTTCCACATATATTTCTAAGATTGGGTCTTCCAGTCTGTATGAGTCAATTGTATCCATTGATGTGTCCTGAATATTCTTTTTTATGTTGTTCTATGTTTAAGACTTCAGTTATAGTTCGGACACACCATGGTTTTGTTAAGGGAAAGTCTTGCCTGACCAATTTGGTTGGATACTATGATGTGGTCACAAAGGAACTGGATGCAGGGAATAACTTTGATATCATATATTTGGATCTTAGAAAGGCTTTTGATACTGCTGCACATGGAAGACTGCTGCACAAATTGGAGCAGTGTGGCATTGGAGGCAAATTGCTGCTATGGATAAAGGGATGGTTGAGTGGGAGAAGACAGAGAGTGGTAATCAATGGACAGTGCTCATCGTTTACTAATGTTACAAGTGGAGTCCCTCAGGGTTCAGTGTTGGGTCCATTGTTGTTTTCTGTATTTATAAATGATATTGATGATGGTATATCAAGCTTAATGTCCAACTTTGCAGACAATACGAAGGTTGGCAGGGTTGTTAAGGACACTAATGACAGTACGCTGCTGCAACAGGATCTAGAAAAGTTGAGCAGATGGGCTGAGAGGTGGCAAATGAAGTTTAACATTGACAAATGTAAAGTACTATATATGGGAAGCAGTAACCCCAGAGTGACATATCACTCTGTGGTACTACACTGACAGTGGTAGAGAACGAAAAGGACCTGGGATAATTGTGCATACAGATATGAAGTTTTCTGAGCAGTGCAGATGGTCTGCAAGAAGAGTCAATGGTGTCTTGTCAATAATATACAGGAATTTTTCTAGCAGGGATAAGGAGGTAATTATCCCCTTGTATAAGGCAATGGTCAGGCCACACCTTGAGTACTGTATACAGGTCTGGAGGCCTCATTTTAAGAAGGATGTAGAGCTGGTGGAATGAGTACAGAGAAGGGCAACAAGATTAGTTGTTGTTGTTGTTGTTGTTGTTATCTGGTTTTTAGGAGCATTAGCAACTAAGACCATATTGCTCCGGGAGAGGTGGTGGTGATTCCCTGACCTTTTCGCATCCTCTGTATTTGGTGATGATGGGCTCGAACCCCAGTCTAATCAAGAAGCATGTGCTACACACTGCTGCTCAACAAGGTTAGTGAACGGAACAAAGGGTTGCTCTTATGAAGAAAGGCTTAAATTTTGAAAATTACAGTGTCTGGAGACTACACACCTATGAGGCGATCTGATTGAGGTGTATAAAGCCTTGAATGGTTTGAGCATGCTCAATGCTGATGGAATTCTTCCTCTTGCTCAGAATAATCATTTGAGAGGGCATAAATTCAAATTGAGAAAAGACAGATGTAGGATAGATGTGTGGAAGTTTGCCTTTAGCCAGCAGGTGGTTGATTGGTGGACGTTGATAGCTTAAATAAATTTAAGGCTGAGCTGAACAGGTACTTGGAACGAATGGAGGGGTGAAATGGGAGCATGGTTTTTTTTTTTTTTTTTTTTGGCTGATGCTGCATAAGCTTGCTTTCTTGCATCATATGCTTCTACTAATGCTAATGCTTGCATCTCGATTATTTGATGTAGCAGTCATTCGAGGAGGATAAAGAGATTTCTCTGGTACTGTAAAAGCAGTATTGCTTGCCTGGTTCAACTGCTTGGGGATATTGGAATGTTGAGAGAGAACAGTCTGAGCCCAGTTGGAGACTGAGGTGTTTGAAGGGACTGTAACATCAGTTTGTGTGGCCACTGATTGATATTTTTGGGCAACATTGAGTGTGTACATTTAGTAATAGTGGGAGCAATTAATTTCCTTGCTTCTTGAAAGCTTACTTTATTTACAATCTTATATTTCACAATTTTCTTTTCGGTTTTCCATTTGTTGCATGTCCTGGAATGAGCAGGATGGTTGCCTTTACAGTTAAGGTAGTGCATTTCTGTTGCCAAACAATCACTTTGAGAGTGATCGGAGGACCCACAATTGAGACAAACTGGGTTTCCTCTACATGCCGTTTGAGCATACTTTTGGCACTTGCTACATCACAAGGGATTAGGAATGTAGGGCCGAATGTGGCAAAGAAGATAACCTGCTTTTATGAACGAAGGTAGGTTTGGGGTATTAAAAGTGAGGATAATATTCCTTGTAAGTGTGAGTGTGTTGTCCTTTTCAGTCATGATTATTTTCACTGCAATTACATTTTGCTCCTGAAGCTCTTAACTTATCTCCTCCTCCGGAGACATTCAATAGATCCCAGCTGGATAAAACACCCTTAGATGTATTTAGGGTTGCATGGAGAGAAACTTTTACTGGAATTCTAACAAAGTTTTTAAGTTTTAGCAGTTTCTCAGGATGTCTGCGGTTTATTGTTTCCACTAGCAGGTTCCCTGATTACGGCGCACAACAGCCTTAGACACTGATGCGCCATCAAAATCCTAAAAACCAACCAACCCCTGATTGCAGTCTCTTGACTGTCTTAGGAGATCCTGGCAGACTTTTCAGGTGTTTCTGGATAAGGAACGGAGACAGCTTACTGAGAGGCTGATCTGTAAGAGTGCATTATGAAAAATGCAGAAAACTCTGTCACTAAGGAATTGGTTTCAAACCTCTTGGGTTGCTATGTGTCATGTTCAGTATCTATCTCTGGCCGAGAGCTTGTCAGCTCTAGAGGCGGAAACACATTGTGATCCATATTAACTCTTTTTGGACCTTGGCAGATTAACTTTTCTGCCAAGGTTTCCAGCCCCGCCATGGGGAGGCAGGAGCAGTGTCTGGTGTGACGAAACAAAGTATTACATAAGTGTTAGTAATAAAAATATGAGAAATAAAGAAAGGTGGCTTTCCTTTCTTGCTCTGTACAAGTACTTCTGTAACAGGAGCTGTTATTAAATAAATAAATTTCTTAAGGACAAGAATGTAAAATAACTATAAATGGCTATTTGACAATCACGCTTTAAGTACAGAGAAAATGCTCGATCACAATCGCTTGCCACCTGGGGCCTGTGCATTTTACATTCCACCATGTTTTGGGAAAAGGTGGAAACCAGATAGATGTTTTTGGAATGGCAGTTATTATTATTATTTTTGTTGCTCTTATATTATTTCTCCCTGATTGGGGGATTCCACTCCGTGATGGATACTGCTACCAAGTACACAGGGTGGTTGTAATGTCTGGTGTTACTGTCGGTCGATGAAATCTCTGACTATCCTACAGGTGTTCAGGACTGCAACTTTCTGGAGTTCCTTGTAGGTGTTCTCTGGGAGACCTATTGCCTACGCTGCTATGTAGAGTCTTTGGTACCATACCGGTGGTTGACACAATGATTGGGATGGTTGATACTTCTTGCATATGCCACATTTCCTTGATCTCATGTCTCAGGTTCGTGTACTTCCTAATTTTTTTCCTCATGGGTATTCTGGACATTGCTAGTGTTCGGCACCGCTATGTCAATCAGGTAGGTATCCTTTTCCATCTTGTCCACAAGGGTTATGTCCGACCTGTTGTGCGGGATGGTCTTATCCGTTATTATGGCACGGTCCCAGTACAGCTTGTGGGCTCAGGTCTCTAGTACTGCCTGGGGTTCGTACTTGTGGTACAGTACACTTTCTTTGGTTAACTGGTATTTCCTCACTAGCTTCTGATGTATTATCCTGGCTACCTGGTCGTGTCTATGAGTGTACTCAGTCTGGATGAGCACCTTGCACCCTGCGGTGATGTGTTGGATCGTTTCTGAGGCCAGGTGGCATCGTCGACATGTGTCATCTGACATTCAGGGCTCCTCTGCGATATATTTTCTGTAGTTTCTGGTGTTGATTACCTCGTCTTGGATGGCCAGCACGAAACCTTCAGTTTCGGGGAGGAGCATCCCGCTTGTGAGCCATGCATTGGAAGCAATGTTATCGATGTGATCTTGATGGAGGTCATTGTATTGTCTGCCATGGAGTGTTTTCTTTGCCCATCTTTCTAACTTTGTTTCTTGTGCCGTCTGGATGGGAAGGGTTTCCTCGCTTAGGTTGAGTGGGGTATACCACTTATCTATCTTCCTTGTGACCTGGTGGAGTGGTGCTGTGTTGTTCTCAAAGTAATCCTTCAGGTTAACTTTCGTTGTTTTCTGTTGTTCTATCAGGTCTATTAGTCCCCTTCCGAGGTATTGTTATTCTCTCCACTGCTGACTTCAGGTGGTGTTAGCGACTCTTGGTCATCACTGTCCTTGTCTTTCGCATGATTATTATTATTATTATTAGCAATATGGCGCAAGGAAGCCTGAGGCTTATGCTGCACCAGCCAAAAAAATTTTGAGTTACCCAGAGAGAGAGAGAGAGAGAGAGAGAGAGAGAGAGAGAGAGAGAGAGAGAGAGAGAGAGAAGGGAACCACCAAGAAAGAGAAGAATGATGATATCCAGGTCAGGATCCTAGGTATGCCAAGCCCATACTGACTAGATATGACCCCCAGTTGCCGCTGTATGAACAATATTTTCTGTCATGTATGTCACTGAATCATCGATAGGCTCCTGACTAATAAAGTGATGTCAAAAATGATGATGGCACCTCCGTAGCCAGGTGGGCAGGAGCAGCAGTACGTAGCACACGCTTCTTGATTAGATTGGGGATCGAGCCCGTGACCACCAAATACGGAGGATGCAGAAAGGTCAGGGAATGACTACTGCAGATCTCCGGAGCAATATGGCCTTAGTTGCTAATGCTCCAAATAACAAACAAACAAACATCCAAAATGATTTTATTATTTTTTTTAAATTATTTATTGTTATTTATTATTTATTTTTTGATCATGTTGAAAAGTCATTTAAGACACGATTTTAATAACCCAGAGAAAAATAGAAAGAATAGTTTGATGTCACTACTAAAGATTTAAAAAAAAAAAAAAAAAATGTATGGATAAAAAAGAAGACTGGGACAAAAGAAAACAACTCTAGATGTGCCGAACACACAGCAACAATAACAGACAATATGCATCAGATCAACAGAATGGACAAGATGACTAAAAAGAGAGAGGAAAGTCTCAGAATCATACTGCAAGGTGCAAGCCAAAGAAAAACAGGACTATAATGGATTAGGAAGGCACAAAGGAGAGGCCTAAATCCTGCAGTGGATGCTAATGGGCAATCAAGATGATGATTTATTTCATTATTATTATTGTTATTATTGTTATTATTATTATTATTATTTTGGTTTTGCAAAACTTACCTTGCTCATCACATTTTAAGCAAAAACGGCCTTTAGGTCCTAAGCCTGGACGGAAATCAGAGATAACCTTTTCTGAAAGAAGAAACTAATTAAACAGTGTCCAGCTAAATTTCTTCTAAAGAGTTTTATTGGAAAAAAAAAATTTTTTTTTTTGTTAGTTGTTGGCGCATCGGCTTCTGTGGCCATATTGCAACTCCCAAGGTTTTTTTTTGCATTTTCTACTCTGATCCAAGCCCGAGGCTTGAAATTATTATTATTATACACAGGGTCAGGCAAAAAAAAAATTATGCATCTCAAAAATGAAATGGCTACAGTGCAGATTGAAAGCAACATTTATTGTTATTACGTTTAATTATATACATTAAAACATTTAAGTTACACTACTCAGTGTTTGAAAAAGCTGTCCCTTAAATGGCCACCACCACTGCAAACACAATCCTGTACTCATATTCCCACATCATCTATTGCTCTGTATTATGTTTCTGGGGGCATTCTTTTAATTCCATTAGGAATATTTTGTTTCAATTGCTCAATTTTAACATATATCCAAATCACAAGGAAGTAAATTTTGAAGAATTTGCATTTTATAAAGGCAGAATGTTAAACCGATATGCAATATATGGTATACACTTTGTTCCACTATGTTCTGTTCTCTTGACTGACAACTAAAAGATCTTAAAGAACTGCTTTGTAGCATTGTTCTGATTCTTTCAATGCTTTCTGAAGCATGCACTATATGCACTTTGGAGATGTGAAATCTCCAAATAATTTCACATCTGTAACAGACACTGTTCCTTTAAATTTGTAAATCCAATGTGTTACAGTCTTTCAAATCAGAACACTATTTTCTTCCAAAGTTGGAGTGGTGTCTAAATTCACATTGACCACTCAAAACAGAATCACCTGATTTAAAACATGTTCTGATAGCAAATGTATGATGGTTTATTCAACCTTCACATCATTTTTACTGAATTCTTTAGTGCTTCCACTGCAACTGCTAAGAAATGGCAACACTTTTAAAACAGGTAACTGTTTTTGCCCAATCCTGTATTACGAATTTGATTATTTATAGAGCATTTAACTAACGAATTTAAAATAAAAGTACTATGTCAGTATAAATATAAAACTACAAAAATACAAACAATGAATTCAGCAAATTCCTAAAGAGTTCTGAGATAAGTTACTATTCATTCATTTATTGTTATAGTAACTATAACAATCATTTATTGTTATAGTTACTATAACAATAAATGATTAGACAATATATAATTGCCAATTTAAAATATTTTGTGGCTTAAATACTCTTTATGGATGCCCTTCAACTTTTGAGATTCTCCATTCTCTGTCCATTTGATGATTTATTAGCTATAACATTCAAAACCCTGACAGCAAGTAGTTTAAAATCCCGATTTCATATTAAGCAATTTAAAAACTGCTAACAAGCATTTCCCAAAATTAGCTGTTTTACATTAATTAATAAGCTTAAAAATTAAAAAATAATAATAATAAATAAAAAATTTCATACTGCGAGACTACCCCAAGGTGGCTAGAGGACTCCAGTTATATTAAAGGAAGTAAGCCAACCCTTAGCCATAATTATGAAAGCTTCCTTGGACTCGGGGGAGGTCCCCATGGACTGGAGATGTGCAAATGTGTCCCCAATTCACAAAGGGGGATCAAAGGGTGACAAGTAATTACAGACCTGTTAGACTAACTTCTGTTCCGTGGAAAATAATGGAGTCACTGGTTAACAAAGCACTACCGCATAAACTAGACAAGACTGCAGTTATTGTTAGGATGCAGCATGGGTTTGTTAAGGGGAAGTCTTGTCAAACAAATTTGATTGGATACTCTGATGTGGTCACAAAGGAACTGGATCCAAAAAATAATTTTGATATTATATACTTGGATTTAAGGAAAACTTTTGATACTGTGGCACATGGAAGACTGCTATACAAATTGGAGCAGTATGACATTAATGGCAAGTTGCTGCAATAGATAAAGGAATGGTTGAGTGGGAGACGGCAGAGAGTGGTAATAAATGGACAATGCTCTTCGTGGACTAATGATATAAGTGAAGTCCTCCAGGGTTCGGTGTTGGGCCCATTGTTGTTTTCGGTATTTATCAATGATACTGATGAAGGTATATCAGGGTTAATTAGCATTAGCATTAGTAGAGGCATATGATGCAAGAAAGCAAGCTTATTCAGCATCAGCCAAAAAAACACACACCACTCCCATTTCACCCCTCCGTTAGTTCGAAATACCTGTCCAGTTGAGCCTTAAATTTGTTTAGGCTATCAACTTCAACAACAAGTGATGGAAGTCGGTTCCACCAACCAACCACCCGCTGGCCAAAGGCAAATTTCCGCACATCTATCAGACATTCGTCCTTCCTCAATTTGAATTTATGCCCTCTGAGCTGATTATTCTGAGCAAGAGGAAGAATCCCATTGGCATTGAGCATGCTCAAACCATTCAAAGCCTTATACACCTCTATCAGATCACCTCGCCGGTGCCTAGTCTCCAGACTCTGTAATTTGCAAAACTTAAGCCTTTCTTCGTAAGAGCAACCCTTTGTTCCATTCACTAATCTTGTTGCCCTTCTCTGTACCCGTTCCAGCAGCTCTACATCCTTCTTGAAATGAGGCCTCCAGACCTGTATACAGTACTCAAGATGTGGCCTAACCATTGCCTTATACAAGGGAATAATCACCTCCTTATCCCTGCTAGAAAAATTCCTGTATATCATTGACAAGACACCATGAACTACTCTTGCAGCTCGTCTGCACTGCTCAGAGAACTTCATATCTGCCTGCACAATTACCCCCAGGTCCTTTTCATTCTCCACCACTGTCAGTGTAGTATCGCAGAGTTGATACGTTTCTCTGGGGTTACTGTTTCCCATATGTAGTACTTTACATTTGTCAATGTTAAACTTCATTTGCCACCTCTCAGCCCATCTGTTCAACCTTTCCAGATCCTGTTGCAGCAGCAGCATAGCATCAGTGGTGTCTTTAACAACCCTGCCAACCTTTGTATCATCTGTAAACCTGGACATTAAACTTCATATCCCATCATCAATATCATTCATAAACACCGAAAACAACAACGGACCCAACACTGAACCCTGAGGAACTCCACTAATAACATTAGTCCAGGTTGAGCAGTGTCCATTGATTACCACTCTCTGTCTTCTGCCACTCAACCATTCCCTTATCCATAGCAGCAATTTGCCTCCAATGCCACACTGCTCCAATTTGTGCAGCAGTCTTCCATGTGCAACAGTATCAAAAGCCTTTCTAAGATCCAAATATATAATATCAAAGTTATTCCCTGCATCCAGTTCTTTTGTGACTACATCATAGTATCCAATCAAATTGGTCAGGCAAGACCTGCCCTTAACAAAACCATGCTGCGTCTGGGCTATAACTGAATTCTTGTCTAGATGATCCTGCAGTGCTTCTTTAACCAGTGCCTCCATTAATTTACCTGGAACAGAAGTTAAACTAACAGGTCTATAATTACTTGTGTCAGCCTTTGATCCTCCTTTGTAAATTGGGGTTACATTTGCACATCTCCAGTCTATGGGTACCTCTCCTGAGTCCAAAGAAGCTCTCATAATTATGGCTAGGGGTTTGCTTACTTCCTTTGCTGCCTCCTTTAATATAACTGGATAGATCCCATCCACCCCAGGTGCCTTTTTTATGTTTATCCTCAACAATCTCTCCTCCACTTTCCTCTCAGTTATTACAAAATCATCCAGCTCACTGCCAATGTTTACTTTACCTATATCATTCTCCTTCCTGAATAACTCCTCATGCGTGAATGTAGATACAAAATACTCGTTTAGATTGTTAGCCACCTGAGCAGGATCCTCAACTGTTGAACCATCAATATCCAGTGGACCAATCTGATTCATCTCTTTCCTTCTTGAGTTTAAATAGGTAAAGAACTCTTTTCTGTTTTTCTTTGCATCCTTTGCCAAGGATTTTTAGTAGTCTGCCTTTGCCTGCCTAATCTCCTTTGCGACTTGGTTACAGACCAACTTATATCTATCATAGGCTTCCATGTCACCCATTAATTTGTATGTATCCCATGCATTTTTCTTCTCTGCCACATGTCTCATTAGTTCATCTGACAACCATTTAGGCCTAAACCTTGAACAATATTTCTTAGTTGGTATGTAAAGCCTGGTAGCCTCCAAGATTAGTTCCTTGAATGCTTCCCATTTTGAGTTTGCTGTTGGTAACATCATCAATTGGTCCCACTGTATAGAATTTAAATACTGTCTCACACCATCATAGTCGCCTTTACGAAAACAAAAACCCTTCCCTTTACCTCTGATGGTAGTTACCTCCTTGAGTAAATCCCACTTCAACACACTGTGATCACTGCCACCTAGTGGTTCATTTATCTGCAGATTCTTAATGCATGAAGAATCACTACTGATAATCAGATCAAGAGTATTGCTCCCTCTTGTTGCCTCACGAACATGCTGATGTAGAAAACAATCATCCAATAAATCCACAAAAGCCTTGCTAGTGTGCGAGTGACCAACCCACAAATTCCAGTCAATATCTGGGAAATTAAAATCCCCCATTATAAGACTCTCTGATTTACTGGCCCACTCTATTTCCCTGTACAATATATCAGAGTCATTAGGCCTATAGCACACTCCTACTCTCAATTTTGATTTCCCTATGCTTATGTCACACCAAACTGACTCGACACTGCCCTGTCCATCGATGTCGACTGGCTTCACTTCCTTGGACTTTATGTGTTTCTTAACTAATAGCATAACCCCTCCTCCCCTCCTGTCCTGTCTATCCTTTCTATACACATTGTATTCCCCAAATTCCAGTTCCGCATTCCTTATATCTGTGTGACACCACGTCTCTGATATCCCAACAATATCTGCCTTAGATTTTTTGAGCAATACCTCAAATTCATCCAATTTATTTACCAAACTCCTAGCATTGGTGTACACGCAGGTATACATGCACCTGTTTCTATTCTTGGCTACCCTAACACAACCCATGTGTTTACTTGTACTGCAATGACTCCCAGCAGTCTCTGAAATATCCTGCATCTTGTTTTTCAGGCTTCTGCTCATTTCAATAGAAGCAGTGCAAGAATCACTTCCACCTCTGCCAGTGGCTACTGTTAATCTGTTAGTCCTTGTATCCCCCCCCAACTAGCAGTTTTCCGACCCACCTAACTCTGCATCGATTCAGCAAAAATTCTTGCACCCTTTCTATTTAAGTGTATCCCATCCCTGTAGAAGCAATCTCTCCTGTTAACAAGTACAGTCCAGGCTGAAACAAATTCTACCCCTTGAGCCTTGCACAATCCCTCCAGGGCCAAATTGATCGACAAGGCTCTCATCATATACTCCCTCCTATCGTGTCTGGGCAGAATTGCAGACACTTTCAAATTCAACCCTAATTCATGGCTTTTTTTCAACAGTGACCTGTACTTGCTAAGTAATTCCACCAGTCTCCTACTCTTAATATCATTAGTGCCAACGTGTACAACTATATCACCTTTTGTGCCCTTAAAAGATGATATCCGCACAACGTCATCAACCTTTGCCCCTGGCAGACATACCCTGGTCCTATTCCACCTATCCTTTTTGCAAAGCATGTTCCCCGCTTCCCTGACAATAGAGTCACCAACAATAATGTCTAAGTTTGCAGATGACAGGAAGGTTGGCAGAATTGTTAATGACAGTAATGATAGTGACTACTGCAACAGGATCACAAAAAGTTGGGCAGATGAGCTGAGATGTAGCAACTGAAGTTTAACATTGACAAATGTAAAGTACTGCATATGGGTAGCAGTAATCCCAGAGTAACGTATCAACTGGGTGGTACGTACTACACTCAGGGTAGTGGAGAATGAAAAGGACCTGGGGTAATTGTGCAGTCAGATATGAAGTTTTCTGAATATTGCAGACAGGCTGCTAGAGTAGCTCATGGTGTCTTTTCAATGATATACAGGAATTTTGCTAGCAGGTATGGGGGGGGTGATTGTCCCCTTGTTTGAGGAAATTGTCAGGCCACACCTTGAGTTCTGTATACAGGTCTGGAGGCCTCATTTTAGAAAAGATGTGGAATTGCTGGAACGAGTACAGAGAAAGGCAAAGAGATTGGTGGGTGGAACAAAGGGTTGCTGTTACCAAGAAAGGCTTAAGTCTACAAGTTACAGCTTCTGGAGACTAGGTACCAGTAAGATGATCTAATTGAGGTGTATAAGGCTTTGAATGGTTTGAGCAAGCTCAATGCTGATAGGATTCTTCCTCTTGTGCAGATTACTCACCTGAAGGGACATAAATTCAAATTGAGGAAAGACAATTGTAAAATAGATGTGAGTAAATTTGCCTTTAACCAGAGGGTTGGAACAAACAGACCTATAGGGTTGGTTGACAGTTGGAACAAACTTCCTTCTGTTGTAGTGGAAGTGGTTAGCTTAAATAAATTCAAGGAAGAACTGGACAAATTTTTGGAGTAAATGGATGGGTAAAATGGGAAGGGTTTTTTTTTTTTTTTTTTTGCTGATGCTATATAAGCTTTCTTTCTTGCATCCTATGCCTCTGCTAATGCTAATGTTAGCACCATGACTAACAACAAGCTGTAGATTTTTTGCGGTAGTATATGGGCTTTATGTGGTAGTATATGGCCCCAAGAGAAAACTTTCTTTGCAGCTGGAATCAATGCATTGCAGCATCTGTGGAAAAAGTGTATTGACTCCAAAGGGAACTTTTCAACATGTTACCAAACTCCTCAAATAAACCCTTCACACTCAGGCCATGAACTTTACAAATGCCCCTCATATTTCAAACACATATATGACTATTGCATGAATTTGAGAAATGTTGCATTAGAAACTAGTTAATATTATGAATAAAGGCATGGTTAAGTAATAAAACACAAAGTGGTTATAAATGGACACTGCTCTTCATGGACTCATGTGATCAGTGTGGTTCCACAAGGGTTAATGTTGGGTCCCTTACTGTTTTCAATATTTATTAATGATATTAGGTATTTTAAGTTGGATGCCTAACTTCGCTGATCATACAATGGTGCACACACGTGATGACAGTAATTAGGGTATGTTACTTCAATAAGATCTAGATAAACTCAACTGATGGGCTGAAAATGGCAATTGAGGTTTTACAGTGATAAATGCCAGGTACTATGTTCAAATAGAGTAATCCCAGTATAACATACCACTCAAGTGGTACAAAACTCAAGGCAGTAGAGTATGAAAAATATCTAGAGGTAATTGTCGAGTCTGACACAAAATTCTCTGAGCAGAGCAAAGAGACTGCTAGAACAACCCATGGGATTCTGTCAATGATATACAAGATCTTTGCTAGCTGGAACAAAGATGTTAATCAACTCTAAATGAAGTACTCTTCATCTAGAGTTAATTAACTACAACTCTAAATGAAGAGGACTTGAAAACTTACTGTGGCCTATAATGAGGATTTTTTTTTTTTTTTTTATGATGACACCAAACACATTAGAACGTAAAGTACTCTAGTAAAGTGCATGGCTTGAATAATGTCTTTTCAATCATTCAAGTCAATACAAGTTCAGTGTCAACATGATATTGAACTTGAATTTATGTAGTTTTAATTTGGAAGTAATAGATATGAAGGAAGATTGTTCTTAATAACAGAAGTAGAAGAGATAAATGAGGGAAACTAAGTTCAGTGGATTTGAAGCTGAATCACAAATAAATATCAGAGAGGTCGAGCATGTATGTGAACTAGTTTGGCAAAAGAAAGTGCAATTACATAAGCTTATTCAGATCAGTGCCCAAGGAAATAGCTACAGAGTAAGTATACAGCAGAAAGTGATACTTTTAGGTAAGGAATGCTTAATTAACTTCACTACCCTCTTCTGAATAGTCTGGGAGTGGAAGCAAAGATTTTATCGCACTAACCCTGATGTGGGACCAATATTGTATAGAAGGGCAGATTTTTTTAATTGTTGTATAAGGTTAGCAGCTGTTGATATGAAAACTAACAAGAAAGCAAAAGAGAAAACAATATTTGTGATATGGTTATACCAAGAAAGGTTATATAAGTCAGGGTAATCCCTAGTAAAGACATGTGATCAAGTATATAAATCTGAAGGCTGCTGAAGATGAGAGTAGCAAACTTTTTGTCTTTTTGTGAGAAAAAGTTATGCCTTAATTTTAGAAGGATTGAAGTTAACTAAGTTTTTTCCCCTCAGTAGAGAATTATCTGCAGATCAGCATTTAACTTTTTTTAAGGGATATTTGAAAAGTTATAGTAAAGGCAAGCAACAGAAATGCAGAGGTTTGCCAAACCAGAAGGTGGAACGTAGTGCACTGCACTATCATTAACAAAACTAGGGCACAGAATTTTCAGAAAATGGTAGGTCATTAACATAAAGGGGAAAAAAAGGAATGGAAAGAGAAGAACTCTAGCATTAGTCTCTGAACTCTAGCATTAGTTGAGAAGTCAGAGTATGGCCCATTCTATGATCACATTTGGTGAGCAGTCAGAAAGATATCAGCATTTAGACCTTAGATCATCTTATTTAGACCTTTATGCCAAATGTGATCCAAAGCCATAGGAATGTTGGAAGCAAATTACTTGAATTTTTCTAACTCTTCCATGGAATATGTCCAAAAATGAGCAATATAAATCAATATATCACCAGTGAACCAACAGTGATGGAATCTATATCACTGATAAGATGGAAGGGTTTTAAATAGTGTAAGAGGTTGCAGTGGATACATTTTTCCACTGCTTCGGAAAGTGTTGAAGTCCAATGGGATGATAACTGGAAGAAAGGGATTTGGCACTTCTAGAAATTGGTTGGCATGAGCAAATTTCCACACAAAAGAAAAACACTTTAAATATATATATATATATATTTTATTATTTTTTTCCCAACACAAAAAAGGACAATCTGCCACATGTTGCTTATTGCCAATCTGTTGTTTGGATAAAGGACAAGAGCTGAGGGTGAAGTGAGGAAGAAAATATTTCATACCTACAAGAATAATTTCAGTGGAACAATCTGAGTAAATATTAGGTTCAGATTTTAAAAAGTAATCCAATCAAAGCAAAGAGGAACATCATCCACAGATCAGCCAGACTTAACCTAGACCTCTGTTGTTGTTGTTGTTGTTGTTGTTATTTGGTTTTTAGGAGCATTAGCAACTAAGGCCATATTGCTCCGGGATATGCAGTGGCCATTCCCTGAACTTTCCGCATCCTCTGTATTTGGTGGTGACGGGCTCGAACCCCGGTCTAATCAAGAAGTGTGTGCTACGCACTGCTGCTCCTTCCCACCTGGCTACGGAGGCGCCACCTAGACCTCTGTAAAATAGTGACAAAGCCACTATATTGTCTTAGAGGACAAAGGTCCTAATATCCAATGCTTTGCAAGTAAGTGATCAAATAGAGCAAAGTGGTCATGTATGCCTAATGTGGTTGAAAGTATGAATATATGTGAAAGTATGAATACAGTGCTTATATATTCACAGTTTTGACAAAGTTAATCTCAACTAAGGCTGTGAAGATGGTCCACCTCTACTCTTAATAACAGTTCTTCAGGATTTCCTTCAGGTTAGTCTCTAGGATTGCAATGAAGTTTGCAGGGAGCCTTAGTCAAGTGCTGACACCAGTTCAAAGATTTAATAAGTAAAGTACCAGCCCAGGAACCTCAAATGCCAGTACAATCCCAGATATCATACTTCTTCATTAATACATCACCCACAGTAACATGATCTGAATCTCTCAAGATCCAGCAGACTTGTCACACAATTTCTTTGCCCCCATGACGTTTGCAGGGAGCCTTAGTCAAGTGCTGACACCAGTTCAAAGATTTAATAAAGTACCAGCCCAGGAACCTCAAATGCCAGTACAATCCCAGATATCATACTTCTTCATTAATACATTACCCACAGTAACATGATGAATCTCTCAAGATCCAGCAGACTTGTCACACAATTTCTTGAAACATGGTTAAGAAGCAAACCTTGCTTGCTTCTTAACCATGTGTATTCATTCAGCTATAATAAAACCATTTTTCTCAACACACAGAAAACAGTGCCTTTGCTTCCCCCACCTCTTTTTTTTAATTATTATTATTATTATTTTGAATGGGGGAATTCATTTATATTCCCTTGAAAATCTATAACCTTGCAGATTAGCTAGAATATTCATTCCAATATAATTTATTACCTTCTAGTTTCTTATGTTTGGCTTCCAAATGAACATTCATGTAGCTATCTAAGATGACTGTAGTTTTCCCCTCCCTTCCCCTCTTATTCCCATATTTTGACTTTATTTACTTCCAATTATCAAACCATATATTTTCTCTCATCACTTTAAAATGGTTATTTCTTGGTGTATTTTTTTTTTTTTTTTTTTTTTTTTTTTTGACCTTCTCTGAACCTCAACTTCATATGCATACCATTTTTAGCAAGCAGCTGTCACTTTGTGATCCAATTATTAATGTTCTGTGATTTGTGTCATTACATGGATGACACTAGTGGACACTAGTTCCTACAGAACTGGGTGCAAACCTGGACTTGCAGTGTCTGTAAGGATGTTAGTATGCTGATGAAGACTCATACAGTGTTAAGCTTCTTTAACTTGCAATACATTAGGTTTCAGAGGAACATAACTACTGTTTCTTAATTCAATATCAGAACTAAAGTTTGAATTATCCAAACAGATATTTTCAGCCTCAGTAATGTTTTAACAACTTACCACCATTCAAAATAGTTTCCCCTGTTAACTGAATTGCAACACCAAATCCTCCAAGCTTGACTGGTGCTGAATTTTCTTTTGTTGCCAATAATACACAGTGAGGTTTGATGTCTCGATGAATGATATCGTTGTCATGGCAGTATCGCACAGCTTCTAAAATTTGCCGAACATAATGGCTGGAAAATAAATATAAAGCATTCTTGGTTAGAGCTATTTCATAATGCACACAAATTTTGGTACAAAACAGTAAAATAAATTTTACTTTAATTACAATTTTAATTCACACAGTATTAAAGTGTAACTAGCATTGTAACATAATATTTAAAGTGTTAAGGTTTTGACAATTATTCTTAATTTTACTTAATTACATTGATTTACTTACTCTTAATAGAATTAGCAGTTTAATTTAAATCTTTGATAAAAACCTATTTGATACAAAGGGTTTAATTCACAAAGTATATCACAACTTCCTCTTACCAAGAGAGGCTTAAGTTCTGCAAACTGCAGCGGCTGGAGACTAGGCACCTGTGAGGTGATCTGATTGAGGTGTACAAGGCCTTGAATGGGTTGAGCATGCTGAATTCTGATGGGATTCTTCCACTTGTTCAGATTAAGAATGTAAGGTTATATCATTTACAATGCTCACCTCCACTCTTGATAAGTGCAAAGAATGTTCATTTAAAGCAGCAAAGCATTTTAAACAGGATGGATAGAATAAAACAAAAATTTCTAAAAGAATGTGCATGTATCTATGTATCTTTCTGTATCTTTTTAATTTTATTTCATTCATCTTGTTTAAAGTGCTTTTAAGCTTTCGGTTATCATGCTCGGTGCTTAACTGATCGAAGGTGAGTATTGTACGTGAAGGGTGGCTTCCGTAGCTGAGTGGTCAGGAGCAGGAGTGCAGTAGCACATGCTCTTTGAGTAGATTGGGGTTCAAGCCCTCTGCTAAATACAGTCGATCTGCCAACCCACACTGGACCAGCATGACAGATTACAGTCCATTTCCCTCAACACGAATTGTTGAGGAGGCTTCCATCCTGTAGTGGATTGATAATGGCTGCTGCTTACATAACTGTACATGAAATTGCTTATCAATCGTCAAATTTGTAATTATCTTAAAATACTTTACAGTGATGATCATCAGTTTCGAATCAGTAGGCTAATGCTAGTTCCAGAAATCTAGAATTTTTGAAATTTGTCGCCAGATTTCCAAAAATTCCAGATTTTAAAACTCAACACTGTATAACTTTACTATCAGTAAAGTGCACAGATCTTCGAGTACTGCAGAAATATTATGCAATATTCCAACAGTGCTGTGAAGCAACATTGCCACTATCTTGATTATAGTGGATTGTTTAGTGATATTTACTGTGTTATGTGTCTCTCAGTTGCTATCGCTGAAAGCTACTATTATTCAAACTGTACTTAAGTTTTTTAAATTAAGGTTTAAAATGTGATGAGGGGAAACTTCCTAAGTTACAGGAAAGCTTTAAGGAAACAAACAACAGCTCTTTATTTATTTTTTAAATGTGGGGAGGGAGCAGTTCCTTTTCATGTTTAACTGATGCATACATTGAAGTAACAGTAAATATCCCAGATATTTGATGGACATCATTTTTGAATATAATAAGTGATATAGCACGGAACTTGCTAAGTAATATCTAGATTTTTGAGATTTTTTTCCTAATATTTTCAAAAAAATGCCAGATTTTTTAATTCTGGATTAAGGTTTAACTGTATTTTAGTTTCATTTATGCACATGCAGAGCAACCCCAATAAGCTGTGCCTAGCAATACCATGGTTTCAGATATAACATGAGTGTGATCATGTCCCTCCTCCCCAAGAGGGACATAAAAATGCAGTTCGTGGCAAAACACTAATTTCGGAAATAGACACTAGAGGAAACAAACTACAGACCTCACAAAGCAGAGCCAGGCACTGGAATGGTTTTCAGACTGTGGACCACTGAGCTATTGTATTCTCTTCTGAAGTATATTCCTTCAATTAGGCAAATTTTATAAACAACAGTAGTTATCTGAGAGTAATTACCATAGGTGTTCAGTTCCTTCCTCATTTCTCTTCAAAAAGAGATGCAATAAAAAATACAAGTGCATCAATGAAATGTTAACTGCACATGGGACACTCCCAAAACTAATAATTTTTCTGGAAGATGGAACCAGCTAACATATTTTTATCAGTTGAAATATATTCAGTTATAATTTTTTTTTAACAACAGCATGTGACATTCTTTTCAGGGATGAAATCACATTTAAAATAGCAAAAGTTGCAAAAGGCAGGATGCAAAGTGTGCATGATATGATGAACAGTTTCTATATTTTTATATGTTCCTGCTACTGACCTCATTGAAGTGTTCTCCTTAATTATACTACAGCTGCAAAATTCACTTGTGTTCTTTATAACCAAAATAATATACCTTGTAGGGGGGGGGGGTCCTACAGTCTGATCCACAATGTAAAGCAAACTATTTTATACTAATTTCTATGGAAAATGATTTCCAAGGTATTAAGTATTCACCGACATGGTGATTTCCAGAAAGAACTCAAATAACTCAAAGGACATCAGTGAAAAAACAGAAAAAAGCTATTTCTTTTACTTTCAAGCTTGACCACTCAGGTAAGGTCAGTGGTGAGCTATAGTGGGCTCACATGGGCATGCGAGAGCCCATTGTTTTTTTTTTTTTTTTTTTTTTTGAAAATTTGTGAGCCCATTTGTTTTTTTTTTTTTTTTTTTTTTTTTTTTTTTTGAAAATTTGTGAGCCCATTGTTGAGATGATCATTTATTTTACAAACCAAACCTTGAATGCAATTATTGAGTATCCATAGCCGAAACTACGGTGGGTCGATCAGTTATGTATTTTAAAATTGCTTCATTTTTGATTTAATTACAGTCAGACTTCAGTTTAACAAACTTCTTTATAGCGCATTTATTTTTTAATTCCCCTTGGCAATTACATTTAAAATAGTTTCTGTTGAACGAAGAAAATTTCCATATAATGATGGATTAGGAGAGACAAAATTGTCTCTCCTAATCCGTCATTATATGGAAATTTTGTATGCATTGTTCTCACCTCTGGCCTTTAGGCAATTTAGGTAATTAGATAGCATGAATTAAGGTTGAAAGGGATTACCATTTCACAATGTTAGTGGTGTCCCTACATCTATGGAGTCATATACCAAGAATATATCACTCGGCCTTGTAAAAGTATCGGTAAGGGTTTCCACGTGTTCGTAACTACCGTTACCGTTAGTAACTTTCCCGCCATTGTGATACCGTACTAGATATACCGTAGGTTATATACCGTACTAGATAGCGTTAGTTGAACTTCGTTAGCAGTTAAATTGTACGTTTAAATAAATACATATAACGACTTAGATTACAAACGTAATATAATTAATAACATAACATAATTAATTAATAAATTAATAGAATCATGACTCAGACCAGAGCAGCAAAGCAAAAGGCTCAAGCTAATGGAAGTGCTGTGGCTCAGAGCAGGGGGCAGTTGTCCTCTGACTCACAGCCTTATAAAATGCACTGTTTGCTTGATGTTTGCAGAGCAATCGGGTACGGGACATGATACTGCCAAGGGGGATGTCTTTGTGTGTGCGCGATGCAAGGAGTGTATCGATATCAGGCAACAACTCAGCGTTCTTGTGGGCCTATATAAGAGCTTGAAGGACAGGGTGGATGCCCTCGAAGAAACTAAATTGAGGGGCTCATCAAGCTCTCAGCTGCCCACATCAACGCCAGAGCTTGCACTTGGGCATTGCATGACACACAGAGACAACCCCTAAGGCAGAATGCGCTGGTCCCGAAGGAACTAGTAGTTGTTGGTGACTCTGTTGTCAGGGAAACGGGGAACATGCTTTGTAAAAAAGATAGGTGGAACAGGACCAGGGTATGTCTGCCAGGGGCAAAGGTTGATGACGTTGTAGAGCGAATATCATCTTTTAAGGGCACAAAAGGTGATATAGTTGTACACATTGGCACTAATAATATTAAGAGTAGGAGATCGGCAGAATTACTTAACAAGTACAGGTCAATGTTGAACAAAAGCCGAGAATTAGGGTTGAATTTGAAAGTGTCTGCAATTCTGCCCAGACATGATAGGAGGGAGTATATGATGAGAGCCTTGTCGATCAATTTGGCCCTGGAAAGATTGTGCAAGGCTCAAGGGGTAGAATTTTTTTCAGCCTGGACTGTACTTGTTAACAGGAGAGATTGCTTCTACAGGGATGGGATACACTTAAATAGAAAGGGTGCAAGAATATTTGCTGATGCTATCGAGGCAGTGTTAGGTGGGTCAGAAAACTGCTAGCTTGGGGGGAGACAAAGACCAATAGATTGACAGTAGCCACTGGCAGAGGTGAAAGAGATTCTTGCACTGCTTCTATTAGAATGAGCAGAAGCCTGAAAAACAAGATGCATGGTATTTCAGAGACTGCTGGGAGCCATTGCGGTACAAGTAAACACATGGGTTGTGTTAGGGTAGCTAAGAATAGAAACAGGTGCAGGTATACTTGCGTGTACACCAATGCTAGGAGTTTAGTAAATAAATTTGATGAATTTGAGGTATTGCTCAAAACATCGAAGGCAGATATTGTTGGGATATCAGAGACGTGGTGTCACACAGATATAAGGGATGCAGAACTGCAATTTGAGGAGTACAACGTCTACAGAAAGGATAGACAGGATAGGAAGGGAGGAGGGGTTATGTTATTAGTTAAGAAACACATAAAAACCAAGGAAGTGAAGCCAGTCGACATCGCTGGACAGTGCAGTGTGGAGTCAGTTTGGTGTGACATAAACATTGGGAGATCAAAATTGAGAGTAGGAGTGTGCTATAGGCCTAATGACTCTGATGAGTATAATAAGGAACTGTACAGGGAAATAGAGTGGGCCAGTAAATCAGAGTGTCTTATAATGGGAGATTTTAATTTCCCAGATATTGACTGGAATTTGGGGGCTGGTTACTCACACACTAGCAGGACTTTTGTGGATTTATTGGATGATTGTTTTCTACATCAGCATGTTCGGGAGGCAACTAGAGGGAGTAATACTCTTGATTTGATTATCAGCAGTGATTCTTCATGCATTAAGAATCTGCAGATAAATGAACCACTAGGTGGCAGTGATCACAGTGTGCTGAAGTGGGATTTACTCAAAGAGGTAACTACCATTAGGGGTAAAGGGAAGGGTTATTGCTTCCGTAAAGGCGACTACGATGGACTGGGACAGTATTTAAATTCTATACAGTGGGACCAACTGATGATGTTACCAACAGCAAATTCAAAATGGGAAGCATTCAAAGAACTTATCTTGGAAGCTACTAGGCTTTACATACCAACTAAGAAATATTGTTCAAGGTTTAGGCCAAAATGGATGTCAGATGAACTAATGAGACATATGGCAGAGAAGAAAAAGGCATGGAATACATACAAATTAACACATGACACAGAAGCCTATGATAGATACAAGTTGATATGCAACCAAGTTACAAAGGAGGTTAGGCAGGCGAAGGCAGATTACGAGAAATCCTTGGCAAGGGATGCAAAGAAAAACAGCAAAGAGTTCTTTACTTATGTAAACTCTAGAAGGAAGGGGATGAATCAGATTGGTCCACTTGATATTGATGGGTCAAGTGTTGATGATCCTGCTCAGGTAGCTAACAAACTAAATGAATATTTTGCATCGACATTCACACATGAGGAGTTATTCAGCGAGGGGAATGCCAGAGGTGTATTCAACTCTAGCAGTAAGGTACAGAATCTTGAAATAACTGGGAGTAAAGTGGAGGAGAAACTGTTGAAGATAAACACAAGAAAGGCACCCGGGGTGGATGGGATCTATCCAGTAATATTAAAGGAGGCAGCAAAGGAAGTAAGCAAACCCTTAGCCATAATTATGAGAGCTTCCTTGGACAAAGGGGAGGTACCCATAGACTGGAAATGTGCAAATGTGACCCCAATTCACAAAGGAGGATCAAAGGCTGACACAAGTAATTATAGACCTGTGAGCTTAACTTCTGTTCCAGGAAAATTAACGGAGGCACTGGTTAAAGAAGCACTGCAGGATCATTTAGACAAGACTTCAGTTATAGCTCAGACACAGCATGGTTTTGTTAAGGGGAAGTCTTGCCTGACCAACTTGATTGGATACTATGATGCAGTCACAAAAGAACTGGATGCAGGGAATAACTTTGATATTATATACTTGGATCTTAGAAAGGCTTTTGATACTGTTGCACATGGAAGACTGCTACACAAATTGGAGCAGTGTGACATTGGAGGCAAATTGCTGCTATGGATAAAGGGGTGGTTGAGGGGGAGAAGACAGAGAGTGGTAATCAATGGACACTGCTCATCGTGGACTGATGTTATTAGTGGAGTCCCTCAGGGCTCAGTGTTGGGTCCATTATTGTTTTCTGTATTTATAAATGATATTGATGATGGTATATCGGGCTTAATGTCCAAGTTTGCAGACGATACAAAGGTTGGCAGGGTTGTCAAGGACTCTACTGACACTATGCTGCTGCAACAGGATCTGGAAAGGTTGAGCAGATGGGCTGAGAGGTGGCAAATGAAGTTTAACATTGATAAATGTAAAGTACTACACATGGGAAACAGCAACCCCAGAGCAACGTATCAACTCTGTGGTACTACACTGACAGTGGTAGAGAATAAAAGGGACTTGGGGGTGGTTGCGCAGGCAGATATGAAGTTCTCTGAGCAGTGCAGACGGGCTGCAAGAGTAGCTCATGGAGTATTGTCAATGATATACAGGAATTTTTCCAGCAGGGATAAGGAGGTGATTATTCCATTGTATAAGGCGATGGTCAGGCCACACCTAGAGTACTGTATACAGGTCTGGAGGCCTCATTTCAAGAAGGATGTAGAGCTGCTGGAACGAGTACAGAGAAGGGCAACAAGATTAGTGAATGGAACAAAGGGGTGCTCTTACGAAGAAAGGCTTAAGTTTTGCAAATTACAGTGTCTGGAGACTAGGCACCAGCGAGGTGATCTGATAGAGGTGTATAAAGCCTTGAATGGTTTAAGCATGCTCAATGCTGATGGGATTCTTCCTCTAGCTCAGAAAAATCACCTGAGAGGGCATAAATTCAAATTGAGGAAAGACAGATGTAGGATAGACGTGCGGAAATTTGCCTTTAGCCAGCGAGTGGTTGGTTGGTGGAACAGACTTCCATCCCTTGTGTTGGAGGTTGATAGCCTAAATAAGTTTAAGGCTCAGCTGGACAGGTATTTTGAACGAACAGAGGGGTGAAGTGGAAGTGGGTTTTTTTTTTTTTTTTTTTTTTTTGGCTGATGCTGCATAAGCTTGCTTTCTTGCATCAAATGCCTCTACTAATGCTAATGCTAATGCTAAAAAAAAAAGAAGTCACGCTAGTCAATATGCTTTCCATAGCCAGTCAGAAGATTAAGAAGATTCACGACATGGATAATAGCCTCTAGTCAACCAGAGTTGTGGTTCCCCTTTACTCTGACAAACATGCACAAAGTTTATATAATATCTTAGTTGCCTCAATTGCCTCTCCCTTCTACGTTGCTACTGTCACTAGTTCTTTGAATATTGTGCAAAATATCGGAATCACTCAGATATTCAGCTACCGTAACCATGTAAACGTAGATGGAGAAATATACATAAACTTTACAAAGATGAAATGTTAGCAGATTTTGAAATTTAGTAGAGGCTTTCACTGTGTAGAAAATGATCTAAAATATAATAGCATACAGGCAATAATTAAAAAAAAAAAAAAAAACATATGCATTATATCACCAATTATCAAAAATCCAGCGCAAATTAGGGATGATTGCTAAAGAAGTTGATGTGGAAACTATAAAGATCGGTCGTATGCTCGGGCTATGATGAGCACCTTTTAGCTTGCGGATGGCAACTGCAGGTTAAGGGCATTATCCCATACTGAGCAAACATTTTGAATCAGAAGTTAAATATTCCGGATTATTAAATCGACTTTTTAATCGACTTTTCTTAACCATTAGTGCTAAATGGTTAAGAAAAACCATTTAGCACTAATGATCAATATCCTGCAGGAGCTCTCTTGCTTTTCAGCATCTTTACAGAATAACTAAGGTAAAAGCAAATAAATTAATTATTCGAACTATCAATGCTATTGCTAATTTAAAAAATTCTGAAGGAAATTATGAAGCTAAAATTGAGAGCATGTTGAAGTGGAAAGAATTTGAACGAAACAAAATCGAAAGTAAGAACACATTTAAAAAATTACCTCGTGACAAGTTATTAAAGGCATTGTTTTATCCTTAAAGGTAAGTTATTAATTCAATAGAGTGATTTTAAATTAAATAAAGAAAATAATGATACCATTGAAAGAAATTTTAAACATATATTACAGGAAATCGTGGAATATGAAAGGTATCCCCCCCCCAAAGGATGTTTCACATCAAAAAGTCGGCACTTTTGCTGACTTTTTTTATGTGAAAAAGTGCCATTGTTAAATTATTCACAGCTCACCACACTGGGTAAGATGGGGCTGTTACATTATGCAGTCTATCTATGATAATATGGCTGAGTTCATTCTTATTTCCTAGTTAGGCACTATACTATAAATTTACCTCCCTATAAACTCCCCATAAAACAATTTTGAAAATATATTTAAGTAGATGCAGCACTGCTGTCTAATATTTTTATTTTAAAGTACAGCATTATTTAAAAAAAAAACTACAATAACAGTGCAGTTACCATTTAAAACATTAAAATCTCTGCTGACAACAAAACAGTAAAATTAAAAGGGAGCCAAAAAAAAAAACATGTGAAAGGAAATCTGTTTATATAAAAATTCTTGCTTAATAGATTTTCATTATGAATTCATATTAAAAAATTGGAAAACCCAGTTAAATTCTAATTTTAGCTATAACTAGGCTGACCGTAATTCCTTGAGGCCAAAACAGGATGGGGAACAATGAAAGCAGGAAGATGAATGAGCTGATGCTTTGAACCGACTTCAAGTTTTTTTTCTCTCAACATCCTTGTTTCTGGCACACAGATGGTTAATATCAACTCCTACCTCCATGACTCATGGAGGCCAAAATGGGATGGGGAGAAGAAATGTTGTTCGGAAAGAGCAGAAAAATATATTCAACAAAATGCTTTTGTCGTAAAACTTATCACAATCCACATTACAATTTTTCTTTATAATTAACATGGCTTTCAAGGTTCCAACGCTTAATCTGGATTTCTCCTTCAACCACATACTATTCATTAGGGAAAATATTCTCTCCACGGACGCCGTACCTCCACGTAAGCAAAGAAAAAATTCTACAACATTACTAAAATCCTGGAAAGCTAGACATTTTTCACTGAATTCAGAAAATATTTGAACCATATATTTGAGGCAGAAATGTTTTCTTTATTCCGTGGAGAGCTTTCTGCTCCTGTTTGTGGAATAAACTCCTTGTTGAAACTGTAATACCCATTTAAATTTTTCAGAATTTCCCAAGCTGCATTTCCACTTGTTTACATATTCTAAGATGGTTTCTTAAAAGTTTTTAACTACTTCTAAAAACTTGGCCTCACTAATTTCACCTCCGTCTATTAACATTTTTAGTTTATTTTTAATATCTGTTGTTTTAAAAAGTTTGTTTTTTCTGGCTACTAATATGTTTGTAAGATTTTCAATATTCATAGCTACTTTTGTAGCTGAAATATTATCATTTTTCAATAAAACTAATATATGTTTGGAATGTTGAAACTTGATCACTTGCAAATGACAACAATATCATAATTTCAAACAGAGATCTTCAAATAATTTTTTCAACATAACAGAACATTTCTCTTGAGAAAGAAAATATGAACAAAGTCAGTCAAACATGCTTAAAATTCTGTCAATTGATGGGCCTATGGACAAAAATATCCTATTTCCATGTTCCAATAATTTTGCATAATTGTCTCCTGCAAATTCACAAAAGTTTTTAAGTTCTACAACTCAGACTGTGTATATAAAAAAGTATCATATATTTTCAATGCAAAACAATCAATATCAATTGGTAGACAGTCGACAGCCCACTGGAGATAATTGTGAATGATAAGTGCACCGCAACCAATACCAATAATCTCTCGCTCGAACTGATTTTCAAATAGAGCTTGAAAACGATTGCCTGTTTCAAGCATATAATCATTTGGAATATTTTCTACATCCAATCGTCTAGGGAAAAACTTATTCATGATCTTTTTCAGCTTCAGACTGAGAATTATGTGGAGTAGCTAATGATCACTGCAACAATCTGCTCCAGGGAGTGTTTTTTCTGTGATTACACTGGAATGCCAACTTTGCTGCATAAGGATATAGTAGTAGTAGTAGTGGCATGTGATGCAAGAGAGCAAATGTATGAGCTTATGCAGCATCAACCAAAAAAAAAAAAAAAAAATCGCACCATTCCATCCAAATGCCTGTCCAGTTCCTCCTTAAATTTATTCAACCTATCAACTTCCACAACAACAGATGGAAGTTTGTTCCAGCAATTAACCACACGCTGGCTAAAGGCAAATTTCCGCACATCTATTCTACATCTGTCTTTCCTTAATTTCAATTTATGCCCCCTTAGGTTCGTAATCTGAACAAGTGGAAGAATCCCATCAGAATTCAGCGTGCTCAACCCATTCAAGGCCTTATACACATCAATCAGATCACCTCTCAGGTGCCCAGTCTTCAGCTGCTGCAATTTCCAGAACTTAAGCCTCTCCTGGTAAGAGGATCCCTTCATTCCCCTCACCAATCTTGTTGCCCTTCTCTGTACGCTCAAGCAAATCTACATCCTTCCTAAAATGAGGCCTCCAGACCTGCATGCAGTACTCAAAGCGTGGCCTGACCATTGCCTTATACAGAGGGACAATCACCTCCTTTTCCCTGCTAGCAAAATTCCTATATATCATTGACAAAACCCCATAACCTGCCCTGGCAGCCTGTCTGCATTGCTCAGAAAACTTCATATCTGCCAGCACAATTACACCCAGTTCTTTTTCATTTTCTACCACCTTAAGTGTAGTACCACACAGTTGGTACGTTTCTCTGGGGTTACTTCTACCCATATGTAGTACTTTGCATTTGTCAAGGTTAAACTTCAGTTGCCACTTCTTAGCCCATATGCCCAAATTATCTAGATCCTTTTGCAGTAGCACACTGTCATTAACAACCCTGCCAACCTTTGTATCATCAGCAAACTTCCACATTAAGCCTGATATACCTTCATCAATATCATTGATAAATATACAAAACAACAGTGGACCTAACACCGAACCCTGTGGGACTCCACTAATAACATTAGTCCAAGAAGAGCAGCACCCATTGATTACCACCCTCTGTCTTCTAGCACTTAACCATCCTTTTATCCATTGTAGCAACTTACCCTTAATACCATTCTGCTCCAATCTGTACAATAGTCTTCCATGCGCAACAGTGTCAAAAGCTTTCCTGAAATCCAAATATATGATATCAAAATTATTTTTTGCATCCAGTTCCTTTGTAACCACATTATAATATCCTATCAAATTTGTCAGACAAGACTTTCCCTTACCAAACCCATGCTGTGTCTGAATTATTGCTGCAGTCTTGTCTAGATCATCCTGCAATGCATCTTTAACCAGCGACTCCATTATTTTACCTGGAACAGAAGTTAAACTAACTGGTCTGTAATTACTTGTGTCACCCTTCCATCCCCCCTTTGTGAATTGGGGATACATTTGCACATCTCCAGTCCGTGGGAACCTCCCCTGAGTCCAAGGATGCTCCCATAATTATGGCTAAGGGTTTGCTTAGTTGCTTTGCCACCTCCTTTAATATAACTGGATAGATCCCATCAATCCGATATAATCAATCTGATTCCTTGCTTTATGATTATGAGATTTCCATGTGTAGGGCTTTGTTGGGTGCTGCTGAAAGCAGGTGTTACATATTGACAAGACTGTTCGACAAAATTCAATTAAACTTTCACCCCGCTCATTTCTGGGGCCAAGCCCAAACCTACCCACATTTAGGGTTAAATTTGAAAGTGTCTGCAATGCTGCCCAAACACGATAGGAGGGAGTATATGATGAGAGCCTTGTCAATCAATTCAGTCCTAGAGGAAATGTGCAAGGCTCATTTCCTCTAGGGGTAGAATTTTTTTCAGTGGTCTGTGCTTGTTAACAGGAGAGACTGCGTCTACAGAGATGGGATACACTTAAATAGAAAGGGTGCAAGAATATTCACTGATGCTATCGAGCCAGTGTTAGGTGGGTCAGAAAACTGCTAGCTTGGGGAGGGGTGTTCACAGACTAAAAGGTTAAAAGTAGCCGCAGCAAAGGTGAACGTGATTCTTGCACAACTTCTATTAGAATAAGTAGCAACCTGGAGCGAGGTGTGCTAGGGGTTTCAGGGACAAATGGCAGTCATCGTGAAACAGATGGGTATATGGGATGTGTTAGGGTAACTAATAATAAGGATAGGTACATGTATACTTGAAGGTATACCAATGCTAGAAGTATAGTAAATAAATTTGAAGAATTTGATGTGTTGGTCAAGACGCCAAAGGTGGATATTGTTGGGATAGCAGAGATGTGGTGTCACATATATATAAGGAATGGAGAACTGGAATTTGGGGAGTATAATGTGTACAGAAAGGATACACAGGATAGGAAGGGAGGAGGTGTTATGCTGTTAATTAAGAAAAACATAAAATCAAAAGAAGTGCATCCAGTTGATACAGATGAACAGTGCACTGTTGAGTCAGTTTGGTGTGATATAAGCACTGCAAAAGCAAAAATAAGAGTAGGAGTGTGTTATAGGCCTAATGACTTGAATGAGTACAATGAACAGTTGTACAGAGAAATAGAGTGGGCTAATAAATCAGAATGTCTTATAATGGGGGATTTCAACTTCCCAGATATTGACTGGAACTTGTGGGTTTGTTACTCACACACTAGTAAGACTTTTGTGGATTTATTGGATGATTGTTTTCTGCAGCAGCATGTTTGAAAGGCAACCAGAGAGGGTAATACTCTTGATCTGGTTATCAGCAGTGATCATTTGTGTATTAAGAATTTGCAGATAAAGGAACCACTAGGTGACAGTGATCACAGTGTAGTGCTGTGGGATTTACTTAAAGATATAATTACCATCAGAGGTAAAGAAAAGGCTTTTTACTTCCATAAAGGTGAGTACAGTGGTCTCAGACAGTTTTTAAATTCTGTACAGTGGGAAATTTTGGGCAGATGGGCTAAGAAGTGACAACTGAAGTTTAACCTTGACAAATGCAAAGTACTGCATATGGGTAGAAGTTACCCCAGAGAAACGTACCAACTGTGTGGTACTACACTTAAGGTGGTAGAAAATGAAAAAGGCCAGGGAGTAATTGTGCAGTCAGATATGAAGTTTTCTGAGCAATGCAGACAGGCTGCCAGGGCAGGTCATGGGGTTTTGTCAATGATATATAGGAATTTTGCTAGCAAGGAAAAGGAGGTGATTGCCCCTCTGTATAAGGCAATGGACAGACCACAGCTTGAGTACTGTGTACAGGTCTGGAAGCCTCATTTTAGGAAGGATGTAGATTTGCTTGAGCATGTACAGAGAAGGGCAGCAAGATTGGTGAGGGGAATGAAGGGATTCTCTTACCAAGAGAGGCTTAAGTTCTGCAAATTGCAGCAACTGGAGATTAGGCACCTGCACGGTGATCTGATTGAGGTGTATAAAGATTTGAATGGATTGAGCACGCTAAATTCTGATGGGATCCTTCCACTTGTTCAGATTACGAACCTAAGGGAGCATAAATTGAAATTGAGGAAGGACAGATGTAGAATAGATGTGCGGAAATTTGCCTTTAGCCAGCGGGTGGTTAATTGCTGGAACAAACTTCCATCTGTCGTTGTGGAAATTGATAGGTTGAATAAATTTAAGGAGGAACTGGACAGGCATTTGGAGGGAATGGTGTGATTTTTTTTTTTTTTGGCTGATACTGCATAAGCTCATACACTTGCTTTCTTGCATCACATGCCACTACTACTACTACTACTATATTCCGGACTAGAAGAAACTGTCTTGCCTACTTTTTCATTAAAATCACCCATGAGTATCAAAACATCCTTTTTTGGGACCAGATGAAGAGCTAACTGGAGATTTTCATAATAAATGTCCATATTTTCGTCTGTGGATGTCGGTGCATATGCAACTAAAACTGTGAGATTTACTGGCTGGCTCTGAAGTCTAACTGTGATCATTCTATTATTCATAGGATTGCATCCAAGAAGAGACCTTGAACATTCCTTATTCGAAATGACAGTGACACCATGTTCTTTTATTTGGTCACTTCCATGTCCTTGACGTTGTCCTGTCCATATGATTTGGTTGCTCCTAAATTATCAATTTTATACTTATCCATTTCATTAATGACCATATCCATCTTGCCTTCTTTTAAACATTTTACATTCCATGTGGCCACGTTTACCCTCTTCTTTCTTAAATTTACTTTTGCAGGGCACACACTGGCATCCAGGATCTAGTTAACAACAGTTTTTGTTATGGATTCTGTGGCATGAGATAATGTGGCGATATGCCATTGCGTACAACACGGCCAATTTTGAAAGGGGCAGGAAGAGTCATCATGCATCTCACAAGATGCTCGGGAAGAAAAAGTTGACTACAGGAGAGCCCTCCTTATTGCAGAAAGACAGGGAAAAAACATAATAATAATAAATACAGTGAATTCCGGTTATTTGGGCCACTGGTTAATCGGGGCAGCCGTTTATTTGGGGCAAATCTTTAAAAACAAAAACCAATCGAGAAAATAGCCATAGTTTACTTCGCTTAATTGGGACAAAATGCCGTTTAATCGGGGCAGGAGACCTCAGCACCTGAGATTACTGTACGATTGTCTCCGACCGTACCACGTAGTTCGGTCGGATTTCTGGAGGTCACAACAATAAAACAATAAAAACAATTAGCAGTCACCTGTTTATTGGATCATAAACGGACAGTAAACTCGATCTTATTGAATTTTCGGTAATACCGACAGCTGGAATTCTGTGGGTTATTATGGTAAAATGTGTTTACACTTCCATGAAATCTTCAATCAAATAAAAAAATTAATTTTCAGATCTTCTCTTCATTCCTATTTTTAAAGCTTCGTAATTTGTGACTCTGTTCTCACTTGCGCATGTTGTGTTACTTGCAATTTGTGTGTGCCGTGTTCTTTGTTATTGATTGCTTATCTTTTTACTGTTTTAAATTTTAACCCCCACCCATGAATGTCAGTAAACAGAAATGTCAACTAGTTTAGTTAGTATGTACACATTATTACAGTACGTATTAATTCTTCCGATTATCACGTATATTCTTCCGATTTTCACGTATCATTTAATTTTTTAATTGGTAAGGTAATAGAGAGTAAATTTGTGCTTAATATATCTTTACTTTTATAGCCTGTGGATAACATTCCTCCTATTTTTGCTAATTAGAATCGCTGTTTAATAGAATTAAAATTCAATTCACAAACGTGATCACAATGACCGGCGCTTACTGCACATCGTATAGTGAACGGTACTTTACTGTGGTGAGTTCGTCGTAACGTGATTTGATTGTACAGTGAACTAATTGTAAAGGGGGGGGGGGTAAATTGTATTTTTAACTATTTACGTGAAACTTCGGATAATTGGGGCAGCCGCTTAATCGGGCCAAAATGCACTAGTCCCGATGTGTCCGAAATAACCGGAATCGACTGTATATATATATATATATATTCCTCCCCCTAAAGTATATTGCAAAATTAATTTTTATAACTTCAGTCAATGAATTTATTAAAAAGGTGACACTGATTTCATACGTTTTTAAATATTCGATCCTATATTTCAAGACTACAAGATTAGAAGACTACAAGCTTCATGCTTTTTTATTTTGGTCATTCCTCCACGTAGCAAGCATTTTTTCCATGCATTCCATCAAACTTGACTGAACAAACAACAACTATTCTGCAGTTAAGCATACACCACTCTTCCTTTCTTTTATTTTATCAGCACTATCTTGAATAGTACATAATGTTCTCTCACTCAGACTGAGATCATGTTTAATGTGTACTATTGTCCCACTTCATTCATACTGTTTAAGCACTTCAGTTTCTTTTTCAAGCAAAATTGATTTCCTTGAGCGTTTACCATCACTTCCACTAGAACAACAAGGATGCTCACTAGCTATAAGCATTAGCATTAGCATAGGCATTTGATGCAAGAAAGCAAGCTTAAGCAGAATCAGCCAAAAAAAAAAAAAAAAAACCACTTCACTTCACCCCTCTGTTCGTTCGAAATACCTGTCCAGCTGAGCCTTAAACTTATTTAGGCTTTCAACTACCACGACAAGGGATGGAAGTCTGTTCCACCAACCAACCACCCGCTGTCTAAAGGAAAATTTCCGCATGTCTATCCTACATCTGTCTTTCCTCAATTTGAATTTATGCCCTCTCAGGTGATTATTCTGAGCAAGAGGAAGAATCCCATCAGCATTGAGCATGCTCAAACCATTCAAAGCTTTATACACCTCTATCAGATCACCTCGCTAGTGCCTAGTCTCCAAACACTGTAATTTGCACAACTTAAGCCTTTCTTCGAAAGAGCACCCCTTTGTTCCATTCACTAATCTTGTTGCCCTTCTCTGTACTCGTTCCATTAGCTCTATATCCTTCTTGAAATGAGGCCTCCAAACCTGTATACAGTACTCTAGGTGCGGCCTGACCATTGCCTTATACAAGGGAATAATCACCTCCTTATCTCTGCTAGAAAAATTCCTATATATCATTGACAATACACAATGAACTACTCTTGCAGCACGTCTGCACTGCTCAGAGAACTTCATATCTGCCTGCACAACCACCCCCAGGTCCCTTTCATTCTCTACCACTGCCAGTGTAGTAGCATTAGTAGAGGCATTTGATGCAAGAAAACAAGCTTATGCAGCATCAGACAAATAAAAAAATAAATAAAATAAATAAATAAATAAATAAAAAATAACCACTTCCACTTCACCCCTCAGTTCGTTCGAAATACCTGTCCAGCTGAGCCTTAAACTTATTTAGGCTATCAACTTCCACGACAAGGGATGGAAGTCTGTTCCACCAACCAACCACCCGCTGGCTAAAGGCAAATTTCCTCACGTCTATCCTACATCTGTCCTTCCTCGATTTGAATTTATGCCCTCTCAGGTGATTATTCTGAGCAAGAGGAAGAATCCCATCAGCACTGAGCATGCTCAAACCATTCAAGGCTTTATACACCTCTATCAGATCACCTCGCTGGTGCCTAGTCTCCAGACACTGTAATTTCCAAAATTTAAGCTTTTCTTCGTAAGAGCACCCCTTTGTTCCATTCACTAATCCTGTTGCCCTTCTCTGTACTCGTTCCAGCATCTCTACATCCTTCTTGAAATGAGGCCTCCAGACCTGTATACAGTATTCTAGGTGTGGTCTGACCATTGCCTTATACAAGGGAATAATCACCTCCTTATCCCTGCTAGAAAAATTCCTATATATCATCGACAATACACCATGAGCTACTCTTGCAGCCCACCTGCACTGCTCAGAAAACTTCATATCTGCCTGCACAACCACCCCCAGGTCCCTTTCATTCTCTACCACTGTCAGTGTAGTACCACAGAGTTGATACGTTGCTCTGGGGTTGCTGTTTCCCATATGTAGTACTTTACATTTGTCAATGTTAAACTTAATTTGCCACCTCTCAGCCCATCTGCTCAACCTTTCCAGATCCTGTTGCAGCAGCATAGTGTCAGTAGTGCCCTTGACAACCCTGCCAACCTTCATAACATCTGCAAACTTGGACATTAAGCTTGATATACCATCATCAATATCATTTATAAATACAGAAAACAATAATGGACTCAACACTAAACCCTGAGGGACTCCACTAATAACATTAGTCCACGATGAGCAGTGTCCACTGATTACCACTCTCTGTCTTCTCTCCCTCAACCACCCCTTTATCCATAGCAGCAATTTGCCTCCAATGCAACACTGCTCCAATATGTGCAGAAGTCTTCCATGTGCAACAGTATCAAAAGCCTTTCTAAGATCCAAGTATATAATATCAAAGTTATTCCTGCATCCAGTTCTTTTGTGACTGCATCATAGTATTCAATCAAATTGGTCAGGCAAGACTTCCCCTTAACAAAACCATGCTGTGTCCGGGCTATAACTGAAGTCTTGTCTACATGATCCTGCAGTGCTTCTTTAACCAGTGCCTCCATTAATTTTCCTGGAACAGAAGTTAAACTCACAGGTCTATAATTACTTGTGTCAGCCTTTGATCCTCCTTTGTGAATTGGGGTCACATTTGTACATCTCCAGTCTGTGGGTACCTCCCCTGAGTCCAAGGAAGCTGTCATAATAATGGCTAAGGGTTTGCTTACTTCCTTTGCTGCCTCCTTTAATATTACTGGATAGATCCCATCCACCCCAGGTGCCTTTCTTGTCTTTATCTTCAACAATTTCTCCTCCACTTTACTCTCAGTTATTACAAGACTCTCTAGCTTACTGCCAGAGTTGAATACACCTCTGGCATTCCCCTCGATGAATAACTCCTCATGTGTGAATGTCGATGCAAAATATTCATTCAGTTTGTTAACTACCTGAGCAGGATCATCAACAGTTGACCCATCGATATCAAGTGGACCAATCTCATTCATCCCCTTCTTTCTAGGATTTACATAAGTAAAGAACTCTTTGCTGTTTTTCTTTGCATCCCTTGCAAGATTTCTTGTAATCCGCCTTCGCCTGCCTAACCTCCTTTGTAACTTGGTTACAGATCAACTTGCAACTATCATAGGCTTCTGTATCGCGTGTTAATTTTTATGTATCCCATGCATTTTTCTTCTCTGCCATATGTCTCATTAGGTCATCTGACATCCATTTAGGCCTAAATCTTGAACAATATTTCTTAGTTGGTATGTAAAGCCTAGTAGCTTCCAAGATAAGTTCTTTGAATGCTTCTCATTTTGAATTTTCTGTTGGTAACATCATCAGTTGGTCCCACTGTATAGAATTAAAATACTGTCCCAGTCCATCGTAGTCACCTTTACGAAAGCAATAACCCTTCCCTTTACCCATAATGGTAGTTATCTCTTTGAATAAATCCCACTTCAGCACACTGTGATCACTGCCACCTAGTGGTTCATTTATCTGCAGATTCTTAATGCATGAAGAATCACTACTGATAATCAAATCAAGAGTATTACTCCCTCTAGTTGCCTTCCGAACATGCTGATGTAGAAAACAATCATCCAATAAATCGACAAAAGCCTTGCTAGTGTGTGGAGTGACCAGCCCCCAAATTCCAGTCAATATCTGGGAAATTAAAATCCCCCATTATAAGACTCTCTGATTTATTGGCCCACTCTATTTCCCTGTACAGTTTCTTATTATACTCATCAGAGTCATTAGGCCTATAGCACACCCATACTCTCAATTTTGATCTCCCAATGCTTATGTCACACCAAACTGACTTGACACTGCACTGTCCAGCAATGTCGACTGGCTTCACTTCCTTAGATTTTATGTATTTCTTAACTAACAGCATAACCCCTCCTCCCTTCCTATCCTGTCTATCCTTTCTGTAGACATTGTACTCCCCAAATTCCAGTTCTGCATTCCTTATATCTGTGTGACACCACATCTCTGATATCCCAACAATATCTGCCTTTGATGTTTTGAGCAATACCTCAAATTCATCAAATTTATTTACTAAATTCCTAGCACTGGTGTACATGCATGTATACTTGTGTGTACACCAATGCTAGGTGTATACTTGCGTGTACTCCTAGCACTGGTGTAACGCAAGTATACATGCAAGGGTAATAATAGGTAATAATACATGCAAATAAGGCTAATAATAACAACAAAATAAGTAAAAATAAGCAAAAAAGAAACAAAAAAATTATGCACTTTCAATAGACAACCAATCAACAATCTTCAGCAAAACAAATAATGAGAAAAGGGCAGACTATCGTGCTGGCCTCTAATGGTGCTTCTCATAAATATGGTTGGTGCATGCTATTTTAAATTTGCATTATTTAAATACAAGTAAAGTAAGAAGCCACATTTTGAGTACTACACACAGATCTGGAAGGGCCTCGTTTTAGGAATGATGTAGAGCTACTGGAAGAGGTACAGATAAGGGCAATGAGATTGGTGAGGGGAACAAAAGGGTGCTCTTACCAAGAAAGGCAACAGTTCTGCAAATTTTAGCATCTGGAGACTAGGCACCTCCAAGGTGATCTGAATGAGATGTTTAAGGCTTTGAATGGATTGAGTAAGCTCAATGTAGATGGGATTCTTCCTCAGACTATGCACATGAGGGGACATAAATTAAAATTGAGAAAGAATGGTTGCAGAATAGTTGTGCAAAAGTTTGCCTTTAGCCAGCCGGTGGGTGCTTGCTGGAAGAAACTTCTATCTGCCGTTGTGGCAAGGGATAGCTTAAATAAATTCAAGGAAGAACTACTAGACAAACAGCTGGAGAGAATGGATAGATGAAATGGTAAAAAAAAATTTTTTTTTTTTTTTTTAACTGATGCTGTATTAGCTTACTTTCTTACATAATTTACCACTACTAATACTAATTCTAAATCTGGGCACATTTTTACAAAACTTTTTCAGTTTTTGTAAAAATTTAATAATTAATTTTAATACCTAAGAAAATACATTGAGATATCTTTGCATTATAACACTGAAACTGTGATTTCATGAAGAGCAGGCACTACTAACGGCCATAGCATAGTGCAGGAGTTGGCAACCTTTTTTAAGTGAAGAGCCATTTTTGACCAAATTAAAAAAGAGAGAGAGAGAATCCAAAGAGCCGTACCACCCTGTGGTGCAGCTCTTTCGATTCTTTGGCCTTGCAGTGGGAAATATCCACAAAGACCATGCTTGAGGATTGGTTTAAATTAAACAGAACAGATGTGCAAGTGAACAGATGCACAAGATGTGCAATGTTAATTATGCAGAGATACCAAAGTAATATGTATTTGAGAAAAAAATCAGGCCAATGGACATGTAGGCAAAGAGGTGAACATGGAGTTATTGGACATAGGGGAGGGCCATCCAAAGGTGCAAGGGGTGCCTGCACCTGGGCGCCAATGTTCAAGGGGCAGCAGAAAATCTGAAACTTATGTACACATATGAAGGAGATTTTAAAGGGGGGAGGAGAAAATTTCAACTGGACCCCAGGCGCAACATACCCTAGAAACACCCCTGATTCGACGTATGCCTATTGTAAGTGTTCAAGACAGTGAGCGCTACTATCTACTCATGCTTCTTACAAGAGTTACAGGAGTTACAAGTTTTGAGCAATTGTGAACAGTCAATGGACAACTCTGTGAAACATTTGAGCACACTTGCAGAGAACATGGACTTTTGAAAGGAGACAGGATATGGCATGACACACTTTCCGAGGCAATCGAGGCATGCACACCAAGTTCTATACAGTTATTGTTCACAATGATATGTGGATTTGGAGAACCTGAAGATGTACCTGAACTGTGGAAAAGACATAAGCAGGGCATGAGTGAAGATCTCATAAGACATTATTATGAAGAAACTGGAAATCTCTATGCTCTTGCAGAAATAAATGAACCGTTGAAAAATTATGGTCTGAACCTTCGAAAAGCATCTACCAGCTGTTGAAATGATGAGAGCAGCTCGGCATTGGCAATCATTAGATAATTTGGAAGAACAAGCCAAAGCAATCACAAATACAGAAAAATTAAACAAACAAAAAATGGCATTTGACATTATTCTTAATGCCATATACAATAAGTCAAACACTAATCATAACTGTTTTTTTTTTTAGATGGTCCAGCTGAAATTGGAAAAACATTTCTTTACTCAACTATACTACACACCATACGAGGCAAGGGAGACAGTGTTACTCCTCTTGCATCTACAGCTATTGCAGCAACTCTGTTAGCAGTAAGCAGAACTGCTCACTCTGCATTCAAGATACCTCTGCTTCTGAATGCAACTTCAACATGCATTAGAATTAGCAAAAGTACATGAGGCAAGAAAGCAAGCTTACATAGCATCAGCCGGAAAAAAAAAAAAAAAACTTTATTTCACCCATCCACTCGCTCCAAATGTTTGTCAAGTTCTGCATTAAATCTATTTAAGCTATCAACTTCTACAAAGACAGATGGAAGTTTGTTCCAGCAATAAACAACCCGCTGGCTAAAGCCAAACTTCCGCACATCTATCCTACAAACGTCTTTCCTCAATTTGAATTTATGCCCTCTCAGTTTATGTCCTTTGATTATTCTGAGCAAGAGGAGGAGTGCCATCAGGTTTGAGCATGATCAAACCACTCAAGGCTTTATACACCTCAATCAGATCACCTTGCAAGTGCCTAGTCCTCCAGACACTAATTTGCAAAACTTAAGCCTTTCTTCGTATTCCTTGACTTGGCGCATTATGGCCTTAGCTGCCAATGCACCATAAAAAACCAAACCAAACCAAATCTTCGTATTCCATTCACTAATCTTGTTGCCCTTCCCTTTACATGTTCCAAAAGCTCTACATCCTTCTTAAAATGAGGCCTCCACAGCTGTATACAGTACTCAAGTTGTGGCCTGACCATGGCCTTATACAAGGGGATAATCACCTCCTTATCCCTGCTATAAAAATTCCTGTATATCATTGACAAGAAACCATGAGCTACTCTTGCAGACCATCTGCACTGCTCAGAAAACTTCATATCTGCCTGCACAATTACCCCCAGGTCCTTTTCATTCTCTACCACTGTCAGCGTAGTACCACAGATTTGATACGTTACTCTGGGGTTCTTCATCATCATCATCATCATCATCAGCCATTTTCAATCCACTGCAGGATGAAGGCTCTCCAGCAACTTTCCAGTTCCTTCTGTTTTGAGCACTGGCCATCCATTTACTACTCAAAAACTCATGAATTTCATCTATCCATCTCCGCCTTTGTCTTCAGGTTTTCTTCTAGCTCCTCTTGGGTACCATTCTGTTATTTTCTTAGTCCACCTGTCATCATGTCTTCGAGCTATGTGTCCTGCCCAAGACCATTTTAGTTCTTTAGTTTTGATAAGAATGTCCTTTACTTGAGTTTGCTGCCCAATCCATGTGTTTCTCTTCTTATCTAAGAGTCTGATTTCCAATATAATTCGTTCCATTCTTCGCTGTGTAGTTCTTAGCTTCTCTTCCATTCTTTTGGTGAGTGCCCAAGTTTCACTTCCATAAGTCATGGTGGGGAGTATACATTGATTCATTATTTTACGTTTCAGACAAGCTGGGATATTGCTCTTCAGTATGTGACTATATTTCCTGAATGCTATCCATCCAAAATTTATTCTTCTCTTGACTTCCAGCCATTTATCATTATTACAGCTAATAACTTGTCCCAGATAAGTATATGACTCCACCTTTTCAATTACTGCTCCTTCAATCATTATTTCCCTTTCCGTGGCATACTTGTTCATCATTACTTTTGTTTTAGCCATATTCATCTTTAGTCCAAAATCCTTACTAACTGTGCACAACTGATTAAGATTTTCCTCTAATTCTTTGGGATCGTGGCTTATGACCACAATGTCATCTGCAAATCGTAAATGGTTTAGGTACTCTCCGTTCACATTGACTCCTTTCTGCGACCAGTCTAATCTTCTGAAAGCTTCCTCAAGGGCAGCAGTAAACAGCTTCGGAGATATTGTCTCCCCTTGTCGAACTCCTTTCTCGATATTAAATTTGCTACTGTCTTTGTCTAGTCTAATAAAGGATGTAGCACTCTCATATATTTTCTTCAAAATCATAATATATGGAGTATCTATGCCTTTTCTTTCCAGTGCCCGAAACATTGCCTTATGCTGTATGGAGTCAAACGCCTTTTCATAATCCACAAATGCCAGGCATAATGGTGTTTTATATTCATTTGCTTTCTCCATTAGCTGTGATATTACGTGAAGGTGATCCATAGTTGAGAATCCTGTCCTAAAGCCAGCTTGCTCTTTCGGTTGATTCTCATCAAGTATTCTTTCTAATCTGTTAGTAATGACCCTTGTGAACAACTTGTAGATATGGAATAACAAGCTAATTGGTCTATAATTTCCAATTTCTGATTTATCTCCTTTCTTATGCAGCAAAACTATGATTGCATTATTCCACTGCTTAGGCATCACACCTTTTCTAATGCACTTTGTGAAGAGCCTTGCCAGTTTTTGTGTTATGTCTCTTCCTCCCAATTTTAACAACTCTACAGTAACTTCATCTTCCCCCGGGGCTTTCCGATTCTTCATTTTCTTCAATGCATGTTCTACCTCATCAGGAAGAATATTGGGTATGTCGTATGTGTTGCTACTTTGCAATCCATCTTCCCCACTGCTGGTATCATTCCCTCGCTCCTTGTATAATTCTCTATAGTAGTCTTCTGCTATTTGAATTATGCCTTTTCTGCTGTTTATAAGTACACCATCGCTATTCTTCCGTTTCAGTATCATTTGTCTTTCTGTATTACTGCTCATGGCTGCTGATTTAAATCCTTTGTTTTCCCTTAATGCTTGTTCTACTTTTCTTGTGTTAAATCTTCTTATGTCCTCTCTGAGTCTCTTTCTAATGGCTTTGCATAACTCAGTATACTCAATTTTCTCCCTGTCAGTGTTTTTCTTGCTCTTCATTTGTCGTCTTTGGTTCATCATGACAAGTGTTTCTTGACTAATTTTTTCTTCTTTGGATTTCTGTTTCCCTATAGGTTTCTTGGGCTTTATCACTTTCAGAAAGTTGTAATATTCCTCATCGATATCTTGGTCCTCAGCAGTCTGCAGAAGCTCAAACTTGTTCTTAAGTTCCAGTACATGCTGCTTTTTCTCCTCCTCTGTTATTTCAAAGACCTTTGTATTATTTACTCGAGTCAGTTTTTTCCTTTCCTTTCCTACATCTATATCAAGTGTACATCTTACCATTCTGTGATCACTTCCAACATTTACCTTATTCAGGACGGTAACATCATTCACAATATATCTTCTGTTAGTGAGGATGAAGTCGATTTCATTAGTTGTAAATCCATTTGGACTCTTCCATGTCCACTTTCTGTTCACCCTTTTCTTGAAAAAAGTGTTCATTACTGACAGTCCTTGAGATTCTGCAAATTCCACAATTCTTTCACCTCTTTTATTTCTTTCACCAATTCCAAAATTTCCTATAGTTCCTCTTTCTGCGCTGTTTTGCCTTTTTCCAACCTTAGCATTGAAGTCCCCCATAATAATAGTGTAGTGGGTTTTCTGCTCATCTAGAAGACTCTCAATTTCAGTGTACATTTCTTCAACCTCTTCATCATCATGGCTCAATGTTGGTGCATAAATCATTATAATCTTTAGCTTGTACCTCTTAGAAATCTTGAATATTAGTCTTGACACCCTTGGTGATGTACTTTTGAATTCCAAAATGTTGTTTTTAAAATCTTTATGTGGAGTACAATGGGTACAGAACTTCACTCCTTTCACTGTTTCCATTGGTGTACAGCAGATTTCCACTTGATAAACTTATAAGTGATTCATTTCTTCTTCTTCTTTCAGCCAAACCGATGATATTCCAAGAAACCATGAGCTACTCTTGCAGACCATCTGCACTGCTCAGAAAACTTCATATCTGCCTGCACAATTACCCCCAGGTCCTTTTCATTCTCTACCACTCTCAGCGTAGTACCACAGATTTGATACGTTACTCTGGGGTTACTGCTTCCCATACGTAGTACTTTACATTTGTCAATGTTAAACTTCATTACCACCTCTCAGCCCATCTGCTCAACTTTTCAAGACCCTGTTACAGCAGCGTACTGTCATTAGTGTCATTAACCACCTTGTCAACCTTTGTATTGTCTCAAAACTTGGATATTAAGCCTGATATACCATCATCAATATCATTTATAAATACAGAAAACAACATAGGACCCAACACTGAACCCTGAGGGACTATGCTAATAACATTAGTCCACAAAGCAGTGTCCATTGATTATCCAGTTCTTTTGTGACTATATCATAGTATCCGTTCAAACTGGTCAGACAAGAGACTTCCCATTAACAAACCCATGCTGTGTCCAAGCTATAACTGAAGTCTTGTCTAGTTGATCCTGCAATGATTCTTTAACCAGTGCCTCCAGTAATTTCCCTGAAACAGAAGTTAAACTAACATGTCTGTAATTACCCGTGTCTCCCTTTGATCCTCTTTTGTGGATTGGGATCACATTTCACATCTCCAGTCGATGAGTACATCCCCTGAGTCCAAAGAAGCTCTCATAATTATGGCTAAGGGTTTGCTTACTTCCTTTGCTGCCTCTTTAATATAAATGGATAGATCCCATCCACCCCAGGTGCATTTCTTATGTTCATGTTCAACAATTTCTCCTCCATTTTACTCTCAGTTATTACAAGATTATCTAGCTTACTGCTGGAGTTTAATACACCTCTGGCATTCCCCTCCCTGAATAACTCCTCATGTGTGAATGTAGATGCAAAATATTCATTTAGTTTGTTAGCTACTTGAGCAGGATCATCAACAGTTGAACCATCGATATCAAGTGGACCAATATGATTCATCCCCTTCTAGAGTTTACATAAGTAAAGAAGTGTCTGCTATTTTTCTTTGCATCCTTTGCCAAAGATTTCTCGTAATCTGCCTTTGCCTGCCTAACCTTCTTTGGGACTTGGTTACAGACCAGCTTATATCTATCATAGGCTTTTGTGTCACCTGTTATTTTATATGAATCCCATGCATTTTTCTTCTCTGTGACATGTCTAATTAGTTCATCTGACATCCATTTAGGCCTATATCTTGAACAATATTTCTTAGTTGGCATGAAAAGCCTAGTATTTTCCAAGATTAATTCTTTTAATGCTTCCCATTTTGTATTTTCTGTTGGTAACATCTTCAGCTGGTCCCACCATATATAATTTAAATACTGCCTCGGACCACCGTAAGTCACCTTTACAAAAGCAAAAACCCCTTCTTTTACCCTTGATGGTAGTTACCTCTGAGTAAATCCCACTTCAGCACACTGTGATCACTGCCACCTAGTGGTTCCTTTATCTGCAGATTCTTAATGCACGAAGAATCACTACTGATAATCATATCAAGAGTATTACTCCCTCTAGTTGCCTCCCGAACATGCTGCTGTAGAAAAGAATCATCCAATATATCAACAAAAGCCTTGCTAGTGTGTCAGTGACCAACCCACAAATTCCAGTTAATCTCTGGGAAATTAAAATCCCCCATTATAAGACACTCTGATTTACTGGCCCACTCTATTTCTCTTCACAACTGCTCATTATACTCATCAGATTCATTAGGCCTATAACACACACCCACTCTCATTTTTCCTTTCCCAGTGTTTATGTTACACCAAGCAGACTCAACATTGCATTGTCCACCAACATCAATTGGATGCACTTCCTTAGATTTTATGTGTTTTTTAACTAACAGCCTAACCCCTACTCCCTTCCTGTCCTGTCTATCCTTTCTGTACACATTGTACTCCACAAATTCCAATTCCGCACTGCTTATGTCTGTGTAACACCACGTCTCTGATATCGTAACAATATCTGGGTTTGATATCTTGACTAGCACTTCAAGCTCATCGAATTTATTAACTATACTCCTAGCATTGGTGTACCTGGAAGTATACATGCACCTGTTTCTACTCTTAGTTACCCTAACACAGCCCATGTATTTACTTGTTCCACTATGACTCCCACCAGTCCTGGAAATCCCCATTGCCTTGCTTTCCAGGCTGCTGCTCAATTGCATTTCAATAGAAGCAGTGCAAGAATCACTTTCACCTCTGCTAGTGGCAACTGATTTAAAGCCGAACACAGAGGAAGCTAAGGCACTTCTACAATCAAAACTGATAGTGTGGAATGAAGCACAAATGACTCACATTCATGCCTTTCAAGCAGTAAGCAGACTACTGCATGATCTGACAGAATTAGACAAGTCTTTTGGATGGAAAGTTATACTACTGGGTGGAGACTTCAGGCAAGTCCTACTGGTGATACTACGAGGCTCAAGATCTCTAACAGTTACCAGTTGTATAAGAAACATAGGCTATGGACCAAATTCCATGTACAGAAACTTACATGTAATTAATATGCAAACAATAGCAAGCAAAAAGGAATTTTCAGACTGCCTATTAGAAGTAGGCAATGGAAGAAGTGATGCAACTATAAGTTTGCCTACATCCTGTTATTCAAACACACAAGACCCTGTAGAACAACTCTATGGCATTCCCGGGGAAGTGACTGTTTACAAAACTGTGGCTACTGTAGCAAGCGAGGAACCAAGTGAGCATCTAGCATACCCTGAAGAATCTCTCAATAGCTAAATACCAACAGGAATGCCTCCTCATGAGCTAAAACTGAAAATAGGTGCTATACTCATGCTACTATGGAATCTTATGGCATCAGAGGGACTCTGCAATGGAACAAGATTGATAATTATACATCAACAAAGACACATTGTAGAGGCTAGCATAACAGATGGATTGAACTTAGGTGCTGTGCTCATACCGTGAATTCCTCTTATTCCATCTGATACAAATATGTCTTTCAAATTCAAAAGACAATTTCCTATAAGTTTAACATTTTCTATTACCATCAACAAGTCACAGGCACAGACTTTTGAAAGAATATGCTTATACCTTTCGAAACCTGTATTCAGTCATGAGCAACTATATGTTATTCTTTCAAGAGTGATCTCATATATGTTGGTCTCATCAATGGACTCATTAAGTGTTATATCTGAGAAGAATGAAATTTTTAATTGTGTTTATAATGAAATTTATGAATAAAATGTGTTGATATTTAATTAATATCCTTTAAGATATGATGCTGTATGTTACGAGGAGTAGAACTAGAACATAATGCATGTTCATATTTCTCAAAACTAGTGCTATCTCATTTCAAGGTAAGTTATCAAAAATTAGCATTAAAAGTATTACAGGCTAGAACCTTCTCTTTTAATCAAACAATATTCAAAGGGCAATCAAAAACTTTTCTTATTCCCATCATTTCAACTGGTCTCAAAGGAATCCTACAAAATTGCATGAAAATTCATTACAAAGTATGGTTCAAGTGGACTGCAGAGTCATAGAACCATTTTTTTTTATTATTTATTATTTATTTTTTTTTTTTGAAGAGAAAGATCATATGGTAACAATGATTGAAGGATGATGCATTCATTTAGGGCAGACTGCACTTCCTCTTCCTATCCCACAATTTAAGTCCATGTAAACGTATCCTAGTCATATTGTTTCAACATCTATTTGTGTTTTACAAATGGATTAAATAGGCTTACTAGCGTTCGTTAGAATATTTTTTAAATTTAGCTATTGACTCTGCGAGTTACAACTCACTACTCATACAGCTATTGTATAGGTGTTCTTGCTGGAATATTGTAGCATAACCAGTAGCGCAGAAGAATAGTAGGGTTTTAATTGTAATAAATAAGTATTCTGAAGGTTTTCATCACTTTTTGGGCATATATCTTTTGTATTTAGCTAAGGATATAACTAATTTAACATTGTGATCATTACGGTATAGCATAACTTATGAAGTTATGCTATACCATATATCTTGAACTCGACAGCTAAGGTACAATGTAAAACTATACAGCGGAATATGTATTACTGCATTAGCTTAGTATAGTATTATATAGTCAAGGACAGCATAATCAATTAAATTTATTAACCTTATTAATTTTCATTGTTAATAAATTAAATAATACTTAAATGGAAATCATGCCCCAGATTACAGCAACATAGCCACGTTTACAAAGTAGCAGAAGTGCTGTGGCTCAAGGAAGAACCGAAGAGGTGATTCTCCAAAGGGTCACAGCCTAAAAAAATGTGCAACTTGTGAAATGTTTCGGGACCTTTCTGAAATGAGACATGATATTGCCAAGGAGGATGACTTTGTGTGTGCTTGATGTAAGCAGTGTGAATAAAAAAAAAAAGGTAAAGTGCAGCCATTATCAACCCACTGCAGGATGGAAGCCTCCTCAACAATTCATGCTGAGGGAAAATGGACCATAATCTGCCACACTGGTCCGGTGCGGGTTGGCAGATCGACCGTATTCAGCAGTCAGGGGCTTGAACCCCGATCTACTCAAAGAGCATGTGCTACTGCACTCCTGCTCCTGACCACTCGGCTACAGAGCCATAGTGTGAATAAGTGAGGTACCAATTCACCATTGTTATGGGCCTTTATGAAAGCTTGAAGGACAGGGTAGCTCCCCTCAAAGGACTTAAATTGTGGGACCCATCAAGCTCTCAACTAACCACATCAATGCCAGAGCTTGCACTTGATCATCATACAACACAGCGGCAGCCTTCGGGGCAGAATGCACTGGTCCCACAGGAGCTAGTTATTCACAGTGACTCTATTGTCAGGGAGATGGGAAAAAGGATAGGCGGAATGCGGCCAGACTATGTTTGCAGGGGGCAAAGGTTGATGACATCGCAGAGCAGATATCATCTTTTAAGGACACAAATGGTGATACTGTTGTACACATTGGCACTAATGACATTAAGAGTAGGAGATCTGCAGACTTACTTAAAAGTACAGGTCACTGTTGAAAAAAAGTCGTGAGTAAGGGTTAAATTTGAAAAAGTGTCTAAAATTCTGCCCAGACACGATACGAGGAAGAACATAATGAGACCTTGTCAATCAATTCGGCCCTAGAGAGATTGTGCAAGGCTCATGGGGTAGAATTTTTCTCAGCGTGCTCTGTGCTTGTTAACAGGAGAGATTATTTCTACAGGGATGAGGTACATTTAAATAGAAAGAGTGCAAGAATATTTGCTGATGGAAAACTGCCAGCTTGGGGGGAGATTCATAGACTAATAGATTAATGGTGGCCACAGGCAGAGGTGAAAGTGATTCTTGCATTGCTTCTACTGGAATGAGTGGCAGCCTGAAATGTGAGGTACTGGGGATTTCAAGGGCTGCTGGGAGTCATCATGGAACAAGTAAATATATGGGTTGTGTTAGGGGTAACTAAGAGTAGGAATTGATGCACGTATACCTGCATGTACAACAATGCTAGGAGTATAGTAATTAAATTTGATGAATCTGAAGAAGACATCAAAGGTTGATATTGTTAAGATATCATAAACATACTGTAACACAGAGATAAGGAATGCAGAATTGGAATTTGGAGAGTACAACGTGCACAGAAAGGACAATTAAGAAACATAAAATGTAAGGAAGTGCATCCAGTTGACATGGGTGGACAGTGCAGTGTTTAGTCACTTTGGTTTGACAAAAGCACTGGAAAAACCAAGCTGAGAGTAACAGTGTGTTATCGGACTAATGATTCTGATGAGCACAATGAACAACTGTACAGGGAAATAGAGTGGGCCAATAAATCAGATTGTCTTCTACTGGAGGATTTTAACTTCCAAGATATAGACTGGAACTTGTGGGTTGGTCACTCACACACTAGCAATACTTCTGTGGATTTATTGGATGAATGTTTTCTACAGCAGCATGTTTCAGAGGTAACCAGAGTGAGTAATATTATTGATTTGATTATCAGCAGTGATTCTTCATGCATTAAGAATCTGCAGATAAAAGATCCTCTAGGTGGCAATGATCATAGTGTACAGATGTGGGATTTACTTAAAGATATAACTTCCTTAAGGGTAAAGAGATTTTTGCTTTCATAAAGGTGACTACAGTGGAATCAAGTGATCTTTTTAAATTTTATAATACAGTGGGACCGACTGATGATGTTACAAACAGCAAATCCTAAATGGGAAGCATTCAAGGAATTAAACTTATAAGCTACTAGGCTTTTCATACCAACTAAGAAATGATGTTTGAGGTTTAGGCCTAAATGGATGTAGGATGAACTAATGGAACTAATGAGACTCATGACAGAGAACAAAATGCATGGGTTGCATATAAATTATCAAGAGACACAGATGCCTGTCATAGAAATAAGATAGATTAGGTAGCTGACAAACTGAATGAGTATTTTGCATCTACATTTACACATGAGGAGGTATGTAGGGAAGTAGAGGCCAGAAGCTTATCAAACTCTGGCAAGGAGCTAAATGATTTTGTAATAACTGTGAGTCAAGTGCAGGAGCAATTGTTGAAATTGAACATAAGAAAGGCACCTAGGGTGGATGGGATCTATCCAGTTATATTATAGGAAGCAGCAAAGGAAGTATGCACACCCTTAGCCATAATTATGAAAGCTTCCTTGGACACAGGGAAGGTCCCCATGGACTGGAGATGTGTAAATGTATCCCAAATTCACGAAGGGTAAATGTATCCCAAATTCACACGAGTAATTACAGACCTGTTAGTCTAAGTTCTGTTCCATGGAAAATAATGGAGTCACTGGTTAACAAAGCACTACAGAATCATCTTGACAAGACTGCAGTTATAGTTCAGACACAGCATGGGTCTGTTAAGGGGCAGTCTTGTCTGAAAAATTTTATTGGATATAAAGTATCAGGTGACACAGAAGCCTATGACAGATATAAGCTAGTCTGCAATCAAGTCACAAAGGAGGTTAGGCAGGCGAAGGCAGATTACAAGAAATCTTCGGCAAAGGATGCAAAGAAAAACAGAAAAGAATTATTTACTTATGTAAACACTAGAAGGAAAGGTATGAATCAGAGTAGACCACTTAACATAAAGGGGTTGACTACTGATGATCATACTCAGGTAGCTCATAAACTGAATGAGTATTTTGCACCTACATTCACCAATGAGTTATTCAATGAGAGGAGTGCCAGAAGATTATCAAACTCTAACAGGCAGCTAAGTGAATTTGTAATAACTAAGAGCAAAGTGGAGAAGAATTGTTCAAGTTAAACATAAAAAAGGCACCTGGAGTGGACGGGATCTATCCAGTTATATTAAAGGAGGCAGCAAAGAAAGTAAGTAAACCCTTGGGCATAATTATGAAAGCTTCCTTGGACTCAGGGGAGGTCCCCATGGACTGGAGGTGTGCAAATGTATCACCAATTCAAGAGGGGGTTCAAAAGGTGACAAAAGTAACTATAGATCTGTTAGTTTAACGTGTGTTCCGGGGAAAACAAAGGAATCACCGGTTAAAGAAGCATTGCAGGATCATCTAAACAAGACTGCATTAATAGTTAAAACACAGCATGGGTTTGTTAAAGGGAGGCCTTGCCTGACCAATTTGATTAGATACTATGATGTAGTCACAAAGGAACTGTATGTCAAAAATAATTTTGATATCATATACTTGGATTTTAGAAAAGCTTTTGATACTGTTGCACATGGAAGACTGCTCTACAAACTGGAGAGGTATGGCATTAAGGGTAAGTTGCTACAATGAATAAAGGGAGAGTTGAGTGGGAGACGACAAAGAGTGGAAATCAATGGACACTGCTCTTCGTGGACAAATTAGTGGAGTTCCCCAGGGATTGGTGCTGGACCCATTGTTGTTTTGTATATTTCTCAATGATGAAGGTATATCAGGCTTAATTTCCAAGTTTGCAGCCGATACAAAGGTTCGCAGGGTTGTTAATGACAGTAAAGAGAGCATGCTACTCCAACTGGATCTAGATAAGTTGGGATAAGGGCTCAGAAGTGGCAACTGAAGTTTAACACTGACAAATGCAAAGTACTGCATATGAATAGCAATAACCAAAGAGAAATGTACCAACTGTGTGGTACTACACTCAGGGAAGTGGAAAGTGAAAAAGACCTGGGAGTAATTGTGAGAGGAGTGCCAGAAGATTATCAAACTCTAACAGGCAGCTAAGTGAATTTGTAATAACTAAGAGCAAAGTGGAGAAGAATTGTTCAAGTTAAACATAAAAAAGGCACCTGGAGTGGACGGGATCTATCCAGTTATATTAAAGGAGGCAGCAAAAAAAGTAAGTAAACCCTTGGGCATAATTATGAAAGCTTCCTTGGACTCAGGGGAGGTCCCCATGGACTGGAGGTGTGCAAATGTAAGGTGCTAAAATGAAACTCAGCAAACTTCAAATATGAAGTTTGCTGAGCAATGCAGATGGGCTGCCAGGGCAGGTCATGGAGTCTTGTCAATGATGTCAAAGTCTTGTCTTCATGCATTAAGAATCTGCAGATAAATGAACCACTAGGTGGCAGTGATCACAGTGTGCTGAAGTGGGATTTATTCAAAGAGGTAACTACCATCGGGGGTAAAGGGAAGGGTTATTGCTTTTGTAAATGCGACTACGGTGGTCTGAGACAGTATTTAAATTCTATACAGTGGGACCAACTGATGATGTTACCAACAGCAAATTCAAAATGGGAAGCATTCAAAGAACTTATCATGGAAGCTACTAAGCGTTACATACCAACTAAGAAATATTGTTCAAGGTTTAGGCCTAAATGGATGTCAGATGAACTAATGAGACATATGGCAGAAAAAAAAATGCATGGGATACATATAAATTAATATGTGACACAGAAGCCTATGATAGATGCAAGTTGATCTGTAACCAAGTTACAAAGGAGGTTAGGTAGACGAAGGCAGATTACAAGAAATCTTTGGCAAGAGATGCAAAGAAAAACAGCAGACACTTCTTTACTTATGTAAACTCTAGAAGGAAGGGGATGAATCAGATTGGTCCACTTGATATCGATGGGTCAACTGTTGATGATCCTGCTCAGGTAGCTAACAAACTAAATGAATATTTTGCATCGACATTCACACACGAGCAGTTATTCAGCGAGGGGAATGCCAGAGACATATTCAACTCTGGCAGTAATCTAGAGAATCTTGTAATAACTGAGAGTAAAGTAGAGGAGAAATTGTTGCAGATAAACACCAGAAAGGCACCTGGGGTGGATGGGATCTATCCAGTTATATTAAAGGAGGCAGCAAAGGAAGTAAGCAAACCTTTAGCCATAATTATGAGAGCTTCCTTGGACTCAGGGGAGGTACCCACAGACTGGAGATGTGCAAATGTGACCCCAATTAACAAAAGAGGATCAAAGGCTGACACAAATAATTATAGACCTGTGAGTTTAACTTCTGTTCCAGGAAAATTAATGGAGGCACTGGTTAAAGAAGCACTGCAGGATCATCTAGACAAGAATTCAGTAATAGCTTGGACACAGCATGGTTTGGTTAAGAGAAAGTCTTGCCTTACCAATTTGATTGGATAATATGATGCAGTTACAAAAGAACTGGATGCAGGGAATAACTTTGATATTATATACTTGGATCTTAGAAAGGCTTTTGATACTGTTGCACATGGAAGACTGCTGCACAAATTGGAGCAGTGTGGCACTGGAGGCAAATTGCTACTATGGATAAAGGGGTGGTTGAGGGGGAGAAGACAGAGAGTGGTAATCAATGGACACTGCTCATCGTGGACTAATGTTATTAGTGTATTAGTGGAGTCCCTCAGGGTTCGGTGTTGGGTCTATTATTGTTTTCTGTATTTATAAATGATACTGATGATGGTATATCAAGCTTAATGTCCAAGTTTGCAGATGTTATGAAGGTTGGCAGGGTTGTCAAGGACACTACTGACACTATGCTGCTGCAACAGGAGATCTGGAAAGGTTGAGCAGATGGGCTGAGAGGTGGCAAATGAAGTTTAACATTGACAAATACAAAGTAGTACATATGGGAAACAGCAACCCCAGAGCAACGTATCAACTCTGTGGTACTACACTGACAGTGGTTGAGAATCAAAATGACCTGGGGGTAATTGTACAGGCAGATATGAAGTTCTCTGAGCAGTGCAGATGGGCTGCAAGAGTAGCTCATGGTGTCTTGTCAATGATATACAGGAATTTTTCTAGCAGCGATAAGGAGGTGATTATTCCCTTGTATAAGGCAATGGTCAGACCACCACTAGAGTACTGTATACAGGTCTGGAGGCCTGTATACAGTACTCTAGTGGTGTACTGTAGGAGCTGCTGGAACGAATACAGAGAAGAGCAACAAGATTAGCGAGTTGAACAAAGGGGTGCTCTTATGAAGAAAGGCTTAAGTTTTGCAAATTACAGTGTCTGGAGACTATGCACCAGCGAGGTGATCTGATAGAGGTGTATAAAGCCTTGAATGGTTTGAGCATGCTCAATGCTGATGGGATTCTTCCTCTTGCTCAGAATTATCAGCTCAGAGGGCATAAATTCAAATTGAGGAAAGACAGATGTAGGATAGACGTGTGGATATTTGTCTTTAGTCAGTGGGTATTTGGTTTGTGGAACAGACTTCCATCACTTGTCGTCGAAGTTGATAGCCTAAATAAATTTAAGGCTCAGCTGGACAGGTATTTCGAACGAACGGAGGGGTGAAGTGGAAGTGGGTTTTTTTTTTGGATGATACTGCATAAGCATGCTTTCTTGCATCATATGTCTCTACTAATGCTAATACTAATGATATATCGGAATTTTGCTAGTAGGGATAGGAAGGTAATTATCCCGTTATACAAGACAATGGTCAGACCACACTTGAGTTCTGTGCAGAGTTCTGGAGGCCTCATTTTAGGATGTAGAGTTGCTAGAACAAGTACAAAGAAGAACAAGATTGGTGAGGGGAACAAAGAAGTGCTGTTACCAAGAAAGGCTTAAGTTCTGCAAATTGCAGCACATGGAGAGTAGGCACCTGTGAGGTGATCTGATTGAGGTGTATAAGGCCTTGAATGCTGATGGGACTCTTCCTCTTGCTCAATTAAGATCCTGAGGGGGCATAGATTCAAATTGAGAATAGATGTGTAGAACAGTTGTAGAATAGATGTGTGGAAAGTTGCCTTTAGCCAGCAGATAGTGATTGGTGGAACAGACTTTGATCTTTTGTTGTGGAAGTTGATAGCCTAAATAAATTTGAGGCTGAGCTAGACAAGCATTTGGAATGAATGAAGGGGTAAAATGGGAGGGGTTGTTTTTTTTTTTTTTTTTTTTTTTGTTTTTTTTTTGGCTGATGCTGCATAAGCTTGCTTTCTTGCATCATATACCTCCACTAATGCTATTAGTGAAGTCCCCCAAGGTTCAGTGTTAGGCCCACTGTTGTTTTTGGTATTTATCAATGATATTGATGAAGTGTATCAGGATTAATGTCTAAGTTTGCAGATGATAGGAAGGTTGGCAGGGTTGTTAATGACAATAATGATAGTAAGCTACTGCAACAGTATCTTGAAAAGTTGAGCAAATGGGCTGAGAGGTGGCAACTGAAGTTTAACATTGATAATTGTAAATGCTGCACATGGGTGGCAGTAACCCCAGAATAACAGCATCACCTGGATAGTACTACACTGAGGGTAGTTGAGAATGAAAAGGACCTTGGGGTAATTGTGCAGTCGGATATGAAGTTTCCTGAGCAGTGCAAACAAGAGGCAAGAGTAGCTCATGGTGTCTTTTCAATGATATACAGAAATTTTTGCTAGCAGGGATAAATGGGTGCTTGTCCCTTTGTATAAGGAAATGGTCCGGCCGCACCTTGAGTACTGCATAGAGATCTGGAGGCCTCATTTTAGGAAAGATATGGAGTTGGAACGAGTACAGAGAAGGGCAACGAGACTGGTGAGTGGAACAGGGGGTTCTGTTACCAAGAAAGGCATAAGTTCTGCAAGTTGCAGCTTCTAGAGACTAGGCACCTGCGAGGTGATCTAATTGAGATGTATAAGGCTTTGAATGGTTTTAGAAAGCTCAATGCTAAAGAAATTCTTCCTCTTGCTCAGATTACTCACCTGATGGGACATAAATTCAAATTGAAGAAAGACAATTGTAGAATAGATGTGCAGAAATTCACCTTTAGCCAGTGTGTGGTTGATAGCTGGAACAAACTTCCATTTGTTGTAATCAAGGTCAACAACTTAATATATTCAAAGCAGAACTAGACAAACATTTGAAGTGAATGGATGGGTGAAATGGGAAGTGGGATTTTTTTTTTTTTGACTGATGCTATATAAGTTTGCTTTCTTGCATCATATGCCTCTACTAATGCTACTGCTAACATGTCGCAGTATATTCATAGCCTCCAAGATCCCTGATCTCAGTACAAATGGCATTTCCTTCCGGAAATATTCAAAGAAAAGAGTGATTGCTCATCAAATATCACTGATCTCAGAGAAAAAATTCCACAAGAAATCAGAAAGAGATTGATGAAAACTTGTAACTTTAATGGAAACTTTCAGAATAGTTTAGAAAATATGTATCCTAATGATAGTAAGTTTATCTAATTTATTTTTTAATAACCAAAATTGCATTATTTATGGTATTAAATAAAAGTTTTTGATAATGTTATATGTCAGCCTGTTCAACTGATATTACAAAATAAAAACTACTAATTCAGTGCTGTACCCTGTGGGGGGGGGGGGTGGAATCAGCAAATGTTATTAAGTCAATTTTTTTTATTAGATGTTCGGTGTAATTAGTACAAAATTTTAATTTGTTTGTCTCGTAATCATAAAATATTTAATTATAATTCTACTGATATAATCAATGTTTTGGTCTAAAAATGACAATAGTTCAATATCTTCAGCTACCAAACATTAAGCTTGTAAAATAATAATGATTTCTCAAATTTTATCTCAGATAACAAAGAGTGTTACTTTTATTTTTTGAATGCTTCTCAGATGTTATTATAGTAGTTCCTTTACTAAGGCTATTATAAATAATCAAAACAAAGTTTAAGAAACTAAGAATAATAATACCTGGCTACAGCTTCACTATAAACAAATCCAGCAGTTGCTCGTTTTACTATTTCATAAAACAAATCAGCTCCCTCCATACTATAAAGGAAACAAATGACAAAATTAAAAAAAAATAATGGAAACTCATGAATAAAATAAAATGAAGTAAAAGTAACACCAAATAACAAAAATACATACAATTTAAAATGAGAAAAAGAGAAACTGCATATGCAATCCTTGATGTACACATGTAACATAAAGACATTTTAATTAATATGTGCAATATACAGGCAGGGCTAGACAAATGTTCCTCTCTCTCTCTCTCTCTCTCTCTCTCTCTCTCTCTCTCTCTCTCTCTCTCTCTCTCTCTCTCTCTCTCTCTGTGTGTGTGTGTGTGTGTGTGTGTGTGTGTGTGCGCGCGCTTTTTTTTTTTTTTTTTTTTTTTTTTATGCCACATAGGCTACACTGTATGTACACCTGTCCCTATAGTTGTGTTAGGAAATAATTCAGAATTGATGAGGTGTGGCAATAAAGTTTCTGGACTGGCACAATAAAAAGAACACAAAGTGAAGGAGCTCAAAAATGGTTTTATTTTTATTCAAAATAATCACCAACTGATTGAATGCACTTATTACACCATTCTAAAAGTTTCTGAAAAGTTACAATGAAGGAGTCAAAAGAGGTGATGTTCAGTTCAGAAGTTATGTTTTCTTTGTCCTCAACATCCTGAAATCTCCTTCCTTTTAGGGCAGTTTTCACTTTGGGAAAGAGGAAGCTGGTGCCAGACCAAAAGAGCAGGTGGATGGTTGATCTGTACAATGCCTTGTTTCATCAGAAATGTCTTCACAACAAGTGCAAAATGGGTGAGGCATGTCAACAAGAACCAGCTGCCTCTCTCTCAAAATTGCAGTCTCACCTGAGAAATGTGCTTCGATAGCCTTTGAAGCACCTATATATAAAATATAGAATGGAAGACGTCTTCGCATGATGACTTTGTTGCTTCTGCTCATCTGTGAGGCTGTGCAGCGCTAATTTTTCACTGACCTTCCTTTTTCCTAAATCTTCATGTAGAATTTGACAACTTGCCTTCTTATCCAAATCCAACTTATCAGTCACCATTCTGAGGGTAAAATGACAATCTCTGGCAAAAATTTCCTGAACTTTTGCAACTCTGTCCTCATTTCCAGAGGTCAATGGATGTCCACTTCCTGGGTCATCGCAAACGCCCTCATGGTCTCTTTGAACAGTATACCATTCAAACATACTGGTACAACTTAACGTTTCATCATCATAAACAGTTTTTAACATTTCATATTTCTGGTGCAGCTTTTCCTAATTTAAAGCAAAATTTGATATTCGTTCATTGCTCCACTGAAAATTGTAATACAGCATGTTAATGCACTAAAAAAACTAGTCATTACTTGCAACCTGCCAGCATACTGAACAATCTCTGTGCCACCATCTCTTGGAAGAAGTCTGAACTACAACATACTAATTCCATTTATTTTCAAACTCATCAAACATTATCACAATAGCACCAGTCCAGGAACTTTATTGCCGCACCTTATAGTGCCACCCGCAAAACTTAGGCAAAGAAAATAAAAAAATGTAAATGTAAATTGGTTGATTAAAATTTAGAAATTTTAATCAAAATCAAATCATAATAAAATTTAGAATTTCGGTCATGAGGTACATATTTCATAATAAATTGTACAATAAAAACATAAGAAAAATATTGATTTAATAATAAACATTTTTATCTGTAATAATAATATAAAGTAATCTACATGTATCAAACAATATCAACAAACAATACTAGATGCCAAATTCCAATCACAGAACACACTTACAAAAATAAAGATATATATATTTTATAAAATAGCAATTTTTTATTTTTTTATAAATGTTATCTATTCACATATCACTTACGGTTTATACCTTTCAAGCGCAATCAGATCTCTGCATTAGAAGTTTCACAAACAAGACAAACAGGTTTCAGAAATAGCAAGTGAAAGCACATCACTAACATAGCAAATAAAAAATATTAGTTATCTGGACAAGAAGCTTTTTCAGAAGCTGCTAAGTGGGACTTCATTTATGATTTAAAATTATTGTTACCTGTAATTTTTGATTTAAAATTATTGTTTCCTGTAATTTTTGATTTAAAATTAGTAGTTTAGTATTTATTTGTAATTCCCTGATTAATTTGGTGCATTTGTTCTCTACTTGGTCCATGTAATTGCAAAAATACTATACTGCACAAATTGGAGCAGTGTTGCATTGGAGGCAAATTGCTGCTATGGATAAAGGGGTGGTTGAGGGGGAGAAGACAGAGAGTGGTAATCAATGGACACTGCTCATCGTGGACTAATGTTATCAGTGGGGTCCCTCAGAGTTCAGTGTTGGGTCCATTATTGTTTTCTGTATTTATAAATGATACTGATGATGGTATATCAAGCTTAATGTCCAAGTTTGCAGACGATACGAAGGTTGGCAGGGTTGTCAAGGACACTACTGACACTATGCTGCTGCTGCAACAGCATCTGGAAAGGTTGAGCAGATGGACTGAGAGGTGGCAAATGAAGTTTAACATTGACAAATGTAAAGTACTACATATGGGAAACAGCAACCCCAGAGCAACGTATCAACTCTGTGGTACTACACTGACAGTGGTAGAGAATGAAAGGGACCTGGGGGTGGTTGTGCAGGCAGATATGAAGTTCTCTGAGCAGTGCAGATGGGCTGCAAGATTGATTGATTGATTTGGTAGTTGTTGGCGCATCGGCTTCTGTGGCCATAATGCACCTCCCAAGGTTTTTGCAGTACTTTGATCCAAGCCCGAGGCGGGAATCGAACCCGCGACCTTTGGGTTGCCGGTTAGGTGCTTTACCCACTCGGCTAGCCTGGTCGGCCGGGCTGCAAGAGTAGCTCATGGTGTATTGTCAATGATATACAGGAATTTTTCTAGCAGGGATAAGGAGCTGATTATTCCCTTGTTTAAGGCAATGGTCAGGCCACACCTGTTGTTGTTGTTGTTGTTGTTGTTGTTTGATTTTTAGGAGCATTAGCAACTAAGGCCATATTGCTCCAGGGATATGCGGTGGTCATTTGCTGACCTTTCCGCATCCTCCGTATTTAGTGGTGACAGGCTCGAACCCCGGTCTAATCAAGAAGCATGTGCTACGCACTGCTGCTCCTTCCCACCTGGTTACGGAGGTGCCAGGCCACACCTACAGTACTGTATACAGCTCAGGAGGCCTCATTTCAAGAAGGATGTAGAGTTGCTGGAACGAGTGCAGAGAAGGGCAACAAGATTAGTGAATGGAAGAAAGGGGTGCTCTTACAAAGAAAGGCTTAAGTTTTGCAAATTACAGTGTCTGGAGACTAGGCACCAGCGAGGTGATCTGATAGAGGTGTATAAAGCCTTGAATGGTTGGAGCATGCTCAATGCTGATGGGATTCTTCCTCTTGCTCAGAATAATCACCTGAGAGGGCATAAATTCAAATTGAGGAAAAATCAGATGTAGGATAGACTTGCGGAAATTTGCCTTTAGCAAGCGGGTGGTTGATTGGTGGAACAGACTTCCATCCCTTGCTGTGGAAGTTGGCCTAAATAAGTTTAAGGTTCAGCTGGACTGGTATTTCGAACGAACAGAGGGGTGAAGTGGAAGTGTTTTTTTTTTTTTTTTTTTTTTTTTTTGGCTGATGCTGCATAAGCTTGCTTTCTTGCACCAAATGCCTATGCTAATGCTAAGTGTTCTACATATCATATATTGAGGTAAATTTCTCTTATTCTTCTACAAATATTGATATCAACCTGGAACATACTGAGCACCATAACTCCTTTGATATATACTATCAAAGGAAGAATGAATAAACAAGTTACTTTTAACTACACTCACCAAAAATTAAATAAGTAACTAATCAAAGCAGAGTGACAAATTAGTACTGTACAAAAATAATAGACAAAAGGAGATGTAAAGACAAAAAAAAAAACTCTTACTACTCAAACACCATATACAGCATTCCTTCTGAGCTATATGTTTCTAGTAACTCTACAATGTGGGGATGTTTCAGCATATGACAGATTGCTGCTTCTTGCTTCAAGTCTGCAAATAAGAAAAAAAATCAGTGAAACATAGACATAAGTATTTCATTTTCATATAAAATGTATAGTTGTTTCTTTAATATCAACAATTCTACTCAACTTATTCTTTAACACAAAACACTATACTTACTATATCAAGCCAAGATTTGCAAATGGCGCATGGATACCTGTCTTAACAATTAAAAGTATTAATCTTTTGTCTTTTTGAATATTAAATGCAGTAGTATTTCTAACACTACTACTGCAAGCTGAATATTTTCCATAGTAGAAGTGGCATATGTCAAAAAAATTTCTGTGGGAGAAAGGGAGGTAATACATAATCAGAATGACAATAGTGTGGAGAATAAGAGGCTAGAGTGACTAAAAGGAAAAACTAAAGCTGATATCCATGCAAAATAACTGGACTGCTCTTCATGGAGTCCCTCAGGGTTCAGTGTTGGGTCCATCGTTGTTTTCTGTATTTATAAATGATACTGATGATGGTATATCAGGCTTAATGTCCAAGTTTTCAGATGATACGAGGGTTGGGAGGGTGGTTAATGACACTAACGACAGTACACTGCTGCAACAGGATCTAGAAAAGTTGAGTGGATGGGCTAAGAGGTGGTAAATAAAGTTTAACATTGACAAATGGAAAGTACTACATATGGTAAGCAGTAAACCCAGAATAATGTATCAACTTTGTGGTACTACACTGACAGTGGTAGAGAATGAAAAGGACCTGGAGGTAATTGTGCAGGCAGATATGAAGTTTTCTGAGCAATGCAGACGGTCTGCAAGAGTAGCTCATGGTGTCTTGTCAATGATATACAGGAATTTTTCTAGCAGGGATAAGGAGGTGATTATCCCCTTGTATAAGGCAATGGTCAGGCCACACCTAGAGTACTGTATACAGGTCTGGAGGCCTCATTTTAAGAAGGATGTAGAGCTGTTGGAACAAGTACAGAGAAGGACAACATGATTAGTGAATGGAACAAAGGTTTCTCTTACGAAGAAAGGCTTAAGTTTTGCAAATTACAGTGTCTGGAGACTAAACACCTGCGAGGTGATCCGACTGAGGTGCATAAAGCCTTGAATGGTTTGAGCATGCTCAATGCGGATGGGATTCTTTCTCTTGCTCAGAATAATTGCCTGAGAGGGCATAAATTCAAATTGAGGAAAGACAGTTGTAGGATAGATGTGCGGAAGTTTACCTTTAGCCAGTGGGTGGTTGATTGCTGGAACAAACTTCCATCTTTTGTTGTAGAAGTTGATAGCTTAAATAGATTCAAAGCAGAACTTGACAAACATTTTCAGTGAGTGGATGGGTGAAATAAGGGTGTTTTTTTTTTTTTTTTTTTGGCTGATGCTATAGAAGCTTGCTTTCTTGCATCATGTGCCTTTGCTAATGCTAACATATCATAAGGTCACAGTACTGATAAAAATATAATTAATTTTATGTTTATACTCCAGAAAAGCTACACAGGTCGACGTGTTTGCAAGATGGAGTATACAAGAACAGCACCATATTAAAACCATAGTCAACTTGAACATGAGTACTACTGTAGCCTCATATCTGATTGATCACTTGGCTATGCCTTTCAAACCTCAAGAACATATAAGAAAAAAAAATTAACCACAAATTTGTAGACCAGAATTGGAGGGGAGGCCTCATAGTGAGAAAAGGGTGTAGCACATTGCATAGACTTAACAGCAGGTCACTGTGCAACAGTTTACGTTGAAATACAATATGAGGAAGGCAAGAACAATATCCCAATTGACGATGTACTGCACACTGAGATGTATGACGTTCCACAGCAGATGACCCAAGAGACAGTTTCCTCGCCACTAATCATCATCTACAGCAAATGCTGTGGTATCAGACAAGTAAAAAATATCAGGTGCAACACGGTGACAGATGCCTTAATGTGTGGTGCAAGGAACATGAGTCTATGGACCCATCATGCATGGTGTTCACTATCCACACAGGTGGTGGTGGTTGCTTAATATGGGGTATGTTTTTCTGGCAAGAACTACGACTCCTAGTGTGTATGGACCGACATTTCACTGGTGAAATCTACTAGCAACTCTAAGGAGACCACATGCCCTTGTCATGTTGCATTTTTATTCTAGACAGAAATAAGATCTTCCAAGGCAATAATGCATCATGTAATCGTGGCCATACTGTGTACAAGTGATTTGAGGAACACAGTGAAGATATCACCACCTTGATTGGCTTCCAAATTCGTCTGAATTCAGTCCAATTGAACACCTGTGGGATGTTTTGAAACAGGAAGTGAAGCATATGGACATGCAACCATCATCTATTCAGACACTGTGGAAAGCCTTTCAGGAAGCATGGCTTCTGATCCCTACAAACATCTTCCAATATTATTATTATTATTAGCCATATGGTGCAAGGAAGCCCAAGGCTTATTATGGTGCACCAGCCAAAAAAAATTTCTGTGTTACCCTGAGAGAGAGAACAAGAGTCAGAAGTAGAAGAATGATGATATTCAGCTCAGGACCCTGGGTGTGCCAAGCCCATACTCACCAGATGTGAGTCCCAGGAGTTCTAGTGGAGTCAATGCCTAAGTGAACAGCAGCTGTTATCCATGCAAACAGCAGCCCAACACAGTATTAGGTAGGTAGACTCAGTGATCACTGAGTGTATATTTTAGAGGTCTGCACGAGCCTACATTTTTTATTTTTACCAGGCCCAAAGTCTAGACAGCCCAACATAACTTAAATTTGTTTTATGAATTCATCCCCCCCCCCAAACTGACTTTTATCCCACCTTGATTGAAACTTTTTATATAAATAAAAATCACTAGCGATTTTTATAGTAAAAATAAACTTTCAAATTCAAAAATTCAATATTAATAATCATATAACGATAATTATCCAAAATAATTATCAATATTAATTATATTGATAATTATCTATAAATATATAAATATAATTGAAAAAAAGAAACTAATAAATTTTCAATTTACCATATTTAGTATAATTCCAAACGAATATCAATATCAATCTCTACTTAAATTAAAAAATTAGAACTGGCTGCCACTTCTGTCACTGGCTGTTCTCACTATACAAATGATTTGTAAGCCCATTCCCCTTACCTTTATTTCTAAATTATTGGTCAGTATTGGATATAGCAGAGAAGCAGTTAGAAAGTGTTGCAAGTGAATGTTCTTAAAATTGAAAGCAGATCAACCCAAAATCTCAGATTTAGTACAACTAAGGATTAAAGGTATCACACTTTTAATAAATACTGTATACTGTACACATACAACTAAAATGGAACCCACTGCCGGGGGACATAATGATTCATATACTCTTAATGTAACATAAATTGCAACTTAATGCCCGCTTAAGGCTACTTTACTGAGAAAAAATACAGGCCAGGTAATTTCCGTGAAAGAGTACACATTTCGGTGAATTTTGGAGACAGTGAAATGCACCTTATTGGTCAATTAAAAGTGTCAGACAACTAATACAGATTTTTTTCTAAAAAACCTTTAAGAATTTAAACACATAAAAAAAAATTTTTAGAAAATATATGTAGGAAATGGCCTGAAAAAAAGTCGGAAATATTTGGAAATAAAAGTTCATTATGATTATTTATATCCGAACCAAGCATGAACGTTGTTCGTGTTACCGGGCCCAAGGGCTAGGGCCAGACCCATGCAGACCTCTAGTGTATACAGGGAGATTCACTACCAGTGCATCAAACTTGCAGGAGGTGTAGGGGGCACAAAGACGAATCCGAATCACAAAGCATTGCAGGGTCCAAAATGCCTTCGTCATCCAGTAGAGGACACTGAATGGGAGGTTGCATGAACAGCGATCCCGCTAGAAATCAGCATTTACGAACCAGTTCCCGAGGCAGTAGGATGGACGAGTATTCAAACGATGAACTGGCCGACATGCACCTCGCGTATGGAGCTGCGGACTGTAACGGGCGACGCTCTGCGCTTGTACCAGGAACGTTTCCCACACAGGCGTGCTCCTCATCATACGATTTTTGCACGTGTGCACAGAAGGTTACGTGAGATTGGTTGTTTCATGAGGGGTACCATGAATCAAGAGCGAATGACAAGGACGCCAGACAATGAGGAGAATGTCCTATGTCTTGCAGAAGGCAATTCGAGTACGAGTACTCGAGGGTTAGGCCAACGATTGGGTATTTCCCAATCCACTGTATGGAGAATACTGTCAACAAACCAAATGAGTTCATACCATCTGCAACGCGTCCAATCATTGGAGCCTGCGGATTATCCACCCCAGAGGACTTTTGCTACTTGGTTTCTTCAACAGAAACGGTTCGCAAATGCTGACTTCCAGCAGGATCGCTGTTTATGCGACCTCCCGTTCACCGTCCTCTATCGCATGACGAAGGCATTTAAGAGCCTGCAATGCTATGTGATTCCGATTCGTCTTTGTGCCCCCTACACCTCCTGCAAGTTTGTTGCACTGGTAGTGAATCACCTTGTATATATAAAACACTAGAGTGTTTTATATATTTCCCAAATCACCACAATTTCAATCAAATCAAGCACCTGTGAGATGAGATGAGATGAAACGAACTCTTTGGAATACAGATCCCAACTATACAATTTGCAACAGCAGTGGCAAGCAATTGAGTCAACGTGGAAAACCCAAGTCAAGGGCTTAGAGGGGGGAACAGGCATTCTGTGTGTTATTAGACACTCAGTCTAAAACACTGATGGATCCAATATCTTTGTATTTCAGAAAATTTAGGAGAAGTCCGGTTGGCCTGCCTCCCTAAAATCCACTCATGCACACCTTCTCAACAGCAAGCCCTGTTACGTCACTTAAGTGGCAACAAACATGTAGAGTGGTTCTCTTCGAGACGCTTGGTCAGTGTGAAGAGGAAAAGACAAAATCCTCCAGCACATGACTGCACAACGAAACAAATGGCCCTCAGTCTCCAGCAGCTTTCGCTCTCCCTCTTATGGCAGTGAGAGGATCACAGTGGAAGCAGAGGGTGCTAAGAATCTCTGGGTAAGACCAGGTTGCCATGCACAGAAACTGAACTTGGCCTGTATAACGTAAGATCGCTCATCAGTGAAAACAGAATATTAGAGCTGGAAAAGGAATTAGAAAATGTGAATTAGAATTGGAAGAAATGAATCATAAGTTTATCAAGTCGAAATCTGCTGTACACCAATGGAAACAGTGAAAGGAGCAAAGGTGGATTTGGCTTTCTGGTCCATAAAGATATAAAAAACAACATTTTGGAATTCAAAAGTACATCACCACGGGTGTCAAGACTACTACTCAGGATTTCTAAGAGGTGCAAGCTAAAGGTTATAATGATTTATGCATCAACATCGAGCTGTGATGAAGAAGAGGTTGAAGAACCGTACACCAAAATTGAGAGTCTTCTAGATGAGCAGAAAACTCACTACACTATCATTATGGGGGACTTCAATGCTAAGACTGGAGAGAGACAAAACAGCACAGAAAGGGGAACCATAGGAGATTTTGGAGTTGGTGACAGAAATGAAAGAGGTGAAAGTGAAAGACTTGTGAAATTTGAAGAATCTCAAGGAATATAAGTAATGAACACTTTTTTCAAGAAAAGGGTGAGCGGAAAGTGGACATGGAAGAGCCAAAATGGATTAACAACTAATGAAATTGACTTCATCCTCACTAACAGAAGTTATGTTGTGAATGATATTACCGTCTTGAACAAGGTAAACGTTGGAAGTGATCACAGAATGGTAAGATGATTACACTTGATATAGATGTAAGAAAAGAAAGGAAAAAACTGACTCGAGTAAATAATACAAAGATCTTTGAGATAACAGAAGAGGAGAAAAGCAGTATATACTGGAACTTAAGAACAAGTGTGAGCTTCTGCAGACTATTCAGGATCAAGATATTGACAAGGAATACTACAACTTTCTGAAAGTGATAAAGCCCAAGAAACTTATAGGTAAAAAGAAATCCAAAGAAGAAAAAATTAGTCATGAAACGCTTGTTATGATGAACTGAAGATGACAAATGAAAAGCAAGATAAACACTGACAAGGATAAAATTGAGTCAAAGAGGACATAAAAAGATTTAACACAAGAAAAGCAGACCAAGCATTAAGGGAAAACAAAGGATTTAAATCAGCAGCCATGAGCAGTAATACAGAGAGACAAATGATACTGAAACTGAAGAATAGCGATGGTGTACTTATAAATAGCAAAGAAGGCATAATTCAAATAGCAGACTATAGAGAATTATACAAGGAGTGAGGGAATGAATGATACCAGCAGTGGGGAAGATGGATCACAAATTAGTAGGCGCCTCTGTAGCCAGGAGCAGCAGTGCGTAGCACATGCTTCTTGATTAGACCGGGGTTCAAGCCCATGACCCACCAAATGCGGAGGATGTGGAAAGGTCAGGGAATGACCATCGCATATCCCCAGAGCAATATGGCCTTAGTTGCTAATGCTCCTAAAAACCAAATAACAACAACAACAAATTAGTAACACATACGACTACCCGATATCCTTCCCCATGAGACAGAACATGCGTTGAAAAAATTGAAGAATCAGAAAGCCCCGGGGGAAGATGAAGTTACTGTAGAGTTGGTAAAATTGAGAGGAAGAGACATGACACAGAAACCGGCAAGATTCTTCACAAAATGCATTATAAAAGGCATGATGCCTAAATAGTGGAATTATGCGATCATAGTTTTGCTGTATAAGAAAGGAGATAAATCAAAAATTGAAAATTATAGACCAATTAGCTTGTTATCCCACATCCACAAGTTGTTCACAAGGGTCATTACTAACAGATTAGAAAGAATACTTGATGAGAATCAACCGAAAGAGCAAGCTGGCTTTAGGACAGGATTCTTGACTATGGATCACCTTCACATAATATCACAGCTCATGGAGAAAGCAAATGAATAAAAAAACACCATTATGCCTGGCATTTGTGGATAATGAAAAGGCATTTGACTCCATACAGCATAAGGCAAGGCATAGATACCCCATATATTATGATTTTGGAGAAAATATATGAGAACACTACCTCCTTTATTGAACTAGACAAGGACAGTAGCAAATTTAAAATTGAGAAAGGAGTTCGACAAGGAGGCACAATATCTCTGAAGTTGTTTACTGCTGCCCTTGAGGAAGCTTTCAGAAGATTAGACTGGTCGCAGAAAGGAGTCAATGAATGGAGAGTACCTAAACCATCTACAATTTGCAGACGACATTGTGATCATAAGCCATTGTCCCAAAGAATTAGAAGAAAATCTTAATCGGTTATGCAGAGTTAGTAAGGATTTCGGACTAAAGATGAATATGGCTAAAACAAAAGTAATGATGAACAAGTATGCCACAGAAAGGAATATAATCATTGAAGGAGAAGTAATTGAAAAGGTAGATTCATATACTTATCTGGGACAAGTCATTAGCTGTAATAATGATGGATGGCTGGAAGTCAACAGAAGAATAAATTTGGGATGGATAGCATTCAGGAAATATAGTTACATACTGAGCAGCAATATCCCAATTTGTCTGAAACATAAAATAATGAACCAATGTATACTCCCCACCATGACTTATGGAAGTGAAACTTGGGCACTCACCAAAAGAATGGAAGAAAAGCTGAGAACTACACAGCAAAGAATGGAACAAATTATATTAGGAATCAGACCATTAGATAAGAAGATAAACACATGGATTAGGCAGCAAACTGTAGTTTGCTGCCTAATCCATGTGTAAAAAAGTAAAGGACATTCTTATCAAAACTAAAGAACTAAAATGGTCTTGGGCAGGACACATAGCTCGAAGACATGATGACAGATGGACTAAGAAAATAACAGAATGGTACCCAAGAGGAGCTAGAAGAAAACTTGGAAGGCAACGACAGAGAGGGACAAATGAAATTCACGAGTTCGTGGGTAGTGAATGGATGGCAATTGTACAAAACAGAAGGAACTGGAAAGTTGCTGAAGGGGCCTTCATCCTGCAGTGGATTGAAAATGGCTGATGATGATGATAGACAACCCCTTCCTGTGGCACACTTTCGACATCTCATTACCACAACAAATTCAGGCTATTCTGTGTGCTAAAGTCAGACCTACTTGCTGTTAGGTAGGTATACCTAATACAGTAACTACTCAGTGTATACCATTCTTAGACCATAAACAGTGGAAGCAGATCTTGTTAGACTGTTCCCACCATTCCATGGTCTAAGACTGATGAGCTAGGCACCATTGCAAGCTATATTTCATATTCGCTGATATGATGTACAGCTTGTGAGCAGTGAGAGGCTATACCATGAAAACCAATCCATGCAACTTACAAGAGATGGACATCTGAAGCTACAAGGTCACATTTTTCCATGACATCACATGGTTCGCTATCACCACCCTCCTCTCAGAGATCAGCAATTTCTATCTGACAGTTTTTGTTATTTTTTTTTACCTTAATCTGACTTTGTATACATATGCATCATTACCCTCCTCCTACCATTTCACTCATAGGATACAGTTGGCTTTGCAAAGTTCGTGTGGCTGTCACAAGCAATGACAAACTGCTGATACGACGTTCAAAAGTTAAACCTCTTGGAAACACCCTATGCTCATTGCCACAACTCACTTTCTTGTTTGTAATATCTCTCCTATTACCTGCACAATTTTTAACCTGTTCCTGTTTTGCAAACATCTCATTCACACCATTGGGAAGGGTGCCCGAATACTTTTAGTAGGGCGATCTGTATACTGCATGATAATTTTAGCCTTGCAATCGGCAAGTGACGGTCTTCATTTTGGGTCCTTTTTAATCAGAAACTGCATATTCTGTAATAAATCAGGGAGAAAATGTTTTGATTATATAACTAATATATAATATAAGTGATATATATATTTTTTTCTTCTTTTTATAATAAAATTGATGAAAACGTCAAATTTAATTTATTTTTACAAAAAAAATCTCACACTAGGATAACTATATATTGGAGCTCTTTTGTTTAAGGCATAAAGTCCCCTCCCCTCTACAGCTGATGCAAATTCCTTTAAAACATGCGTTTTGTTATATTTTAGTGACTTGCCACACTTTATTTATTGCTAATTAGTTTAGGAAATGAAACGAATAAGCAATGACTTTTATAGCATCGATTTTAAGTGGACATAACTGAACAGTACCCGAACTATGTAACAAGCCTTTAGACCGTAACCAATGAGGTGTTAAAAATCGAGACAGCTTATTGCCTTGAAAAATGGCAACAACCAATCGAAGGCACTTTTCGTGACCTATAATAAGTTTAAAAAGATATTATTGCGCTTTAAAAAAAAAAAAAAAAAAAAAAAAAACCTTCATTCGGCCCAGAGAACATGATCACGGACGACCAGAGTTAAATAACGGTATTAAGCGCAGCGATTTGTTGTTGGAGAATGAATGTAGTGACTTGTCGTCTGTATCTGCTATGCGATCCGCCGTAATGCCATTTACGTTTAAGATTAACAGTCCCGCGAAATTATACAACGGCAGCAGCTGATATTTAATGTAGAAAGTGCTTAGCGCGGAAAATGTCTAGAGTTCTCCGAACAGGCATTGCAAAGTCCGGTAGTGAAGGGTGACAATGGTACCTGTAATTAGCTACAATCGTCTGTTAGTCTCATTTGCTAATATGTTCCCTGCTGAATTACGACAGACACAGAGGGGAAAGGATTTAATATTACAGAGATGTAATATCCATCTAAATCCTGTTTACTTCAATAAAGCATTCCTCTTGCTTGCTTCGTAGCTTGCTGGTAATAGAGGATATCCTGCCAAAGTTGTGGGCTACCTGAACAGATCGCAGATTCCAATTTTCTCCTATCACACGCTTGTTTACCGAGGGCATTACTACACACTTCCATTAATCGAATGGAGTTTGTCCAAAATTCCATTCGATTAATGATAAGCTGCTTCTACTGGTTTTTAAATTGCATGCACGCAGAACATATAACATAATGCAATATATGTGAAAAGCAAATTTGGTTAACAAGTAATCCCGTTTGTAAATTACTGCGATACGACAGAGAATGGTGCATAACTGTTTCCATTTCCTTCATAAGTTGGACTAAACAAACTACCTTCTAGTGCCTAACTTGTTTGAATAATGGAAACTAGGAGACAAATTCAACAGCAATGCAATGATTTCACCTCGCTCTCTCTCATTACTTCAGCAATCCAACATGACAAAGAATGAGCATTCGTGCAATAAAAAACTGGAGGAAGATTTCGCCCTCTAACTTGGTCACGTTAGGTGTATTAATACTTCACGTCCAAATATACTGCTCGACTTCGTTAACTTTTGTGGTTCAATCAAATTAATAAATTAATCAATTGTTTTTGTTGGTTGTGATTTTCAGGAGCATCAGCGACTTAGATGATATTGTTCCATTGTGTATTATGTCCGTATAAGTGTGCGTTTACAGGAAGATTTACATATTTTGCAGGCTGAAAAACCCGGAATGACCCACGGGGGAACCCCCCCCCCCCTCTCTCTCTCTCTCCAGTTAAGATCGGCAAACTACCTCCCTGACTGAAGAGACCTTTAGAAATCCCTCCAGTCATCGACGAGATTCGAAGTGAGGAAAGAGAGTTGTTTAGGTAACTAAACCATTATACTGTCACGTAGGGCAATTAGCACAGTTAATTAAACTATTAAATACTCCCAGTCAATGGGGAACTATATCACCATTTCCTACAGCACTATTGAACAAATTACATATAGGGATCATCCTTGCAACTGGCGCCTCCGTAGCCAGGTGGGAAGGAGCAGCAGTGCGTAGCAAAAGCTTCTTGATTAGACCGGGGTACGAGCCCGTCACCACCAAATACGGAGGATGCGGAAAGGTCAGGGAATGACCACCGCATATCCCGGAGCAATATGGCCTTAGTTGCTAATGCTCCTAAAAACCAAATAACAAACAAACAAACAAACAAACAAACATCCTTGCAATAAGACATCCAAAATAGAAAACTATAGAATATCCAGCATTAAAGCAGAATTTAATTAATTATCAGCCCCTTTTTTCAAGACAAAATCACGTATCACAGGGTTCTCGAATTAGTCAAAAAGTAGATTTTGCATCGCTGCAACTTCAGTTCCAAGTCAGATAATTTTCTCGAAATAGGCACAGACAATCCCCGAAAAGGTAACAAGTGGAAAAGTGTCTAAAATCATGTTCCAAATCAGTAGCGCATTTACATCAGCTGGAGCCCTCTGCTATATCTTGTTTATTTAAACTTTTTTAAAGGACCAAATACTATAGTCCCCAGATGAACCGCACAGTGAGCCTATACGTAAAGGTGCCACTATTCTTAATTTGAATAAAAAAATAAAAATAAAAATAAAAATAAAGTTTAAATCTTATTTTCCTATAACACTTTTTTACTGTTTGTATTCTTCAATCGCTTATTGTACTGCACTTATAGTCTACAGAATATACGCTACTTTTATATATTTGTAATTTGATGTGTAATTTTATTACAATGTGTCGTTCTTTATTCAATATGCATGAAGAAATAAAATAAAAAACACTGGAATTTTTCCCGGTGGTACATTTTTTCCTAATAAAATCCTAAAATAATTTTCAGAGTAACATATCTTGATTCGGATAAAAAAATAATAAATACGTAATCAATACATAGAATATGTAGGACTGGTTCTCGTTCATGACAGCTGGGGAGCAATAATTGAAAAATTATACACTATTTCCATTTCTTTCTATACATTAAAATAATTTTCCTCCTAATGAAATATTCAACCAATGGAAGAAGAGAGATGCGTGTAATACGTAACAGAAGCTTGTTTTACTGTGGTAAAACAAGCTTCAGTTTAAGCGTGGTCACGCGCTATGTTTATCTAACATGACCACGCGGTACCATGCTTGATTTCTATGTGTAACATATTTATTTAAATAAATTAATGCAGCAAGGCATAATATTTTAAGAGTTTAAGATTCTATATCTATAAAATATCGGTGTAGATATAGCATAGACAACTCTTAAAGAAAAACCACGATCGTAGTGTGAAAGGCACCCACCGATGAAAAGCCAACTAGCTTTGAAACGGTGCCATCTGGGTGGTGGTACCCACCGAGAATAAGTGATAATACTCTTCTCTATTAGTGAAGCATTACTTATTCAAGGTAGAGCAATACATGATAACTCGTTGTGAAGAAGAGCACAATATGAGACAAATAAAATGACGCCTTTCACACTACGATCGTAGGTTTTTTTTTTTTTTTTTTTTTTAAGAATTGTCTATGGTGTATCTACACTGATATTATATAGCTATAGTAACGTATCTATGTATTCAGAGCTGAAGAAGAGACACACAGAGTCGAAAGCTTCTGTAAATATTTTATTTCATTTTATCAAAAGAAGCGAAGTCCCCTAGTGTAATATTAAAATAATACTGAATTGCAATTGTAATAATATTAGAATTACAATTTCAATATTAAAAGTAAAGCGAAAATATTTTCGGATGTTTTATCATCCTACACATTGTCCCCCACATGGGGGGGGGAGAAAGAAAGGGAAACAAAAAGAGTACGAATGCTGGTGATATTAGCCCTTAGGAACATCAGTATTTCCCTATGTTAGCGCAAAGATCCGAGGACAATCCATAAAGTTAGTACATAGTGGCAAATGATGCAAGGAAGTTAGTAGTGGCAAATGATGCATATACAGCATCAGCAAACAAACATTAAAAAATAATAAAAAATAAAAAATAAAAAAATAAAAAAATAAAATCCCAAGTCATCTGTCCATTTTCTCTATAATAATAATATGTCTAATTCTTCCTTAAATTTATACAAACTACCCATTTCCACAACATCGGATGGAAATTTGTTCCAGCAATTAATTACATGCTGGATGAAAGCCAATTTTTGCACATGTTATCCTATAACCATTCTTTTTCAATTTATGTTCCCGTATGCGTAATGCCTGAGAAGGAGTAAGAGTCTCATTAGCATTTAGTTGGCTCAATACATTATAAGCCTTAACACCTCAACCAGGTCTCCTCACAAGTGCCTAGTTTCTCCAGTTGTTGCAATTTGCAGAACTGAAGTCATTCTTGGTAAGATTAATCTACTGTATCCTTAACTAATCTTGCTGCTCTTTCCCGCACCTGTTTCAAAAGAACCACATCCTTCCTAAAATCAGGCTTCCAGACTTGTGCACAATACTCGAAATTTGGCCTAACTATTGCCTTATACAACGGGATAATTTCCCTCTTATACAACAGGTGGTTGTTTAACACGTGTCTGCTCAGAGAACTTTATGTCGAATGTTATAATTACTCCTACTTTTAAAAACACAAAAGAGTTACCTCAATCTTTTCTTCATGGGATTCCTTCTTTACCGAACCCGACTTATTTTGGACACGATTTTAAATTGATTTAAAATTATATAAACTTCATTAAAATACTATTAAATGTGTTCAATCATCTTAGTCCATGAATGATCAGAACTCTCGGGATCACCGTCAAAAGCCCCAACCAGACCGCAGACCTATCCAATCCCCGACGCAACCTCGAGTGACTGAAGACAATATGTCAAAAACAAACATCGCGAAAATTTTCAGAATAAACTAAAAATCTACGATGATGAAAATAAATAAATTAGGGTGAAACGATTTTCTAAAAAACTTTTCATCTAAAAAACTTAAAAATGTTTATTTTTAATTTTTGACATAATGTCTTCAGTCACTGGAGGTTGCGTGAGGGATTGGATAGGTCTTGGGTTCGGGCTGGGGCTTTAGACTGTGATCCCAGGGGTGCCTCATCATTCATGGACTAAGAGGCTTGAACACATTTAATAGCATTTTAACGAAGTTTATGTAATTTTAAAATCGTGTCTAAAATAAGTCGGGTTTGGAGAGTTGTGTAGAGAAGGACTCCTATGAAGGAAAGATTGAGGTAACTCTTTTGTGTTTTTAAAATTTGATTAAAACATAGAACATATTGAGCCTTTGTTGCTCTTAGTTTTATAGTAATTTACCCCTACTATTTCATCCTACACGACTCGGGTGTGCTTTACTGTCCAATTAGTGCGCTGTTCTGGAATTATTGCTAGCCATATGCAGTACAAACTTAAACTGCCACTTCTCAGCCTATCTGCCTAATTTTTTCTAGATTTTGTTGAGCAGCATACTCTGATTCCTGTCATTAACATCCTGCCAATCTTTGAATCATCTACAAACTGAGACATAAAAAAGGGCAATACCGAGGAATTTACAGTTAATCACTTCAACAATGAGCACAATCAACCGCATTTAGCAATAATGCTGACACGATCCGCTCAAACTTTTATGCAAGTGCACTTTCGCGCTTGTCCGCTCGGCTACGTCGGGAAAAGTTGTGCCCACTAATAACCTCTCTTTCATCTGATACCCATCAGCCCTTTATCCATAACAGCAACTTGCCCCAAATACCACAATGCTCCAATTTGTAGAGAAATCTTTCATGCGAAAGATAAAGCTTTTCTGAAATCGAAGTACCGTATCTGACGGCATATAAAACGTATGGACATTTGGACGCACCCCATTTCAGAAAGTAAAATTAAGGGGAAAAAATTTTAGTGTATTTAGGCATTTAATATTTATTCTAATGTGTATAGTAGAAAAAAAGCTTATCCTAAACATGTGATCAGAACAGCAAGAGAAATACTAATACTGTATAATAATACATCATTTAATTATTATTATTATTAATTTACCACTACAGAAATTTAAAATAGAAACAAAAGAATCTTAGCTACATTAGAAAATATTTTATATGAAGCAAACTACCACTAGAATTGAAAATGAACAAAAAGACAGTGAGGGAATGGTAAAAAAAAAAAAAAAAAAACATTAGTGTTCTGCAAAGGGAAAGTTCGGTCATTTTGAAAACCAAAAATATCGTACTCTTCCTCGCTCACGTTGGTATCACTGTCTTCAAATAACGCAGTGTCTTCAGTGCCATTAAGTGCATTACTAATTCCAGTCTTCTTGAAAGACTTTATAATTATTTTACCACTTATATTTCTCGAAGATTCCTTTAACTCATTCACACACCTGTGCAATGGTGGGCCTCTTCATTCTTCCTGTGGGTGTGAAGTCATGATCAGGTTCTTCCATCCATTTATTTCACTGTTCTCTCATATTTTGCTTAAATGGCTTGTTTATGGACACATCCAAAGGCTGCAATTGGCTTGTCAGTCCACATGGAATGACAACTACCTGTGTATTCAATTCCCTCACCCTCTTTTTAATGACTTCAGTTCTATGGGCTCTGAACTGGTCCCAAATGAGAAGAGATGGTTTCCTTAAGAGACCACCAGGACGCCTTGACCATATTTTTTGGAGCCATAAATTCATTCCAGATTCGTTCATCCGTCCATCCTTTTGGATGAACATGAACATATACACCTTCTGGAGTTTTTTCCTTAGGTGAAGTTTTTCTTTTAAATATTAAAAATGGTGGTAGTTTTGTGCCTTCAGCATAGTAGGGCAAAAGTAATGTGTATAGTCATGCCCGGTAGTTTTTATTGACACCGTTTTAGACCCTTTGCTATTCACAGTTTTGTTGGATGGTGCATCAAAAATAAGTGGGACCTCATCCATATTTCCTATTTGATCAAATTCAAAAGAAGTTCGTTTTCGTGCCTTTATTACAAATTTATGGAATTCCAGTATTTTTTCTTCATAATCTGCTGTTAAATTTTGTGCAATTGATGGTTTTGTACTCATTGAAAAACCATACTTTTGCATGAATCGGTAATAACCAACCTTCTGTTACAAAAAAATTCGGAATTCCTCGTCCTTCTGCTAATAATCGCTGGTGCAGCATAAGCCTCAGGCTTCCTTGCACCATATGGTAATAATAATAATAATAATAACTATTCCCGGATATTCAAGTCATCGACCAGAGGACCATCCTCACGAAGAGTCTGATAGCTCCTGCAATCTTGGAAAAAATCAAGCAGTACGTGAGCGATCAACTACAAAGGATAGAGAATATGGAACCAGGAGGAAGAACATACCACCACCGAACCAGAGAAGGAAGAGCAAGAAGAAATACAACCCACAGCAGCTGAAGTGGAAACAGATTAGGTCATGATATCCAGAACAGAGGACGAGTGGAAGAAGGCCCTAACAGAATTCGAAGGAATGGACCTCACAAAAACTCACGTGATACCGAAGCAGAGGCCGAATAGAGCCTTGTGGAGAGTCACAGACCACCTCAATTGGCACATAATACCGCATTACCTCGGCAGCAATGGTGCAACACTAGAGGCCATCCACACAGCCGTGTATTGTGCTGCGGTAGCAGCCCTGAGGATTAATGGAAGAGAAGCAAGAGACCAGCAGCAGAAGAACCGAAAATAGAAGGAACCGCCAGCTTGGGAAAGAAGACTTCAGCAGAAGATAGAAGAATTAAGAATCAAGATATGCCAATTGAACCAGTACCAACAGGGCAATAGGAGTAAGAAATTAATTGGAAAAGTGAAGAGCATCCTCAAGAGAGACAGCGTCCATAGCAAACATGAGACAAAAAAATCAGAGAATAGAAGAGTACTTGGACACATTGAAGCAGAATCTATTTGCACTCAGCAAGAGACTACACCGATACAAAGAGAGCACTCAGAGGAAAATAAACAACTGAATCTTCGATGAGGACCAAAAGAGGTGGTCTCCGAGTTACCTGGATAGAACTAGAACGCAAGAAAACCAAGGACGTACAAGAAATGAGAGGGTGGGAGATTCGGGAAGAAGCAATAAAACAGACGATTAAGAACTCTCACAACTGGCGAACTCCAGGAATAGATAATGTCTACAACTACTGGTACAAGAAGCTCACTTGCACACACAAGCATCTGGCAGAGCAGTTCACCCGAAAGATAAGGCACCCAGAGACAATCTCGAAGTTTCTCACTCAAGGAATCACATATCCGAAACCTAAAGATGAAAATACAAGAAACCCAGCGAAATATAGGCCAATCACCTGCCTCCCAACAATGTAGAAGATCCTGACCAGCTGCATAACCAGGAAGATATCAGACCACTTGGAGAGCCAGAACATAATGGCCGAACAACAGAAAGGATGCAAGCGTCTGAGCAGCAAAGGATGCAAGGAGCAATTAACTATAGATGCCGCGGTTATGGAGCAAGCCTACAAGAAGCGCCACAACATGTACAAAGCCTACATCGATTACCGCAAGGCCTTCGACTCCGTGCCTCATAGCTGGCTAATAGAGGCGCTGAACATCTACAAAGTCAATCCAATAGTGACAAACTTCTTAAGAGAAACGATGGCGAAATGGAGTACTACCGTTAAGGTCGAAAACATCACAACCAGACCAATCCCCGTCAGGAGAGGAATCTTTCAGGGAGATGTCCTGAGCCCATTATGGTTCTGTCTAGCACGTAACCCGCTATTTACCATGCTCAACAGTAGCAAGTATGGATATAACCTCAAAGAAGGAAGGAAGGAAGAACCTGTACACCTGATGTACATGGATGACATCAAACTCTACGCGGGAACCGAGAAACACCTTCAGCTACTACTCCAGATAACCGAAGAATTTAGCAATGATATTAGGATGGAATTTGGTCTAGACAAATGAAAGACCCACGGATTGCGTCAGGGAAAATTAGTCAACCGAAACTACCAGCTGCAGAGTAGTAAAGGGATCGAAGTCATGGCACATGGAGAGGCCTACAAATACTTGGCGATGATGCAGGCTCAGCAGTTACAGCACAAGGAAATTAAGGCCTGCCTGACCGAAAAATACCATCAGAGACTCAGAAGCCTGCTGAAAGTAAAGCAAAGCTGAACGGAGGGAACACAGTTAAAGCCATAAACACATATGCAGTCCCAGTGCTAACGTATTCCTTCGGGGTCATAAAAAAAAAAAAAGTAAAGTGCAGCCATTATCAACCCACTGCAGGATGGAAGCCTCCTCAACAATTCATGCTGAGGGAAATGGACCATAATCTGCCACGCTGGTCCAGTGCGGGTTGGCAGATCGACCGTATTCAGCAGTCAGGGGCTTGAACCCCGGTCTACTCAAAGACCGGGGATGCTAATGCACCCCCGCTCCTGCCCACTCGGCTACGGAGGCCGTCTTAGATTGGACTAACACCGAGCGTTTTTTTTTTTTTTTTTTATGTAAACCCCAAACACGAGAGGTATTAGAACCTACAGTACTTAGTACCGTGCTTGGGTTGGAGGTTGAGAAGATGAAAGGAGATATTTGTTGACATTGGACTTGAACTTCTGTAGACTGTAATTTTCAGGAAATAACATTCAACGGCAGTTGAATGAATAAACGAGGAAGATGAAAAGTTGGTTCTGTGAGTTTCAAGTTGGACAGTAAATGGATGTTGGCTGGTGGCAGCACGTGTTCGGACTGTTTTGAAAGGGAGAGCAGGAATTATAGAAGCCAATTCAGAAGACAGTGCCCATGGAAGTATCTGTAGAAGAGGCATTCAGCAGAAACAGTACATCTATGAGACAGCGAGTGGAGAGACTCTGTTAGAGATGAATCATTAATTAACCTAACTGCCCTCTTCTGAATAGCATTAGCATTAGCATTAGTAGAGGCATTTGATGCAAGAAAGCAAGCTTATGCAGCATCAGCCAAAAAAAAAAAAAAAACCCACTTCCACTTCACCCCTCTGTTCGTTCAAAATACCTGTCCAGCTGAGCCTTAAACTTATTTAGGCTATCAACCTCCACCACAAGGGATGGCAGTCTGTTCCACCAACCAACCACCCGCTGGCTAAAGGCAAATTTCCGCACGTCAATCCTACATCTGTCTTTCCTCAATTTGAATTTATGCCCTCTCAGGTGATTTTTCTGAGCTAGAGGAAGAATCCCATCAGCATTGAGCATGCTTAAACCATTCAATGCTTTATACACCTCTATCAGATCACCTCGCTGGTGCCTAGTCTCCAGACACTGTAATTTGCAAAACTTAAGCCTTTCTTCGTAAGAGCACCCCATTGTTCCATTCACTAATCTTGTTGCCCTTCTCTGTACTCGTTCCAGCAGCTCTACATCCTTCTTGAAATGAGGCCTCCAGACCTGTATACAGTACTCTAGGTGTGGCCTGACCATTGCCTTATACAATGGAATAATCACCTCCTTATCCCTGCTGGAAAAATTCCTGTATATCATTGACAATACTCCATGAGCTACTCTTGCAGCCCGTCTGCACTGCTCAGAGAACTTCATATCTGCCTGCACAATCACCACCAAGTCCCTTTCATTCTCTACCACTGTCAGTGTAGTACCACAGAGTTGATACGTTGCTCTGGGGTTGCTTTTTCCCATGTGTAGTACTTTACATTTGTCAATGTTAAACTTCATTTGCCACCTCTCAGCCCATCTGCTCAACCTTTCCAGATCCTGTTGCAGCAGCATAGTGTCAGTAGTGTCCTTGACAACCCTGCCAACCTTTGTATCATCTGCAAACTTGGACATTAAGCTTGATATACCATCATCAATATCATTTATAAATACAGAAAACAATAATGGACCCAACACTGAGCCCTGAGGGACTCCACTAATAACATTAGTCCACGATGAGCAGTGTCCATTGATTACCACTCTCTGTCTTCTCCCCCTCAACCACCCCTTTATCCATAGCAGCAATTTGCCTCCAATGTCACACTGCTCCAATTTGTGTAGCAGTCTTCCATGTGCAACAGTATCAAAAGCCTTTCTAAGATCCAAGTATATAATATCAAAGTTATTCCCTGCATCCAGTTCTTTTGTGACTGCATCATAGTATCCAATCAAGTTGGTCAGGCAAGACTTTCCCTTAACAAAACCATGCTGTGTCTGAGCTATAACTGAAGTCTTGTCTAAATGATCCTGCAGTGCTTCTTTAACCAGTGCCTCCATTAATTTTCCTGGAACAGAAGTTAAGCTCACAGGTCTATAATTACTTGTGTCAGCCTTTGATCCTCCTTTGTGAATTGGGGTCACATTTGCACATTTCCAGTCTATGGGTACCTCCCCTGAGTCCAAGGAAGCTCTCATAATTATGGCTAAGGGTTTGCTTACTTCCTTTGCTGCCTCCTTTAATATAACTGGATAGATCCCATCCACCCCGGGTGCCTTTCTTGTGTTTATCTTCAACAGTTTCTCCTCCACTTTACTCCCAGTTATTTCAAGATTCTGTAGCTTACTGCTAGAGTTGAATACACCTCTGGCATTCCCCTTGCTGAATAACTCCTCATGTGTGAATGTCGATGCAAAATATTCATTTAGTTTGTTAGCTACCTGAGCAGGATCATCAACAGTTGACCCATCAATATCAAGTGGACCAATCTGATTCATCCCCTTCCTTCTAGAGTTTACATAAGTAAAGAACTCTTTGCTGTTTTTCTTTGCATCCCTTGCCAAGGATTTCTCGTAATCTGCCTTCGCCTGCCTAACCTCCTTTGTAACTTGGTTGCATATCAACTTGTATCTATCATAGGCTTCTGTGTCATGTGTTAATTTGTAAGTATCCCATGCATTTTTCTTCTCTGCCATATGCCTCATTAGTTCATCTGACATCCATTTTGGCCTAAACCTTTAACAATATTTCTTAGTTGGTATGTAAAGCCTAGTAGCTTCCAAGATAAGTTCTTTGAATGCTTCCCATTTTGAATTTGCTGTTGGTAACATCATCAGTTGGTCCCACTGTATAGAATTTAAATACTGTCTCAGTCCATCGTAGTCGCATTTACGGAAGCAATAACCCTTCCCTTTACCCCTAATGGTAGTTACCTCTTTCAGTAAATCCCACTTCAGCACACTGTGATCACTGCCACCTAGTGGTTCATTTATCTGCAGATTCTTAATGCATGAAGAATCACTGCTGATAATCAAATCAAGAGTATTACTCCCTCTAGTTGCCTCCCGAACATGCTGATGTAGAAAACAATCATCCAATAAATCCACAAAAGCCCTGCTAGTGTGTGAGTAACCAGCCCCCAAATTCCAGTCAATATCTGGGAAATTAAAATCTCCCATTATAAGACTCTCTGATTTACTGGCCCACTCTATTTCCCTGTACAGTTCCTTATTATACTCATCAGAGTCATTAGGCCTATAGCACACTCCTACTCTCAATTTTGATCTCCCAATGCTTATGTCACACCAAACTGACTCAACACTGCACTGTCCAGCGATGTCGACTGGCTTCACTTCCTGTGAAGAATCAAGAAGCCTGAGAGAGGTTTTGAGGGCACCACCCCAGATGTGGGAACAATATTCTATGGCAGGGCGGATTTGTGATTTATACAGAGTGAGCAGCTGTTTGGAAGAAAAGTAACGCCGAGAGCGAAAGAGAAAACCAAGTGTTTTAGATGCAGAAGAAGCAATATTTGTAATGTGCTTGTGCCAAGAGAGATTAGAAGTCAGGGTAATCCCCAAAAGAGATATATCATTTTGCCTAGAAATCAGAGTGTCACTAAAGATAAGCATAGGAGCAGAAGCAGAGCCGGCCCGAGGGGAAGGGGGGGTGCAAACGGTGCGAGCGCACAAGGCCCCGCGCCGCTGACTGATTTTGCGAAATAAAAATGGTTCTTTTTTTTTTTTTTTTTTTTTTTTTGTTTTAATACTGTCGCAAAATCTAGCGACATCGCCATAAAATGGCCATATTTTTAATATACATAAGAAATAAAATGTCAATAATCATGTTATTAACATTATCTGAAAGCCCGCCAAGAATTCTCCAAAGAACACGGAAAAATATATTTTCTTTCAAATATATTTAATATATCTCTCCTTACAAATAAAAATAATAATTATATAATAATTTATTGGAGTTTCATTTGAAATTATTGAATAAATATTCCCCACAAATACGAATATATATATATATATATATATATTATGACAGCTGATCGTACATCGTACGTTTTTATCGCGATTCGCGAGGTGTGAAAATAAATAACATATTCGTATCTATTTCGCAACATGACTAGTAGAGACAGAGATGCAGGAAGAAAGTATATGTTTGGCTCTGATAAATTGAAGAAAAAAAGAAAGAGAGAAGAAATTACGGAAAAACAGAGGAACTCCCTCGCAAAATTTTTAAAAACCGAAAATGTGCAACAAACTGAAGAAACGCATAATTCACAGTTATTGGAAAATCAAACTCGCGGAAATGAAATTACGCCGTGCGACATCCACAAAAACGATCCTGATCATCATAAAGCCAGCTCTCGTCCTAATGAAGAGGAAAGCTATGATAAGAAAACTGTAGAACGAGAAGATAATCATGAAGCAGAGGGAAACGTACAGACGGAGGATTTTTTGTCAGCGTCGAACAAAGAACAAGATGAATTATTCCGAGGACCGCAGCTTCAAGAGAATCAACAAAGCGACGAAAATGTCGATATCAATGATCCTGATACTTGGCCTGAAATTTTAACTGATAAATTTAGAATGGCTATCATACAAAATGGCGTGACACAAGTAAAAAACTACGATTTTCTGAAAGATAAAAATAACAGAAGTTTTTCTGAAAATTATTATTTAAAAATAATTAACAAATGGAGCGAAGGTGGTTACTCAAAGTACAAAGATGCCACTTTGTGTTATGCGTGTAAGTTATTCTCTTCAAATACCACTTCTCTATGTTTAACTGGACTTAACGATTGGGTACATTTAAGTTCGCGATTACAAAGTCACGAAAGATCAGAATATCATTTACAAGCTATGTACAAATTGTTACAACTTGAAAAGAATTTGAAACTTGGAAACACTATTGACAAAGAACATGAAAAAATAATTAAAAACGAAAAACAGCGTTTAAAATGTGTTTGTGAACGAACAGTGGCTGCAATTTTATATTTATCAGAGCATAATTTGCTGTTCAGGGGCAGTAGCAATGCTTTATATAAACCGCACAACGGTAATTTCTTAGGTCTCATAGAGTTACTTGCAAGATTTGACCCAATCATACATTTGGATCGGTGCGTATAATCAGCATCGCGTTCCTGTTTATCTCATAGACTACAAGATGAACTGATTTCTGCTTTGGCTAAAAAGTTAGAAAGCAAATAATAAATACAGTTAAGAAAGCTAAGTATTTCACAATTTTATTAGATTGCACTCCAGACGTAAGCCATCAAGAACAATTATCTGTTATTTTAAGATATGTTAATGTAGATAACTCTGAAAGTGATGTGAGTATACAAGAACGATTTATTTGTTTTGAAACAGTAAAAGACTCAACAGGAGAAGGGTTATCAGCCAAAATTGAAAGCATATTAGAAAAGGAGGAATTAGATTTAGGGAACTGTCGAGGACAGGGGTACGATAACGGGGCTCATATGAGAGGTTTATATAAAGGCGTTGCAAGCACTTATCGTGCAAAAGAATTCCAAAGCACAGTACATGCCCTGCGGAAGTCATAATTTTAATTTAGTTCTTGGAGACATTTCAAAATCATCTTCTCTTGCAAATTCATTTTTTCGGACGTTACAAAGCATATATAATATTTTTGCAAGTTCTGTGATACGCTGGGGTATATTAAAAGAGCATGTCAAACATCTTACTCCAAAACCATTGTCAGAAACAAGGTGGGAATGTCGCCTCGAAAGTGAAATCTGTGAGATACCAAGTACCACAATTTTCTCTAGCTTTGAAATACCTTTATGAACATACCTGTGACATGAAAACGAAATCCAATCAATCGAAAATAAACTTAATTCATTTGAATTTTTATTAAGTTTGGTCATTTGGTATGACATACTGAATGAAGTAAATATTATGAGCAAGATATTTCAAAATTCAAATATAGATATCGGTACTGCAAATTCACATTTAAAAGGCCTTTTAAATTTTTTTTGAACGGTATCGTGAATCGGGATTCAAATCTTCTTTAATAACTGCAAAGGAAATAGCTGAAGAATTACAAGTGACATCTGAATTTAAGAATCAAAGAACTGGACGAAAAACAAAGCAATTTTGTTATGAAGGAACCAATCAGCCTATTTCATCGGGCGAAGAATATTTCAGAATTCAGTATTTTCTAGTCATAATCGATGGCGCGATTATTTCTTTTAAGAAACGATTCGAAATTTATCACGAACATGAGACATCATATGGTTTTTTATATAATTTGGATAATATTCAAAAACTGACTGAAAACGATCTTCTTAAATGTTGCAAAGACTTAAATGCGACCTTGCAAGACGATATTGATTGCATTGATTTATTTAATGAAATCAAAGTTTGTCGTCCAGTTTTGCCTTCCAGGAATACAATATTACAAATATTACAATATTTACTGAAAAATAATATATTTGAATTGTATCTAAATTTTGTTACTGTTCTAAAAATTATATTAACCTTACCAATTACCGTCGCATCTGCAGAAAGATCTTTCTCAAAATTGAAAATAATAAAAAATTACTTGAGATCTAGCATTAGTCAAGAACGATTTACCTCCTTAGCCATTTTATCTATCGAATCCGAAATAGCCAAATAACTAAATTATGATGCTATTATCAACGAATTTCCTATAAAACATGTACGAAAATGAAACAAAAATCACATATTGTGACCTTATTCCATTAAGTTGCATACCAAATTGTATTTTATAAGTATATGAAGCAATTATTTTTCTTATTTGATTTATTAAAGATTTTTTTGTGATTGACATGTTAATTTTATTAAAATAATTAAATTATTTATCATTTTCATATAATCCTTACTAAACCAATTGTGCAATATAATAAATATCAAAATGCAATAAATTATTTTGTTGTACGAAATTTGTATCAAAGCGCCGCAAGTCAACTTTTCACCGGGCCCTGCTTTTGTTCGAGCCGGCTCTGAGCAGAAGAATTCTTTTTGCGAGATATAAGACAAGACAGTTTTGGAAGGGTTGAAATCAACTAAGTTGTCTTTGCCCCACTGGAGAATTACCTGAAGATCGGCATTTAAGGAATCGGTAGCAGATTTTCGAGAAGTTGATTGAGCAGGACAAGGTTTCTCAAAATGGAAAGTGGAATGCAATGTGCTATCATCGGCAAAGCTATGGATAGGATTTCCAATCAATGGAAGACGATCATTAACATACAAGAGGAAAAGAGTAGGGGAAAGAACTGAACCTTGGGGGACACCAGCATTAGTGAAGAAGTTAGAAGACAGAGAGCCATCCACCATCACCCTCAGTGAACGATCAGAGAGAAAACTGGATAACCAATAACTAAAAACAGTTGGCAAACCATAAGATGGAAGCTTGTTTAGAAGACCTTCGTGCCAAACACGATCGAAAGCCTTTGAGATGTCAAGAGCAACTAATTGTGTTTCACCGAACTTTTCCATTGAATTCGTCCATAAATGGGTAACATAAGCCAGAATATCACCAGTGGATCGACACTGACGGAATCCATGCTGGTGATCGTTGATCAGACGGAAGGTTTCTAGGTAGTTTAAGAGTTGGCGGTTAATTGATTTCTCCATTACTTTAGAAAGAGTAGAAGTAATTGTAATGGGATGATAATTCGATGGGAGGGATTTGTCATCCTTTTTAGGAACTGGCTGGATATGAGCAAATTTCCAAGCATTAGGAAAAACACCTTTGGACTAAGAAAGTGAAAAAAAGCAACAAAGAATAGGAGTAAGTTCAGGAGCACAGGTTTTGAGAACAAGTGGAGAAATACCACTGGGACCTGGAGCTTTCTTAGCATCAAGATTCGTCAAAATCCTTCTGACATCCTTTTGACAGAAGACCACAAGAGGCATAGAATGGAGCGTGTTGGGAATGGTGGGAGGTGTTTTACCAAGATCATTAATACATGAGTTGGAAGAAAAATGGGATGCTAGAAAGTCAGCTTTATCCTTGGCTGAAGTGACAACAGAACCATATGGTTTGGACAGAGGTGGGAGCAGAGATGGGCAAAAGTTGCGGCCAATAGCTTTGGCAAGAGACCAGAATTCTCGGCTACCATTAGGGCAAGAAACAAGTTTTCTACTCTTAGCCGGTTCAAACTGTAGTTTGGACTGATTAATAACTGCTTTACAATTGTTGCCAGCTTTGGTATAGGCAGAAAATAAAACTGAAGAATTAGAAACAAGCCAATTACGATATGCAACATTCTTCTCTTGAACAGCCTTAGCACATTTATTGGAAAACAAATGTTTAGATAAAGGACGAGATTTTAAAGTGGAATGTGGGATAAAGGATTCCATTCCTGCAAGAATAATTTCACTGACTCGATCTGAGCAAACGTTGACATCAGAAGTTTTGAAACAGTAATCCGACCAAGGAAAAAAAGAAAAGAAGTCTCGCAGGTCATCTCATTTTGCATTCTTGTAATGCCAAACAACACGAGGCTGGGAATAGCCATGAGATAAAGGCTCCATTGGAGAAGAGACAATCACAAAGTTGTGATCAAAAGTGCCTAAAGGACCGCTCACTTCGACCGTGTACTTAGAAGGGTTGTTTGTAAGAAAAAGATCAAGAGTATTGGCTGTATGATTAGAATTGTCCGGTACTTTTCTAGGTAAATGAACAATCTGTGCAAGGTCATTAGTAATTGCAAAACCCTCAGCATCTCGACGAGCTGGGTCAGTGTGACTAGAAAACGGAAGCCAGCTGCAGTTGTGAACATTAAAATCACCAAGGAAAATACCTCACTGTTAGGAAAGTTCGACTGGAGAAAGTCAAGTTGCAAAGAGAGGAAGTCAAAGAGCTCCAAGTGATTAGTGGAGTTGGGAGAACAGATGAATTTGACACAATGAGGTAGAGAGATTTTAAGCCAGAGAATATCAAAGAGAGGAGATTCCAAATTGCCAAGTCTCTGACAGGGAATATCAGAACGGACATATGCACAAGTACCACTTTTGAGGCGAAAGGAATCATACAGCGAATAATTTGGGCATTTGAGATGAGCAGTAGTTGAATCAACCGATAACTTAAATTCTGTCAGAAAAAGTGCATGGGGTTTGGCAGACTGCAAGTGGAAATGTACATCGTTGAGATTAGAATTGAGACCACGTATATTTGTGAAATGAATTAGGAAGTGCTTGGGAGGTTTAGATCTTTTCGCAGATAAGCTTTCTCTATTGGCTTGACAATTCATGGTGTATTCAATAGTAAGAAAAAGTAGGTGGGACATGCTGTATGAAGTAATGAAATTTTTGGATATGGCGTACACATGGTAAGAATATACCCAGATCCTTGACATAACGTGGCCTAGTCAATGCTCCCTCCAGCCACACTACTCGGACTCCCTCCAGCCACTATCTGGCAGAGTATAGGTAGCAAGATTATACACTAGCTGATCCAGAAGCCTCCTTTTTTTTCCCAATAGGTTCGGTCTGGTGTACTAACTAGCGGCCGGTCTGCGAACACCGTTTTAGAGCTGTACCCTCGAAATGTAAGGAATATTGGATCTCGCCACGATGTTCATCATAACCTCAAAAGTCATCAATCATACTGCATGATGAAAGAGATGGGGAAGGGTTGACCGGAACTTAGGTCTAGAGACTAAACATGGGTTCCACCACTTCAAGCCTCCAATAAGCAAAGTGGTGGTATTGTTCCGGTTGATGAGAGTCATCTACCACCTAGTACTGCCTGTTAACATGGAGGGGCGACGTTTCTCCATGTGGTGTGGGCGCCACACCTCGACCCCTGCTTACGTTGGTTCACACCTGGGTGGTCACCCACCATGTACTTGTGCATGGAGGTTATACCCAGGATTACTAACAGTCCCACCATCGTGAAGGTGCAAGCAGAGGATTTGGCTGTCACAGACCGTCCGGACTTCGCCGAAATTGGGTCCACTTGAGTGTCACCCGAATATTAGTTCCATCAGCGTTTTAGACTCCCATGTAGCAAGTACAGCTTGTCAGGAATATCTGAGAGAATGTCTGTGACAACCTCAAGGACCATGATATCCTCCGGCTCCTCAAGGAGCCGGAGGATATCATGAGAAAGACAAGGACAATGATGACCAAGAGCCGACAACACCACCCGAAATCTGCCGTGGAGAAACTGACAATTGCCCGGGAAGAAGAGGAAGGAGCCTGATACACCTCATTGAGCAACAGAAGATAGCGATAATTAACCTGAAGGATTACTTCCAGGAAACACACAGCAGCACTCCACCAGGCCATAAAGAAGATAGACAAGTGGTATACCCCACTCATCCTAAGCGAGGAGTCCCCCCCACACAACCAGGAGGTACAAACGAAGCTAGAAAGATAGGCAGAGAAGACACTCCACGGTAGACACTACAATGATCTCCATCAAGATCACATAGATAAAATTGCTTCCAATGCATGCCTCACGAGCGGGAAGCTCTTCCTCAAGACTGAAGGATTCATGCTCCCCATCCAAGACCAGGTAATCTACACCAGGAACTATAGAAAATACATCGCCAAGGAGCCCGGAGTGTCCGATGACACATGTCGACGATGCCACCTGACCTCAGAAACGATCCAACACATCATCGCGGGGAGCAAGGTGATCACCCAGGCTGAGTACACTCATAGACACGACCAGGTAGCTAAGATAACACATCAGAAGCTAGCAAAGAAATACTAGCTAATCGAAGAAAGTGTACCGTACTACAAGTACGAACCCCAGGCAGTACTAGATACCCCAACTCACAAGCTGTACTGGGACCGTGCCATAATAACGGATAAGACAATTCCGCACAACAGACAGGACATAACCCTCGTGCACAAGAATAAAAAAGTCTACCTATCTGATTGACATAGCGGTACTCAACACTGGCAATCTGCAGAAAACCCATGGGGAAATAAATCAGGAAGTGCACGAACCTAAGCCAGGAGATCAAAGAGATGTGGCATATGCAACAAGTAACGACCATCTCGATCATCGTGTCAACTACAGGTATGGTGCCAAAGACCCTACATAACAGCCTAGCAGCAATACGTCTTCCAGAGAACACCTACAAGGAACTCTAGAAAGTCGGAATCCTGAACACCTGTAGGATAGTCAGAGAATTCCTCGACCAACAGTAACAGCAGACATAACAATAACCACCCTGTGTACTTGGTAGCAATACCCGTAACGAGGTGGAACCCCCTATCAGGAGGAAATAATATATGAGCAATAATAATAATAATAATACGGCAAAACTTTTTGCTTCATCGAAGTTCCAGTATCGAGAGCCTTTTGACAACAATGACACAAGTACACGTGTTTTGAATGGACATAGTATTCTGGGCGTCTTAATTTTATTTTAAACGGCATACGGATAAAAATTTCTGCGCCGATGTTGTTATGCAAACTACAATCTAAAAACTTAGCAACATTCACAATTCCATAACATGACAAATTTCTGTATATCTATGACGTTTGGTAAAAATTATATATCCCTGGCGTAAAATTTACACCACGCAAAATCAGCTCTACCGTGCTGCTCTGGAGAACGGCCAATCCGAGAACTAAGTCTCCCGTGACAGTATACAGGGGAGAAAAAAGACCGTTTTTTTCTCCCCTCACAGACGTCCGGACTTCGCCGAAATTGGGTCCACTTGAGTGTACCTGACAAGCTGTACTTGCTACATGGGAGTCTAAAAAAATCTAGTTTGGAGAGAATATAACGATGATGCTATATGCGACTGGTAGTAATTGAAAATTAAATTCGAATTTAGGTAGAATTTATTTCGAAACTTTAATATAACCTATTATAGATTTTACAAACCGTTCTTGAATATATATTTGTTCAAATTACTGGCTTCAAAATTTGTATCTACAAAGATAAATCAAATACGTATCATTCGAAAAAGCTCAACCAAGATTCATGCTTTACGATATTAACCTGAATTTTGTCAGTCAGCCATTTGATCTCGCACTTGACTACTTGACACTGCAAATTACGATATTTTCGTGAGTGTTAAAAAAAAAAAGTTTTTTTTTTTTTTTTTAACTCTAACTATTCCTTGATTCTTTTGGGAGAAAAATCGAATGGAGAGATAAAAAAGCATGTAACCAGGCAGAGAATTTACCGATTAAATAAACTAACCACTGAAAGCTGAACTGGAACCTTATTTTTGACCCTTATAACCAACCTTCACAGCATTCTGCGATATATTCGCATCACAATATCGGAGACAAATCAATCACAGAATCGGAAAAGCCTTTTGGTAAAGTAAAATGAGTATTTCTTTGTATATGTGATGTGGAATTATGCTAAATTTAATCATTGTCCTAACTGATAATATTTTAAGGAGTCCTTATGTGCTCTGATGTAATGACTAGATCGTAGATATGGCTTAGCTTAATTTAAGATTAAGCTAAGCTATCTACGATCTAGTCATTGTCCTAACTCAACATTCTAAAATAACTTGGAATACAGTCGACTTTTCAAAGACATTTGGCAAATTAAATGATCACAGGGCAGTACTTTAAGGCTTGATCATCATACATATACAAAACGAATAATTAACACATACGTAACTTAATATCATAAAACACACAGTATAAATTGGGATTTCTTCACATATCACTCTTTTTGAAAGGAATTCTTAAAATGGAATACAGCCCGGTTGAAGAGAATGTACACCAAACTGTCATCACTGGAAATATATGCTGTAGTATGCATTGCGTTTGCGGGAAGCTAGAAGAAGAAATGAAAGTTTTGAACGAGTGGCTTTTTAAAGCTATTGTAATAAAATAGACCTGTTCGGAGTGGCGTAATTAAATGATTGTCTGTTATTTAAAATTTTACAAGAAGTGCGTTGCTTGAGGCAGAAATGCTGCCTCGGGCTCTGCGCATCGACACTTGCATATATAAAGTACTTTTTCAAATTGAAGGCGGGGGGGGGGGAGGCGCACGGACGGCTACTTCGAAAGAGGAATTCTTTCAACCGAGCTGTAATTAGCTGATATCGGGCCAAGGACGCAGGGTCCTTTTAAGACTCGTCAATTATTTTGAGTTTTTTAGTCCACGGAACATGTAAATCGGCCAGCCAACACACTCTGGTCAAATATAATGCAACTTACGTCCTAAGATGTACGTAAAGCCAATAACAACAGAAACTCACAACTAAATTTGTCGATTCGGTGGTTTGCCGCATTTTTCATTTTCCTAAACATGTCCAGAAACATTATCCGATTTGTGAAATCGACTGTTTTACAAAAAAAAAAAAAAACTCGACTTTTCCAAAATAAAACAAATGCAACCCTCGTTCTAGACCAGTGACATGGCCACTGTTTAAAAAAAAAAAAAAAGATTCTCAAGATTCCAATCCTGTCTCCGATGGAAGTATTTCTCAGCTTCCATCAGTGACTAAAATGGAACCTAATCTTTTCTCTCTCTCTCTCTCTCTCTCTCTCTCTCTCTCTCTATATATATATATATATATATATATATATATATATATATATATATATATATATATATATATATATATATATATATCCACTGAGCTTTCCACAAGGAACATGACTAAGTACATGCTAGCAATATATATTTCATTTTACCTCTAAAAGTATTTGACAAATGCAATTGTACTAATTACCTTCTGTACTAAGCCCTGGGCAAGATGTGAATTTCGCCACATCCACAATTTTTACTGCAAACTGTTGGCTAGTTTTCCTGTGAATACAGTGCCTAACGCAACTAAATGGTCCCCTGTAAAACAAAAACAAAAAATTATAAATATTATATAATTAGAAATATACTGATTTTAAAATTTTTACAAAGGTATATTTATTTATAATTACAATTATGAGGGTGTATATACATCAGCGCTTGTGGCAATCACTTTCGGATAGCCGGTAACTGCAAGTAATCGTAACTGGTTAGTGTGTACTTGGAGAGGTGGTGGAAACACTCTGATTCGAAATCGAAAAATAAAAATTATTTTTTGAGTTTGTAAGTCACTTTCTAAAGTTCTTCAGTTCTTATTAGAACTTCAGATACTATCTACAAATTACATAAGGGTATGACTTACCTTATATTTATGTGTCACTGATGATTTCTCAATGTGCTACGCAAACGCGATCGCCATGACAAATGCAAAGGACTAAATCCATGCATTTAGTTCTTTGCCTAAACGCACCTTAACTATGCGTTTAGACAATGATGATGCCACTTGTGGTGTAATATGTTGAATGCCACTGGTTGATGAGAATGGCAAACAATATCGCATGCTACTTTTCTAGGAAATGTCGAGAGTTACATATATTGCCAACTCCATACAGGTTTATCACTTTTTATTATTTTTTAAAATGATTACTTAATTTCTACTTATAAATGCCGACATCAAAGCAATACGACCTATGAAACAATTCTTGATATTTCAGTAATAACTGATATTTTGAATACCAAGCTGTGTGATATGAATCACTCATTACTAGAAATCTTAACGTCACTATTAAATTGTTTCAACTACATAAGACTCTTATATGCGTCTTCCTTGCTTATTTTATATATATATATATATACAGGCATACCTCGAATAACGAATAGGATGCGTTCCACGAAATTACTTCGTTAAGCGAAACTTCGTTTTCAGAGGTAAAAATACTATGGCCAGAATAGGGATACGTTCCCACTTAAAGAAAATGAAAAACTTTTTTTTCGAACAAAGAAAAGTTTTATTAAATAAACAGTCAACTTACATACAAAGTGAAATCACCTTTTAAAATATCAGTCTAAAGTTGATTGCTTATGCTTTTTTTTTCTCTTTCATTTAACAATTGCCTATACGGAGTTATTGCATTTAACACTGTCGCTTAACAATAAAACTTCTTCCTAAATCAGGATCATTTTCACTTAAAATTAATTTAAAACGTTTTCAATGTCATTTAAGCACCTTTTTAAATCTTTGGTTGTTAACACTTTTTCGGCAGGAACTTCTTTAACTTCGTCTTCATTATCTTTGTCTTCGTTGCTAACAAGGTTTTCTAAATCTTCCACTGAAAAACCATCATCTTCTGCATTCAATAAATTTCTAACATCCTCTTCATCGACATTTTCGAAACCTATTGATTGAGCCATCTGGATAACTTCATTTCTAATTTCTTGGATGTTATTTTCTTCTTCTAGTACAACTTCTGGCCATATTTTGCGCCAAACTCCATTTAAGCATTTCTTAGTGACTTCTTTCCAAGAACTATCAATGTTTTCAATTGCGTTTTTAATGGTGTAGTTTTTCCAAAAAGTTTTAACTGTCATTTCCTCTTTATCCTCTAGTTCAGTTAAATTGCTTAATGTTCGACGCAGATAATAAGCTTTAAATGATGCTATTACTCCCTGATCCAATGGCTGAATCAGGGAAGTTGTGTTTGCTGGAAGAAACACAACTTTGACAGGAATGCATGTGTCCAACGTGTGAAGATCAGTAGGATGTCCCGGAGCATTGTCTAACAACAAAAGAGCTTTTTCTTCAAAGTTGTTTTTTTGACAATACCGTTTTACTTCAGGACAAAAGTGGTTAACAAACCAATCAGTAAATAACTCTTGGTAACCCAAGCTTTTCTATTTGCTTTCCATATTACACGTAAATTCATTTTTATGTTACCTTTTAACGCCCTCGGATTTTCTGAATGGTAAACTAATAACAATTTTAATTTATAATCGCCAGAGGCATTTGATCCAAAGAGTAACGTTAAACGGTCTTTGGCTGCTTTGAACCCAGCAGCTGATTTTTCCTCAATAGAAATGAAGCTTTTTGTTGGTAGCCGTTTCCAGAACAAACCGTTTTCGTCAACACTGAACACCGAATTTGGTGTAAAATTTTCACGTTCAATTATTTCCTTTAGTTTTTCTGGAAACTTATTTGCAGCTTCTCCTGTTAATTTTACACTATGAATCCTGGCCCGTTTTTTAAATTTCTCGAACCAACCACGAGAAGCCCCAAAGGTTTCCGTAATTTCTTCAGTTTGTTTAGATTTTAGGTGATTAAACTGGAATTTTTTTTTTTATGTTAAATGGGGCTTGAATTTGCCGACTTCGTTATATCGAAGCTTCGTTATCAGAGGTAACGTTAACCGAGGTATGCCTGTATATATATATATATATATACTTTTTTTTTGGCTGATGCTCTGTAAGCTTGCTTTCTTGCATCAGCCAAAAAAAAAAAAAAAAAAAAAACACCTTCCCATTTCACCCATCCAGTCACTCCAAATATTTGTCTCGTTCAGCCTTAAATTTATTTAAGCTATCAACTTCGACAACAGATGGAAGTTTGTTCCGGTAATCAAATACCCGCTGGCTAAAGGCTAACTTCCACACATGTATTATACAACTGTCTTTCCTCAATTTGAATCTATGCCCCCTAACGTTCGTAATCTCAGCAAGCGGAAGAATCCCATCAAGAGTGAGCCTGCTCAAACCATGCAAGGCCTTATACACCTGAATCAGATCACCTCGCAGGTGCCTAGTCACCAGACGCTGAAACACAAGTAGTCGCTCTTGACATCTCAAAGGCTTTCGATCGTGTTTGGCATAAAGGTCTTCTAAATAAGCTTCCATCTTATGGTTTGCCAATTGTTTTTTTGTAATTGGTTATCCAGTTTTCTCTCTGATCACTCACTGAGGGTGATGGTAGATGGCTCTCTGTCTTCTAACTTCTACACTAATGCCGGTGTCCCCCAAGGTTCAGTTCTTTCCCCCACTCTTTTCCTCTTGTATATTAATTATCTTCTTCCATTGACTGGAAATCCTATCCATAGTTTTGCCGATGATAGCACATTGCATTCTACTTTCCATTTTGAGAAACCTTTCCCTGCTCAATCAGCTTCAACTTCTCCAAATTCTGCTACCAATTGCCGATCTTCAGGTAATTCTCCAGTGGTGAAAAGACAACTTAGTTGATTTCAACCCTTCTAAAACTCAGTCTTGTCTTATATCTCGCAAAAAGGATTCTTCTGCTCCTATGCTTATCTTTGGTGACACTCCGATTTCTAGGCAAAATGGCATATCTCTTTTGGGGATTACCCTGACTTCTAATTTCTCTTGGAACAAGCACATTACAAATATTGCTTCCTCTGCATCTAAAAAACTTGGTTTACTCTCTCGGCGTTACTTTTCTTCCAAACAGCTGCTCACTCTGTACAAATCGCGAATTCGTCCTACCATGGAATATTGTTCCCACATCTGGGATGGTGCCCCCAAAACCTCTCTCAGGCTTCTTGATTCCATTCAGAAGAGGGCAGTTAGGTTAATTAATGATTCATCTCTAACAGTCTCGCTCTCTCTCTCTCTCTCTCTCTCTCTCTCTCTCTCTCTCTCTCTCTCTCTCTCTCTCTCTCTCTCTCTCATAGACGTACTGTTTCTGCTGCATGCCTCTTCTACAGATACTTCCACGGGCAGTGCTCTTTTGAACTAGCTTCTATAATTCCTGCTCTCTCTTTCAAAACAGTCCGAACACGTGCAACCGCCAGCCAACATCCATTTACTGTCCAACTTCAAACTCACAGAACCAACTTTACATCTTCCTCGTTTATTCATTCAACTGCAGTTTTCTTGAACAAACTTGCTTCATACGTATTTCCTGAAAATTACAGTCTACAGAAGTTCAAGTCCAATGTCAACAAATATCTTCTTTCGTCTTCTCAACCTCCAACCCAAGCACGGTACTAAGTACTATAGGTTCTAATACCTCTCGTGTTTGGGGTTTACATTTAAATAAAAAAAAAAAGTAACAGCTGATGTAATATTACGTCATCACCTAAGGGTGTCAATATTATATGATGCAATCTGTAAGAAATACTGCCATATACTTACGTTATTCGGATGATAATTACAATTTTAAGGGGTGATGCACTTTCTTTGAACACCAGTGTAGTATCTGATCAAATTGGTCAGACAAGACCTCTCCTTAACAAACCCATGCTGTGTCTGAACTATTATTGCAGTCTTGTCTAGATGATCTTGCAGTGCTTTTTTAACCAGTGACTCTATATTTTTCCTGGAACAGAAGTTAAGTTAAACTAACAGGTCTATAATTATTTGTGTCACCCTTTAAACCCCTTTTGTGTGGAGTTACATTTGCACATCTCCAGTCCAGAGACCTTCCCTGAATCTAAGGATGCTCTCATAATTATTGCTAAGGGTTTGCTTACTTCCCTCGTTGCCTCCTTCAATGTAACTGGATAGAAACCATCCATCCCAGGTGCCTTTTTTATGTTTAACTTCAACAATTTCTCCTCCACTGTGCTCTTCGTTATTACAAAATCATATAGTGGCTGCCGTAGCCTAGTGGTCAGGCGCGCGGGTGCATAAGTACACGTGCTTTGAGTGACCGGAGTTCAAGCCCGTGACTGTTGAATATGGTGCTGTTTCTTGTATTCTCTCTATCTTGTGAACCCCTCTGACCGTTTGGTCGTCCCGGAGTATAAACGGAAAATTTATTTATTTATTTTTATAGCTCTCTGTTAGAATTTAGTAAACTTCTGTCCTCCCCTTCCTTACAGAATTCCTCATGTGTGAATGTAGATGCAAAACACTAATTCAGTTTGTCAGTTATCTGAGCAGGATCACCAACAGTCGAACCATCGATATTAAGTGGACCAATCTGATTCATTCCCTTCCTTCTAGAGTTTACTTCTAGAGTAAACGTCTTATGGACGGCGACGTTGCTTCTGGATTTGAACAAACTGACGGGTGCAGGACCCCATTCAATTTGTAAAAATATTTTATATATGCGAGTATCGAAGTGCAGAGTCCGAGACAGCATTTCTGGCCCAAGGAAGGCTCTTCTTGTAAAATTTAAAATAACAGAGAATCATTTTATTTAATTGCACCACTCCGATCAGGTCGATTTCATTACATAGCTTTAAAAAGTCACTCGTTACAAACTTTCATTTTCATCTTCTGACCTTCTAGCAATTTTCACAAATGCAACGCATACTTCCAACATATGCTTCCAGTGATGACATTTTGGAGTACACTGCACAAATTTATTAGTACTAGGTAAACATAAAGTGGCATTCATGTTGTGACAAGCAACACTTGTCTCTTGAGGCTTGCAATATTGTGTGCACTACTGACTATGACAATGCATGAAAAATGGCCTCGTCTAAACATACCTTAAGTGTTACAGAAGCTTATCAGTTGTAATACAAAACATGGAAATAGTTGCAGTTCGAAATTTCTCTATATTTACTCGTGATAGAATTTTAGCTGATTTGAGTGTTTTAAAAATAATCTCTTCTTATTTTTGTTTCACTGCATATGTCTTGAACATATATTAATATGGCACGAACACCCATGAGTATTTTCTTTCGTCCACCATATGACTGTACATAAAGGTTAATCGGGATCCTCCCCCACTTATGGGCAGTCAGGTACTGAAGGGTATTCCTTTTCGCTTTACACTCTGCTTAATTTTTTTGCTAAAAACAACGTTGAAAACCCCATTCACACAAGATATAAATTTCCTTTTTGAGGTACCACTTTGCGAACCAATTGAAACACGCATATTTATATCTGTAAAGTTCGCATTTGGAAAAGACGTTCACAATGAGCAATGTAACAGCATCTCTACTTTTATACGCAAAAACTATTGTAGTTACAGTAATTCGTGGCTGACATCATATCGGCATACAGGTGGGAGTGGCAGAAAACCAAAAAACAAAGTGTAGTTTGGTTGCACATCTTCAGCCCACTATAAATTCCCTAAAGTGCATTTGTATTGGCGAAACACATAGAAACAAAAGCCTCAGAACTGCTTTATTCGTTTTGTTTCAAGTCGTTACTAGCGGAGTTCACATTTGTGCGCATGCGCTGATGGGTGCTACGTTTCGGCAACCATTCACAATGCCCAAACCAAATATACACAAATGTGTATTTTTGTTTTGGGCATTGTGATATACACACAGATGAACAGTGTAAAAGGTTAAGCAAAGGCAAACTCACAACTGGATACGTTATACTGCCGTTTGATAGGCAGACAGGTAATTTCAAGCAGTAAATGCATGCAAGCAGTCAACGGAGTTTCACTGATGCTCTCCAATGCACAGTATTTCGTGGTGGGCGGTTCAATAACCACAGCTCTTAACTATCAGACTAAATATCTACCGTAACATTATATTTATGATATAAACTCAACCTTACATTTCAGATCACAACTTTACATTACATTAAACTGCTATGTTTATCTGGTTGAGGATCGCAAACTTCCAGTATGCCTCCACTCCCACAGACCCACCGAATCAAAATATTCATTTGTACTTTAACTCTGAACTTTTATATTATTCTATTTCAATAGCTTATCAGGTTTACGTATCCACTTTCCTCTAACCAGCCTTTGCAGGCCTTCTCTCCTTCTGCTTGTAAATAAAGATCTAGGTAAGTAAATAATTGATTATTTTAATGTGATGGAACACAGTTATACTGCCGTTCCGACAGTAATTCTTCAATATTCAATACACCTTTTAATAACAAGAAAAAACCCATTAAGAGGTTTCACTGTGTATCCTACAAGATAATACCTAAAATTATACATGATTACATGATTGGTATACTACTACGGGAAAACTGGAACCTTATAAATACCGCAAAATATAATGTAAAAAAGCTATCAGGATTCACAACTGCGATATAAAGAGAAGTAATGAAACCGCACCATATCATGTGCAACCGTATATAACTAACTATACAAAGAGTTCTTTGCAACCGCCACTGTTAAATGTATAACAACAAAACATTGATAAACCGCATAACAAAGGCAGGGAAACAGACGGTCGCTATCGACTGCCGATCACAAAGCATATTTTGATAGATCGCAGTGCATGGAAATAAAAATATAACTTTATGGAGAACACCAATGCCGCAAATGTTATTAAATATTTACTTGGTTTACTTTTCAAGTTTACTTCAGATTATTATGTACCTACCAAAATGTGTTTTTTATAATAAAAAAATCTAATTCTAATATAGAAACAACCTTATATATATATAAAAAGAATTAAAAAAAATATATATATATGTGATTAGTCGATCTCGAGATCTGTGTTTATTTTTGTTTATTTTTAAAGTAATGGTTGGAGATGGAAATGGTTGACATAAAATACATGTCATCACATTGCTTATAAGAAAGAAATTGCACAGTAATATTCCTTTATCATATACGAAAAAAAATATCACTTTCTAATTTTATCTTATGAACCCATGACATTTTCGAAGCATTGAGAGACTAGATAAGTAAAACGAAATTTCTCTGGTGATTTCGTCCAGGTAACTGCTTGCTTCTGTTTTTGTAGGTCTTATCGACTTCATGACTAGCGTGCGTGTAAGACGTTGACGATGAACGTCAAGTGCTGGCGCCAGACAAATGAAAAAAGTGCACAATTAACATCAATTCCTTTTCCGCCTTCATAGATTGCATACAACACACCCATATTACTAACTCCTCCCAAGTTACTCCACTTTTCCTAACCGGAATACAGACCTATATCATGAAAAATACTAAAACTATACAAATAACGGATGAAGTACCATATATAACACTGAAGAGCTACACTAGAGGGCAGCACCAGTCCAGCAGCAAAGTTTAGTGATGTAGATAGACAGGTTTCGGTTGTTGCTGTGTGTGCTCAACTGAATTTATTCTAATTTTGAAGTGCGTTTACATATAGTTATGGTAGTTTTCTGTTGTGAGAGTGAACCTATTATTTACTTACCTTAAAAAAATGCATTTTCTTGAATTACCTTAATTGGAAGATAACTGAGCGATTAGTAGTTCAATTTTCCTTTTTGGTGTTAAAAAACACCGTGCTGTTATCCAATGTAGCGAAAATATAGTACTGAAATGAAAGAAATATAGTACTGTACCTGCAGTCACTGGGCAATATGAGAAAGAGCAGGGCGGATAATACTTCAAATCTGAATTAAGGTGAAATATTAACACAGAATAGACGGTGCTTATAAGATCTGTGGAAACACAAAACTACTGTTTTGAGGAATATAGTTTATTTAAAAAAATAATAATAAATAAAATAAAATAAAAAAGGAAGCGATCCCTATTCATCATTATCCATATTAATTTAGAGAAGGAAGCCTCAAACTACGGAAAATGTATATAACTATGTACTAGTATATAACCAGTACACAACCATATTTTTTTCCCTACAGCTATAACAATTAAAGGAAAACCAAAGTTTGCATATGGGACATCACTATACTGCACGCAATACAGCATTATATCTCATATAATGACGCCCTTGCTTTTCGCAAACTTTGTTTTGCCAATACCTGTTAAAACTGTGTAAAAAATAAATAAATAATAAATAAATAAATTATGCTATGCACTATCTGTACGATCAATTATTTCAGTGACAGCTTTATACAGGGTCGGTATACTGATAAATAAACTTCGAGTACCTTAAGGGCCATTCTTACGTCCTCAGTTGTCAAACGATGTTGTTTGGGAGTGTCCTAATCATAACGAACCTTTAACCAAAGTGCGTCAATTCATATAGCATTAGATGAGGTATCAATAATTTATTATATAGGTCTGTACAAATGAGCGTCTTTAAGAGGAGCAGACTTGCATGTTTGCGAATTGGAAAATCCAGAATAACTCACTTTAGTTCCTCCTCCTGAGTTCGATTAACTACAGTTCCGAGTGGGGAAGCCCTATTTGTCACCTCATCAGTGAAGAGCGAAGCGTAATAAAAATGCCTGAGGTAAATATAGTATGAAACAGCTCCTTCTGAAACTGTGACCTAGATGGGCACAACCGTTTGATACACAGAAACATACGGAAATCTCAACTAAAGTTTCAAAGAGGTGGGAAAGAATCAGTCGGAAACAAAGATTAATGATTAGACGAGTTTACTTCTGAATCTCTCCCTGTTTCTTTTCAGGGGGAAGAGAGAGAGATAGAGAGAGAGCACTTTAATTTAACTACTAACCACTGGCAAAAATTATATCTATTTCAGAATTTGAAGGTTTTCAGCTGCCCCCTCCCCCCTCCGTTCGAGAGAAGTCTGAATTCTTATTTGGTATTGTAGGGTATCAATTCATGGGGTTTGTAATGTATTTTATTTTATTTATTTTTTCCCCAGTAAAGATGGGTCTTTTTTTTTTATACAGGGTTTTTGTTCCCAACTCATTCTCCCCCCCCCCCCCACACCCACACCACAACCTTTTTCAACGCTAGTCGAGATTTCCGTTCCGTTCCAGTCTAAACGTTTTAGTAAGTAGCACAATTTGTAAAAAAAAAAAAAAAAAAATCATCACGACCCATTCAAGAAAGGGGCTGAGACCACCTTTTAAAAGGGTGGTCTAAGCCCCTTTAAAAACCACTTTCAAAATTATCATTTTAAGCTATACAAGCGAAATCGAGACATTGCTTGTGAACTTGTAGTCATGAAATGATGACTCTGGTGCCGCTTTTATTTAGTTTTTGTAGCCTTTATTAGTTTGTATGTTGAACAAATTTTATCTGACATTCGAAAGTTGCATGGAAAGTCATATACGGTAAGTAAATTTACAATATAATTTTCTGCTGCAAATAAAATTGACGAAAACTATGTAATACCATAATTTTGTCCAGTAATGTATAATGAAGGGTTTTATCTTCAGTAATAAATGAAAACTTTTACAAATCTGTTTTGCTTTAACAAAACAATATATATTTCGTATAATAAAATACTATTTTATTACATAATATATAATGATAAATATCACACTAGGCTGAATGCACCAGTTCTTTTCCAATCCTAGAAGTTAAGCAGCGTTAAACCTCGTTGGTACTTGGAAGTAGGGCTTACAATACCGGAATCCCGGTCATTTTTTTCCGGTATTCAAATACCAGTATTGATACAAAAATACCGGTTTTTCGGTACTAATTAAAAAAAAAAAAAAATAGTTTATAATTTAACCACATAAAGGTTATAAAATCACCTTTATGTGATTATGACGTTCTTATTTCTACTAGCAAATGTTCGATAAATCATCGATAGGACACCATACAACATTGCAACCTGTCCACAATTCTCCGACAACTTCTTGTCTGACCGTATCGCAACTCCCAAGTCCCGTTCCTCCACTACTGACTTTAGTTCAACACCACCAAGTGTATAAGTTATTTTTGGGTTGCTGTTCCTCAAGTGTAAGACTTTGCATTTTGCTAATTAAAACATAGCTGCCACTTTTTCTGACCATCCCAGAAGTCTATCTAGGTCACTCTGAAGAAGCTCTGCTTGGCAGCGATCATTAACTACTCTACTGATCTTTACATCATCTGCAAGTTTAGACATCACACTCTATATCCCTTCAAAGATGTCATTTAAAATAATCAAAAACAACAGAGATCCCAATACTGATCCTTGGGAAATCCCACTTCTTACTTTAACCCAATCTGAGGAATAACCATTTATCACAACCCCCTCAAGCCATCGTGCTATCCATCTAAGGATTTTCCCTATGATTCCAGCCTGCTCCAACTTATAAAGTAACCGCTCATGTGGGACTGAGTCAAATGATTTGCTGATATCTAAATAAACAATGTCGAAATTATTCTCAAAATACAGCTCACGAGTGACCTGTCAAAATGACTAACCAGATTTGTTAAACATTATTTTCCCTTTACAAACCATGCTGTGTATCCTACAGAATTCCATTTCCATCTAAACGATCCTGAATTCCACCCTTGATCATTGCCTCCATGATTTTCCCTACTACTGAAGTTAAACTGCCGGTTGGTAATTTCCCGTTACACCCCTAGAACCGCCTTTATATTCCAATTTACACCAATCCAATGAAATCTCTCCTGAGTCCAGTGATGCTCTCATAACTAGCCTTAATGGTTCAATGCACTTACTTGCCTCCTTTAAGATCATAGGGTATATGCCATCAACCACAGGAGCCTTACTCGCCTGTGGGCGCGAAAGTTTTCTCATTAAATCAACATGTTTTTCAACTTCACTCAACTTCAATTTCTCATTGACGTGAAGGGTTTTTCTTCTGTAAATATCGATGCAAAGTAATCAAGTTCATCTGCAACATCAGTTGGGGTATCTAAACTATCCCACGCAATTACATATGCGTCCGATCTGATTTGTCCTTCTCTTCTTTGCATTTATATATGTGAAGAATTCCTTAACTGCACTCTTTGCTCTCTTTATTCCTTATCTCCACTCTTTGCTCTCTCCCAGACTCAGTAAAGATACTATAGTGAAAATTATACTTCGCTGAATTAAACGTCTTTCTCCTTCAGAAAATGACGAACATAATTCAACCATGGAAGACCAACATGGAACAGAACATCGATGTTCCGCAAATTCTTTCCAAAATAAGAAATTGTCTGACTCCAATAAGATTTCAAAAGATGAAGTTGAGTCGGAAATTAATGAAATACTTTTAACTATTTTTGCTAAAAAAGTCAACGCCTAGAAAATATGGACTGAGATCGTCTACGATTATCTCAGTACAATAACACCACCCAGCATAGAATCCGAAAGGGCGTTTTCTGCCGCTAATCAAATACTGTATGTACCAAAATTAGATCCATTTTAAATGATCATACTATTGATTGCTTATGTTTCTTAAGAGCTCACTTTATTCGGACAGGTAGTGTGGATGCTTAAACATAACTAAACTTTGCAGTAACAATATGAATTTTTTTGTTTTTAGAATAACTGTATTTTTAATGATTTTTTTTTTCCAGAATATTTATTATTGCAATAAATGTTTATTTAAAACTTGAATTCAAGTAATTACAGTATTTGTTTTTTCCTTACTTTATTAACTGCCATCAAAATTTATTGAGGAAAAACGTTTATTTTTGGAATACCGGTATTAATACCGGCATTCCGGTTTCATAAATTAAAAATAAGGAAATACCGGTATTAAGATTTTAACCGGTATTATAAGCCCTACTTGGAAGGGTGTAACTGGGGCTTCATGTAGTCCCGACGTAGGGAAGCGTAGCTGAGTGGCCAAGCAAAAAGTGCAGTAATGAATACGAGTTTGAGTGGACCGTCGTTGAAGGCAGTATGCTGCTAAATATGGTTGATGATTATCAAAACAATTAACCTGTACACTCCTCCGAACTGGTTGTGCCGGAGTATAAACAATAACGTTAATAAATACTTTCATAATAAAAAAAAAAATAGAATATTAATTTTTATTACCTGACCGTTTTATTTGCCAATACTTGCAGTTGTCTTGCAAGCGGATATTCTTTTTATGCAACCGAACTCGATAAAGGATCGTTTATAAAAATTCTATGCATAAAGGAATTTGCGTTTGAAAAATTAATCATTATCGGAACAAGTCAGGACTAAGTACCTTCCCATTATCCGTTACTGTAAAACTAAGTTGGATCAGAAGAATTCTGGAAATTTACAGTTTGCAAAAACTTCGCAGGAATTAATGGGATGGTGAATGAAAAAACGAAGGGGGATGTAAAAATGTATGTGCAATGCACTGTAACATGTTAAGTTTAATTACCCTTGCCTTTTCTTGCTAACGTAATCTTCACATACACACTCTTCTCATAACGCTAATAATTATCGCCGAATGCTCAAGATAATCCCTTTAGTATTTAGTAACAGGTGGATCTTCACAAGCTGCACTCTAGAACAACTAGTCTCTCGTGAATGAAGGTGTACACAAAACTCAGACAAGATGTACGTGGCAAGAGAACATCGATTGGTTTGTTTCTTGTCTTCCAAAGTCATCAGTTCAGTAGCTGCGGCCAAATTTTCAATACTACTGAGTCAATTCCACGCGCTGACGTACGTGCCCTGATAGCTAGACGAGATTTTCTCTCCTTCTGGAGACCCTATAATCAAGGGGCAACAAATCTTGTGTTTTGATGAAATTCTAATGAGAAAAAAAAAAATAATAAATAATAATAATATATATATATATTGAATTCTCGATCTCAAGGTACATTACATAAATGTTCTTCCCCCCCCATTTCATGTAAAGTATACCAAACACTAAAATATTAAAAAAAACAAGCGTTTAACCTAGATAAATAAAATTTTATACGTTGAGATATTACTGAAGATGTAATGCACTGTGTTCAAAAAGAAACCAACCCATTGGATTATGACATTTCTTTGTTTCAGGTCATTAAGCATGAGGCAATGTACAACCTGCAGCAAAATATATTCATTTTCGAAAGTTACATTAGGAATCACAGTTATGAGCCATCAGAAAGGGGAATTTACATAGAATACGGCAATGAATGTAGATGTTCGACGCACAAGACTACCACAAAATACCAGTATGACAAATTGAAAATGCCGCAGATGCATACAAAAGCAGAAGACCAAAAGTGCTTACCGAGGAGAAACTAAGCATTAATGCCACAATGATCAAAAGTTCGTAGAAGTCTGTAAAGCCAGACACTCTGGTACACAGAATGTCGGCTCTGCTTATAAGCCACTACCGATGTGACCTGTTGAGAAACGTGCAATTAAAAATAATCAAATACCCGATGGTACAAGTGAGAAAATCCCACCCTAAACGCGGATACTTCTGTTAACCGATCACTCAGTTTTCAGGCAATTTATATTACTTCTAAATCGATTACCAACAAACAATACAGATTATGGGAAGGATTTCGTAACCAAAAATACACACTCAAAGGAAAACCACTTTTGATTATGTGAAAACTAAAAAAAAATCGCCATGGACGTAATACTAAGTCAAAAAGTAAAGATGCTAATTGTGTATAAAAACTTCAAATATCCGAAGAGCGGAATCGACAAATTAGATGTGAAATGAAGGCGCACCGATTTAAAATTAAAAAAAAAAATAATAAAGTTTTTCCAAGTTGTATACCGACGAGGTTATATTTTTCAAAGCTGGGTATGTGTATTATAATAAAATAGAATAATTCTCAAGAATATAAATTCATATCGATAATGAAATTAATAGTAATCACCTATTAAAAAGTTAGCCAAAGTTATCTAGATTATTTTCGCTTTCCAGGTGAGGGTACAAATCATGCCTAGCGATTAGGAATTGACCCAGGCAGTGACCAAGGATTATCGGTGCACTAATGTCTACATTTTCTGGTAAGACGAATTTACCTACGCACCTCTTCCCACACTGGAAAAATGATCACATGTATCCTATAAAGTGAAGACAGCAAATGTGTCGCTACCGCGAGACGCATCATCCATTTCCGGAACTGACGGGGGTTTATGGAACACGTCAAGTTATTCCAGATACCGTAAAACGGAAAGTTGTTGATGATCATCTTCATGATCATGATGATTTTACGATCCATCAGCATATTGGGCTGTATTATGTGTGCACAAGTTCATCAACATATTGAGCCAGTGAATTATGTGTGCACAAGTGCATGTTTATGGACCTATTTGCATTTCGTGCAGATGAAAAACCCTGCATTCACAAGAGGAAAACTCTATATAGCCCACCTTAGATCAGCTAACTACATCGCCATTAGAAGAGGCCATTAAGAATTCCTCCAGAAGGGCCAGTCATAGGGGTCGGGACATTTTCCCCCATTTTCTCCTCACCTCAGTGCCTATGCCTACGTTTCCTAAGCTAATCGCTTATCCACGTTAAGGCCTCATTACTTTACACATAATCTTATTTACAATACATACTCCCCCCCCCCCCATATACATTTATCCTTGTCAAGCCCCTGGCCTCCTAGCTGTGGCGGGCACATTATTGTATCTATAGTGTACAATAAAGATTTTCTCTCTCTCTCTCTTATTTACAATTCCTTTCTTATATTACATCTCCCATGTCGCTTGGGAACTGAAGAGTGCGCCACAACTCTTGGTCTCAGCAACTCTCCCATCTTTACACTTTCTCTTCTTCAAAAAATATTATCAACGTTAAAATCACTATAAATTTAAACTCATAAATACACTAATCGATAAAATTAACAGAATACATAGAAAAAGTGGTGTAACTCGTGCAGCTTGCGATGAAAAGGGACAAAATTTGGTATGTTGGTTTACCATAGAATAACGATGTAATGAGGAGACAGTGAGACACTTCGGACAGGTATAAGAGACATTTATACGGGTTGTATAAGAATTACCAAAAAGGTGACATTACAGAAGTCGATACAAGACGCTCGAAAATATGATCACATGATATCAATATGGCGTATGATCCCCCTCCAACATCTAAACAGGCATCACAGCATTGAACGATGCTCGATATAATGGTGTCTATAACATTCTGTGGCAATAAATCCCATTCTTCCACCAGGGCAGACCTTAGATCACCAAGTGACCATAGAGTTGGCTGTCTGCGTGCAATGCGACGCCCAAGGGCGTCGTCCCACACATGTTCGATCGGATTTAAGTCTGGCGATCGCGCTGGCCAGGCCAATCGTTGGATGTTGGATATCTTCAGTTTCAAGATATTCCAAGATATTTCATGCAAGACAACGTCATTGCTCTATGAGCAATGACGTTGTCTTGCATGAAGAGAAAATCTGGGCCAACCGTACCTCTAAAAAAAGAAAAAGCGCACAGAGGGTTCGAGGATCTGTTCTCGGAACCTCTGCGCAGTTACGGTATCCCTATTAAAACCATGAAGAGTACGGCCGTTAATCATTATTCCGCTCCACACGAGAACACCGCTTCCACTATACGTATCCCTTTCTCTGATGTTGGAGAGGTGGTACCGCATTCCTCGTTGTTACCAGATGAAATAATCTCTAGAATCTCTTTGTAGGCTAAAACAAGACTCGTCACATTGGAATGAGCTTTCTAACAGAGTCCCGTTGGAAATGTTTTCATCTGTGGCCGCAGCAACCTCAAGAGACAGTTTATGACACAACACTGTAGGGTTCCATCTTGCTGTTAGAGCCAGATAGCAGTCTGTTCTGGTCGACGTTGCGGTCGGGCGACCTTTGCTAGCTCTTCTTGCAATGGTTCCTGTCTCCTGAAACTGCTTCCATAGTGCCGAGACGACACTGCGTGACACATTAAGACAACGTAAAACCTCCGCCCGACCGGCTTGAAGTCGTCCAACGGCCCGCCATCATCATGAGTACTGGAGAATTTAGCTATCCCACTGAACAAGCCAAAAAAATGGGAATGAAGTGATGTGGTCGCAATTCGTGTTTTTAAAATAGGCATGAAAAATTTGCATAAAGTGCAGCTCTGTAGGGTGGTAAATTCGACTTTGGCGACACTGTTCACAATAAAATATTCATGAAAAACATTTTGTTCTGTTAATTTTGTTGAGTAGTATATATGAAAAAACTTTTACAAAATAAAATCATTATATACATACATTTTTACATTATTTACAATTCAGCCCTATCTCATTCTCTTTATAAAAACCTTTCTAACAAATTCCTTAAAAGAATAATAATTTTTGGTGGCTCTACACCAAAGGGACGTCAGTCTGCTACATCAATATAAATTCACAATATCTCAGTATAAAATTGTATTCTTTCCGCTTCATACGCCAAGCAGCTCCTCATAATATGATCGGAGGTCTCCAACTCTCCACATCTACATAAACCTTTTCGCTCTACTCCCAATTGAGAGAGCTCTGCCTTCAATCCATGATCCATCGCGACTGATGTACCATGCAGCCCAAAATCTGGCTAGCCCACACATGTTCTAATTATCCCTAATGCAAGCAAAAATACGTCAGTGACTCTCCCCATGTCTGACACGCTCCAACGCTCTTGCCATATTTTTTTATATTTCTCCCTGAAACCTCTTCTTTTCATTTTTAATATCTGCCTCCCATATGTTCTGTGGTTTGGTTTTTTTTAGGAGCATTAGCAACTAAGGCCATATTGCTCAGGGATATGCGGTGGTCATTCCCTGACCTTTCCACATCCTCCGTGTTTGGTGGTGACAGGCTCGAACCCCGGTCTAATCAAGAAGTGTGAGCTATGCACTGCTGCTTCTTCCCACCTGGCTACGGAGGCGCCTGCCCATATGTTCTCTCTAAATCTGAGCATGCTCTTACACCCATCAACTCAACAGGTCAATGTGGCATATTCCAAATACTTTTTTACTACCACTAAATCAGCTAGCATTTTTCCTGCCGCAACTTGTAGAGCATCGCTGGAGAGGTCCGACAGGCTCGAGTCAAAGCTAGGAGGGCAAATCGCTGGGCAGAAACAACTGCCGCCTGACCATACTATGTAAGGCCCTGTATCCCCAACTCCTGCATCATATGTTAAAATATGGCTGGAATATACATTTATAGAACAAATTCAGGGATCTTCCTCTGATATCCCCTTTCCACACGTACAATCCCCCTTATCTTTGCTAAGAGGATTTTAACCTTCTCTTTTATAAACTTCATGTGGAAGGAATGTTAATTTTGTCATCAAGGATTACTCCCAAATATCTTATAACAACGGGTGTATCTCAAAGACCCAGCAGGAGAACGGACGACCACTGGAAGCCTACCAACAGTAAGCTTACCTTTTAACATGACAGCATACGGCTAAAGAGAGTTCCAGTTTATTTTGTTGTACCCATCTATATACTTTTTTCATAATATTCTCGGCTTGCTCTTCCAATTCTTTCCTGGACTGTCACTTGATTATGATAGTCAAGTCATCTGCATATTCGAAGAGTTCAATTCTTCCACAATTTTCATTTAGGAGACTATCCATTGTTATATTCCTAAAATAATAAGAGGAGTTTACCTCAATATAGTACGTAGAACACTTCCGTATGATACTCTCCAGAAATTATACGGAAGTGTTCTACGTACTATATTGAGGTAAACTCCTCTTATTATTTTACAAATATTAATATCAACGCAGAACGTATTGAGTATTACAGCTCTGATTCATACTATCTATTTGTTATATTCCATAGAAAGGGACCAATAACAGAACCCTGCGGGGATCATCTCGTAATCTCCCTCTCTATGTGCTGATATACTGTTTTTACAACCGCTCTTCGCTTATCAAGATAGCTCCTGACTATTCTATAATACATATTTGGAACTTCAGCTTCTCTAAACCGCTGCATCACACTCTCCCACCAGATCTAATCGAATGCCCCTTTAAAATCCAAAAATATGCCCAATACGTATTTCTCCAAGGAGTATTCGGTTTCATCAACTAAAGCCTTTATCACATCTTCTGCCGATCTATCCTTCCTAAATCCAAACTGCCAGGAGCTCAACGCCTTTCATACCAATTGCTATACTATCTCTACCAACATCCTTTCCAGTACCTTTCCAAGTTCTGGCAATAAAGATATAGGCCGATACGAATCTGGCTGTCTCACATCCTTTTCTGGATTCTTTACTAATATTTTTAAAGAAGCTATCTTCCATATTCTAGGAAAGACTCCGTCAATCATACACAAATTATACACCTCTAGCAAAATTTCTGGCCACTTTTCCACAAAATATTTCTCCACCTCTACTTCTAACATATCCAGGCCAGAAGCCTTTCCACTCTTGGCATTTTTAACAGCCTCTCTCATCTCTTCCATCGTGAACGGATACACTCCATTCCTCTTACATATTTTCTATTTTGTCTCTATTTTCTGCTGCTCAGTGTCCAATTTCTCATTGTCTTGTGGAAACAATGTCCCTAATATCTCCGTTTTGTGTCTCTCCAAACCAAGACAGCTTCAAAACCTTCCATTCTTACTGAAACACTTTTTCAATCATTACTTTACCTGTTACTATGTTATATGGCAAGCCCCATACATCCTGATTCCTTTCCTGCTCTACCAAATTCTTCCAGGATTCAAACTTTTCTCTCTCTCTCTCTCTCTATATATATATATATATATATATATATTTTTTTTTTTTTTTTTTTTTTTTTAAATAGTGCCCTGTTTAGCTTCTATCATCACTTGGCTCAGAAGCTCAGCTTCCCCTCTGTGCCGAAGCCACCCCATATTTCTTTACTGGTTACCATTCTCCTCCCCACCAGCTCGTCAAACTTTTGCCACCTTGAAGTACCAATGGCATACCTCCCCTGTATACTTCATTCTCTGATTGTCTATCTACAATCCGGAATGTGATACACTGGTTGTCGCTCGTAGTCCAATTTTGCTGTACCCTCCTCCAATCCTTAATCTTATTAACTACAGTTTCGGTCGCCAAGATTATATCTATACTGTATTTGATTCTCCCAAAGTAGTCGAATAAGTTGGGCACTGCCCCGTTTCATTCACAACTATAAGCCTATTTGCTCCAATCGCTTCTTCCAATTTCTCCCCTCACACACTCTTGGCTTCCCCACATAACCGAATTTGAATTGGAATCAACAGTGATCATCAACTTTACTGCCTCCAGTACAGCGCACCCACACACACTCGATCTAGATACGCCAAATAAGGATCAATTTTCCCTCTAAACTAGCAATAAATGCTGATGAGAAAGATCCTGCCAACCTTACAATATATCTCTACACGCTTTACAAGTTTCACTAAATTCATTTATTTGTGTCACTACCATAACAATATTTCTCATAATTACGGCCTGAGATCAACTAACTACATCGCCATTAGAAGAGGCAAATCCTAGGGGTCAGAGAGACAGTGCGAGAATCAACGTTGGAGAAAAGATAGCAGAAATTCTCTTTTTCTGGACTGAGGGACCGTTGGAATTTGGAAGCCGAGTGCTCTGCACCTGCTGCATCCCCTAAAGACTGGCCTTGTCCTCCAGTCTCGAAGGGATTCGAACAAAAAACATAAATTCAAATTGAGGAAGGCTGATTGCACAATAGATGTGTGGAAATTTGTCTTCAGCCAGAGGTAATTGATGGGTGGAGCAAATTTCCATCTAGTGTTGTAGAACTGGCAGTCTGAATAAACATGATTTGTCCCTACTAATACCAAAACCTCTCTAAACCAGTAATATGCGATGAAACCGCTAAATAGTCACAGCAGATGAACGGAATGATTGGTACTAGATGAGTGTTGAAGATAATATCGGCATGGGCAATTTTGGCTGGGTTTATACAGAGATTGAAAATGGAGAGAGAGAGATGTTGATAGGGCCTGAAGCTGTGATACAATTTCGCTGAAGACCGTCATAACCGCGAAGACACAGTTATGGTGGTCTTCAGCGAAATTTCAAATCATTAACATGGATCTCCTCAGAGATCCACGTTAATAATTTGCCATCATCAGCATGTGAGATAATTGCTTTTGTTCATCACAAACCGCACTATGACAGCCGTAATTACAGGGTACTGGAGCGAGTAACCCCTATCCCCGAACGGTGGTGTCCCAACAAAAATATCGCATGACAGAGAACGGTTCTTGTCCGCGAGGTTCAGGGTACGCTTAGAGAGGACTATAAGAAACACGAGCAGATCCACGTGATATGCAGTACTGATGTTGGAGAAGAGGAGCTGAGGGCCGCAACTGCATCAAACTAATTAATGTCCACTAATTTAATAAAATAAATTTAGTTCATAAGGTACTGCCCAACTCCAATTCACGGTTTTTACGTGTACTATGTCTGCACAAAAGTTTCACGAACCAACCTGAATGGTTTGCGAGCTGGAAAACCTGGATTAACTTAGGGAAAAATCTTATTTCCGAAAGCTTGACGAAATGTGCAATTGATATTTACCAAAGCAGTTCCTAAACGAAGTTCTTACTAATAACATATTTCATACCACTTATAGGGTAGGGTAGTCAAAATATATAATCATATAATAATAAAACATCAAATTTCATGCTACTATATTTCGGCGAAGCCTTTAATTTCCATCAGGGTTTCATACTTTATTTTTAAATACTGTTCTAATACTGGTGACCAGCGGGGAGAAAGAACCGTTGGTTGATAGCCCAAGGAAAACAGTATATTACAGTTTGAGAGCACTTCTCGACATGATTCGGTTACAAAGTTTGTTTATTGATATTGATCATGATTATTAATTAATTATACGAATAATTATACTATAAATCTAATGCAAATGTCTCACACATAAACATGCCAGAAAAGTGAGGGTACTGAAGATGCATGTGAAGAAGGAGATAAGAAAGTGAACATATCAGCTTCTCTATTACAAAATGCGAATTTTTAATGTAATTTCTCAACAAACACTGAGGGTAAGAATGGGGGAAGGGCGATGATTAATACACCTTATTCCTCTATAAGCGTTCCGCACCATTACTTAATGCCCTGATAACCAGACCTCAATAGCCGGCTGCAGATTTACTGAGAAACAAATAAGGGCTTTATCAGGAGGTTATAATGAAGCATACATCCAAGTTATTAACGCCTAGATTTATTATGAAAGAATGTTGTTGCTCGAGCGAACGGCTTTCTGGACGCTGTCATAGACAGATGAATATCGTGAATAAACCTAAAATTGCAAAAGGTGCTGAGATTAATTTTTGCTAAAATTTTTAATTTTCTCCAGTTTCACGAACCTTTTCGATCCTCACTGTCACTTACTCTGTTCTTCTTAAACAATAATGAAAATGTAAAAATCTTAAAAAAAAAAAAAACTTCATTTAGATTTCTGCAAGAAAGTATAGCGGAAAGCGGTGATTACGGAACATAATATTACTGAAATCTTACATCCAAATGCATTTTCAAACATACAAAGGCAACAGTCAAAGAAAGAAATTAGTGAAATTTTGGTGTCGATTAAAAGAATTAGTTATCTAAATTTTAAGGGTCTCATTTGACTCTATTTCACTTACAATTAGATAACCATTTAGGACTGCTTATCTAACTGTAAGCGACATTAAAGTCAAACAATAAATGTATACTTTCATGATATCCAATGCTTCCAGAACTTCAACTGCTTGGCCACAAATTTAAAACCAATATTAAGTCATTTCTATTGGGTAAAGGAATGTAGGATGGAAGAACTTTGTTAAAGATTCTTTGGTCCCAAGGAATGGTATGACTAAATCGCCCTTTAATATAAAGGAAAGGAAAGGAAAGGATGAAATGAATGGTCGCTGAGTGACCATCTTTCTGTATTCACATAATTCAGTAAAAGTGATAACTAAGCTTCACTTCTTTCCTTCACTGCAAACTTGCTACCTTTTCAAATGCCTTGTCTTAATGCTTACATCTCCCTATCATCCTCCCTCAGTCCCTGACAAGGATGCAAACTCACTGCACACACACAGGGGAAAGAATTCTTTGATACGATTATGAAAACGCATGTTATTGTGTTTTAAAATTTCAGTTTCCGTTGAATGACCGCGGGGTATGCTAAAAGAGTGCGTCATGATAAACTTTGCACTATCCTATCCACCGACAGGAACGTTGCGATCGCTCTCTCGCGCGCACAATGGCTTTTTTTTTTTTTTTTGCTTTTTTTTTCGTCTTTTACATCTCATCAAGGCAGAGACGCCTCGGTGTGCAGCGAACTGTGTCACTAGCTCACGCCTGAACGGTGCTGTAGATCGCTGAAAGAAATACGAACCAGGTAAGAAAGCCGATGAAAGCTGAGAAAAACAAAACAATAAAAGTTAGAGGAGGGATAAAAGTTGCGCACTGTTTTCTGCTAGTAGTTTCTTGTAAATTCAGTATACCAGATCAAATACTAGATAATATCGATCTCTCACAGCGAATACTAATTAGCAATTTACTTTTTAAAAGAGATATGACTGGGGCTAATATAGGTATATATTATAATTTATTGTTTTAGTAAATCATCCAAATATCGTCTTTCAAACACAGCTTTAAACTTTGTTTTTTATTATTTAATGAATTCTTTCAATTCAATTCCCTTGAAGTATTTTTGCGTTATTTGCTTTCGTTGAATAAACAGAATTGGAAGAGGTAGAGATTTTGTATGCTTACACTATAACGATAATACTAAAGTTGTCCTTACAGGACTTATGAATGCGTTATCTTTAGATCTGTGTTCAGCTAAATGTTTCACTAAAAATTATCCACACTTCGAAATTTTCAATGCTGTTTAAAACAAAATAAATAAATAAATAAAAATAAGCTCAATATATATAATAAAAACAAATTCTTGTGATGGAAGACAAAAGTGTGCGTGCGCGCGTGCATCGAAAGTGATTGAACAAAATACAGTTTATGCAGCTGGTGTTCAGCCAATTTCTTATCTGTACCTAAGTATTCCGTTACTCGAAAAAGAATCAACCACTGCTTTAGATACTATAACCCTTGATGGCTAAAGTTTTGCTTTTTTTTGCCGTCTTCTTTTAACATGCCACAGTAATCGCGAAACACTTGTCTACTAGTCGCAATATTCCTTCCAATTTTTTTTATGTCCTGTGTGACAGGTCAAACTTCGTGAGCAGCTGCGATAGTCGGTTACAGTGTTAAAATAAGTGAAATATAATTCATTAAACATTATCAATTTATATGGAAAAGATACGATAAAACACACAAGAAACTTAAATATACCGAGTACATCGGATGCTAATACATTCCATTTGGAGTAAATAGCCTGCTGTGTGTGCAGTAGTTTAGTTAATGGTTGTTTCCCCTAAACAAAGTTACTAGGGGAGGAGGAATTGTGGAGCTTGTTCAGAATATGTGGCTGACATACTACAGGTAATATCCGTATAAGTACCTAGTATTATTAATGTCATAGGGGTCTATTGCGATATATTCTGACTTCTGCGGATCACAATAGTAGCAGTTCACTGATCGTACCCACGCAGCTTAGTTGTAAGAATCTATTCTATACGAATATAATACATTTCTTTAGAAACATATTTTAGTACTAAAAGATAATATCTTAACAATGAACAGTACAAACGTCCAAAAAAGTTCGCGTTCAAACTAAATCAAACTCTGAACTACTAGATTAAGAAATTATTCAAAAATAGGAGAGTATCCAAAACAAACATGCAGATTAAAAATTTTAAAATAATGCAACAGTCGTGGTTCATTAATCTAACAAAACTACAGTTCAATTACAGCACAAGTTTAACAGACAAATAAAGAATACACGCCTCCCCATCCATTCGATACTACATAAAAATAAAATCTGCTTGTAAAACTCTTATAGACCTTAGGATTCTAGTATCAGATTACGCTACATAGGTTTATAAAGTTACTGATTTCCAATTTCTAGTATGGCAGCCTTTCTGATTCTTCAATACGTACTAAAATAATGTCGACATTCCTTGCGAGCTTTTCGAAAACACAGCGAAAAAATATGAAAATTTTAATTGTTGACTTTGATGAAGGGCGCAACTATTATAATATCCAGTTGAACTATTATAATATCCAGCCTTTCAAATAAAAACTATTACACCTCAGAGGAAATTACACTCAAAGGAAATTTAAAAATAAGTGAAAGCAAATAGGAGGGCAAAGCAACAGAACTTCCATAAAAATATGGATAAGGTAGTCCCAACATAGTGTATTTTGTAAAACATAAGAAATTAAAGTAAAATGGTAATAAAATTAAAATAAGTGCTTACAGTTCTTATAATAAGTGTTAAAATTAAAATAAGTGCTTATAAGCGAAAATTATCAAATGTGGTAATTTAGAAAAATTTGGGAGAATTTGTATAAGAATGTAAAATTAGAAGATAATGCAAGCAAATAGTATAACTCAAAGAAATGAAGCGAGGAAAGGGAGGGTATGAAAGTGTACATAAAATGGCGAAGATAGCGAGAGGTAAAGGACTCTTTTTCCTGCCTTCAATATTCCCTATTTCAGCTTTCTCCTATTAGTTTTGGCATTATGTGTAATTTAGGCCTCCATCTTCGCCCTTTTCAATAGATTTATTACTTTTACCTCATATACATATACACACCGATGAGCCAAAATATTATGATCAGCGAGTTGTTATGCAAATCAAAGCAACTGCAGGTGAATTACGGCGCGTGCGCGAGTCGGGACACAGTAAAAAAACACACCTGATACTGAGCTCCGTTAATCAGTGTTACTCTTGTTCTTCAGATGGGAAAGGCAGCGGACTTCAGCGAGTTTGACAAAGGCTAAATTGTAATGGCCAGACGAGTGGGTCAGAGCATATCCGAAACGGTACGGCTGGTGGGATGCTAACGGTCAGCCGTGGTTAGTACCTACCGAAAGTGGTTCGAGGAGGGGGAACCCACGAACCACCGGCGAGGTGTTGGACGACCACGGCTCATCCGGATGGTATGTGGCAACAGAAGGGCGACTGTGGCGCAACTCTCCGGTAATTGGAATTATTATTATTATTAATATCAATTTATTTCCGAAGAAATGTCCCTTTACAGCTATGCAGCTAGAGGACATGAGTTACATACAGAGATAAAGCATAAAATACAGACAAATGCATTGTATACAGAGCCAGATACAATATACGGCCTTAAACAGCCACTGGTGAAGGTAGAAAAACATAAAGTTACAAAAAATACAAAAACATAAAGTTACAACAAATAAAAGTGCATACGGATACATCGGAGCGTGGATAGTGCGGCATCACAGAGAGTCCACCTAGAGCATGACTAAGGCATACATGTCTGCAAGAATGGAAGATCTGTAGGTTCTGTCCTTGCAAAGTTTCTCAGCGTCTATGGCTAATCTATTAAATGCTGGTGACAGGCGTGATGTGTCACAGTACATCGAACCCTGCTGAAAATAGGGCTACGTAGCCGAAGGCCGCTCCAAGTGGTCATGCTAACCACGGTTCACCGACGACAGCGCCTAAAATGGGCACGCGAGCATCGAAACTGGACCTTGAGTGATTGGAAGAAGGTCGTCTGGTCCGATGAATCACGTTTCTGTCTTTCAGCAGGATAATGCGCATTGACACACCGCCCGGATTATTCGAGACTGGTTCGCGGAACATGAGGAAGACTTCCAGGTACTGCCCTGGCCTCTAAATTCCGCAGACATCAATCCCATCGAGCATCTGTGGTTTGTGTTGGAACAGCAACTCCGATCTGTGGCGTCTCAACCACGGACCTTACAGGAGTTAAATAGGATCTGCTGGTTACGTGTTGGTACCAGATACCACAAGACACATTTAGAAATCTTGTAGTGTCCATGCCTCACCGAGTACAAGCTGTTTTGGCTGCACGTGTAGGACCAACGTCATATTAGGTAGGTGGTCATAACGTTTTGGCCCATCTGTGTATATAAAGAATGAAGAAAAAAGTCCCATTTCTTGCATCATTTGAACTTACTAATACTAAAGCGGTGCACTTTAATTATAGCCAACCTATATAGTGATGTGAAAAAAATAACTTTTCATTAAAGAGAGCATTCTTCACACGGAAAAGCTGCCATTTTCGGTAATAAGCACAGCAATGAAACTTCTTGTGATGGTCTGGTATGTGAGTATGCGTGCAGAGCGGTTGATCATTTTCACTAAAATCTTTCTTCAGAGACAAACAAATACTGTATCTGAAACGCTCTTCTATGTCGCTGCCCACTTTGTCTTCCTCAGAGACACGGAAGTAATCTACAGATACCATTTCACTTCTGTTCACGCGGCTGCTAAGAAAAAGAAAGTCCGTGCGATCATTTGGAACCGTTCCCCCCCATATCCCCCATTCTGTCTCACTTATCTGCACAGTTCAATACAGATTGCAGCACACGTTGTCACACCACCTTATCTTACTTTTGACTTCTTCGGACTTCCTAGACAGTATTTTTCGCCTGTCATACAACACGGTTTACCGATTATAGGATCGACTGTGTCGCTGTCATTTTGGCATTCTCGATTTTATATAGTAGGTTCCCCTCCCACCTTTACTGTGCTTATTACACAAATTCAGTTTCACAAGGAAGGTGTGAATTTATAAATAAATTTTCTGTTTATACTCCGGGACGACCAAGCTGTCAGAGGAATTCACAGGGTAGACAGAATAGAAAAAACAGCACCGTATTTAGCAGTCACGGGCTTGAACCCCGGTCACTCAAAGCACGTGTACTTATGCACCCTCTCGCGTGACCACTCGGCTCCCGCGGCCGATCAAAAGGTAGTAGGACGAAAACAGAGAGGTTTGAACTGAGGAAGGAGAAAACGACTTCCTTTAGCGATACCACACGGCTATCATAACCGTTGATGTATAGTGTAGTGAAGCGAGTGATTAACAACAAATAACAGCAGGACGGCTGTTAAAATTGTTAGATATAAAGATAAAATGCTGTTAAAGGTCAAACAACGAAGTTATACGCATTGCAGTACAATTTCGTGGATCTCCATCTCATCTTGAATATTAAATTCGTCTGTATGCAAGTCCAAATTTCCATGCTAAGTAAAAAAGTAAAGTGCAGCCATTATCAACCCACTGCAGGATGGAAGCCTCCTCAACAAATCATGCTGAGGGAAATGGACCATAATCTGCCACGCTGGTCCAGTGCGGGTTGGCAGATTGACCGTATTCAGCAGTCAGGGGCTTGAACCCCGGTCTACTCAAGAGCGTGTGCTACTGCACTCCCGCTCCTGCCCACTCGGCTACGGAGGCCGTTATGCTAACTATAATAATGTTTAATTATACGAAAAACTGCTACCTATAATGGGTTAATCCTGTGGATGTCTTTTGGAGTATATAGTATCATATGAAAATAATGACCACCCAAGTTTTCTACAGGTAAAACTAGTACAAGATATGAAACAACGGCAAGTAAAGTTATATAATGCAGGATAAAGCGAAGGAGAGTACAGTTATGTAAAGTACAATAAGAGAAAGATTAATGTCAACGAACCAACGATTAAACATTACATCAGCCTGTAATAGAGGAATATATGGAGAATTAGATAATTGTGATATGCAAAATGATATTAGTGACGTAAAGAAAGAAATAACCTAATGCAAGCCAAGAGCGTAAACCAAGCATGTCAAAAGAACTTCCTTTCAACAGAACAACAGGGTCAAGAAAATAGTAAAGCTCTAGAAGGAGCAAAAGGAAATAGGCTAATTAGAGTGGGGAAATGGCAAGAATGCGGCGAGCTAAAACAACAGAAAGCCTTATAAACACACACAATAAAAATAATTCAAATTATTAGTAACAGGATACACTGAATGGTACGCTATCAAGGGCTAGCACCATTCAATACATCAAAATAATAGTTAGCGTAAGTTATTTGTGATTGTGATCTACCAGTAGGACCTGAAAATACGCCGCAACTTTGGGCTATCTATTATTCTGCTAGCAAGCTACTAAATCGTTGATAAATTATCTTTTTGCAAGTACTGTATCGCCAAACGCCAAATTTGTGAAGAGCAAACAAAGGAATGTCAAAATAAAAGAATACCAAGCTATAACAGACATATATCTTGAGATATGGTGAAAACATAAAACTTAAATAAAACCAGAATGGAAGGAAGTGGGTAGCTTGAATAAATTCAAGGAAGAACTAGACAAATTATTGGAGGATGAACAGGTGATGTGGTGGTTTTTTTTTTTTTTTTTTAATTTTGGCTGATGCTTTATGCACTTCCTTTCCTGCATCATTTTCCACTACTACTACTAATAATAATAATGTTGTGCAATATGACGTCCCTAGAACATATGTCCACAGGTAGCATCCTAACGTTTTTCAGCTCACTGTCTTGACGTCGATAAGATATGCGAAGAGGAAAACTTTTTCCGACAGAATCATACATCTCATTTCAAAGATAGGAGTAATGGCCGTTGCAGTACCTCTATTAACACGAACAGTGTATTTGGACTAACCACCGTTTATGCCAGGGGTGGGCAACGTTTTTCGTCAGCGGGCCGAATGAAATTTTCGTATCATGATGCGGGCCGGAATAGATTGAACGATTTAATAAAAAAAATCAGAACCTAAAAAATGTTATATTACTTGAATTACCAAATTATTAATGTATTTTTAAAAAAAATATCTGAATGTCCAATTATCATTGAAAATGCGGCATTCGGCATCAATTTTTCTTTTTTTTTTTAATTGGCTCATTTTATGGGCTATAAATTATATTAAATTAAAAATTGTAATAATTAGAAAAGGCATAAAACATCTCGCACCAATATTATTTTTTTCAATAAGAAGTCAAACCCAAAGGAACTTCGTTCGATCGATGCTACAATAATAATTAGGAAATAACTCTTTGACGCTGCGTAGAATCACTTGGTTACTGTTGTACTGGCCGCGATTCCCGATTGAACCGAATTAAGCCGAACGTTTACGGCGAGTGTAATCAGGTATGGATTTTCTATATTTATGCATTTACCGAGGAGGCCGGATTCAACATCGTCGCGGGCCGGCTGTTGCCCACCCCTGGTTTATGCAGTGGCTGCTTTTTCTCCCCCCTTTCAAATTCATGCATTACGTTTCGCTACTTTTTCCATACCATCATACTTTTTCTCCCCTCCAAATATGGAGGATGCAGAAAGGTCAGGGAATGACCACCGCATATCTCCGGAGCAATACGGCCTTAGTTGCTAATGCTCCTAAAAACCCAGTAAAAAAAACATTTTCTCCCCTCTTTCAAATTCATGCATATACAGGTTTGCACAAATGTAAACAGCAAATCCTGATTAGTATATAATTATAATGTATTCCCCTTAACTGATAACTGCTCTGGGTGAAGCGTTTAGTGCTGTAAATTATTAAACTGTTTGAATAAAATAAATAACATAAATTTGTATTAACAACAAATTCGTATTTTTTTTGTATATTGAACTTGTAACTTGTATTTAACTAAATGACAAGAATTTTTAAATAAAAAATAATAATAAAGAAAGAATATGGAAGCCCAGTGGACTCGCAACGAGACGCTCAGTTATATATATTGCATAAATATTATAAACACTAAAACAAATTAAAAATAAACATTTCTCATAAGTTTGCATTTTTATGTGTTAAAAACCGCTGGTCCCCTAATCACTGTTTTTGTGAAAAGTTAATACAAAATACCGTAGACGTCCATACATTATCGTTAAGCGTTTGTTTTGTAAAGAGTCGCCAGCGCTGATTTTAACGTCACGACACAGATGTTTCCCCGGAGAACAGTGAACCTACTACAGTAAACTGCAACTGCCCATGTTCCACACAAGGAACAGCAAATCTGCTGAAAGCGTTTGTGTTCTGTGTGGTCAGTGCTCTCAATGCACTACCGCTCACACAAAACACCTGGGAATTCCTGAACGAGCACATTAAACACCACTAAAGTAACAATTTTTTCCAAATACTATTTCTGTCCCGGTATGCTAGAAATTTTTTATAAAACCTAAGCTTCAACTTTCTCATAAATTTCACATAAACAGAGAGCCGAAAGCCATTAAAGAACAGAGCGCTTTATAGAAGAATAAAAAACGTGATTAATCAAAGTAGAAATCGATCCTAACTTATCTACATGTAGCCTACATTTCATATCTCAATTTCATTGTGCTTGATAATACTTCTTCACGTTTCCATCTTCAGAATGAATTGAAATTATCTTTCGTTCGGAGGGCAACATACACACTGAGGACAAAGATACTGGGGGCGGGGGGGGGGGGTCCGAGTGGTAACTCTATAAACAAAGCTCGAGTGGGGAATTAGGGAAAAGGTCCCCTTCAATAGTGTCGATCACAGTCTACCACACAGGAGTTAGCGAATAAAACCTGAGCGTAGAACTACACGATTTTTTGTAAGAAGTGATCATCATGATAAAGTTGTCCTCGTGGCTAGTCAAGAAAATTACTATGCCTTGAATTTTATTCGAAAGAACTGCTCATCACTACTGGCAATGTGCCCACATCTCACAGAAGCCCTATCTGCATAAAGGTACTGATTTTCTGTTCTATAACAAAAAATTATACCCGCTTTAGATTAATTAAAAAATCATGAATAATGTGATAACCTACCGCGTATATTAATAACAAGGTAATGTACGGAGTGCGTTGCATTTCAGCACCTTATATTTTTATTTCTTAAATTAATTGAATTTTTTTTCTAGAATTACTAAATGAAAAGTTAATATCTTGATATAAAAGTTAATTATTTTGTTACCAATTAATTAAACTAATAATATATACAAGTAACTGCCTTCACTTTGCTGCACGTACCACCTAACGTAATATTCACTCCACGTTTTGTAATACAGTACTTTGTAATCAAACAGCGTGAAATGAAAAGCAGAAACAAACACAATATACAATGCTTCAGCTGCAATATGCGGTATATACACTGCGCTACAATTAATATAAGGACACCCCTCCGTTGATAGTTGATCACGTCCTACCAAGCACTAAGTGTCAGACAACTATAAATATGCTCTTAAGCCTGCGAGGAGGCAGCAGTACTATTGTGAATGTAATAGGCTGCGATCGACGGAGTTAACACACTTCTAGCGCGAAATGATAATAGGATGCAACATAAGAGATCGGTCCGGACGTGCCATTTCAACGAGTGGTGCTGTAATTTACAAATTAAGAGTAATCCTGCTTCTTACAGACTAATCCACAAATAAAGCTCACTGGCTAAAATTGTGGAATATATAGTTTATAAACAAATAACTGCTTTTTTTTTTTGCTTTTTTTCCCCCCCATAAAAAAAACCTCACACTGATCATGGTTTTATAGAAGGCAGGTCGACAGTTCCAAATTTATTGAAATTGGAGCATGATATTAGGAAGGCACTTGATAACAACGCACAGATTGATATTATGTATTTATTTAGATCTTCAAAAAGCTTTTGATTCAGTTTCTCATAATATATTGTGTGCTTGCTGATATGGGTGTAATGGGACTAGCTTTAACCAGGTTTCAAGACTATTTTAAAAATTGGAAAAAGTATAATCTGTTTTAATGATTTTTATTCGTATCACATTAATATACAGAGGGGTGTTCCACAGAGTTCATATCTTGATCCTTTATTATTTAGTATATTCTTGAATGACATATATTTATGTTTACAGAAAGCCAAGCTCGATATAATTACTTACGCAGATGACATGAAATTGTACAGAGAATATAACCAGTCTATGGACTGTGAGGGGTTACAAAAGGGCATTCAGTTTATTTATAATTGGATTAAAAGGCATGACCTATCTGTGATATAAATGCCATGCCATGCTTTTACCATAACTGATTCTCACAAATAATTAGTTATCTGTTATAAATACATTTTGGAATCCGTAGATATTAAAATAATACACGAAATTTTGGATTTAGGGATATTAAGAACCAGTAATGGTTCTTATACCTCTCATATTATTAAAATAACTGCCAGAGCATCTAGAATGCTTGGATTAATAAAAAGTCTGTTTTGCTTTTATTGGCCCTGATTTCCCAAAATTGGCTTATAATTCATTCGTTCGACCAATTCTGGAGTATGCAACACAGGTGTAGATGCCCTTTGTTAAAAATAATATATGTCAGAACGAGTGAAAAAAATCTCTCACCGGTATTTAGCTTATAGGTCAGATCTATACTTTTATTTGTACAATTATAAAGATTGGCGTCAAATTTTGAACCTTCCCACCTTGAAAGATAGAAGAAATATGCTTGATTGTAATTTATTACACTCTATAGTTCAAGGCAAAATTGATGCTCCAATGCTCCTATCTTATATTAATTTTAACTGTCCACCTAGGCCTTTGAGGGAACATAATTCATTTTATATCACCAAATTTAGAACAAATTATCTTAAATTTGAATATTTTAATAGAACCGCAGCCTTTCTAAATGAAAACGATACTGATATTTTTTTAGCAAAATCAGTATTAAAAATTAATTTTATAATCTGTTTTATAGTTTATAATAATTTACTTTATTAGGTTTTATGTATTATTTAAACTAATAAAAATAAATTTATCTGATTGATAATGATGTAATATTATCAAAATTTTTATGTTTTTCCTTTTAATCGTTGCATTATATCATTCTTTTTAATTAATTAAAACTATACTACTATTTATTGTATCTGTGTTTCAATTCCTTATAAATATTTTATTTACTGGAGATTGTTTGTATATGTTTTGTATTTATAAGTGACAATTGTAAAGCACAAATTTACAATTTGTGATTTAGTTTGCTTTATGCTGTTGTTATGATTAATTAAAAAAAAAAAAAAAAAAAAGCGATAGTACTGAATCCTCACGAAAGGACCCAGAAAACCTTTAAAGTTGGTGGAATGTGACAGGAGAGCCCTACAAATCGTCCGCTCTGAACGCAGATCGACAGTGTCACAGCACATAAGAGGCCCTCAGTGATGATTGGGACATGTGTCAGCACCAACAGTGTACAAGACGCTGCATGATATGGATTGATATGCGCGTTCAGCCGTCCACAACCACTAATCACCCTGTCTAACTTGGTATAACGCTCGCTGTTCTTGGACGGCAGACCAAGAACAGCGGAAATATGGAAATGGAAAGCTGTCACTAGACTAGAGTGTTGAGTCATGATCAGACAGTCGTGTGTATGGCGCATGCCAGGAAGAAAGCTACCCACCGAACTATATCGTCTCAACAACGACGTTTGCAGAGGCAGGATGATTGCAAGGCGTTTGCAGAGGACTGTGTTTCGTGGTTTGGTCTGGGACCATTGAGCGTTTTGGCTGAGGTCTATTTATACGTCCTGGACAATAATACGTTACCCACGTTTTGGCAGCACGTCAGGGAAGACCCATACCTCTTATCAGCAGGACAACGCTCCAGGTCATACTACTCGTGTTAAGGGGCTGGGTTGAGTATATGACCACTGAAAGTTCGACTGGCCCCCAACCTAAATTCTACAGAAAACCTCTGGGGTGCACTGGATCGTGGGATGCGTGTGAGGACACTGCCATAGATTCCGACAGTCCCATTTTCTTTGTTCACTTTTAGCTCCAGCAATTTCTCTTCCAACTTCATTTGTGTTATTATAAAATCATTTAAATCCGATTCAGTATTAGACAGACTTCTGCTAACTCTATCTCTAAAAAAGTTCTTCGTGTAAATGTAGACGTAAAATATTTGTTCAGTTTATCAGCAATGTGTACAGATCATCAAGAGTTATGTCATTCATATGATTTATCCCTATGCACATGTTAAAAGCGTTTACATGTGCATAGAAATCATTGCTACTACTTTTTGCTCTCTTAGCCGAAGACCTCATAATCTGACTTAGCCTGTCTAAGTGTCTGACTTAGCCCCCTAAGTAACTTGATTACACTTTAATTTGTTTGTGGGTCTCTGAATTCCACCTGCTAAATTATAACCATATTACGCATTCTTCATCTGTGCCACTAAGCTCATCACTTCATCTGACAGGTTTGCCGGATTCACTAATTTTCCTAAGGATAGCTAGAAAAGGTAGTACAGGATATTACAGGATTTGGAAGGTTCGACTTATCTCAAATTAATAAATACAAATAGATACAACTTATTGTTACTTTTTATATATTAACACGTTCATTATTTTTAGTGCTTCCTTTTTTCCCTCCGCATTAATACAAAATTTGAACTTTAATGGTGGATACTTCAAAGGTAAAAATCAATCATTTGAAAAATGTGGTTTAGTAAAATACAGTATGTGATAATGAATTCTTTTCAAACTTCCATCTGTTTCTTAAAGCCAATGCTTCCATAGCCATATTTACAATATGGATTACACAATAACCATCCATAATTTCCCAATTAAGTTTTTTCTCTTTGTAAATCAGCAGATTTTAGGCGCAGGCGGACTTTCAAAATAATTCGTTTTACCGAATTTTTCGTCAAAACGATTTTGTCCAGACGAGTGTTACAAAGCATTATTTTTTTAAAGGAAGTTGTTTTCTACATTATCATTTTCATTATTTTCTAAAGCATTATTTTCTACAGAGAGCGAGACACATTTTCGCTGTAGTAATATTTTCGTTGAAACAGTATTTTATTGTATTTACAGTTGAGAGCCAGTGGCTGTCTGCAATTATAAACAGTACTTTATGTATATAGACCCTTTACAATCATGTTTCATTAGTTTCAGCTAAGAAATACAATGTATAATGTTTAAATTATTAGATATCAGCTTCTCCGCTAAATGGAATCTGACGAATGATTATTGATTATTCAGTGCACACTGAATAATCAATAATTAGTATTGAACCTAGTAAACAATACCCAATTTTTTTCAATCTCTTGTTTTGCACTTGTAATGATACATTTGCTGCCATTCGAATGAACTGCTCTCTCTCCGTCGATTCCTCGTAAAGGGTAGACGAAGAAAACTGGAGCACTCCAGTTTTAAATTTTTCTTTGCTTCCTATTACGAGCAAACGAAGAAGAATTGAACATCGGGGCATTCCTGAAGATTTAGTTCCAAAAATGGCATTCATCGGCTTTTATTTTTTCCCCTTTCCTTTTAAACCAAGTACAACAATTTCTCGACAGGAATTTGTTAGGAAGGTTAAAGGATTCCCATTAACTAAGCGTATTGGCTGGCGGTATCATTATTACCGTACTGGAGTTCACCAAGTCAAATGCATTTCCTTCTTCGTAATAAATAAATAATATTAATTTTTTTCCTTATAAATTAAACATACATAAAAATGATTTATTTATTATTATTTTTTATTTTATATATTTTTTGTTTGCCAAACTTATATTTTCCCGAGCACTGGGAGAGTTCCGTTTGATTCACATTCTCCTTGGTAATAACTGGATTCCCTCGCAGGTAGCAAGTGATTATAATGACCCTCCTTCCAAACCAGGTTGAATGGGCCTGCAATCAAATTTCGTCAACGATGTTTATTAATTCAAAATAAATAAACAAAAATTTATAGTGTCGCCAATGTGATTAAATCCTTGATGCCTTTGTGGTGGGTGCCAAACACGGACTACTGCTGAATTTGTTGACATGAAAAGGTGAAGTTAATTGTTGACTACACCGAACATCACATCGCACCGCACATCGTGTTTCGTTAACCTAACGTGCAATTATTTTTATTGCCTTGAAGATCTGTTGGGAATGTGCAAAGAATTTTTCTTAGAAGTCGCGGCCAATTGGGACACATCGCGCGCTCCCACACGCATGCATACTACAAAGCTATACTGTAGACATAATATAGGGTGATTCAAAAAAAGAAGCAACCATCTCAGATATTCAAAATACATTTGCCCTGCATATGACAGTAAATTCTCAAATACCAAACAATAGATAAATCTGGTTTTTTTTGTTTTTTTTTATCCCCGTTGTAAATGCAATTTCCATAACTTCCAGTAAGAGGAACAAGTTAAAATGGCTTCTCCATAGAAAAAATAAATAGAATCTGTAGTAATATTTTTTCAGTAGTTTTCACAGGCAAATGAAGTGACTAGTGTACAACGTGACTTTCGTACAAGCTACAAAAAATACCCACCACAACGAAAGTAAATTTACAATTAGTGTACAAAGTGGAATTCAAAAGCATCTGAAAGGAAAAGAAGTCTGGGATAACCCCCTTGCCACTGATGAGACACGCGGTGTTTAGCGAAGTCATTCAACGACCCACAAAAATCCATGCCATTCAACTCACAGCTGCATTCACAGATGCAGCTGTGAGTTGAATATGCTACAAACAACAGCCTACGTATTCTCAGGAAATGTTTACTTCTGAAAGCTTACACGTTGTTAATGCTGGCGTTAAAACTGAATGACAAGCACAGGCAATACGAATTTTACTGAGGCTTTCAACAGTAAACAGAAGGTGGCATTGTCAGCATGACTTATTTTCAGTGATGGAACCGTTTTTCACTTGAAAAGGCCAAAATAAAAGCGTTTTCTGCCATTTCACAGCAGAAATTTGAGTCGCCGATTCAACACAAACTAGTATTTGTGGATATTAGGTTAAAGTGCTCACAATAGGCTGCCGTAGCCCAGTGGTCAGGCGCGCGGGTGCATAAGTACACGTGCCTTGAGTGACCGGGGTTCAAGCCCGTGACTGCTAAATACATTGCTGTTTCTTGTATTTAGTCTATCTTGTGAAAACTATTCTGACCGTTGGTAGCCCCGGAGTATAAACAGAAAATGTATTTATTTAAATTTAATCTTACGTTTTTCATAAAAGAAACAATCAATGGGATCATTTATCTGGCCACAATGAATAACTGTTTTATACTTCAAATTTATGAAGATTTTCCTGATATTATCTTCTACCAACACGATGGGGCCCTTCTCACTTCCATGTGGACGTGCGAGAATATTTTATCTCAATCATACACTACCTCGGCTCAGCGATCAGTGGGACGAGTTACCAAAAAAAAAAATACATGCGGTGCACCTGACCCCTATTTGTACCCCAATGTCGCTGGACCTAACACCATCTGACTTTTCTCTGGGGGGGGGCTGAGTAAATGAGACAGTCTTTGTGCCACCCACTACCAATAGATATTCCTGAACTGATCTTTAGCATCACTGAGTCAGTGGTATCAATTAACGCACGAATAGTAGTCTCAGAAGAAATTAACTATCTAATCGACATTTACGGTGTGCCATCAAGGGGATCATCTCAGGGCCAAATCAGTCCATAGGAAACGTTTGAAGATTTTGTCCATCTGTGTATTTTCCATCAACAATAAACGCTAATTTTCATTTCGATGGTTGTTTGTAGTTTCTTTCTCAACCAACCCGTAAGGCTAGTATTGCGCGAATTATCGTGAACAGCAATTTTCTTCATTCTATGATTCTCTGTCTTTTATGCCAATCAGTTTTTTGTAATGTGTGCATATTTTTATTGTAATGCTTACTGACTGGCTTCATTCATATAAGTTAGACCTGTAGAAATATTGGCATTCCTAGGCCATTTTATTGGTTAGGGGAAAAAACATCTTATGTAGATTGGCCCCCGAAAACTAATTCATAAGAGAGGGAGAACTAATATTAGCGCTACCCAAGAGCTGTCTTATTTGCCCACGTAGACTTTGTCCATAAATTTATGGAACATGGCACACATTTAAATTAACCCCTGCATTTTTCTGGCTGTGGAGAGAACTTTGCAGTGTGTGTGTATATACAGGGTGATTCACTAACAGTGCGACAAACTTGCCGGAGGGGTAGGGGACAGAAAGACGAATCGGAATCACATAGCATTGCAGGGTCCGAAATGCCTTCGTCATGCGGTAGAGGACGTTGAACGGGAGGTCGCGTGAGCAGCGATCCCGCTAGAAGTCAGCATTTGCGAACCGGTTCCCGAGGCAGTAGGATGGACGAGTATTCAAACGTTGAACTGGCCGACATGCACCTCGCGTTTATGGAGCTGCGAACTGTAACGGGCGCGCCGCTCTGCGCTTATACCAGGAACGTTTCCCGCACAGGCGTGCTCCTCATCATACGATTTTCGCACGTGTGCACAGAAGGTTACGTGAGACTGGTTGTTTCACGAGAGGTACCATGAATAGAGAGCGAACGACGAGGACGCCAGACAATGAGTAGAATGTCCTACGTCTTGCAGAAGGCAATCCGAGTACGAGTACTCGAGCGATAGGCCAACGACTGGGTATTTCCCAATCCACTGTATGGAGGATACTGTCAACAAACCAAATGGGTTCATACCATCTGCAACGCGTCCAATCATTGGAGCCTGCGGATTTTCCCCTCCTGAGGACTTCTGCTACTTGGTTTCTTCAACAGAAACGGTTCGCAAATGCTGACTTCCAGCGGGATCATCGAACAATCCGGGCGGTGTGGCATGGCACATTATAATGCTGAAAGACAGCACCGCCAGAGGGGAACACCGTTGCCATGAAAGAGTGTACCTGGTCAGCAATGATGTTTAGGTAAAGTAAAGTGTTTTCGTGTCTAACGGCAAAAGGGGTTTCCCCTATCTCCGCGTAGCTTTCATTGTGGGTGTCACAGTTCACTGTTAAGGCCAGAGATTTAAAAGTGTGTGGGCTATGTATATGTGTAGGGTTATGTACCATTGTTCTTCTGGCCATTTGGCCTTTGAGCCCCTATTGGGACCCACCGTTGCCCACACATGGCCTCGTGCAGGAAGACCAGGTACCCAGCAGCTCTATTTACTCTGGCAGGCCCTGCCATCTAGTTCCCCTGAGATTTCAGTGGCTAGGGCCTATGTGGAAAAAAAAAAAGAGTGGGGATGAGCGCTAGGATTGGAAAAGTCAAATGGATTATAAACGATATAATTTGGAAGTAATTCAACTTTGGATCTTGCGTGGAGTACACTAGTGTATAGGTAGAGTAGGGGGAAGAGAGACAGAATACTAGGGGGTGAGAGGTAGAAATATGGAGACGATAGAGAAGGCGACCCCAATATGATCAGTGAGGTTGGCCAAGGCCCCACCGGGAGGAAATAAGGGGAGGCAGGGGGAAAGAAAATCGTCTTCTCCTCCCGCCAGGGAACAGGAGTAAAGGCACCACACAAGGAAAAGAGCAGATCGCCCATGTGGTGAGCAGGGGCAAACCGCCTCATGTCATCGTCAGTAGGTTAACATCTGGTCCTGGTAGGTGTCCAGGTCTGTGATGAGGTCAATGTCACGTTGGTTCGAGACTATCAGTGTCAGGTCTAGCTGTGCTGTCCATCTGCGGTCCGTCATGCTCCAGTTGTTGATATCAAATCGTTCGTGATATTGAACACCTATTAGGTCTAGGTGGTGTCAAGTCCGATTGTATTGTCATACATAGGGCTTATGTCCATTCCAGTGAAGTTGTCACATTTATGGGGGTATGTCAGTGGCGATCCATGACAGTAAATGTCCTCCACCTCATGAAGAGCTCCTGGGCGAAGACGGAGAATGTCAAATATTCCTCTCTTGAGTCTAGCAGGTGGCTGTCCTATCTTCTGGGTAAGTAGGTCAGTTTTGTTATCAGGAAGGGTTCTATTCTATCCTGAGCAGGGACAGCTTAGCGTTGAGTGCTCCGTGCCCTGTTAAAAGATAAGTTAACCGCAGTCCCGATGAGAATCAACTCGGTACCTTGGGGAAGATCCGGCCGACGTCGGGCACAAATTTCCTAGTAATTTCTCCAGTGTAGAAATGATTCCATCGTTCATGTCACACTTGCACCAGGTAAGCTTGGAGCCTTCTCTTTTCTACAGCGCGATCATTTGCTGGGTCCATAATGAAACCGAGGCAGGTTTTGCTGGTACCTTTGGCTAGGTGGTGTAGAAGTCCCCTACACACTATCTCCAAATCCAGAGGGAGGACGCCTGCAAGGACTGCAGGGCGTGTGTGCTTACTGTGCTGCACACTCGGGTGATGGTGAGCAGAACTCTTCTTTGAATGGAGTCAATAATTCTGTTGTTGATGGCAGACTTGGCCTTGTACCATGCTCCAGCAGCATAGGTGATTATGGGTATGAAAACTGGTTTGTAAAAAAGATGGCGGGTTCGCCGGCCACCCTGCAGTGTAAGCTCTGATTTTAACCCTTTTATATTTGAGGTGGTCTTGGAAGGAGAGGTTCTTATCCCGTATGACTCCTATCTACTTGAGCTGCTTAGTGAATTTTATTGTTGCTTGGTTAATTTTTATCTGGGGAGGTCGCCAGATGTCTAGCTTTACCTTCAGCAGGATCGAGTTCGTTTTTGCCAGGGAAATATTTAGTTGATTCTTTTTTGCCCATTCTTGAGAACAATGTGTACATATTCAACTTACTATTTGCTGATGATCAGGTGGTGGCAGCACAAGACATGGATAACGCAGAATATATGTGCAGGAAATTGGTGGAGACAAATAGAGGATGGGGATTAAAGATAAATTATGATAGGAACGAATATTTAACATCGAAAGCAGAAGGATATAAACTTAAAACAGTACATAACATAAAAGGTCTGATGAGTGGTATCGGCAAGATACTTGAAACGTTTCTCAAATGTATATTAGTTTAGGTAACACCTAAATAAAATATATTAAAACTCCACGTGGTATAAGAGTGGTAATTTAGATTTATTATAATTTAAACGGTAAAAAAAAATTTAAACAGTACATAACTTTAAATACTTGGGATCGATAATACAGGCTGATGGATCATCTAAACTGGAGGTTCAGAAGACAATTGGCGATGGAAGCAAAATGATAGGTATGCTGGATGCAATCCTGTGGAGTAGGAATATACTCAGTAAGACAAAGAGACTTATCTACCAAACAACAGTACAGAGAATGTTTCTGCTCTATGGAGCAGAAACATGGATAGTGAATAAAAGACAACAGGGGAAATTGTTTGCAACAGAATGGACTCTTCTCCAATAGTCCATTGGAGAAAATCGAGACTGGAGAAAATAGAAATTAAGAGATTCGACGAATGATGGAAGTGAAAACTGATATAATCCAGGTAATTGAAACAAAAAAGCTGAGGTGGTATGGCCATACCAGAAGAATGGAGAAGGATAGACTTCCAAAAGTGATTATGAATTGGGTGGCACCAGGAAGAAGGAAAGACCAAGGGAGGTGTGGATGGGTGGAAGTCATGGAAAGACGAGGACTGAGAGAGAAAGATACAGAAAACAGAGAACTCTGGCGAAAAAGAGTAAAACAATAGAAGTTTTGTTAGGGCAAGGAAAACCCACTGCGTAATGGAAAATTCCTAATGAAGAAGATATCTCCTTTGGGTATCACCATTTACCATATAGGTTTAACACTATTAATAAAATCTGACAACACTTGCTGTGCAACAAATGTCTCTAACAGTGTTGATAATACCTTTACATTCGTTAAATAGAACGTCTATTGAAAGTTCGCATAAACTCCCAGATTTTTATTTTACAAACCCAAAATGAAAGTTTTATACCCAATGAAAGATTTAGAGGCCCTAAATTAAGGTTGTGGAGCCCCCCCCCCCCCAGACCAAGAGTAAATCAGTTGGTTCAGTAGTCCTCCCACTCGTTCCATGCCACTTTGGGATGCTAGTGCAATTGGGGTCACTGAACCTCGGCTAATCCAGCCTTGCTTATCCCGATCCCAAAATTTTATATCATTTATGACTCCAGACAAAGGCTGTTTATTTCTTCCTTGATGTTTGATTGTTGGCATAGAATCCTCAGCCTCATCCAATAACACCGGTCAACAAAATGAAACTGTTCCCCCCCCATCAGAGTTGTAAGCGCTTCTAAACCAGTTTTATGCCTTGAATACACTCAGTGATCACTAAATTATGACCATCTACATAATACCGTTTTGGGCACCGTAGGCATGGATAACAGTCGCTATTCACTTAGGCATTGGCTCCACTAGATGTCTACAGTTGTCTGTAAAGATCTGCAGCCATGCTGCCTGCAAGGCTTACTAGTTTCAGAATAGATGACAATTGCGTGTCCGTACGCCTCACTTCCCGTTTCGAAACATCCCGCAGGTGTTCAAATGATTGAGGTCAAACAAATGTGGAAGCCAAACAAGATGGGTAATATCTTGACTGTGTTCCGCGAACCACTCATGCACAGTGCGGGACCGTGAAGACACGTCTGGTAGATCCCGTTTCTGTCCGGGGAAAAATGCAACATGGCAGAGTGCACATGGTCTTTTGAGAGGTGCTGGTCCTGGCTATTTTGACATTGTGCTGGTGCATGGGGATACCACGTCGAAGCGAGTCTGTCCAGAAGAGACTAACTCAAGCATAGAGGATAATCCTCCTTTAAAAGTGTCCAGAGCAGGCACTGCAGGCTATCTGTAGAAAACTGCGCATCCACCTTGAGATCATGCATTGATATCTCAAATATCACCTGAGAATTGAAAGTCCGACAGAAATAAATGGAGTGTCTTTGGATCTGACTGTCTCCCCAGTGACTGAGATGAGGAGGATCCATGCCCAGTTTGTCCAAAAATGTCAGCAGAACTGGAAGAACAGCCTACATGGTAGAACCACATCCCACTTCATTTCTATAGTCAGGGAGCTTAATAAACAGTTCCTCTGCTGGTTCAACCCAGGACTATATGCGATGTATATTCTCACTGAACACGGTAGCTTGAATGCCAAGCTGCATAACTTCCACCTTACTCAAACCCCCTATTGCATCTGTAGCTCGCAGGAAACAGCAGACCATACTACTAAAATGTCCACACTATGCTGATCTTCGGCAACCACTTCAGTTGTTAACTAAAGCTTATTCACTTCGGGAGGCATCCTCTTTGCTAGACTCCAGAGGAAACTACAATGATTTATTGCAATCAGCGAAAATAAGTAAATTTTACATGGTTTGCCTGATGCAATGCCCATAACAGCAAAAATGCTAGGGGCTTTCTCACACTATGCCAACAAAGTCGTCAAAAAAATAAAAAGAAGTCATCTGATGCTGAACAAAACCACAGAACCCCGAATGTGAATCCTTCTGGATTGTGTGTCTTAATAGTGGATATACCTGCCTTCTCCACACAGCCGTGACAAACAGTACGCGAAAAGATCCTTGAGGATTACATCTAACAAACTTTGCTACCCACATAGAAAAACGACGATGCCCATATTAATTGTGCTGTGCCTACCAATGGCCAAACTCTACTACCAATATTGATTCACAAAGATACTGACCTGAGACTTCACTACATATAATGACACACCAGGACTGACTGCTAACTGGACTGGACTACTGACCCACTTCATCACAGGCTGAGTTGCCAACTACTGACTCCTACGTCCAGGGGTGGAACTCTGCAAGAACTGCTCGCCCCTGCTTAACCAGCAGGGTTGCTGTCTCTGATGTTTTGCTCAGAGCGGACGACAGACAACCCTCTTGACGACCTGCTGAACTTTCGGGGTTGGCACAGACATTGGACACCACTGTCCAGACTTTCTTTGCCTTTACTTTCCTTCACTGACCTTGTAACTTCTACTTTCCTGGGGATGTCTCCTTCTTTCTTGCTCTACCTCTTTCTCTAATTCTCTCCTCCTCCATTTTACGCCACTCCAAATATTTCCTCATTTGATCGATGTTTCTTTTGGACCTCTCCGGAATTTTCAGAAAAGTCTGGTGCGAGACCCGTTCGAATCCGGGATAGTAATTCCTGGCACGCCTCCGCGTGGCTGGGATTGGGATCAAAAGAAGCAGGGGGGAAGCCGACCAGGTGTTTTCTGTCCCCTGACTGCGAAGTCGCCAGGTGCCAGCACACAATACTCAACAAAGCATAATACTTACAGACCTATATTACACTGAGTGGACAGAAATCATGGGAGTATCGGTATGCCAACCTTTCGCACGGATAATGGCAGTCACATGACGAAGCATTGATTCCACTAGTTCACGAAAGCGTTCCCACAGGTATTTCCATCCATGCTTGCTGCACCACTATCCATAATTCCGTCGCATTCCTTGGTGGAACGCCGAACATCCAAAGCTCGAACGGACTTTTCCACAGAATCCCAAAGATGCTCCAGAGGGTTCATGTCAGTGAACGGGGAGGCCATTCCATGGTGATAAAATCTGCGAAATGCTCTTCGAACCATGTTCTTGGCACCACAGCTCTGTAGGGAAGTGCACTGTCCTGCTGGAAGAGTCCATTGCCCTGTGGATGCACGATGACAACGAAGGGATGCAAGGATGGACACGTAACCTGGACCATTCAGAGATGCGTCTAGACGTTCCAGAGGTCCCAACTTGTGGCAGCTGAGCACGCCCCAGACAATTACCGACTTCACCTGCCTGAACAGTTCCTTGCTGACATGACGGGTGCATAGGTTCGTGCGGTTTCCGTCAGATATGCACCCTCCCGTCCGCTCGAAATAACTGTAAACGGGACTCATCGGACCAGGAGACGCGTCTCCAATCATCCAAGGTCCAGTGCCGATGTTCTTTCGTCCAGTTGGAGCGTACAGTTCTGTGTCGTGGTGTTAGCAATTGGACTCTGATGGGTGGCCGGCTCCCATAATCTATTGCGGCTAATTATCACCTGATGGTCTTGGTGGAGACATTTCTGGCACCTCCCTTCTTAAAGTCGGCGGTGATTTGTGCCATTGTCGCTCTTCGGTTAGCTGAAACAATGCGAGACATATGTCGACGGCCACGTTCATCCACCACCTTTCTCCGCCCACACGCTGTCCACGATGAGATGTTATTCCGGAAATAGTGTATTCCAGATACACTCTTGATACTGTCGAACGGGGATTGTGCAATTTCTGTACCACATCCGCGATAGAGTGACCCATGCGTCGGGCACCCACTATCACCCCTCTTTAAAAGTCGGTTAACTTACAACGTTTATCCATACTGACATCGAATTACCGTTTACGTGAATGCAGTGATACAGTGTACCTATATACCTGCCAAGCGGTGGGTTCGTCCACTAGCGAGATGGGTGACAGCGTCGCATTGCCCAGAAACCAAGTATCCCATGAGTTCTGTCCTTTCAGTGTAAGAACTATAATAAGAAATAGATTGTGGACTGATTTGAGACAGTTCGATACCATGATTGTAGCAGGCCATCGACTATAATCTAGAATATGGCAACTTGGAATTATTCAGGAGAGTAGATATCCTTATGGAAATTTAGAAGACACAAAGCATATCCTGAAGAGCTATCCTATGTATTCTGAAAATAGATTACAGTTTTATCGGGAAGTTGGCACTTAGGTGGAGATTCATGAGTTCTTTAAAGAAAACAGAAAGTATTTGATGTTTTTGTGTTTTATTACCGCTATTGAAAATAGGAGAAAAATATGAGATATTTGTATAGAAATACTGTATGTATATATTGCAAATAGTTATGCAAAGAAGTTTTTAAGTTTTATTTTGACAAAATATACAAGATTTTTTTATACATAGAGAGGATGATTGAAGTGAAGTAAAGAAGATATGACTGTGGAGTCAATTTTGTGCACGAGTACGCGTTCTAAATAGTAGAAGATCCGCCTTCCAATGGGTAGAGGCCGTAACTCGCCTTGCAAAGTCTGAGCTAAGGTGGAAGTATGAGGCTAAGTGATCTTAAAATGAATGTGGTTTTAATATATTTATGTGAAGTTATACGTATATGAGCGATGCTTGGGTATCACAAAGCTTTGGCGCAATATTTTGTATTGATGATGATGATTCCATTAATGCTGCGTTGAATTGCTTCGAGTAGTATGGTTCATGTTATAGTACACCTCTTTTAGGTGAACAGTGGGGATGGATGGCTTAAGTACCGGTTATTATTATTATTTTTTTTTTATGCAGGAGAACAGATTTCAAACCTCGACTAACGCCTGTTTATCGACTCCTCACTGTGAACGTCTAGTCGATAAACAGGCGCTATGTATAATGCGGAGTTTTTCCTTAAAAACTCCATTGATATCATGGCAATACCAGAACAGCCCATTCAGTGTAAAGAATGTCACCAAAACGTGATTTATTTTTCGTTAGTGAGACACTTTGACGGTCTTCTTGACCAAGCGTTTTTTCTTTAGTCTTGAAACGAAAAAATTCGGCTTCATCTTCGGAAAGGGGTAGATTCCTAATGAGATCATTCAACTCATCTTGGATAAGCAGCTCTAGCTCCGATGTCGCTTTCGGATTTATAATCAGGGTCGGCTGAACTTCTCAAGTCTCCGCCAATCCCAACTTCATCGCATTCCATTTCGTCTTGTAAAGAATATAGTCCCAGCTATGGAGGTACTAGATTGAATTTCTAGAATACTGTCGAATATTCTAGAATTTTCTTAAATATTTTTCAAATATTATTTAAGTTTTTGGATTTTTATACATAATAGAAAATATTTAATAAAAACTGGTAAGCAAGTTGGTCCTATTTTAATAAAAACTTTGAAAATTGAGAAAAATATAACTAACGTTATTTCAAAATTTTAGGCTTTTATATATATATATATTAATTTTTCTATATATAAATTAACGTAGAAACGAACGAGAAAATTAATTAAATAAAATCTGATTCTTATTTATTAAAATAAAATCTCATTCATACTGTACATTCATACAGTAGTTCCTACTGTATGAATCTGCAGTTCATGATGCCCTTTCCTCCCCCCCACAGAAATATGAGACACTATAACAGAGGACACCATGATCGTGCTTAAGAAAAATTGTGTACCAGCTTTCCAACACTGAACGCATCCGCGGTACTACTATAAATGTGCGTGAGTGCTCGGGATTACCACAAAAAAATTACGTCACCGCTCCTAGAACTGTTTCAACTGTTGCCATCTGATCAGAGCACGAGAACACTCATTGGTGCAATACTAATAACCCAGTGACGAACTCAGACCGCAATATCCGAAATGACTATTATGCTGTATTCATCGCATTATATGTATTTGCATATATACCTATTGTTGCAGTTTTAATCATTAGTGCGGGTTTTTTTTTTTTTTTTTGTTCAGTATCATTCAGTAAATGTCGTTAGTTGTGTTTTGCTATAAAAAATTTTATGGAAGAGGCAAAATAGTTCGAAATGCCAAAATCTGCTGCTAAATTTAGGGTATCGTGGATCGCAAATCGGAAAACATTTTATAGTAAAAAATTCCAGACTGACCAACATTTAAAAACAACATCGTACAGTGTAGCCTGATAAATAAAAAGTAAGGAAAATATTGCCAGATCAACTGCTTAACTATCATTTACCCCAGCAGAATTAGAAAAGTGACTTTTAAAAGGGTTTGTTCCTACCCTTGGTAAATACCTATATCGCTCAAAATTATCCAGCACTTTTTTTCCCCTCTTCTACTTTGCAACCCACTATAGATAGCGTATGCAATTGATGTCATTCCTGTTGACAGCTTTGACTGCTGCAGAGATCACTATTGGGATGAATAACTATCTCTTCATGGTAAGTGTTTACTGCCACACTGAACTGTTTGTTGACTGGTGTACCAACTTTTCTCTACCTAGTTGACTTTGGAAGGCTCAAAAATTTGCGATAGTAGTAGTACTTGACAGTTATAATTATAAGTAACAAGTGGGTAATAAAAAATTGTACAGACGACTTGCTAGCTATTATGACTAAATTTGCCTACGATATGTGTGAAATATTTGCATTATTTGAAAATTCATAAATTTGGTGAGAGTAATATGAAATTTTTGAACACCGAATTTGCTTGGCGAACGTCAAATTTAGAAGATGTAAAACGGAGGTTTGTGCATTGTTTTATATCTGTATGATAATAATGTCACACGCATGAAAATATACTGTATATATTTCGATTTGGAGTGACCAAATGAACGAAACACAATACAGATACTGCGTTTTCTGCTTGTACATTAAATAGATTGATGGGGAAAAATGCAATAACTCTTCAACCTCATCCCGGCATAAAGAATAATAATCATACATATGTATATTCATTATTTCATCGTTCCCGCCATGTAATTAGCAATCTATTGCAACTCTCCCGCCCCATAGCCTCACACACTTAACATTTTGAGATACAGTGATGACCTTAGCTCAGAGTTCGGCAAACTATGGCCTACGTCGACCTTGGCTTGCCAGTACTTAATTTTTATCATGTGAACTCTAAACAAATTGATTTTTCCAGCAGCTTCAGACAGTGTTGGAGTGAGAACACAATTTCCTCATTCTACACTCGTACTGTTGCTAATAGTGACTGCCTAAATGTTACAAAATTCAACCAATTCTAACACTCACAAAGCAGGAGGCAAACTGTTTTAGATCAATGATGAGTAAAACGCGGCTGCGGGACGCATGCGGGCCTCCAAGTAGTGAAATGCAGCCAGCAGTCTAAGTTCAGATGTAAGAAGCAAAATAATATATATATACTGTATATGTTAAATTCGACGAATAATTGTTATAAGCCTATAAAAATACGAGTAATATTTAAAAAAATTACATTGAATTACTGACAATACATCTAATACTTTTAATACAAAAATACAAATCAAAGGCAGACAAAACGACAACGTAAATGTAAACAGTGACCGCCTCTTGCCTAGTTTGAACGGCATTATTCAATCTGTAATGTAATTAATTATAAATAAATAATATCGATATCGTTTATAATTCGGAAAACATTTTTGACTCGTGAATTAGCCCTCGTGCCAAAAAAAAAAAAAATAAAAAAAAAGTTGCTCACAACTGGTTAAGATTTTAGCTACCAGTACTACTATATGTACATATACTGTACAGTACTACTGATATATATGAATCACAAGCTCTGTATGATTGTTGGAAGAGAGTTTAATCACTTCCGGATCTATTACAACTCAATTATTGCTCCATCCGCGATCACAGTACGATCGTCTTGTGAAAATCAGGTCCACCACTGATAAAAGTTTGACAATCTCTACCTTATCCTGTGATTGTCATACCCAGAATCAACTCTTCAGGTGACTGATGCCCATGGGTAGCCAAGTGGCCAGACACAACAACAGAACGCACACATATAATACACACAAACCTACGTCATTCACATATCTGGCCCAATTGTAGTGATACTGTTCTTCACATAGATACGAGGCGGAGATGGACTGACGTTCAAGGAGCCGCCCTTTACAAAAACACATGTCTATGAACTCACAATAAAATCGATACTGAAATTATTTTCCACTGCTAAATCGCCTACCTCAGTTTGACTTGGATTGTCGACGAAAAATATTACTCTTGGACGGTCGTATTATCGGCGCTAGAAATGGAACGCTCGTCAAGATTGAAGCTCAGAAGGCAATTAACGCGTATATAATTTATACACACAGTGATCACTGAATTCTGACCACCCTATCCTTGGTGTTCTCCTAGATGACCGTCTGGCCTTCCCATCACACTTACAGCATCTCTCTAAAACGATTAAGACTTTACATCAAGGCTCTTCAGAATTTCTAGAAAAGAATGGGGACTAAAAAACAATACTCTCCGTATTTTGTACCGTACCGTCTTTATCCCAATTCTATCATACATATTTGGTTTCAAAGGGGCCAGCCTTCTTACCGTAAAATCTCAACTGGATAATATACAAAGATCTTTTCTCTTGGCGCTGCTTCGAACATGCCGTGCAGTCTCCACACCGGCCCTACAAGTTATTGCAGGCACTTTACCCGCTGACCTGCATGTTATTTATAAAGGTCTCTGCTATTATATTAGGAAAGGAATACCTATTACCCTCCTTAATATTACTGTCGATCCAACTGCTGACCCAAAGAATAAAAAAGAGAAATGCTGGAATCTTCTAACCAACTGTTGGCAATCCAGGTGGTCCTTGTTTACTAAAGGTATTATAACCATGTCGTTTATACCTGACATCTCATTTACCTCTTCCAACAATGTATAGAAATGGTTCTTCCCCAGTCTCTGCACATCATACTTAATAACAGGTCATGGATCATTGAATGAGAAGTTCTTACAGTTTAATCTGACCACTACAGATTCTTGCTTATGCAGTGGCATCGAGGATTGGCAACACGTAATTTACTCTTTCCCAATTTACCAAGACCTTCGGCAACGAATCTCAACTACATCTCATCACTTTGCTCCTGGAAATGAACACGATTTAATTACAAATAAGGAAACTTTTGAAATCTTCCAAGAATTTGCAGAAGAAAATTTTAACAGACGGCGACAGCTAACCGGCTTCCCAACTATCAGGATCTGCCTTATAACTGAATTGTGATTTCATCTACCGTCATTGACTGTATATGTTTTTCCTCTCTTCCTGGCATCGGTTACACTAAGTCTTCTGTTCCTGCATGTGTCACCCTGACCAAGTCTACCTGAAATTTTATTACGAAACAAGGGGAACCAGACTTTACCTACTGATTTCTCTAACGACTCGACTTTTATATTTATTTATTTTTATTTTTTTAAATATTTTTTATTATTATTATTTTTTATATTTATTTATTTTTATTTTTTTGCTGGTACCACCGGGTTGGGCTCCCAGTGGTACGGAATTTGCTGGCATCCACTGGAATTGATTTTTCCTACAGTGAATACGTGATTTTTACTTTGTCACTTTCGTTTGACAGTACGCGTATTGTTGTGGCCCGCCTCCTCGTGGCGTGGACGGGTACTAGGGAGCAGCCATCCTGGTGATCGCTGCTCCTAAGTAGCTAAGTTGCCAGATACAACAAAACAAGACACACACTTCGCAGACATAGCACCATACTTGTATCTGGTCATTTCACAGAGCTCTGTACTCATCACAGTGTACCATGACGGGGTTGAACTAACGTTTAGGTGCCGCCGTACATAAGACACAACACATTTTCATCCTATCAGGTGCGGTAACACAGTAGTATCGTCACCATCCTCCCCACACCGTGGAAAAGGCTGGGGTTCAACCCCGTCGATGACGCGAAGAACTTTAATAGGCTTATTTTACTCCGTGGCTGAGTTAGTCGATCTCAGGTGTAGATAGAAAAGTTCCCCCCACCCAGAAACTGTTGTTTTTTCGTCCAGAAAACAGGAAAACTGACCGGAGAACATACGCAATTTACAGACACAAACATGGGGTTATGCAATGAATTACGGGTGATCGTAATATAATAATTTAATTTAAATTTAATTTGGCCATCCTATCTGGTCTGGGCGGGTAGCACAGCGATATCATCACCGTTCTCCCGACACTGGGTGGAAAAGGCCCGAGTTCGAATCGCGTCGATGACACGAGGAACTTTAATGGGCTTTTTTCACTCCGTTGGTGAGTTAGTCGGTCTTAGGCGTTTTTATCCCCAGAAACTGGGGTTTTTTTCGTCCAACAAAACAGGCAAATCGACCAGAGAACACATGCAATTTACAGACACATTACACAAATGGGTATATAGAAGATATTCTGGGTGACTCTAATAAAATAATTTAAAATTTCACCACCCCATCCATAATGGACTATGACGTACAGCTCTCAGTATAAAAAGCCGAACCATTTCGTACGCTAGAGTAGTGGTGATTTGCATCTGGTCGTGCAAGTCAAAGTGATAAAGTGGTAGTTATGGGACGTAGTAAAGTATCATGGAGTTTCTAAAGGGCATGATTGTGATTGTAAGAGCTCGTGCATCGGGTGCTTCCATATCGGAAACGGCACGTCTTGTCGGTTTTTCTCACGGCCCACTGTAGTTAAGGTGTACAAAGAATGGTATCGAATGGGTCAAACCACCGACAACACTGTAAAGGATTACGCAAGGTGGGATGTTCGTGGTGAAAGAAGGGTGCATTTTACAAGCACAACGGCAGGTCGCTGTGCAACAGTTGACATCGCAATACAATATCATAGTACAGACAACCTAAGAGACACCCTGTCCTCACCGCTAATCATAGTTGATGGCGAATTCTGTGGTGTCAACAACACACTGAGTGGACACTGGAGGACTGGAAACAAGTGTGTGGGTCTGATGAGTCCAAACACCTGGTGCAACACGCCGACGGACGCCTTCGTGTATGGCGCAAGCAACACCAGTTGATGGGCCCATCGCGTATGGTGCCACTATCCAGATGGGTGGCGGTGATTCCTTAAACGTGTGGCATGTTTTGCTGGAAAGAACTAGGACTTCTGGTGCGTATGAATGAACGTGTCACTGGTTGTGCGTGCTTGCCTGCCTGCCTGGGTGCGCGTGTGTGTTTCTTGTTTGCAGTTTTCCCCACACACCGCTGTATCGTCTGTACTAGATAAACAATTAGTATTGACTATTTGGTGCGGAATTGCAATGTTTTTCCATAAATGGAATGGCAGGTTGTTTATTTATTATTTTTTTATCCCTGGCTTACTTCGGCTATGTGGGGAGAAATCTTACTTGAATTTTTTTGTTTGTTTAATTATTATTTTATTTTTTTATTTTATTTATTTATTTATTTATTTTTAAGCTAAAGCAGAAATTTTAATTGAATTTTTTTTGTTTGTTTAATTATTATTTTATTTTTTATTTTAATTTATAATTATTTATTTATTTTTAAGCTAAAGCAGAAATTTTAATTGAATTTTTTTTGTTTGTTTAATTATTATTTTATTTTTTATTTTAATTTATAATTATTTATTTATTTTATTATATTTATTTATTTTATTTTATTTTTTATTTTATTTTTTTATTTATTTTTTTTATTTTTTAATTGCCATCACGTACGTCGACCTGGAAGCTGCCTTCGACTCAATCAGCATTCCCTCGCTTGTTCACCTCCTAGAAAATTACTTCCATATAAAAGGTGAACATGTTGTGGTTTATCACAACCCTGCTCTCAGACAAAATCATTGTTCTTACAGCGGATCAAGATATAATCTCAAGAAAAATCACTGCGGGAGTTCCTGAAAGCGGAGTCCTCTCCGGACCATTATTTACTGCAGTCATTATTCCGTTTGTTAAAGAGAGAGAAGACATAAAATGCTATGCTGACGATATTAAGCTACACACCCAGATTAACCGGGGCGAACATATCAAAAATTAATGAAAAGATCAATCGAAAGCTACGCGACTTAGAATCCTATCTCCATCAATTTGGACTACTCATTAATCCTGCAAAATCAGCCCAAATTATCTTTTCTTTGAAGCACCAACCCACTCAAGTCCAAGCTTCGCTAGATGGCATTCTCCTTCCAGTGGTAAATACACATAAGGACTTGAGAGTTGTCTTCGATTGCAAACTGACCTTAAAGCCCCACATTAACAAGCTCATAACAAAATTCTGCAAAATGCGGTGGATTACCAAACAACAACTACTCCACGTTAAGGATTTGGATGTGACTCGGCTGTACGTATACACCTCTCAATACGCCGTCGTGTTATACGCCTCAGAAATATGGGCATATGCAGCCCCCACGAATATCAAACGTGTGTGCTCCGAATACTGGCTCCTTCGTTGGATCACACATAAACATCATTGTCAACCGCAGCAAAGAACAACTGCGATGGTAACTGCACTGAACTTTGCCTGACTGCCAAACCTTATAATGGAAAGACGCCTCACACTAACTGCCAAAATGACCACTGGAATAATCTCGGAGCCAATCATATGGGAACTGTGCAGCTGGAGAATCCCTCGACCCGGAGGTCAGCTCCAACACATAGCCAATCATAATAGACTAGCCCTTAGCAACCGCTTTCTCCCCAACCAGATGCTTATCACAGTCCAAGCAATCGAAGGGAACCTCTACAAATTTGTCAACGATCACAAATACCGGAGAGAAATCCTTGATGACCTAAACTCAACCAGGCAAACTGCACAGTAATGTCGCAGAATAATAAATTTAAAAAAGTATGTCTGTATAATATTGTATATAATGCCAAAAATTCTGTATAATATCTTTATGAATATATTGTGAATAATTTAAATGAAACTTATTATATTGTTGGCCCTGGGGGATGAACCCAAAGTTCGATGTGGGGCCCGTCCTCAAGGCCTTTATCCACCAGCCAATGTGAAGCCCCTGGAATTCCTGCCGTGAAGGGTAAATTATATACATCCTTTTGTACACAATAAAGATTATATTTATTTATTATTAAAGAGCACTCTTCGGCCAAGACAAATTACAGTGACAAACGAAAATATGTGCGCAACGTATGAGGTTGATAAAGGTGTCCCTCAAGGCGGAGTCTTGTCTGCCACAATTTTTGCCATAGCCCTTGAACATTTCTCAGCCCAGAACAAGAAACACTTCATCGCATACGCCGATGACATAATTTTTTTTACTGTCTCAGAAGATCAGAAATCAGCTGACTACCACAACCAAGTGGCTAATACTAAAATAAAAGAACTTCAAGAGTATCTAGATTGTATCGGGCTGCAGTTGAATGAAAAAAAGATGGCACAAATGACTTTCACAAATAAAATAAAGCCAAACAAAATGGAAATATATGTGAACGGCATCTTCGTCCAAAAGGCGCAGTCACACGTTGATCTTGGACGCAAGTGGGACGAGGGCTGGTTGGTTGGTTATTGGACGTTTAATGGCGCATCAGCATCTAAGGCTATCGTGCGCCAAGTCTAAGGTAATATAATTTAAATATGTAAAAATATATAATAGCATATCCAGTTAATATATTATAAACAAAAATATGGCGTAAAACATTTATAATATATTAAACATTAGAGCAATCTAAATAAAACTATGTAGATTAATCAGTCGTAAAAACCTGAATACATCTGACACATTGTCAGATGTATTCAGGTGCTACTGCTAAATGCCAGGTGCCGGCTAACACACAACGCAAACACAACACTAATGCACACCTAATTACATATTTCATCTATCAGATGCATTTTTTTTTTTTTTTTTTTTGTTTTGAGTTAAATATATACGTGAAATTTTGATGCTCTTTTAAGTTCTTTTCTAAGCCGGCAACTTGGCAAAAAGCCTAACAAACGGCGGATATAGGGGAAACCCTGGAAGCCGCTAATAACTTACAAATACACTTTATCTGTATACATGTCGCGAATGGATATATATGTGAGAATGTATATAAATTGTATATAAATCTTGTATCATGTATATATAAATGGATGTATATAAATCTTGAGAATGTATATAGAATTGTGTGTATAAATAAATGTAAAAATGACACATTGTCATCGTCCAATAAAATCTGCCTGAGTGTATAAGGCTCAGACAGATGGTTAAAACATAAACGGCGTTCATTACTAAAATATGTACATTCGACTAAAATATGACGGATAGTTAAAATTGCTTTACAATGTCTACACACAGGACAATCATCAGCCCTCAGCAAATACGAATGCGTCAGGTGAGAATGTCCTATGCGTAGCCGAGCAAGAATTACTTCCTCCCGTCGAACCCTGCGCTGACAAGAATGCCAAAGCATTATTACAGGCTTAATTTCATTCAGCTTGTTGGTAGGGCATCCATTCCAAGATTCTTGCCAACGCGCGCATAAGTTTTTGTAGATCAGTTGCTTGCAGTCTGTATAGGGGACTGACAAGCGGATGCGACTTTGTGGCGTTGCTGATTTTGCGGCTGCATCAGCCAATCATTGCCTCTAATACCAACACGGCTAGGGATCCAGCAAAAGCGAATATCAAATTTTAACTCTAAGAGGGAGTGTAGTATTTGCTGCACCCAACATAATACTGGGTGGGTGAGTGCTTCTCACATTGGATAAGGCCTGTAATACGCTTAGAGAGTCCATATATAGCATGCACTTTTGGTACTGGTGGGTTTTATATGATCCAAGGCCAGTTCTACTGCGTGTAGCTCTGCGGTGTATATGCTACATTCACTTGGAATACGACTGCAGATTGTTTTGCTTGGAAAGACACAAGCAGATCCCGCAAACTCTTCAGACTTCGAGCCATCTGTATACACCGGCAAGAATTCAGAGTATTCGGCAAGGTGTGCTGCAAAGAGTTGCCGATATATACATGGCGATGTGTTAGCTTTCAGCCAACTCCTAAGAGTCAAGTCACAAGACGGAGATCGTATATTCCAAGGGGGAAGAACTTGCTTGACTGACGTGGATATATTATCCAACGTGAAGTTAATATCATGAAGCAGCTCTTGAATCCTGATAACAAAAGGCCGACTGGAAGTTCTACGCGTATTATATAGATTTTCCCACCGTGGCATATAAACAGATGTCCACATAGGATGGTCAGGCAGGGATTTTATTTTTATAGCATATTGTAACGACAATTGCTGACGTCGAAGCATCAATGATGGTTCATTGGCTTCAACGTATAGACTTTGAACAGGCGAAGTACGGAAAGCCCCCGTGGCAATCCGAATGGCTTTATGGTGGATTGGGTCAAGCCATCGGAGTACAGAATTTCTAGCAGAAGAGTAAGCTTGGGAACCGTAGTCAAGTTTAGAGCGAACAAGTGCTCGGTATAGACGCAATAATGTGCTTCTATCTGCTCCCCAAGAGTTTGAGGAGATGGCACTGAGCATTTTCAAACCCCTCATGCATTTTGCTCTAAACTGACGGATATGGTGTAGGAATGTCAGTTTTTTATCAAAGATAAATGCCAAAAATTTTGTTTCTGCTACCACAGGTATTGGATTTTGTCCAAGTCTGAGTTCAGGGTCATGATGTAGGTTCCGTTTGCGGCAGAAATGCAAGCAAACGGTCTTTTGGGCAGAAAACTTAAACCCATTGGTTAAAGCCCAGGAACTAAGGTGATTGACTGCTTGTTGCAATTGTCGTTCAATAACTCTCATGTTACAGGAGTAACAAAAAATACTAAAATCATCAACGTACAAGGCACTATTTACTGAAGGAGGAAGCTGTTTTGTAATGGAGTTAACTTTGACTGCAAACAGCGTAACACTGAGGACAGAGCCTTGGGGAACTCTTCCCTCTTGACAAAAAAGGCGGGACACACTGGATTTAACACGAACCTGTAAGAGTCGTTCAGATAAAAAAATTCCTGATAAAAACAGGGAGGTGGCCTCTCAGACCAAAAGAATAGAGGTCTTTTAAAACACCATACCTGCAGGTTGTGTCATAAGCTTTTTCCATGTCAAAAAAGACTGATACCAAGTGCTCACGCTTTAAAAAAGCATCGCGAATCGCTGTTTCCAGTTGGATTAAATGGTCCAAAGTGGATAGATTCCTTCGGAAGCCGCACTGAATCTTGTTCAAATGGTCGTTTGCCTCAAGGTAATATATGAGGCGGGCATTCACCATTTTTTTCCAAAATCTTACATAGGCAACTGGTCAGAGCAATTGGACGATAGTCTAGGAATTTTGGGGTCTTTTCCTGGCTTTGGGAAAGCGAGAACGGTTGCGAGAACAGTGGGGTTTGGTGAGCGAGGCGAGCAGGAGGCAAAGCCACCTAGTTATACATTAATACCTCATTTATTTATTAAAAAGCATCCCTTTATGTGAGCACTCAAATACGATGTGTATAATTTGTTACAATGTGACTTTTATGTTTTGGTGTATTGAAAACAGCTTGAAAAGTTCGCCATTTCATTTCGTATGATTAAGTCAAAACAGTTATCGAAGAATGGTTATCTCAACTGGGGGGGGGGGGGGGTGTTAAGAGAAAGAGAGTGTTCTTCAAACTCTGAATAAGCTTTATTCAGTTTCCACTACACCATAAAAAAATATCAGGCTCTTCTACTTCATGAAATAAGTACGGAAAAAATACAGTATCACAACAGTTAAATGTTTTATTTCATAGTACAGCACCTTTTCATAACGTTCTAGCAACTATGGTGACTGTATGATTTTCTTTCGAGCTTAACGGACAATCGGACTTAGCAAATATTTTAGTTTATTTTAGCATAATTATTAAAATGAAGAGTTTAAAATAATCTGGGTTAAACAACTGCTTTGAATAGCATAATTTAACTAGCTGTAGTCATGTTTTCTGCATTAATATGAACACATTTTATGTAATTAGATAAATCCACAGTAAATACAGCTGCCACCAAATTATATACAAAAATAAAAACACCATTTGCTGAATATGATTTAAATTCAGATTGCATACAAAAGCAACTCAAATTATGTAAGGTTCTGTATTACTGTAGCAAGTCATTTGCTATTTGAAGAAATAAAATTATTTTCTTGAGAGAGTGGCTTGGTAACAAGTGCATCTCGATTCCCAAGAGATGAATAGTCCTCGCATACCATCACTACACTCTCAACAACGCATTCAAGTTAAAGAGAAAGGTAAACATGCCATCTTCTTTGGGACATATTTGCTGGAAGCTAAAACAAACATAGTCTCTTCGGTATACGCATTGCGAAAGAACGATTTCCGTAAGAAAGAAAAAAATAAACCAGTGAAAAGTCATCACGTGCGTTGAGTAATGGTTCAGTTCAACTGTCTCCATCACAGAAGATTTAAGCTGACATTAACCGAGACAAGTCACCAAGATAAGAAAACACTCTGAAAATGCGATCTGTCAAATTGCGTCTATATTTCTTGTCATACTGATAAAACGTTTAATGTCTTCCTCAACCGTTCCCACTTTGTTCCTTCCATTCAAGCATATGATTTATGGCAAAAGCGCCCTTGCGAGTCGTTATTAGACAATTAACACTGAAATTAACATGCTTTAATCAGATCACTTGTCATTTATCCGGAATAAAAATTAATAATTATTTTCATTATTTTTCACTTCACAATTAATAAGACGAAACTTTATCGAGTTTAACCTTACGAAGCTTTAATAAGTTCTTACACATCCAAGTTGATTTTCTCTGCGGTTGTCACTAAACAGCTCTCATTGTCAACTAAGTAACATTATAACATTCAATAATTTAGTAACATTATAACATTCAATAATCAAAATAATGCCAATCATGATTAAATTGCGTGTGATAAAGAATAATAATTGAACAGCAATCATTATTATCAATATTTAGGTTATTTTTATTATATAATAAAAATAACCTAAATATTGGGGGGGGGGGGAGAGAAGGAGGTTTTTTAAACTCCACACTAGCAATATACACATTTCATAAAATACAGCGATAGGATTGTTTAACAATTCAGCAGTATGATTTTAAACATTAGCAGGCCTAGGATTTTTCTGTTTGAATTGTCTGTTGGACGCCAACAACTGATTATAGTTCCTTCAATATACTATTGCAAACGTCGTCCTCTTCAGAAACCTTATATCAATGTCATTGATGTTCTGACTTAGCTTTGAAGAGCACTTGCAACTTCATAATCTAAACTAACTCTCTCTCTCTCTCAACTGGTTGAATATTCTCACACTGTGAAGTGCTTTAAAAAATTGCTAAAATACCACGCATACTTTGGGATAATTTGTTATATTTCAAGCTTCTCTGTGCACTTGTCATAGCCATGATCAATGATCACTGTGCATGAACTCTTTCAATAGAATAGAATAGAATCTTTAATTGCAGCAATGATAGACATACAATTAGTCCCGTCACGGCATGGTGGTGCCAGGGGTTTCTTCTTTCATAACAGAGTGACAGGCCTTCACACTGAAATTTACAGAACTGATACTGAAAAATAAATACCGTATTTTCCGGACGAAAATGAGCACATATTTTAAGAGGATTTCAGAAAGGAAAAAAAAATTTACTGCATATATTTTAAAAACAAATTCACAAGTGAAAGTAGTATTTTCCAGGATGGAGCAGGAGGACCGAAATAACTTTCAGCATCTATGTTTCCATATTTTTTGGCATAATTTAACACCTTCAAGTTGAAGCCAACCTCTTTGGCCTCTTTTGCCTTATACCCATTTCTTCAGGACTACATTTTTATAACAAATAAACTATCGTACTGCACTAATACCAGTAATTCTGACTGATCGCGCTGCTTATTTTTGCACAAGTTGCTCAGGGAGTAGCACGACAGAGGATTGGGGGGGGATATTGATATTGGATGTATGACAGAGCTAAATGGTAATTTCCTGGAATTCTTTCCGAAAAAGGTTTCTAGAAAGAAGTACGGTTTTTTTTTTTTTTTTTTTTATGGAAATTTAAAGGACGAGTTCGAATGAGAGGTGTAAACCACACTCGAATGTGCAAGGCAAGTCAATAACTAGTGGGGGCTAACCTTTTTATGCAGCTCGCTACATATGTTGGAAATGTGTCGGATTCCACCTTGGTGAGGGGGGGGGTATCCATTAGTTACCAGAATCAGTGCCCTCCCGACTGCTGATCGGCACCATCGGGTGTTTTTACTAACTACGTAAAGGAATTGCTGTAAACCCTTTAATAAAAAATAAACACTATACGTTTATAAAATAACTTTAATATAGGTTCAAGAAAAAATGTTTGTCCTTACAGAAACGCCGTTATGAGGAGCCTAACGCTTTACGTGCATTAGGCTCCTCATAATAAAGGTGCAATTTAAACTATATATTATTAATTTCCAATTTTTTAAGGGTTTTTTTCCCTTTTTTTTTCCTCCGTATCCTAAGGTGTTCCCCGCTCACAAGAACTGCGGGTGGCACGCTTTCTGCGAAGTTGGCTACTTATGCAATATACAATTTGATCTTTAAAATAAATTTTAAAAAAACGTGCATTCACCTAAGTATACACGGCAACATTGTCCAGGGGGAAAAGTGTATCTTATATCCCAGTAAATACTTTATGTCTTTATCTTCAACGTTCAATAATATTGAGAAGTACTAGACAGTAGTGCTTTTTATTCATTTTATTTTATTTTTTGGCGAAATTGTTTCATTTCGATTGAACAGCGCTACCGGAAGAAGAATTAGTTCTCCAAATACGATTATCTACGTTCTAATTAGTTAAATGATTAACCCCTGGCCTCCGCCCATGATGGGTAGGTTGCAACATAAAACTGTACAGTATTTTGTATCTTATTATTATTATTGTTGTTGTTGCAATAAAGATTCTTCTTCTTCTTCTTAAATAATAGAAAATCTTTACTGCAACAACAACTGATACGTTGTGTACAATGAAATATGTCCATTCATAGCCTTTTGGCTATGAACGGACAATAAGGCAATATATAACTTAAAGCTCCAGAAAACTCGGTTCGCAAATTGTTTTGTATGTATATATAAGCATTTTATGAACGGTGGCTCCAGAACGTTATTCCAACTCCTCCCAGGTACTTTGTGATGATAGAAACTCTGTAAAACGGCCAGAAATCAGTGTAATGCTGTGTGTGTGTGTGTGTGTGTGTGTGTGTGTGTGTGTGTGTGTGTGTGTGTGTGTGTGTGTGTGTCACCAGGAAGGCAATCACCTGGAAAGCCTACCCAATGTCCGTTCTACACCACGGGGAGGTGAGCCACAACTAAGTGTATCCCGAACCACCAGTATGTGAGTCCTTACAATCTTTGTCTGTGCTATGAAGGATGAAAACCGCACCCACTGGAGGCAGCGCTACACCAGTGGGTGCGAGAAAATTCCATACCCACAGCTGCCTAAACTGGGATACCAGCAAAAAAAAAACATAATAATAATAATTTAAAAAAAATAATAAATAAATAAAAATAATAGAATGCAAGAAACCAGATATCCAAATGCTATCCTGGAATGGATACCTCCTGGAAGAAGGAGAAGAAGAAGACATGGATGGATGGATGGAGTACAGGAGTGCATGACAGCCCGAGGCTTAACTGACCAAGACACTTTGAACCGTAGTTTACGGCGGGAAAAAATTCCTACCAAAAAATAACTTGTAGGCTGAGGAAACCCATTGTAAATGGAAACACTCCTCTTGAAGAAGAATAGAAAAAGAGGGGAGAAATAAAATTAGAAAAAGAAAAAATAAATAAAAAGGGGAAACATATAAAAAAGAAACAGGGAGAAAATAATAGAGGTGAGTGTAGCAGTGCATTCTGAAACAGTTTAGATTTAAAACAACAAGGATGCTGTAACGTCGATGATAAGATGGCAGGTAAGGCCAGTTTCTAGGGATATCGACAGACGTTGCAGGAGTTGGACTGATTCCTTGTTGTTGTTGAGATGATGATGGACCCGAGAAAAGTTAAGTTCTTTTCGTGAAAACAGTAGAGGTAAATTTCTGTAGAGCCGAGAACGATAGAGAATTTTCAGCCAGTGCCACTTCATTTCCTTCAGAAAAATTGCTGACAGCAGTTTGTAGTTTAGATCTGTCGTTGTGGTATAGGTTACAACGATACAGAATATGCGTTGAGGTTTCCTCAGCACCACACAAGCAGAAATTAGTGTCAGACAAGTCAAATTGAAATAGTTTGGAGTTGATGGAGCCGTGCCCAGTAGTATATATGACGTTGTTAATATGGGAGAAAACCATTTGCGAATGTTCATGCTGAGAGAGAAGGTAACTACAGGTACAAAAGAATGGGTGACTCGAGCAGTAGTACTGGTATCCCATCGTGATTGCCACACATTGGTAAGATCATTCCAAATTCTGTTTCTCGTTTTTGATGACAGCAGTTAGGTCACGCGAGATGCTGAGAATATCGCAAGAAACTCCGTGCTTTAGACGATAACATAGTCCTTTGAAGGTGACATGCAGGTCTAGTGGTACAACACCAGCAAGAACCTGCAGAGGACACTGTCCTGCAGGCCCACAGCATAATGCGCTGAATGGAGATAAGCTTGGAACGAAGTTTAATATTAACGGCCCTATGAAACCAGACTCCAGAAGCATATATTGTTATTGGAACGAATACTGCTGTATAATTTCACATTAGCCCAACTGCTAACAGGAAGATTAGATACTCCCAGCATTGACTGTTTATTTCACTCTCATAGAGAAGCCCCCAAGAATGTTGAAACAAGACGTTCTCTTCAAAGCAACGTATAAAACCTGGACAGCCTAAGTCGCCTTTTTTTTTCTAGAAAACACGACAGAACTGTAAAACAACCAAAAACTGAACCGGAAAAGCCCTGTAACGACAATGCCTACGGGTTGTAAGTCTTTGCGCCGACTCCTATCGTCTCGTGCAACTTTACTGCACAGCCACTCGCCTCGAAGCTGCATTTAATTTTTATCTCTTTTAACGATATCTTCTCATTATTTTAAATATCAACCTAAGACATCAAAATTTGAATTATTCTAATATAAAATCATAATTACACATGTATGTCAAAATTTTACATTCAACCTTTCAGGGTGAACGTCCCATGGGCTTTGTAACCTTTTGCTCCTGGGGTCCGCTTCACACCTTAGATTGTAACCCACACCCTTCTAGCCAATGGCTGTCCCAGGGGTATCCTATTTATAGACCACAGTCCGGTTTGGAAACGCGGAAACTGCTGCAGCGAATCTTCAAGGCGAGGTAATTGACCTGAGAGAAGAGAAGGTTAATCTGTCATCTAAAATTACACCAAAAATTTTTAATTGAGGTACCAAAGGGTTTTGATTGCCGCCTATATTTATATTAGGAGGTCTTCTGTAATCTAACTTGCCCTTAAAAGCCATTAGTTTGGCTTTTATGGCAGATATTCGTAATTTATACTAGACTACTTGATTAACTCAGAAAGAGTTATACTGGCAGATAGTTCTAGATGAAGGTGCGATGGATCGGGAATTAGTATAACCAAATCATCAGCCTAGGCGAAGACCGAGATATTGTCAGGTTTCTGCAAAAGCCAGCTGTTCGAAACTATGTTCTAGAAGAGGGATCCCAGAACTGATCCCTGGGGTCATCCTCTTGAGATGGTTCCCAGTGTCTTGAGTCTTTCTCAAGAAAGACTCAAGATTGCTGTTTCGAGATTACTTGGATGAATCCATTTTGAAAATAACTTCTGATGACTTGGAACAGTTGCCGTGAACACTTGGCTTTTGTAAAACAATTGAGAGCGCTCACCCACCATAGGGAATCGAAAACTCCCTCGAAGTCAATGAATATGACCAGTTCATATACAGCACTGGAAGCTGATATATGGTTAACTAAAGAGACTAAGGCGTCCTCACAGGATTTTCTCATGTTGACGCCATATTGGGATGGAGGGCAAATTGCTTATGCTGAGATTTGTTTGGAGTTACAAGACTTTCGACTGCCCTAAGTAAACACGCTTTGCTCAGGAATTCACGACTGAGTCAGATACCGCCAAACCAAGCCCACAATTTACCAAATTTATTCATACAGTCATACGACTTCTGTTAAGGGTTTATTAAAAATTTAAAAATGCAACACTTTTCTTTGCCTGCTGAACCGATAACTGCTGGATCGGTTCAGCAGGCAAATTACATCGGTGGAACAATGTTGTTACACAACTGAACCCCCCCCCCCCCCCACTAACGATACCATGTACAAAGCGCGAAAAGTTTGTAAACGCCCATAAAAAATCCTCACGTCATCGACAGGATTCGGCCTGAGGTCTTTTCCAGCTGGCATGGGGTATACAGTGTTTTTTACCAACAGTGCTACTGCGAGGAGATTAGATGCGTCCTGGAAGATATTTACATAAACTAGGAGTTAGAGTTAAAAGACGGTTCTTCCCCCCCCCCGATGCTTTTTAAAAGGAAAAACGATTTGCATCGTTTTTAAAATGAAAAAAAGATTTGTTTATCGGAAAACTGGAATGTATTCACAAGATGAAGCCAGCAGATAAGTGGAGTCAGCAGATAAGTGGAGTTAAGCATAATGCTTTAAATGAAGTTTTTTTTTGTTTTTTTTTAAAATTTATACACAATTTATTCCGTTGTAGAATAGATGTGCAGAAATTTTCCTTTAGCCAGCGGCTGAAAACTGGAATGCATTCACAAGATAAAGTCAGCAGATAAGTTTTTTTTTTTTTTTTTTTTTTTGATTTGGTAGTTGTTGGCGCATCGGCTTCTGTGGCCATATTGCACCTCCCAAGGTTTTTGCAGTACTTTGATCCAAGCCCGAGGCGAGAATCGAACCCGCGACCTTTGGGTTGCCGGGCAGGTACTTTACCCACTCGGCTAGCCAGGTCGGCAGCAGATAAGTGGAGTTAAGCATAATGCCACTTAGTTTCCTGGGATTTCGGTGGCTAGGACCAAAATATAAAAAAAAAAAAAAAAAACAACACACACCTTTGCTAATCGATTTCATGGGGAGGAGCGTCTCTTGAATTTGAAAGGCCGAAAGAGTGGGCGAAACCATAATTTGGAAATTTATATTTAGATGTGTGGGGCATTCGCTAGTATACAGATAGAGAGGGAGGGACTGAAGCAGAAGTAAAGTCAAGTGTGTTAGTTGTCTGATGCCACCGGGGGTTTCCCCAGCTCTGCGTTGTATTCTTTGTAAGCGACACAGAGCTCTGTGGAAGCCAGAGATTTAAAAAGTGTGTGGAAAGTGACTTGTTTTGTAGTGTTATGTTCTGTTGTTTCTCTGATCATTTAGCCGTTGGGCCCCTATTGAGACCCACCGTTGCCAACAGGAGGCGGGTCAGGCACCCAGTAGATTATTTAAGTACTCTAGCAGGCTCCACCACCTAATTTCCAAGGATTTCAGTGGCAAGACATATATATAAAAAGGGGGATCAACACTACAATTTGGAAAAGCCGAAAGAGGTTTACAAGAAAGCAGCTGAATATTTTGACGCTGATTTGAATTTGGTGGTATTGTTAGGGATGTATTCGGTTGGTTTAGTTACAGTGGGGAGAGAGACTGGAGAGAAACAGGTAGAAGGATGGTGACAATAGAGTAGGCATCCCCAAAGAGGTCAGTGGGGACAAGTCCCACCAGGCGAAGTATGGGGCAGGCAGGGAGGGAGGGAGGAGACAGAGACCCGTCTCCCCCTTCCCTGCCTGGGGACGGGGTTTTAACGGGAACCAGGTTAGAGTACCAGTTCAGATCGCCAAATGGCGTGTTGGCAGCAAAGCTGCAGTATGTCTTCATCGGTGATGGTTGTCAAGTCCATATCTTGTCGAATCCGGTAGGAAGGTCAAAGTGCCCATCCCGCTCTGGGGGTGGGTTTTATTATCTGGTAGTCAGGCGAGAGGGGTAGGAGTGACTCATTTACTTCATTCATAATCCGCATTTTCACTCTATTTTTTTATGGTTTAGAATACATATACATGTATATATATATTTTTCCACTCACTCATTCATCTCTTTCTCCCACACCAGGGGAGAATGCAATGGTTTGTAATGTAATTTAAATACTAATGCTTAATAATTAAGCTAAATAAGAAAGAATATAAAATATTAAAACTAGGGTTAGTGTGAACTTAACTGTAGCATTTATGGTTTGTGTTCTTTTTCTCACACAATTTACACCCTCATTCATTCTTTTTCTCTATTTGATTTATAATTCATTCTCTATATGATTTATAAGCTGAAATTTCCTCAACTCCTCTGTTTTTGTTACTTGTGGCTCTAAATTATTATTCTCCTTTTGATTTGTATTTTCTACCTGGTTTTTTGCCTTTTCTAGCCCTTTTCACACTAAGGTGGCAAGATTCTAAATCTTCGCTTGTAATTTCTTCATCGTTTAGCACCGCTATCCCACAATCAGGCAGGTCCTTCAAGTCAGGATTGCGATCGATATTTTTTGATTTTTCAGTTTTATTCCCTTGAGTTTTGGTCTTTGCCAGTCATTTTGCTGTTATTACAATTTTATATTCAGGGGAGTAATTTAAAGTATATTTTATAGTCGTAGGCCTATTAAAACCCAAGATGCAATGTTTTGGCGGGAAAACAGTCACACAAAGAAAGGTACTCTTATACGCAAGTATATGTTGTTGTTATTTGGTTTTTAGGAGCATTAGCAACTAAGGCCATATTGCCCCGGGATATGCGGTGGTCATTTCCTGACCTTTCCGCATCCTCCGTATTTGATGGTGACAGGCTCGAACCCCGGTCTAATCAAGAAGCGTGTGCTGCGCACTACTGCTCCTTCCCACCTGGCTACGGAGGCGCCTAAGTATAAGTTCAATCTAAGCTTAAATTCACATTTATCCTAACAAATAACATGTATACAGCCATTTTGATCAACAAATTTATCCAAATATTTGGAATTTTGAGGCGTTGCAATCTCGAAATCTGCAATAGTAGGATCGCTAACGCTGTAACAATCGTACTGCACGTAAACGAGTTCAAAAAACCAACAATAGCTAAAAACAACTAAAACTAACAAGCTTGCCTCAATAATACTAGTTGTTTTCATCTGTACACAACATGAAGAATCCAAGTTCCATGGTTTTGGAAGCCGGAAAATCTAAGAAATCCTCCCTGACGCCGTCAGTCGCTATCCGTCGTTTACATCAAGCGGAGCTTCTTGCTTATGCGTCCATGCACTTTCGCGACCGCAGCGCAGAAGTATTGGGTCAATAGGGATGGCAACCACAGTTTGCTGCCAGTGGGGAAATGCCCATGCCCCACACCGGGGAGAGGGAAAGAAAGGCGAGCCAGGCAAGATCGCCAATCAGGCTTGTGCAGAAAACTCTGCTGTCACTTTGTCATGTAGTGGTCAATCTTGGGACAGTGTCCCAACAGTAGATTCTAGGAGTACAGTTTGTTGTGTGGTCGAAAGTAATTCATGGGATAAGTCCCGTCATAGAATGTTCTTGTTTTGCTTCCTTTGCCTTCTATGTGGTTTCCGTTCAGAGGTCCTGAGTGGCAGATGATTCCGTTTTCTGAGAGTCAGTTTGTGTGATGGTCAATAGCCACGGGACAGGTCCGTCCGTGGGGTGTACTTGTCTACATTCCTTTATTCTCCTTGGAGTCGAGTAATCCTCCATAATCTAACCATGATCTGTGCCTGGTGGGTTTTCAGTAGGTGCTGTTGTGGTTGTGGGCGCAGGAAATGTCTATGTGAAATTGGGTGGTTTTTTTTTTTTTTTTTGTTTTTTTTTTTTGGGCTGTGCAACATAAGCTCATATGATTGCTTTCTTGCATCACACGCCTACATTACTAGTACTACAGAAGTCAATTTCGTGAAGACATTAAAACAGTTTCATCTTGAAACAGATCTGCTGATATTCACCTGGAAATGTTACATTCTGTTAATAGGTAATAACTGTTAGCCTGAAAGCATATTTTTTTTATATAACAAGTTGCCCATTTGGTGACCCGTTATACAAAATCTGTTGATGAACAACTCGTAACTATTATGGCATATTTCAATTACAAGAATACAAGCGTACTGAGAATGAAATAAAACCGGGTATTTCAAAACTGTCCTGTGTTCTCTGTAAACAAATGAAAAGAATGAACCATATGTCTATTTCACCTTTGGTGAGTAAAAATTGCATTATTGCCAGTATGCTCGATAATGCTACTTTGCCGCCTTCCGGGATTCCATCCCGCATGCTCTTTTCCCTGTTTCGCATCTAATCTAACGACGCACATGTTAAATTCCCTAAAATTAATGCGTCTGCCTAATAACACATTAGGGACTTAGAGGGAAACAGGTATCCTGTATGTTATCAGACACTCAGTCTAAAACACTGATGGATCCAATACCTTTCTATTATAGAAGATTTAGGAGAAGTCCAGGTTGGCCTGCCTCCCTAAAATCCACTCATGCACACCTGCTCGATGGTAAGCCCTGTTACGTCACTTAGGTGACAACGAACGTGTAGAGTGGTTCTCTTCAAGACGCCTGGTCAGCATGAAGAGGAAAAGACCAAACCCTCCAGCATATGACAGCACGACAAAACAAATGGCCCTCAGCCCCCAGCGGCTTTCACCCCCTCTTACGACAGAGGCGCCTCCGTAGTCAGGTGGGAAGCAGCACACGCTTCTTGATTAGACCGGGGTTCGAGCCCGTCACCACCAAATACGGAGGATGCGGAAAGGTCAGGGAATGACCACCGCATATCCCGGAGCAATATGGCCTTAGTTGCTAATGCTCCTAAAAAAAACAAATAACAATAACTTACGGCAGCGAGAGGTTCAGAGTGGAAGCAGAGGGTGCTAAGAATCTCTGGGTATGACGAGGCTGCCATGCACGGAAACTGAACTTGGACTGTTATAACGTAAGATCGGTGAAGACAGGATATTAGAACTGGAAAAGGAATTATAAAATGTTAATTGGAATATCATCGGTTTGGCTGAAACAAGAAGAAGAAATGAATCACTTATAAGTTTATCAAGTGGAAATATGCTATACACCAACGGAAACAGAGAAAGGAGTGAAGGTGGAGTTAGGTTTCTGGTCCATAAAGATTTAAAAAACAACATTTTGGAATTCAAAAGTACATCACCAAGGGTGTCAAGACTAATACTCAAGATTGCTAAGAGTTACAAGCTAAAGGTTATAATGATTTATGCACCAACATCGAGCCATGATGATGAAGAGGTTGGAGAAATGTACACTGAAATCGAGTCTTCTAGATGAGCAGAAAACCCACTATACTATTATTATGGGGGACTTCAATGCTAAGGTTGGAAAAAGACGAAACAGAGCAGAAAAAGGTGGAACTATAGGAAATTTTGGAATTGGTAAAAGAAATGAAAGACTTGTGGAATTTGCAGAATCTCAAGGAATGTCAGTAATGAACACTTTTTTCAAGAAAAGGGTGAACAGTAAGTGGACATGGAAGAGTCCAAATGGATTAACAACTAATGAAATCGACTTCATCCTCACTAACAGAAGGTATATTGTGAATGATGTTACCGTCCTGAATAAGGTAAATGTTGGAAGTGATCACTGAATGGTAAGTTGTACACTTGATATAGATGTAGGAAAGGAAAAAACTGCCTCGAGTAAATAATACAAAGGTCTTTGAGATAACAGAAGAGGAGAAAAAGCAGTATGTACTGGAACTTAAGAACAAGTTTGAGCTTCTGCAGACTGCTCAGGACCAAGATATCGACGAGGAATATTACAACTTACTGAGAGTGATAAAGCCCAAGAAACCTATAGGGAAAAAGAAATCAAAAAAAAAAAAAAAATTAGTCAAGAAACACTTGTTATGATGAACCGAAGGCAAAAAATGAAGAGCAAGATAAACACTGACAAGGAGAAAATTGAGTATACTGAGTTATGCAAAGCTATTAGAAAGAGACTCAGAGAGGACATAAGAAGATTTAACACAAGAAAAGTGGAACAAGCATTAAGGGAAAACAAAGGATTTAAATCAGCAGCCATGAGCAGCAGTAATACAGAAAGACAAATAATACTGAAACTGAAGAATAGCGATGGTGTAGTTATAAATAGCGGAGAAGGCATAATTCAAATAGCAGAAGACTACTATAGAGAATCATACAAGGAGCGGGGGAATGATGCCAGCAGTGCGGGGAAGATGGATTGCAAATTAGCAACACATACGACATACCCGATATTCTTCCTGATGAGGTAGAACATGCATTGAAGAAAATGAAGAATCAGAAAGCCCCGGGGGAAGATGAAGTTACTTTAGAGTTGTTAAAATTGGGAGGAAGAGATATAACACAAAAACTGGCATGGCTCTTCACAAAGTGGATCAGAAAAGGTGTGACGCCTAAGCAGTGGAATAATGCAATCACAGTTTTGCTGCATAAGAAAGGAGATAAATCAGAAAGTGGAAATTATAGACCAATTAGCTTGTTATCCCACATCTACAAGTTGTTCACAACGGTCATTACTAACAGATTAGAAAGAATACTTGATGAGAATCAACCGAAAGAACAAGCTGGCTTTAGGACAGGATTCTCAACTATGGATCACCTTCACGTAATATCACAGCTAAGGGAGAAAGCAAATGTATATAAAACACCATTATGCCTGGCATTTGTGGATTATGAAAAGGCATTTGACTCCATACAGCATAAGACAATGTTTCGGGCACTGGAAAGACAAGGCATAGATACCCCACATATTATGATTTTGAAGAAAATATATGAGAATGCTACCTCCTTTATTAGACTAGACAAAGACAGTAGGAAATTTAAAATCGAGAGAGGAGTTCGACAAGGAGACACAATATCTCCGAAGCTGTTTACACTGCTGCCCTTAAGGAAGCTTTCAGAAGATTAGACTGGTCGCAGAAAGGAGTCAATGTGAACGGAGAGTACCTAAACCATTTACGATTTGCAGATGACATTGTGGTCATAAGCCACGATTCAAAAGAATTAGAGGAAAATCTTAATCAGTTATGCAAAGTTAGTAAGGATTTTGGAAAGATGAATATGGCTAAAACAAAAGTAATGATGAACAAGTATGCCACAGAAGGGGATATAATCATTGAAGGAGAAGTAATTGAAAAGGTAGATTCATATACTTATCTGGGACAAGTCATTAGCTGTAATAATAATGGATGGCTGGAAGTCAACAGAAGAATAAATTTGGGATGGATAGCATTCAGGAAATATAGTTACATAAATAAAAAAATAAATAAATTGCAGCCATTATCAACCCACTGCAGGATGGAAGCCTCCTCAACAATTCATGCTGAGGGAAATGGACCATAATCTGCCACGCTGGTCCAGTGCGGGTTGGCAGATCGACCGTATTTAGCAGTCAGGGGCTTGAACCCCGGTCTACTCAAAGAGCGTGTGCCACTGCACTCCTGCTCCTGACCACTCGGCTATGGACTGAGCATCAATATCCCAATTTGTCTGAAACATAAAATAATGAACCAATGTATACTCCCCACCATGACTTATGGAAGTGAAACTTGGGCACTCACCAAAAGAATGGAAGATAAGCTGAGAACTACACAGTAAAGAATGGAACGAATTATATTCGGAATCAGACCGTTAGATAAGAAGAGAAACACATGGATTAGGCAGCAAACTCAAGTAAAGGACATTCTTATCAAAACTAAAATGGTCTTGGGCAGGACACATAGCTCGAAGACATAATGACAGATGGACTAAGAAAATAACAGAATGGTACCCAAGAGGAGCTAGAAGAAAACCTGGAAGACAAAGGCTTAGATGGATAGATGAAATTCATGAGTTTGTGGGTAGTAAATGGATGGCCAGTGCTCAAAACAGAAGGAAAGTTGCCGGAGAGGCCTTCATCCTGCAGTGGATTGAAAATGGCTGATGATGATGAATAAGACATTTGTATGCCAGCTACGACGAAAATCAGTAGCTAACTATTAACACTTAAGTGAGTGACGATAATTAACAAATCTCATCATCTCAGAATCCACGTGAACTGCTCACACAGCTTGGTAATGAAGACAAGAAAAATTACAGTAGTAAACTAACGCACGCCAGTGTATTCCTTTCACCGTGCCCTTGAGGTGTTGCTTAAATATTATTTAAGTATATGTTATGTTGGTAAATTATTTCATTATCAATTTCTTCAATTCACCCTTGCCTTCTAGAATCGCTGATAAACATACTGCTCAAGTAGACAACGAAGTGTTAAATATAAAATTGATCCTTATGAGTAAACATTGCTATTCTGTGTGAAGCGTAAAACGCAATGTTTCCATCTGAGTATACCTATATAAAAGAAATGCTCTCGTGGATAGCACAGTTGGTAGGATCATCATTCTCCCCACATCGGGTGGAAAAAAACCTGTTTGCTGGTAACCTTTAAAAGTTTAAAATACTATGTTAAAAATAATGAATATAAAGCAAATTTTGGTGCGCACTTACCCGAAGTTTAATATATAATTTTTAACATAGTAAATTTTTAAAATGTGATGATGATGCACTAAGTTTTAGGTTACATAGCAGTATCGATGGTAAAATTCAGATAATAGTAGACTAAGTTGCAATGGTTATAACTTTGGCTGGACATCACTTGTTTGGTATCCGGTCACGGACCATAAACGGTAAACTGTTTCAACTAGGTTAATCAAAAATTGACAGATGTAAATATGAAGAGGCATTTCCTTTACACATTTTGTTATATTCCAATAATTATGCTGATTTACGTAAAGAACTGGAAGAAATCAGATATAGATTTCATAAATTAAGGTAACATATAAACTGTGCTAGAAAGGTCTTTAAATTGCTTTAACTAGATATGTAAGAGTAGCGTGTTTAAGAGAAGGAAAATAGTAGATAATTAGGTTAAAAGTCTTGCAGTTGATTAAATGTTTCTGTCTCTAGCTCAGAACTATCTAAACAGGTGTGATCTTGCTAAATAGTTACCTACCTATTAGGTGGTCAGGCCATAATTCCAAGCATGGTGTGTGTTATGCAGAAACTAAATAAACAAATACAACTGCTAATTTTCAGTAAAGTTAATAAAAATTTCGCATTAAAATTAGTTTTATAATTCTGAGCATCCGTTTGCTTTCTAAAAGGCACTTTATTGTGGACAGATTGAACGAATGAGCAAATGTTCTGGTAGCTACTCGAAGTTTCGCATTAAAGTAAAATGAAATTCACAGTACTGAAGACTGGAGTACAGAATGTACATACTTAAAGCTAAACTACAGCCCAAATTTGGGTGACGTGAATGTAAAGCATGGTGTACGTTTCCATGAGGACATTCAAACAACAGAGAAATGGTATCAAGGAAAGTGGAATGTAACTATAACGTCTGACTACATCTGGCCTTTGGTTAGAGATGATCAAAATGATTACAAAATAAAAAGATATTGTTCACTAAAATGTACTAGTTCATCTTCCACTGTTGTAACAACAGCGACTCGTAGCCAGGTTGCAGGTTTGCACAACCACCATTTTTTTTTTATCATATGAATTTATAGTATATAATTATAAATTATTTTATTTATTGGTACTATATCATAAAAATTTAAATAATATTGCAATAAAGCAATATTATTTGCTTCTGCACAATACGACACTTCAACGGTGTTGTACTGTTGTTGGTGCCACTGCGCAATGAGCGTGAAAACCTACGTTCAGTGACATTTCTACGGAGGCACAGCAGGCATAAGACACCATTATACAGTTCGTTGGATTGTAAAGACATCTGCAATAAATAGTTAAATATTTTGTTGTTATTATTATTATTATTTTATCATTTTATTGGTAAGGCTTCTATCCCGACCTGACGGTCTGGCAATGACCTCCCAAATGTCAAGCGAGTTTAGTTTTCCGGACAGGAGCTGAGTGAAGATAACGAGGTCCGTAGAGATGATGTGATACCTCCATGATAGCAAATTTAGATTGGAGAGCATGACAGATTTTGAAATGGTAGACCTGCAATCTTATTCAGCCATTTTAAAATATAGTATTCGAGGGATAAGAACCTGCTTTGGTATGATGTGCGAGCTCAGAACCATATAGTAGAGGCATATAAAGGAATAGGGATTATGCAGCGAAAAATACAGTTGTTGATAAGATGCGGATTATGATAGTTGGAGATCTACTGTTTCACAGCCCATATAGCTGAATATGTTTTTTTCCGAGTGGCATTAAAATGAGGCAAGAATGTATCGTCTTTGTCCCAGGTGATGCCCAAATCTTTATGCTGATTGACTTTTTTAACTGGAGAGTTCCCAATTATGATATTCACATCACTGATATTTCTCTACTTGGTTATAGTAAGTTCAGCAGTTTTCTCTTTGTTTATGGAGAGCCCAATCGCATGAAGGTAATTTTCAAGTTCTTGTAGTTGGAGGTCACAATAAAAAAACTTTAAATCATCAGCGTACGAGGTAAAGTTAGAATGATTTGCGAGGAAGGGTTCCAAAGATGCGGCGAAGAGGGCGGCAGACAGAACTTCTGGAGCAGTTAGTTGCATTGCGTTTTGTTGTGCCTTCGCATAAACGGAAAGAAGTGTAGAATCACATTATTATAGCAGAATTTATGAATATAGTTCAGTTTTAAATTTAAAAATGCCCATAATATCAATATCAATTATAGGTAATGATTTTTGAAATTAAAATGTTTTTAAAAAAATCGAAACAAGTCGCAACCAATACTTTCTTATAATACGAGCCACCAGTGATTGGTAATAGCACTCAGATGATTTTTATTCTGAGATGATTTATGGACAGCAGCGGACATTAGCAATGCTCTCATTCGTTTGAAATTTAGATCAAAGGTAATTTAAAAAAAAAACGCAAAAACGCTTCTGCTATATTTTGTAAAGTAGGGGTATATAATTCCGTATTTTTATACTATATCAGCTCTAAGAAGTATTCTTGTGTAGAACCCAATTCTTCTTTTAGCATTTTCGGAGATAAATGCTAAAACCACTAACGTTTCTCTTCCTTTGGTAAACGAATGAGTTTCTTTTTCTGGAAGTTACATCAATAGCAATTTAAATGCAAATTTAATTTGCTTCTGAAAAAATTTATTACATTTCAGGATTTTTTTTCAACCTGAGACGTAATAAAATTATGCAATACAGTATTAATACGTATATCAAAATCATAAAATACAGCAAAAAATGAAAAAAAAAAAAAAAAATACTATTTAATTTGTTAAGCAAACTCGTTCAATCATTCTTCTTGTTCCATCCTTTCCCATTCTGTAAGCTATTCATGAGTTTCGTGTCATTACTACCTTCAATAATCCCTATAATTATAACGAAAGAAATGTTCTTGTCAAAATAAATGTTATTAAAGGTGACTACTGCTCTCATATTTTTCTTTTATGCGGAAACCACTTAAAAGGTGTACGAGTATAACAGTATACCTGATAAAAGGTTATCTGGAATATCAACAAATTAGACATTAACCTAGTAAATATCCATTGTGTCAAGTTATTTCTCTATGTCCCGTTCTCTTCTTTCGACGGCAATAAATTTTACGTTCTTTCCTGACACGATTCTTAGTCAGTCTACTCTTTTAGCTATTATGTTTCATTCCCCTCCCACAGGATATTTATTATTTATTTATTTTATTTTTTTTTTTTTTTTGTCCATGTACTGGATCTTGTAGTACTTACATGTAATTTCTAGTTATCTTTTCATGCTCCATTACTATTTCAAGTACTCCCTTGCTCTCACAATGTAACATATTTGAAAGAAATTGCACCAGTGATCACAAAAGTCGTTTAAAAAAAAAAGGGGTGGGTTGTGTACGGGGACACAACCGTAATCGCTTAAGGCGTGAATCCGTCTTTGTGTTATTAGAGGAAGGGTAAGATGTAAATGAATAAAGTCTTGGTGGTTATAAGTGAAGTATAATTTTATTTATCAAAGGCCGATGATAGGAGAAGTAAGATACATATGGCATAGTATTTACATCAATGTTTCTTACAAAGGTTAAAGCTATACAAGTGTTGTCCAGAGTAGTGGGCGATGTAGAAATGTACTTCAAGTTGAACTTTTGAATTTTTCTTTCCAATGATATACGTTTCTTACATTTCTGTTCATATTTCCTTTGCAATTTTTTCGACATTATGAAAATTTTCTTCAACTCAGTACACTTATCGGCTTATAACTTTACAAATTTTATTTTATCGGTTATTATTGCTAAATAATATTGTAGATCCTGTTATTTTCTACAAATCTACACCAATTTCAACGTCCTATCTCTTCGCAATCGAAAGTTACACTGCCCAAACGCCGCGCGGAGTCGCCATTTTCAGTGTTCACGCGCAAGCGCTACCCCTCCCCCCCTCCTGCACACCCCACTACCCACCATTTTAGATACGGACATAAACCCTCTATCCAACAAAATTTAAATCATTAGATTATCATTTATAGTTTACGAGATATAAGGGCGACAAATCTTGTCATTTTTTTGTTCGCTAGAGTTTTCGTAGAGAACCTCCTATACCGGACCGAATTTAAAGACGTATTCACGTCAAAAGTACTCGTGTAAAGCGTGTTATCCGTTTAGCACGACCTTCCAGCAAAGGAATAACTTTCCTGGAATCAGGAAAGTAAATAAGAAAGTAAACATTTATTATCTTAATTAATTCCGTTTATTAGCTCTTGATCAAGAGTTCATAGAACTCAGAGAGGCAACATAGACACAAAACAGGCCAGTGTTCGCAGGTTTGTCCAGAGGCATTCTGGACAAAGTTACGAGCCGGCGTGGCCATGTCGAGATGCCTATACTGATTAGAAATATGTCCTATACTGATTAGAAACCATGTCCTATACTGATTAGAAATACTGACAATTACAAACTTGCCCCGGGACAACTAATGAAACAGTTATAGGGCACAAAGAACAAACTTTTAGAATATAATACAGCTAACAGGAATACAAATAAATTAATGGCACAGATAGTAGTAATCAAGTACATATAGTTGATATTAAGTGGCTAACACATAATTTTCCAGATATTAAAATTGCTGATACATTCAATGTGGTTTATGAGTACATAAAGCCGGAATTACATGGTATGTAAAAGGTATGTGGCCGCACAGACTTTTAAACTGTCAAGTCCAGGTGAGAGGAGAGGAAAGATGTGCAACATGCTAGTTCTTTTTAGTCTCGGTGAGACATATTCAATATAGCAGGCTGGAGACAGTAGTACTTCTTCGGTTCTAAGAGAGTAGATTTGAATATGATATTTCTATAAAGCAATATACTTTGTTGGCTAACCGCAGGAGAGCTTTCGCAAAGCAGTTTTCGGTTTGCGAACCAGCAGAGTATGGCCCAGCAAGGCTTGTAAGCTGTTGTTGTTGTTATTTGGTTTTTAGGAGCATTAGCAACTAAGGCTATATTGCTCCGGGGATATGCGGTGGTCATTCCCTGACCTTTCTGATTCCTCCGTATTTGGTGGTCACGGGCTCGAACTCCGGCCTAATCAAGAAGCGTGCGCTACGCACTGCCGCTCCTGCCCACCTGGCTGCGGAGGCGCCGCTTGTAAGCATGGACGTTAGACTTAGCATTACCACGTGCCGCGAAGCGATTAGGCTTAGAGGTTGGAGGATGAGCATTACTTTCTATTTCACATCCGTACTTATATTATTTCGACTGCGACTAACAGGGATATACACTTCGAGACAAAATTTTAACGTAAATTCTGTAGCCATGTGAAAACTGAAAAAGTTAACGCGATGAGACACAGCACATAAAAAAGGCAGCCATAACAAACAGGCGCTAGTCAGATTAAAAAAAATAATTGAATACAACAAAGAGTCCTTCCTGCCTTGATTCAATTAATAAAACTGGCAATTTCCCGGCTAATTTTTCGTTATATCTGCTGGGACACTTTCTTCCCCCCCCCCCGTTTGGAATTTTTCCCCTTTACCACTCTCATGTGTGGTGTTGATTTACAGTTCACAAAGAGATATCGTACTATCGAGATAACTAATGAAGCTAAAAGTGATTTTAAAATTCAGTGAAGTGCGTCACCGATACATCAATGTTCTGAACGCTCACACCGATCTGTTAGATGTGTTTGGTAATTTAATTTAGTTAAAGAACACTACAATATACGCTGTAGTGTTTTTTTGCTACATAAGGGAAAGTGTTTTTCTTATTTTAAAATATTTCTTAAGAGAAATATTTTTATATTTCTTAAATTTTCATTTTATTTTTTTTTTAATTTCATTTTAAATTTTCTTAAATTTTATTTTAAATATTTTAATATTTGAAAATTTCTTAAGATAAACATTTTAATAAGAGAAACGTTTTAAAAATGATTACACATCTCCTCAGATTGACCGATAATCTGAAAAAGATTATGTAAAATAAATAAATTTTCCGTTTATACTCCGGTACGACAACCAAGTCAGTAGAGTTTACAATAAATCGTCAATACAAATATTTATCGTATTTAGTAGTCACGGACTTGAACCCCGGGCCACTCAAGGAACGCGTGCTATGCACTCTCGCTCCTGACCACTGGGCTACGTCATAACACCTATGAAATAGCAATAATATTTTTTAAAAAATTATTTCAATAAAAAATTTTTAAAAAAATTTCTCTTACGCACTGCTTATGTTCTTTTAACTAGTTTATTCCTGCCTCCGCGATACCTCTTATAAATCATATTAGAGACAATTTGAATTGTCGTCCATTATCACTAAACACATCATTTACCTTATGCTGTTTTCTATATCTACAAAAGCATAAGTATAAATAGTTGTAATATTCTGCTGCTAAACCTTTAATGGTTTCAATACACAAGTAGCCTAGATGCTTGTTATACTGCATACAGATCTTGTTCCTGCTATACAAGCATCAGAAAATGCATAACCACCAAAACAGAGACGATGAAAAGAAGGGGTGGAACACAGAGAGGGCGAGACTAATTAAGGAGATAACAGAGAAAGACCATAGTGGTTGACTGAGTCAGAGAGAGAGAGAGATCCATTCAGGCTAGCGTTGTGAAAAAATTCTGGGAAACCCTGTCCTCTAAGCAGTGATTACCATGACAACTGCACTGAGATACGAGAGTATAATATACTTGCTCTGATTACCTGCTGCATTTGAGATTGCAAGGCCGTGGTGCGCTCTTCTTCAACCCCCTAACCTTCCCCACTCTAACCACTTGCGTGAAACAATCGCTAAATACAAGTCTTGTCTCTATTCAACGGAAGACAAATTACCGCACGAGCAGCACTGAATGGCATAAATAAAGCACGCGAGATTCACAGATTACTCTCACTAGTCGGAGGTATATAATACAAACAATGAACAAATAGTTGGCAAAATAAAAGGAAAAACGTATACTACTTATTACTTCCTTTAATATGAAGCAAATTTCAGGTATGGATTCCTGTTTCATTTTTCAGATATCACACGGGAAATTACTGGACAGCAATATATGGAAGAAATTTCGGCTATCTAAATTATGTTGTCATGGTTGTTAGACATACGCAAAAGGTTGCTGTAATAGTCAGTGCATACACGCCCTCATCAAGAAAAAAAACCGTTCTTCCATTTCATTTTAAGCCGGAAGTTTTCTTTCTCTACCCCCATTATGTACAAAATCGAAAATATTAAAACATACACAGTAAATTCAATATTTTTGGGAGAGGTAACGCTGATTTTTCAGGGTTCTTTTTAATAATAAATTTAAGTAAAAAAAATAATAAAGCAATAATTAACAAGTACAGGGGGTCCTCCTTATCCGAGGATAATTAGTCGAGAAAATTCCACTTAAAACGCGGACCAAATTTTCGTAATGTGTATTATGTACTCGTACATAGTAATAAATGGATTGAAGGAACTGAAAAATGAGACAATTATTATATTAGACATTTTTTATTATATGCCGAACAATGTAAAGTTAAGTAAAGTTCATTGAAGTTACGCTATTTTCCAGTTTTACGAATAATGACTGAATCCAGAGTTGTGCTTTTTTTTTTCTTTTTTTTTTGCTGTATTTTTTCAGATAAAATTGTGTCGTAGCCTTTAGTCATGTCTTCAACTTCAAGCTTAACTTTTGCTGCACGATCATGAAAAGGGTCGTTGTCACAAAAATATTCAAGTGCTTGGTCAATTTTATCAAAGGCTTTAATTTTCAAAACTTTATCCATTGGTGATTCCATCAAGTCTTCGGCTTCCTCTTCTGTGGGTAGTTCGTCTAATTCTGCTAGCTCCTCATTTGTAAGTGATTTTGTGCTTGGTTTAAGCAATTGTGCAATATCCGCATCATCAACTTCATGGAATTCAGCTTTTTTTGCAAGACTTACAATTTCATTTTGTAACCCGGTCACATTGCATTCTTCATATTCACGAACAGCATCAGGGTATAAAAATTTTTCCATTAGCTATTCATTAATCTACACGAAATTTCTTTCCAAGCTTCTGAAATCGTTTTAATATTCTGCACAGCATAAAAATATTTCGAAAAACCCTCCACGTTATTTTCATTGCTTGTATCGGTGTCATAAATTAATCCTCGTAACTGCGGGGACTCGGATAATGAATACTCGAATACCAGGGACCCCCTGTACTGTACTTTGAAAACTGCTATTTTGGTACATAAAACCTTTTTTGCATGTGGTCAGTAAAGGATGAAAAGCTTTTACAATATTTTATTTATCTGGGTTTCTGTCTGCATTTGCTTTGTCTTGCGATGCATTTCCGTGTGGCAGGATATCACATCGAGAATGTCTCTCTTCACTTTAGTGCTACGTTCAAAATCTGGTTCATTCTCGGGTATAATATCTAAAGTCATCGATCTCATTAATAAAATGTTGTTGGAGTCTTCATACTCAATAGTAGAATTCTGTTTCCATAAATTCTCCTTCAAACCAACAAAGTTTCATTGCCTTCCAAAACTTTGCCAAGAAATTGTTTAAAACAAGCCACCAACTTCATAGTTGGCTAAAATACTCCTGGGACTGCGACTTCTGTAGCTTAATTATTTAAATACAGTACACCAATAATTCTACGAAACACAGGCTACATAATCTACTGAGTTTATATTTCTTCGATGTCTTGAACTACTTCTGATGAACTCAAGACCTACTCTGCTCCTCTTCATGCATATTATCAAGGAGCATATCTTCAAAAGTTTTCAGCAGAATGTCTACTGACCACCATCTGCACCTGCTGGCATCACATCCGTGCGGGGACTTCTGGCCAAACATTTGTGGGTGCTGGATCATTTTATGTCGTATTGTCATTCTTTTGACTTTTCTTTTCTTTTTTTTCCCCAATTTCTTCTATCCTTGAATGAATAAGTGTGATTCTACGTGTGTTCGTGAGTGTGCATGGATGTACTGCCACTCTCGGATGAGGTCAGACATGGAGCAACATGGCCTTAGTCACCGATGCTTCTAAAACCAGATAACACACAAACAGAGAAATTATTAAATACCTTACTTGTAATTCAAATAAAGTCACAAAGGCGGCTACAAACTTCATTATGAACAAATAGACGCTCCTGGAACTATCACGACCGCCCTTACTATAGACCAGTGGTCTCCAAACCTTTTTTGGTCACGCACCCTTATTTTACATAAAAGGACTAGCGAGCACCCCGGAATAAAAAATTAAATATATAAGTTTAATATATTTTTTTATTTGTAAAGAATTTACATGGAAGGCATTATATTTAAAATCACATTTATAAAATCATTTGTTTCATTGATTGCTTGATCTACATTTGTTCAGTAAGTTAAACAAGGATGGAAGATATACCCGAGCCCGAAACGAGCACGTGGCTGCTTCGTTTCGGACATGGGCGAAACCGACGGCTTGACTAAATAAAGCCGCATATTGAAGTATTAAAAAATCATTTACAGTGTTTATAATTTTTATTTTAAATTACGTTTCGAAAAACTAAAGATTTCATAATTAGTTATTACTGATTTATTGCGGATTATCTCGCGAACCCCTAGGGGTGCGCGCACCCAACTTCGGAGACCACTGCTATAGACAATGAACGTTTAAAAGTACCATCTGAAGAAATGAAAATCAGGGAAAATCATTTTGATAACTATATGAACTCTAACACTGCAAAACAGGCTGTATAAACAGAATTCTCCTATGCATAAGCATTGAAAAAGGGCATCCCTTCTAGTTCACAGAGCTTCTAAAATCACCAGAACTATATCATGTTTAACTAAAAAACAAACAAAATGTAATAATTTTAAAAGCTTCTGATATTTGGGAACCGAAAACTAGTCATGAGATAAAGGACGAAGTCATCGACACTCTTAAACAAAATTTTAAAGCTATAAAGGTCAATTCCCTTCGTTTGACCAGAAACAAAGGTGTTGTTTTGGAAACAGCTAAACAGGAGGATCTAACAAGCACTGCTTCTTCTGCAGCGCTTTCTGAAGTTGGCATCTCTTCAACCAGGTCAAAACGCTCTAACTAAACAATACAAAGTTTATTTATGATGTACCCAAGGATCTTACTAAGGTGTAAATCACTGAAGACTTTTACTTTAAAAAACTTACAGAACTGCGGATTCTCTCAAGGTAAAGGTGCTAAAGGAACCACTTTTCGTTCAACACTATAATAAGGGCAAAAAAACACGTCAGCTGGATCCTGATATTTACTCCAAGAAATTACAAACAGTTGCTCAACAACGATAGAATTTACCTTAGATGGAATGCGTTCAAATACAAGAAGTTTACAGTCGTTACGAAACGTTTCCTTTGCCTTAGCTTCGGCCATACAACACAATCTTGCAACCACAATAGTCCATCTTGCGGACACTGTGTTTCGGAAAAATATATCACCCAAAATGCATAAATCGTAAACGGCGGCGGCGGGACTACCAACACTGAATTCTGGACTCTTCTTGACCCGAATATTAAAGAACTCTACAACTAGTACGACAAAGAACGCAATATGAACAATGTAGCTAATACTCTTCACCATCAAAATGGATCTGTTAACAACACTTCTCCAATAAAAAATACTACAGATCAATGCCCAGCGATCCAGATGCGTCAAGGACGAAATTAGAGTTGTTTCTGAAGAAATGCAATTGGATATAATATGCATACAGGAGCCTTACTTTACAAAACAAGCTGGCAGCACAAACATCCAAAATCATGGAATACTCAATGTCCTCTAAAGTTATTGAGTCAGCTCCTTTAGACCAAGAGTCCTGTATTGAGCATCGAAGTCTTGAACAAAGACTTCGATGTTACAGTGATTTTTGGATTATGCGATCAATTTGCAACACGTATTTTAATTAAAACGTGCCATCTCATTTAACCTCATATCTTTATATCGTCTCCTTTCAGCAGATCTCAATGCTTCCTTACAATACCTTGATAAAGTGTTCGAACTTTTTGGAACTGCAAATATAATTTACAGTGATACTAATTCGAAGTCACAACAGCTATGGTTTGGAAAGGCTACGGAGACAGTCACGACCGCCTACTGGAGAATTTTTTTACTCACAGACTATATACATAATAAACAAAATCAACCGTTTTTTATCAGTTCGATGGGTGGGAGGAGGCAACTGATTTAACTTTATCTTCTAACAGCATTTCTAACAAAACTGATTGGAACAGTTTTGTAGACTGGACAACAAGCAATCATAGAGCATATGTAGCTGCTAATTCTCAAAATTTTGCATGTTCAATTCCTTTATGGGACATCACTAAATATTCTATCAAGCCCATTAAGTGGAATAAGTTTGAACAATCCACTGAAAATAGCTTCTCATACGATAATCTTCCAAACATTAGATCCCTAGCTGCTTCTAATTTTGACTTATACATTCAGAATATATTAATAAAAACTATGAGTGGTTCTACTAAGAAAAAGGTTGTTTTTCTTCTAAAAACGCTTCGTGATGAACACACGATTTTCCCATCTTGAGACGACAAATTCACCAAGCTCATCGAAAATTTCAAAGAAAACGAGGCTGGCCGTCCCCTGAAGTGAATCGACTAAGTAACATCTACGGGGTCTTGAAAAAATCTTATGTTAAAGGCTATTATTACTCAAAAGTATTCATCATGGCAAAACTTCGTAAATACCTAGGGAAATTCTGACCCTTGGAGACTTGTATACAAACTGAACAGAAATAAAACAATTTCTCCTGATATATACAATAACGTGATGAACAATAACACAGAAACAACAACTTTTGAACACACTTCCATCTGCTGATGATCATTCTATGGATACGCAGGCACAAAGTGATATGCGTACTAAAAATGCATCGTATACATCTTTAATTGACACAGACCCTTTTACTATGGAAGAACTGGCATATGCAATTTCAAAAATTAAAATAAATAAATGCCTTCGCATTGACTCAGTGGAGAGCATTTTTATCTTTTTTTTTTTTTTTTTTTTTTTTTTTAAATTAAAGCCCGAACTACTGTTGATGTTTGTTCAATAAATGCCTGTCTGAATGTGTTTCTTTAACATGTAAAAGCATGCTCTTTTCAATATTATTCGAAAACATAATGAATCTCCAAAAGATACTAAAGCATATCGCCCAATATCACTGTTTGCAAATCTAGGAAAAATCTTAGAACGTTTAACTGCAATCCGAACCGTTAAAATATTCGAATCCACAAGTCTAACTAGTCTGCACAAATATGGCTTCTCTCAGGGTAAATCGTATGAGGATGCACTAGTTGGTCTTATATCCCATATCGAAAAATCTCAGGCCAAGTACGAGCTGGCTATTTTTATCAATTTCGAGGGCACGTTTGATTCTCTCTGATGGGAAAGCGCCTTCAATTGATTGAGGATGGCAAATTGCACTAAACAACGCTTCAAGACAGTCGTAGCCGAGTGGTCAACACGCGGATGCGTAAGTACACGTGCCTTGAGTGACCGGGGTTCATGCCCGTGACTGCTGAATACGGTGTTGTTTCTTGTATTCTCCTCAACCTTGTGATCTCCTCTGACCTTGTGGTCGTCCCGGAGTATAAATAGAAAATTTGTTTTATTTAACTATATCTCATAATAAGAAATTGATTCAGCAACGGCAAGGTCCAAGTTTTATCCAAGCACTGCTCTGTCTTAAGAGTTGCCTCAAGAGGGTGAGGCAGCTTTTAAGACAGAACAGTAACCCATCCTGGGGCCCGTCGTGTTGAAAATTGTTCTGGACTGGCTCATCAGACAGTTCAAGGAAACACAAAATCGCCTACGCCGACGATGTGGTGGTCGTGGTTTCTGGTAGGGCACGCTCTGCGTTGGAACTGACCACTAAGAATATTTTATCCGATCTTCCCAACTGGTCTGCTCTGAACAAACTGAGAATTTCCTCTACTAAAATGAAAATGTTGATCTTTAAGAGGAAACTGGGCTAAAATCGTCCGCCAATTGTTAAATAAAGAATAAGTCAACAACACTTTGGTTCCTAAGATTAAGTATTTAGGCATTACAGTAGATGATAAACTCAATTATATTTCACACGTAATAACCTAACAGTCAAGATAAAGATAAAAAAATATTACTGGTTCCCTAATTAGGATCTCCAAACAGGACTGGGCACTTAATCCCAAAACGCCCCCACCTCATTACAACGCTGTGCTGTTTTTTGTCCAAATTAACACGTGCGGAGCGGGTGCGTGTTTTCAAAGGCCAAACAAATCCACCTTGCAAACTATCATCTGTTGAGAGAACGATGTTACTCGCAACTTCTAAGGGTTGCAGAAAGTTTCTACTGCTGCGCTTCAGGTTTTGGACACATAACGTTGAACCTTCATCTGGTTCATAAGAGTTTAACCTACAAGCTAAAACGTAGAATCCCACTAATTTCCTCGGAATTACACTTGATTTAAATACTGACATCAAGAGTGAAAAATTCAGATACTGCAACAAGTGCATAAGCATCTGGCAAACTCGCTGAGATAACAGTTACCAAAGGACGTGTCACGCCTATTCTTTTCTCCCCAATATCACCTTTACAACCAAGAAAGAGAAAGAATTGGTTCACGCCAAGCTTATATACATCATATCTATTAACTGGCCATGGGTACATAAATTTTGAGCTTTTTCACTTTGAACTTGTTACTAGAGATCTGTGTGCATGAAATGGTATTGAAGATTGGAAGCATATAATTTACCACTGTCCGTTAAACGAAGACCTTCGTTCTGCGCTGATTTCTAGTTTTGGACCCATCTCCCCTGAGGATGAACAAATATTTGTAAATAATAAAGATGCCTTTAAATGCTTGAAAATTTTGCACCTTCCTTCTTCACAAGGAAAAAAAAATCCTCTACACAAAGAACAACAAATACAGACAATGCAGTGGTAACAACTACTACTAACTAAAGAAGCATATATTCGCAATAGAAGTCTTCTACGAATCACACAGCAATGTGAATTATTTTCATGTAAATTAATCAAGACAGCTCAAGACAAATGACTTTGATGTAACTACTTGATGCGACTTCCTGAACTTGTTTATCTCAGATTTCATCGATAGAGTATTTGCCTACACACCGGACCAGGCTGACTGGAACCTGTGTTCGGTACCGACATTGTGGCTCTTACTAATCCCTTTCCTTTCTATTTATTTTTTATTTTATTTTTAATTTTTTTTTGCTCGCCCTTAGCCTCGTGCTAGAGGCAGGATTTCGGTGCTCGGGTTTATGGTCCTGGGTATACGGGATTGCTGCCATCCACTGGTCTTGAACTCTACCAGTGGATGCGGAATTTTTTTTTTATTAGTCAGTCACTTAGGCCGCGTTTTTATTTTTATTTTATTATTATTATTATTTTATTTATTTTTTTTTTTTTTTTGGAATTTTGTATGATTGCTCTGATAGCTGAAGTAGCTAAATGTAAAGGACAGTCCACAGTTTCATTTTAAGTCCTACTGTTAATGCTTTTCCTTTTTTTTTTTTTTTTCATTGGATAGTACTATCACCTAAAATTTTCTTAGACATTTGTAAAATGTTCGCGGAACAACCGTTTCACAAATTAATTTCAAAATATACCCGAAGACCACGTCCAGAAGAAACTGTTTGATAAAAAGACACTCAACGGCCAATATTTACCGCCGTTACGTCACGCGATGATAATAAAATATGTATAATATATTCTTTTTAATTCATTAATGAAGTAAATAGAGTAAATAAAGGAATTAAATAAAAAAATTAAAATCTGCTACTCAGAATTAATTTCTAATGGCAGAAAGTAAAGCGATTTGCAAAGAATTTAACCTCATTTTGATAAAAAAGCAAAAGAGAAAAGAGTATAACATTGTTTCATAAAAAAAAACAAAGTGCCTAATAATAGTAAAAGAACCACTGAGATCTAAATTAGAATTAAGGGGGAAAATAACAAAACAAGTAATGAAACCTAAAATAACCTGTACAGCCCAAATGAGAGAAAAAACAGCAAATATAAAAAAATTAATGAAATGTATAAAGGAAAACTAAGGAAAATAACTAAAAAAAAAACAATGAGATAGTTAAGAGGAAGGAAATACGGCAAACTACAACCCATAAAATACAACCCATTAAAGAGAGAATGTATATTAGGAAGAAAAGAATAGGAAAAAACATAGGCAGGATGGAATTGACAGGTGCACAAAATAATAAACTGGAGACCATTGGCAAACGAAGTACAAGAAAGACCAAGATGGAAAGATCGCCTATTCTAAACCTAACAAGCAGTAAGCTTAATGGAAAAAGAACAAAAAAAAATAATTTTATAAATAGCATTCATTCTAGTCAGCGTAAAATGGGACGATGTAAAGTGGGGTATGACGAAACTTCATGCGAGAACCAGGAACATCTCTTTTCTGAGCATTCGCCATATTCATTATTTGCCCATTCATTCCTTCAATCAGCGCTCGGAAACAAACGTAATATTCAGCATTTCAGCTACAATACTGTATATAGAATATATAAAATAAATAATAATTGCTGATTTCCATTTGTAAGATTTTAATCAAATTTTGGATGGCTCGACAAATATTTTTGGAAGACTAAAAATGTTTCATATGGATGGTCAGACATGATTAACACAACAGGAGCTGTGTGTGTGTGTGTGTGTGTGTGTGAGAGAGAGAGAGAGAGAGAGAGCATAAAACAGTAAAATTATTTCCATAAAAAAAAAGTGTATAGAATTAAGGAGAGCGAGACAATCTATTAGAAAAATAGCCTTTATACAGGCTCCTCTCCAGATTACAGTAATTTTTATCAAACACAGTCGTAGGGAAACCACTGCGCCGCGGGAGCACATATACCCGTCAAAAGTTTCACCTTGTAAGCCCCCACACGTCTTTGTTCCTTCATTACAATTTTCATATTCTTGCAAAAAATGAAATGGGGAAAAAATAAAAAAAAAAAATCATAAAAAATAAATCACTTCATTTTTAAATGAAATAGCCATAAAAGGAGAACGATACCACTTATTTTTGAAAAGACTGAAAGTTTAGATATATCATATACAGTCTGACAAATGCATTATAAATCTTGAGCATCATGGTGCGAAGAATAATTTTCAAATAGTAAAATAAACGAGAACTCGACCCTGAAACCATTTTTATTATAAAAAGATTCTATATATTAGATGTTTCACGGATGTTCCTCGTCGGCTTCTTCAGTGAGTTATCCTTCACCTGAACCACTTCACAAACATCAACAAGACAAAACTTGTTAATTTGACAACAGCTAAAGTTTGCTAGAATTACACACACACACAAAAAAAAAAAAAAAAAAAAAAAGGTTAATGACTGCGTTACCTTTCAGGCACATTACCAATTAAAGTACAGTACTGTACTTCCAAGGTTAAAAACCTCTATACTGTTTTCAACAGAAATTCACCAATCAATATTCATGTGATGGGTAATAGTGAGGCAGGATTTGTGGAATACTCGGGGGGGGGGGGTTGTTTTTTAGGATGGGTTAACTTATCAGCGTGAAATATGGTACAAAGTTCTATAAAAATCTCGTGTTCGAAATAATCCTTGAAATTTTGAAAACGATCGGAGCTAATTACAAATTTATCACGGTGGTGTGTGTGGGGGGGGAAGAATTATGGAATCGGAAGTGGACCCGAAACCTCTGAGGGAGCGACAAAACATGGGTATGGTAGGTAGAAACGGGGTGGGGCTATAGAATTATAGCTGGGCTTAAAAACTATCCCGCTATGACTGAACGAAATAAACGTTGAAATTTTTGTGTTTACACGACTTTTCCGTCTCCAGTAAGGCCCGAAAGACCAAAACTACCTGTCCAATACAAATCGAGTTGTTACACGCAATTGGACGAATAGACTTAAAGATGATTGGACAACAGGTGCTTTACGCAAATTCGAACGCGCCTTAAAAAATGGAACTCTCATCTATAGAAACTGCTCATTTATTTGCAAAGAACAAAAAAAAAAAACTATTTACGGAAATTGCTGAAGGAAGCATTTCATAATTACATAAGTAATTTCCTGATTAGATATCGATCAGTGCGTTTCGACAGGTGTGTCTTTTACGTAGAAAAGATTTGACTTACTCAGTCACACCTCTACATTTTACGTATAAAAACGTGGGTGTGGTTAGCAAGCAAAAAGAGCAGGGGCGAAGCCCCCTAGTATGCCATTAAAAAAATACTCCATGAGAAGGATTCAAAGTTGGACTAATAATGAAGTTGTCAGATTACTTGAGCAAAAAAAGACCGCTTGGAAAAGTTACAGAGCAATAAAAAGTACTGAAGCCGTATAACAATTACAAATTGATCTCTACTAGTGCCACAGAAAAGGTTAGGCTGGCAAAGGCATATTATGAGAAAGATATGAGCAAAGAGAGCAAAGAGTGGGGATAAGGAATTCTTCATATATATAAACAAAGAACAAATAAGATCGAACTCTTAAGTCATGGACGTGGGATAGTATTAGATACCCCAACTGATGTGGAAGATAAATTCAACAGCTACTTTGTATCGATATTTATAAAAGAAAAACCCTTGATGTCAATGGGAAATTATGGAAATGAAGTTTAAAAATATGCAATTAATGATATTGAAAATTCACGTGATTATTTAATGAAAAACTTTCGAGCCTACAGGCGAATAAGGCTCCTGAGGTTGATGGCATATACCCTATAATTTTAAGGGAGGTGACAAGTGAGTGCATTGAATCATTAAGACTGAGAGCATCACTTGACTCAGGAGAGATTCGGTTGGATTGGAAACCGCCAACACATAAAGGCGGTTCTAAGAATGTAGTGGGAAATTGTTGTTGTTGTTATTTGGTTTTTAGGAGCATTAGCAACTAAGGCCATATTGCTCCGGGAATATGCGGTGGTCATTCCCTGACCTTTCCGTATCCTCCGTATTTGGTGGTGACGGGCTTGAACCCCTGTCTAAATCAAGAAGCGTGTGCTACACACTGCTGCTCCTTCCCCCTGGCTACGGAGGCGCCCCTAGTGGTAAATTACCGAACGGTCAGTCTCAGTAACAGACTGATTTTTTTTTTTTTTTTTTGATTTGGTAGTTGTTGGCGCATCGGCTTCTGTGGCCATATTGCACCTTCCAAGGTTTTTGCAGTACTTTGATCCAAGCCCGAGGCGGGAATCGAACCCGCGACCTTTGGGTTGCCGGGCAGGTACTTTACCCACTCGGCTAGCCCGGTCGGCCTCAGTAACAGGGAAAATCATGGATGCAATGATCTAGGGCGGGATTCAGGATCATTTAGACAGAAATAAGATTATTATGAAGGATACACAGCGTGGGTTTTTTAAAGGGAAAATCATATTTAACAAATCTGATTAGCTATTTTGACAGGGTCACTCATGAGCTGGATTTACGGAGTAATTACGATATTGTTTATTTAGATTTCAGCAAAGCATGACTAAGTCCCACATGAGCGGTTACTTTATAAGCTGGCACAGGTTGGAATCAATCTTTAGATGGATAGCAGGATGGCTTCAAAGCATTAGGCAGAAGGGTTGTGATAAATGGTTATTCTTCAGATGGGATTAATGTAAGAAGTGGGATTCCCCAAGAATCAGTTATTGAGACCACTGTTGTTTTTGATTTCCTTAAATGACATCGATGAACGGATAGAGGGCTTGATGTCTAAATTTGCAGATGTAAAGATTGGTAGAGTAGTTAATGATCACTGCCAAGCAGAGCTTCTTCAGAGTGACCTAGATAGACTTCAGGGATGATCAGAAAAGTGGCAGCTATGTTTTAATCCCCCAAAGTGCAAGGTCTAACACCTGGGGAACAATAACCCCAAAATAACTTATACACTTGGTGGAGTTGAACTAAAATCAGTAGTGGAAGAAAGGGACTTGGGAGTTACGATACGGTCAGACATGAAGTTCTCCGAGCATTGTAGACAGGTTGCAAGGAAGGCCCATCGTGGCCTATCAGCGATTTATCAAAAGTTTGCTAGTAGAGATAAGGACGTCATAATCCCATTATAAGGCTATTGTAAGACTACTTGGAATTCTGTGTTCAAGTGTGGAGACCGCACCTAAAAAAGACATCGAGCTTCTTGAAAGGGCCCAGAGACGCGTAACTCGCCTGGTGAGATCGGCAAAAGGACGGGCCTTATGAGGAAAGACTTTGAATATGTGGGTTGCACAGCTTGGACACTAGGCACCTTAGAGGCGATTTGATTGAGGTGTTTAAGCTTCTGAGAGGTAAAAGTAGAATGAATGAGGACGAAATTTTCACGGTTATAAATGATTCTAGAATTATGGGCCATAAATTCAAGTTACGGGGGTAGATATTTAGATTGGATTGCAGGAAGTTTTATTTTAGCCAGCGAGTTATAAATTACTGGAATAAGTTACCTACATGGATGGTTGAGGCTGACAGTTGGGGGAAATTCAAAGGTCAGCTATGTGGTTAACTACGGGAAGAGGAAAATGCATAGGTTGTCTATTTCTTTTTCTTTTATTATTTATTTATTTTTATTATTATTTCACTTTTTTTTTTTTTTTTTTTTGGCTGGTGCAGCGTAAGCCTTATGCTTCCTTGCACCATTTGGTCATTACCAATACTACTACGTTCCAATAAACGTGCATATAACAATAACATTCACAAGTGCTTTACGTGAATGTTACGTGATTTACAAGTGCCTCTCTTAATTATGCTTTACGTGATTTACAAGTGCCTCTCTTAATTATTAATATCATTTGCTATGGAATACCACATATCATTCTTTTTTTAAAAATAATCAATTCTACTTGGTTGCGATTTTCTGTACGAAGGATTTTCTAATAAAGGCGGATATCATGCCAGCGATTAAAAATTCAGTTTTTTGACACAGTGAAAGTGAAAGTGAAAGTCAGTTTACACAGATATGCAAATACAATTGAAGTCCAACATTAGCAATTTTCGTTGATTTTCACTTCAGTCTGATGAATCAAGAGATCTAAGATATACTTCACAACTCGCTATAATGATTAGAATGGTATTTGATTTGCCTGCTTGTTAAAAAAATTACCAAAAGTGTTATCCATAAAAGGGCAGACAAGCGAAAAAGATATGTATTAGGCGTTCAAAACTTAATCAACGGAAATAAACTCGCCGCTTCAAAAGCTGTGTTTAATTGCCACCGACAAGGCTCCCGCAACGACTAGCAAAAAAAAAAAAAAAAAAAACAATGGATTCCTTGTGCTTTTTCAGAGGAATGAATTTTTCTCAGATTCCATAGCTCTTCATTGTCATTCATCACGATGCTCTTTGTTGTAACCTACTAAATTTTGACTAGATGATGAATATTGCTTTCCAAACGATAAATTCTATTCACGCGTCGTCGTTACAACACATGTTAAAGCACTTCTGGATTTTTTTTTTTTTTTTTTATGAATACCAAAAACGAAAGATAGAGCCTATAGTACTTAGTACCGTGCGTTTGTTAAAGGTAGAAATACGGGGTTGCCGAAGCTTTGCTCTTGATTCTAAACATAGGTTTCAACACTGCGAGCCCGCAATGCAAAATGGTAGTATTACACTGGTTGATGCGTGTCATCTACTACTAGTATTTCAGGGCTTACAGACGGGGTTTATACCCAGGGTTACTAACAGTCCCACTATCATGGAAGTGCAAGCAGATTTCGTTGTCACAAAACTACCGGACTTCGCAAAAATTAAGTCCACTTAACTCAAATGTCACCTGAATATCAGTTCATCAGCGTTTTAGATTCCCAGGTGGCAAGCCCTAGCTTGTCATATCTGAGAGAATGTCTGTGACAGCCTCAAGGACCAAGGGTTAAGCAGATTTGGTAAATATATCTTGGCTAATAGCGTTGACATTTTTTAGCTGACATTACACTCAGCACTGCTAGGAGGAATTGTTAAAATGCCACGTTCTTTTTCTTGAAGAGTTCATTAATTGGGCTTTTTTAAAACTCTTCTTTTGGATCATGAACTGGATTTGCTACTCCAGTTTATAGGCCTACCATAACAGACATTATCAACATTAAATGCAGACAAGTTTTTCTACAGGAGTCCCATATACTTTCAGGCTTTCCAGAAGGTGCCCTATGGAATCACCTTTCAACATTAGCAATGAAGGCAGGCCCCTTTTGATCCTAATAATAAAAATTTCCTAATAACAAAGACCGCTTTAACGACTTTTTTTTTAATTAGGCAAGTTCACCATTTTTCCACACCCATCATTACTTTTTATCCCCCCTTCCAATTAATTAGCTTCGCAGAGTAAATGCGCGCTCCACATATTTTATAAATTAGGATAACACACCGACCACGAATTCGTTAACGAAAATAAGTAACAATTCGAAGATTTATTTAAAAATTCTAAATTTAACGAAGCCATAGTTTTACTTTTTTTTTTTTTTTTGCTAAAAAGACGGAGCACTGTGTTACGATGGAAGGATGTTTCAAAACGACGGGGTACCTTATGGATAGTTTCCTTCGAATGAAAAAAGCTATGGGAGAAGAATTCTTTGAACAAAACTAACAACCAAACCAGAATTTTATAAACAAAATTTCAAAAAAAAAAAAAAAAACCAAGAATTCACAATAATCGAACAAGTAGCATATTTTTCGCCTGAACACGATACAAGTAGAGGAAATTGCTTGTTCCCTGGAAGGTATCTGCAAATCTCTTCAGTTCAAGACGAAAAAGAGGAACGTTTAAATCTTCAAAGCAATTTTAAGAGGCTACCCAAAGAGAAAATTTATCCTATCCAAACAGCTGTGTCGTACAGCATATTCTGAATTTCAATAAATTGGCAGATGAGATGGAGAATTTTCAAGCAGCACCTCAACGATTTAAGCTGAAATTCTTGAATTTATAAATATTAATTTATTTATTTTATTAATTAAATGAGAAAAGTGCATTTGATTTTGATATATCTATACGAAACATATAAGTATGTTAATTAATTATTTTGTATTTTGGTAAAAACTAAAGTGGTAAAATAAATTATTTGATCACTAAAATTTTTACGAGCTGTTAATTTTTGAAGTGTGGCTGCACCCTTACGCGCATAATGTTTGCGCATTACTGCTCTAGTATAGACTAAGTGGACAGAAATCATAGGATACCTATCTAGTAACGGGTAGACCCAATTTTCGCCCAGATAAGTGAAGTCACATGACGAGGCATTGAGTCCACTAGTTCTCGAAAGGTATTTCCATCCATGCTTGCTCCACTGCTGTCCATAATTCCGTCGCATTCCTGAGTGGAGAATCCAAAGCTCGAATGGACCTTTCCACAGAATCCCAAAGATGCTCCACATGGTTCACTGTCCAGTGAACGGGGAAGCCATTCCATGGTGGTAAAAACTGCGGAATGCTCTTCGAACCATGTTCTAGTCACCACGGCTCAGTGCGGAGATGCACTGTCCTGCTAGAAGAGTCCATTGCCCTGTGGGCGCATGATGACCATGAAGGGATGAAAATAGTCTGCAAGGATGGACACGTAACCTGAACCGTTCAGAGATGCGTCTAGACGTACCAGAGGTCCTAACGTGTGCCAGTTGAACAAGCCCCAGACCATTACCAACCGACCACCTGCTTCCTTGTTGATATGACGGGTGCATAGCTTCATGCGGTTTCTGCCAGATATGCACCCTCCCGTCCGCTCGAAATAACTGCAAACGGGACTCGTTGGACCAGGAAACCCGTCTCCAATCATCCAAGGTCCAGGGCCAATGTTCTTTCGTCCAGTTGAGGCGTACAGTTCTGTGTCGTGGTATCAGTAATGGGACTCTGGTGGGTCGGTATGTCCCATAACCTGTTGTAGCTAATGATAACATGATGATCTTGGTGGAGACGTTTCTGGCACCTCCCTCGTTGAAGTCGGCGGTGATTTCTGCCACTGTCCCTCTCCGTCTGGCTGAAACAATGCGAGAAGACGTCGACGGCCAAGTTCATCCACCACCTTTCTCCACCCACAGCACTGTCCACGATGAGATGTTATTCCGGAATTGGCGTATTCCCGATATACTCTTGATACTGATTTCTGTACCACCTCCGAGATAGAGTGACCCATGCGTCGGGCATCCACTATCATCCCTCTTTCAAAATCGGTTAACTCACAACGTTTATCCATACTGACATCGAATTACCGTCTACGTGAATGCAGTATACCTTTATACCTGCCAAGCGGTGGGTTCGTCCACTAGCGAGAGGGGTGACAGCGTCGCGTTGACCAGGAATCCCACGAATTCTGTCCTTTCAGTGTATTTAACCAAGCAGATTCCTCTTACTTCAAATTCTTATGGTATCCCTCCCATCTGATTTTTCTCCAACCACGGTTTCTTACACCGGACCTAGGAAGGTCCAAAGAATCTAATACAGACATTCCAGACAGTTATTAGCTCAGCAATCTCCGCCCCAATATTCACTCTCCTTCCATCCTGCGAAAATTCCAGAGCATTCAAAACAACTCACAGCCAATCACTAATCAGCCAACCGCGACTCTCTTGAGGTCACGAAGGCTGTCCAACTCCCTATAATTCACCGATCTTTGAGTGTTTACAACTCCCTATAATTCACCGATCTTTGAGTGTTTACAACTCCCTATAATTCACCGATCTTTGAGTGTTTACAACTCCCACAGATATCCGACACAAGTTGGGACCTATCAGAACCTTACTTCTACTTCGTTTACTGCTGCCATCAGATCAAGCTGCTCACAAGAAACGTGCGTCATATGTCGTTATTTTTTAAAAATCCACTATACAGTATACGCTGAAGGCAGTAACGTACAGTAACCTTCTCTACAAACTTCTTATTTTTTTTTTGTTTACTTACTTACTTCTCTTTATTTAAACATTACTTCTGTTTAGTTCGCCACTATTCGGGCTGTTTATTCAGAAGAACGCTCCCACCGTTCAATAAATATTTTGCATTCATTAACTCATGGATATTATGTTACTTCGCGTGGAAGATTGCTCTTCAAATATTATATTACGGGTAATGCCTCATTTTTATGGTTTTTTGCTTTTTGGATTCCATCTTCTTGCTCTCCTTGTCTTTTTAATCTTAGTTAACAACAAGCATATCTCTCTCTCTCTCTCTCTCTCTCTCTCTCTCCTTTCTTTTAATTTTTGGTTGAACTTCATAAATCTCAGTTGATATTAGATCATATAAAACTCCAAAGCAGTAATCTATTTAAAGAAAACAATGGTATCAAGACTGACTGAGACTGCAATATATAACTGTCCAATGCATCTTACCAATTATAAGCTGTATCTGCCCTTACTCGAAACTTTCCAAAGTCTATATAGCTCTAAAAGCATCGCCTTCTTCCCAAAATGTCTCCTACTGTATATCTCAATAATAATCTTTTATCTGGTAATTTTCAGGAGAAACTTTTCCAACTGTCGGGCTGATGTTAACACGTTCGTACAACAAACAGATACCAAGCGATGTGGATTACATCACCACTATTGTAGGTGACGTTTCACGTTATTACCAACGAAAAGGAACCAGCAGTACGAGTATTTCTGCTGGCAGTGCATGAACATATTTTGTGAACAGCCCTTGATTATTCATTATAATACAAAGAAGGCATTACAGGTATTTAAAATATTTCAACACGCTAATTTTAAGTTTAAATGGAAAAATTTCATTTGTAAAACGATTATAACAAAACGTAACAATCTTTTCAAGGGATCGAATTTCCTACATAAAGAACTTATGGTCACTGATGATACCTGATAAGCAATTTAATCTCAGACCCAAGTCTAATACCCGGATAAACAAAAAACCACCTATTAACAAGGCTTTTTAACAAACCGCTTGTACACAACACTAAAAATAAAAGTTGGAAATAAATTTTTAAACAGCTGTTTTAAGTAGGAGTAGTAATGGAAAATGATACAAGACAGCAAGCTTATATAGCATATCAAAATAAAAAAAAATAATAATACACAATAAACCTGTTCACCCATTCGTACTGTCCAAGAATTTGTCTAGTTTTCCTTTGAATTTATTCAATCCATCCACTTCCACAACAACAGATAAAAGCCTGTTCTAATAATCAATCACCGCTTGCGGAAGGCAAACTTCGGCACATCTATCCTGCAACCATCCTTCCTCAACTTGAATTTATGCCCCATCATGTGTCTAGTCTCAGCAAGTGGAAGAACACCATTAACATTCAGCTTACTCATTCCATTCGAGGCTTCAAACACCTCAATCAGATCTCCCTGCAGGTGCCTGGTCTCGAGACATTGCAATTTGCAGAACTGGAACCTTTATAGGTAGGAGCACCCTTTTGTTCCCTTCACCAATCTGGCTGCCCTTGTCTGCACCGGTTCTAGCAAATCGTCATCCTTCCCAAAGTGAGGCCTCGAGATCTGTATACAGTACTTATACAAAGGAGTAATCACCTCCTTATCCCTGCTAGCAAAGTTTCTGTATACCGTTGACAAACACCATGAGCTGTCCTGGAAGCATATCTGCACTCCTCAGAGAATTTAATTTCTGACTGCACAATTGACCCTACGTGTAGTACTAAACAGGTGATAAGTACTTTGGGGTTACCGGTGCCCATGTGCAGAACCTTGCATTTGTCAATGTTAAACTTCAAATGCCATTTCACAGCCCATCGACCCGATTTTCCTAGATCTAGTTGCAGTAACTTACCCTGATGACTGTCGTTAACCACCCTGCCAACCTTTGTATCATCTGCAAAGTTAGAGATTAAGCCTGATATACCTTCATCAATATCACTGATAAATAATGGAAACAACAATGGACCTAGCACTGAACACTGGAGAACTCCACTAATAACATTAGTCCATGAAGAGAGTGCCTACTGATAACCACTGTCTTCTTCTACTTAACCATCCCTTTATCCATAGCACTAAGTTGCCATTAATGCCACATTGCTCCAGTTTGTACAGCCGTCTTTTTATGTGCAACAGTATCAAAAGCCTTCCTGAAATCTAAGTATATGAAGTCAAAATTATATTTTTCATCCAGATCCTTGGTCACTGCATCACAGTAACCTATCAGATCGTAACGTTAGACAAGACCACCCTTTGATAAACCCATGCTGTGATTGCAGTATAATTGCACGCCTGTCCAAATTTGGGTTCCATTATTTGTGTCAACAAGGGTTTCCATTATTTTCCCTGGAACAAACGTTAAGCTAACAGGTCTGTAATTAATCGTCGCCTTTTGATCCCTTTATGAACTGGGGATATATTCGCACTTCTCCGGTCCATGGGGACCTCTCCTGAATCCAAGTGTGCTCTTATTCTTATAATTATAGCTAAAGGTTTGCTTACATCCTTTGCTGCCTCCCTTAATAAAACTGAATATATTTCATCAGCTCCAACGCCTTTTTTTGTCCATCCTCAATAATTTCTCCTCCTCTTTCCTTTCAGTTATCACAGTCATTTAGCTCCTCGTAAGAGTTTAATAAAATTCTGTCATCCCCTTCCCTAAAGAATTCCTCGTGTTTTTTTATTTTTTTTTTTTATGAAAACCCCAAACACGAGAAGTATTAGTACCTATAGTACCGTGCTTGTGTTGGAGGTTCAGAAGACGAAAAAAGATATTTGTTGACATTAGACTTGAACTTCTGAAGACTGTAATTTTCAGGAAATACGTACAAAGGAAGGTTGTTCCAGAAAATGGCAGCTGAATGAATAAATGAGGAAGATGAAAAGTTGGTTCTGTGAGTTTGAAGCTAGAAAGTAAATGGATGTTGGCTGGTGTAGAAAAGACATGCAGCAGAAACAGTACGTCTATGGGAGAGCGAATGGAGAGACTCTGTTAGAGATGAATCATTAATTAACCTAACTGCCCTCTTCTGAATGGAATCTAGAAGCCTCAGAGAGGTTTTGGGGGCACCACCCCAGAGATGTGGGAACAACATCCCATGGTAGGGCGGATTTTCGATTAATACAGAGTGAGCAGCTGTTTGGAAGGAAAGTAAGGCCGAGAGCGAAAGAGTAAACCAAGTTTTTTAGATGCAGAGGAAGCAATATTAGTGATTTGCTTGCGCCAAGAGAGATTAGAAGTCAGGTAGTCCCCAAAAGAGATATATCATCTTGCCTAGAAATTGGAGTGTCACCAAAGATAGGCATAGGAGCAGAGGAATCCTTTTTGCGAGATATAAGACAAGACTGACATAGGCAAAGAGTCCTGTGCGCTCTGGATTCATTCTGTATAATCTGTTATGTAGCACAAAGCGAAACGGAAAGTAAAATAAAATAAATGGCAGATTTAATGTTAAATAGTAAAACAGAATATATTAAATACCTACAGTACAAAAATCTTTCGGTTATTATGGTAACCTTCATCAGTGGAACTGAAAGTTTAGGAACGTAGAACTTAACAGCGTGCAGTGCCAGTCACGCAGTAAAATGCGTGATGTAACAACTAACTGTTTGAAGTTGAAGCCTGTGGTATGAATTATACCCAAGTATAATCCATACCATATCTAATCCATACCTTGTGCTCCCAAGCTATCTGGGAATCCGAGCGCTATTGTGCACGTCAAAAACGTAAGTTCGCAATTTTAATCCGTGAGTCTCTTGACTCTCATCATCGACATAGTACCGCTACTGCAAATTGGTGGGATGGCGACGCCTTCCACGCCGCGAAGCCAAATGGTCTCTTCTAATTTTATTTGGTTATAAGTTGACTTTAATATTGGTGCATTTGTTTAAACTAACCAGATAAGGTTCAGGAACTGTCACAGCATAGAATAAGTAGCATATGGGAGGAAGCGCAGGTGGCTACTTGGTCAAAGATTTGATAAATGTATCGAAAGTGAAAAGAGTTGTGGGACGCTTCGCCCAATGTCTTGTTTGATGCCGTGGAGTAGCATCGACCAGGGAACTTCTAAACCGATAGAACTGAGAAGAGTTGAAGCTTCCACCATATCTTCCCCTCCCCGACATTTCCAACATAATTCTTTGCTTCGACTTCGACCTGTCCCCCCCTCCGAAAAACGACATTTGTTGGCGTTTTCATAATAGACAGGGCATAGCAGTGTAACTACAAATTCTGGGTTTCCACGATATTTGTGAACACCTCTTTTAAAGTCCAGCAACACCAGTCATCGCCGTCGACTACGGTAGCGGACCTGATGTTATGGTACTTTCTCCACTAGCAAGGCATCTGACACACGCCACAGACCGGTCTCTTCGTGATATCGACAAAAAAAACCGCTCTGCGGATGGTTTTCTTAAGTTACTACGAATATAGGAATAGGTTGCATAGAAGAGCAATGATTACAGTGAGGGAATGTAATCAATAACCGTGTAACAAAAACTCGTCCTTTCCTGTTATTTTCTAGGTGACACCGCCTCAACCCTTGTACATAACTGATATGGATCGAAGCGGAATGAACGGTATTTTTAAGCTAACAAATAGCCAAAGGATAACTATTTGGCTCTATTCGGAGGTAAAATGAAAATTTCCCAAATTCTTCTAGTTGATATCATTTACTAATAATTAAAAATAAATAAATGCACAAGGCATAATACTTTAAGAGTTTGGTATCTATATAATATCGGTGTTTAGATACACCATAGATAACTCTTAATAAACTACAAAGTAGTTGTTAAGTAGTTATTAAGAGTTATCTATGGTGTATCTAAACACCGATATTATATAGATACCAAACTCTTAAAGTATTATGCCTTGTGCATTTATTTATTTTAAATATTGACATCTACACCTCTTGGCATCTCTCATATTGTGTGATTAACTTCACAACTGGGTCGTCATGTCTGCATTACCAGGGTACCTGCCCACCCACTGATGATCGGCCAATAGCCGTGAAACAGTGCTGTCTGGGTGGTGGTACTCAACTGAGAATAAGTAACAATAGTCTTCTCTATTAGTGAAGAGTTACTTATTCGAAGTAGTGCAATATCATGGCAACTCGTCGTGAAGGCAGAGCACAATATGAGAAACAGCAAATGATGCCTACAACAACTACTTTGTAGTTTATTAAGAGTTATCTATGGTGTATCTAAACACCGATATTATATAGATACCAAACTCTTAAAGTATTATGCCTTGTGCATTTATTTATTTTAAATATTGACATCTACACCTCTTGGCATCTCTCATATTGTGTGATTAACTTCACAACTGGGTCGTCATGTCTGCATTACCAGGGTACCTGCCCACCCACTGATGATCGGCCAATAGCCGTGAAACAGTGCTGTCTGGGTGGTGGCACTCAACTGAGAATAAGTAACAATAGTCTTCTCTATTAGTGAAGAGTTACTTATTCGAAGTAGTGCAATATCATGGCAACTCGTCGTGAAGGCAGAGCACAATATGAGAAACAGCAAATGATGCCTACAACAACTACTTTGTAGTTTATTAAGAGTTATCTATGGTGTATCTAAACACCGATATTATACTAATAATTAAGTGTACAGAATTTAAAGTACAGTGTGCCAAGTTTCCGGAGAGGGGTTCAACAACGGACTTGGATACTAACAAAGCATGTCATTACAAAACCTATTCTCTATCAAAGGAATCAAAAACTGTACATTTTTTGCGGTGTCGTAGCTGTAGGATTTCTTTAAGGCTCCTTCAATATAGTTTGTAGTTAGCCAATATGAGGCGGAAGGAGTAGAGCCCGCCAAGTTTTTCAGCCAGCACGACATGCAAACATCAGTGAACATATACTGGCATAAACGCAATGCACTGCGCAATATGGCTAAGATTCTCCGAAAAAATGAATATACATACGTGGCATACCTAAAATGTGTTGTCCCTCCTTAAACATTAAATCATAGAATAAATGTTATTCGGACATAATGGAACAGTGCCTTCATTTAGTACACAAAAATATAGCAAAATTAAAGTTCAATATACATAAAACGAAATTAATCAGTGAGTTTCTTTAACTGGCATCATGTTATTATTGACAAAATTATGTTAAAATTATTTCACAAATAATCAATATTTATAAAAAAAATCACTAAATTAAAATGCAATGGGCTGCTTAGAATTTACAGAGGCGACATGGGACAACGGTATACTGTGCCAGTAGATTGAGTATATAACCATGGCCGTTTGTCTGCTTTAAGGAAATCCTCGCCAGAAACCGACAACCTCGATGCGTACAAGTCCATCAGAAGTGCCTCTTGTATAAACACGAAATATATCTCAACTGCAACCGTGAATCCAACCCAGGCCTTTTCCACACGTCGGGAGCACTGAATAAAGTTTCTTCTCAATACCAGGATAGCATACAGAGAAGTGTGCTTTACAGGAGTATAATGATGCATTTCGTTTGCAAAATAACACGTCTTGCTGTCGCGTTATGTTGCAAAAGAAAACAATGGAGTTCATGGTTTTAAAGTACAGTAGATACTAATGTTTTTATAAAAATAATTCTGATTTCCACATTAAAGATGAAGGTTTAAAGAGAGCAATCATTTCTTTAATATATCGTTAACTACAGCACGAATACGTGCATACCACAGAAACAAAATAAGAAAGCCATAGGAGAAAACAAGAAAACGAAATTAACCGTTCACGGAGAACGGCAAGATTTCACACACAATAAAAAAAGAACAAATTTATAATCTCTCAGTTAAGCATGGCACTGAGTTTATAAGATGCACTAATTTACTATTCAATTATTAGCAAGATGTAAACACATCAAGAATATCAAAATTATTACTACTTCTGTCTTCGTGACACTTGTAGCGCACCTGATAAAATATTCCCAAACATACAAGATTAAATCCAATATCAAGTCAAAAAACGCAACATCCCTCTCTCCTTCACGCAATAAACTATCCCTATGTATAACAACCTAATATTAGTTCATTCAGCCATAAGTTGAAATTTCTTTTCTCAACTCCAAAGAAAACTTCGGTAGTAACTTATTCATTATGAAATGAAACTAATCGTATCTCTCTTGGTTTCAATTTAAACGATTAATGTAATAGTAGGATATAACTTTTATCACATATCCCACATAATAAAATTACGGAGGATATGCGATAAAAAGGAACATGTACAATCTTCAATATACACAGTAATAGTATTCACCATATAGTGCAAGGAAACCACAGGCTTTTGCTGCACTGTTAAAAAATAGATAAGAAAATACAAATTATATGCTTCCCTCCTCACACAGGTAACTATCCAGCTGACCTTTGAATTTAGTCAAACTGTTAGCCTCAACTACCTGCGAGGGCAACTTGTTCCAGCAATCAACGACTCGCTGGCTAAACGAAAACTTCCTATAATCTAATATAAACCTCAACCACTTTTATTTGAATTTATGACCCCTAATTCTGAAATTCTTTATAACAGTGAGAATTCCACTTTCATTCGTTTTACTAATCCCTCTCAGAGCCTTATAAACATCAATTGGGTCACCTCTGAGGTGCCTGGTTGCCCTGTAAAGCAATGTAGCCCACATAATCGGAGGCTTTCCTCTCATGATCGTTTTCTGCCGATCTCGCCATTCGAGTTAACCGGCTTTAACCCTTTCAAGAAGTCTAATGACTTTTTTTCAGATGAGGTTTCCATGCTTCAACACAAGTATGGACACCTTATACTTGGGTTCAAGTTGAGGTCTCTGAAATTTATCTACAGAAATTTCATAACTTTTTATTCAGTTTGGCTTCTTCCCTCTCTCCCCCCACTTCATATTTTTTCCTTTAATTTACTTTGAACTTGATCAGTCTCAAAAGCCCAGTGGCCTCGCTCGCAAAATTTTATTTTCATCTACTGGAAACAGTAAAAGATTTATGAGGAAAGTTGAAAAAAGTTTGCCCATAAAAAATACTTAAGATGAAAATATTTTTAGCACGGATTTAAATTTACATTTTGCACAAATTTCATACTGTTTTTCTCTTCTTCGATCACAGCGCCATCTTACAGCTTGAAAGATACATAGGCGAGGCTCATCATTATATGACATGGTTACGTTGGGGGGAGGGGGCTTCAATTCTGTAAATAACCTAGAGCAAAATGATATCGCTATAAAATGCATCGATTTCATATTGCGAAGCAAGTCACCACGAATTGCCTCGGTATCGCACCTACACACTTCAAATAAAAACAAATTCTCCTGAAGAAAAACATGTTTCTATTTAACACGTGCAGATACAGAGTCGGTGGATAATTAGGAACAATCAGTGAAGATCTGACATCCCAGTGATGAAATATTTCCACAATATAAGAGATACCGCACAGCGTAAAAAGTTTAAAACTCAAGTAAAACTTTTGACTCGGTTTAGCATCTCTCATTATCGTGAAAATATTTCATCACTGGACTATCGGGTTTTCAATAAATGTGCCTGTTTACCCACCGATTAGGTGCCAATCAGCATTGAAACAAATAGTGGCATACTTCTTAAAAAGTATGCGATTTTTAGTTAAATTGCAATTGTAGCGCACTTCAACTAAAAAACTGCCTAGACAACCATAACGACTTGTTTGCAATATGAGATCGATGCACTTTGTAGTAAACTTAGTCCGCTCTTGGATACGTACACAGAGCAGACGTTTACCCAGACTAGTACAGTAATGTTTTATACCAAGGGTATGCCTCAAATTTTGCTCTAATTTACATTAAATGGTTGTTTAACCAAGAACTGATCCATATAACAAATACAATTACAGTATAATAAACAGAATAAAGTAAGAGATTTGCTCATTTGTATTATGGCTTTGTGACGTAGTGCTCTAAACAAAAAATGGATTATTAATCCATTAATAATAATAATAATCCGTATTAATGGATTATATTGGATTATTAAGACTGAGCGGTGGCGCCAAGACAGAGAAACCTCTCGGCAAAATATCAGTTGCACATTTATCACTGATTCAAAATTAGTGATTTAAATTCTATCTACCTTCCTATTATGCATAGAGACTTACTTAGGCAGTTTTGGAAGTGACATGTTACTGTGGGCGCCTCCGTAGCCAGGTGGGAAGGAGCAGCAGTGCGTAGCACACGCTTCTTGATTAGACCGGGGTTCGAGCCTGTCACCACCAAATATGGAAGATGCGGAAAGGTCAGGGAATGACCACCGCATATCCCGGAGCAATATGGCCTTAGTTGCTAATGCTCCTAAAAACCAAACAACATGTTACTGTTTTCGCGGAATTAAATGTCGATGTGTTACAATTTTTGCAATCGACTTCGTGAAAACAAAGGAGAAATATCTAATGCGCGTAGCTCTTGTTTCATGATTAGTGGCTTAGTAATGCTTTAATTTAGCAATACTTCAAAATTTTCGGAAGCGGTGCATTATTATGTTCTTATTCTTATAACACTAAAATTATAAAGCTATAAACCTCACGCTACAGGATTATTTTAACTAAACACATAAGTTTGCATCAGTTCTGTAGGTAACGAAAATATAAAAACAAATAAAAAAAATGTTTGTATAAAAAGCAGCATTACATTACAATGTTGTTGTGAAACCCTTCACGACGAGTTGTATAACTCTTGTACCTCAAATCAGTAACACTACGCAAACTAACTCCGAAACAGTGCGGTCTGGGTGGCAGTAATCAACCGGGAATAAGTAACAATAGAGCAGGAGATGTGAGATTGCATCTCTCATATTGTGTTCTTCTCTCATACTGCATCTCTCTTGGCACCTCTCATTGTGTAAATAAGTCACATCTCGGTAGTCACTGTGGGTGCCTAGCCGGCATCATTTCGGAATTAGCTGATTGTAGAGGGGGCAAATATTTCCGAAATGGTGCTGTCATGGTGATGGTAGCAGTGTTCAACCGAGAGTAAGTAAAGATGGGCTTTTCTATTTGGGAAGCGTTATTCGAGATATAGCAGAGAAAGGCACTCGTTGTGAAGGATTTCATAATATTAGATGTAATTTAATGTTAAATTTTATAGAAACTTCGATTAATTAGAACTGATGCAAGTGCACTAACTATTACGTTTAGTGCTTTTGAAATTTACATGTAAAGGTCAAGCGACAGGCAAGGAGTTATTGTGCCTGTTAGATTTTCTCCAGCATCTTCAGTAGAGTTTCACGCTATTTCTACAGTTTGGATACTATTCGTTTTGTGTTTGAATTGTATAAAATAGCTTTTTGTTAAGCTATACGTATTTTATACAAAAGCTTGTTTCCATCTTTTTCTTTGTCTTTCTCTCTTTCGTTTTTGCCCACTGGGCTCCAGTTCTTTAATATCCATCCAACCTACATGTTCTTCCCATTCATTTTTTCTATTCTATATATATACTCGCTAACAGGTGTTATTTTACACTGTTTCCTGATTTCTTCATTTTTAACTTTACGTCTTACTGTTTTATTAGTTATTTCCGTAACGTTTTCATTTCTATAGTTTCATTTATTTATTTTTAATGTTGTACCTATATTTCTAGGCTACATATGTCATTATAGTTCTTATTATGATTTTATTAGGCGCGGCAGCATATGCATAAAGTGCTTAATGTCGTCACCAAGTCCATATGAAATAATTTAACTTCTAATGGATGAAATACCATAAAATTTTATATTCAACTCGTCTAAAAAGATTTGTCAAACCATCCCAAATTGCATAAAATCGGACCAATAGAAAATTATAAATTATTATTTCCTTGTCCGTCAGTCTATCTGTATGCAATAACTTGATTCTCAGTCCACTGATATTCATGAAATTTTATATTTCGCTCTTTTGAACAATTTGTTGAGCAGTTCAATAGAAATCTGGCAATTATTATTATTTATTTATTTATTTATTTCCATACATATCACATTTGCTATCTGATCTTTCTTGACCTATCACAAATGCTGTTTTTCCTACATCGAAAAAACTAGTAAGAACCACTGAGTACAAATAATAGATACACATATGAGCTGACTTTGCATTAGAAATCCCCCCCCCCCCCATATAGCAACAGACTGATCTGTGATGCTAGTTAAGGTTCCTTTTTTTTTTTTTTTTTTATATATATGAAAACTTCAAGCACGAGAGGTCTTAGAGCCTATAGTACTTATTACCGTGGATGACATTAGATTTGAATTTCTACACATTGTAATTTTCGGGAAATACCTATGAAGGGAGGTTGTTCCAGAAAACGGAAGTTGAAGGAATAAATTAGGAAGAAAAGTTGGTTCTGTGAATTTGAAGTTGGACAGTAAAAGGATGCTAACTGGTTGAGGCACATGTTCGGACTGGTTTGGAAGAGAAAGCGAGAATTATACAAGCCAATTGGAGTATCTATAGAAAGGCATGTAACAGAAACAGAACGTTTATGAGACAAAGTGGAGAGACTGCGTTAGAGATGAGTCATTAATTAACCCATCTTTTGAATATTCAATTGTAGGGCAGGTTTGAGATTTATACAGAGTGAATTTGTTAGAAACGTAACCCCGAGAGCGAAAGAGAAAACCCAGTTTTTTCGATACAAAGGAAGCAATATTTATAATGTTCTTAGACCAAGAGAGATCAGACGTCAGGGTAATCCCCAAGAAATATGTAAACATGTCTACGAATCAGAGTGCCATCGAAGACAAGAAAAGGAGTAGAATTTTGCGAGATACAAGATAGGACTGAGTTTTAGAAGGATTGAAATCAACTAAGTTATCCACTGGAGAATTACCTAGATTTCAGCACTTAACGAATTGGTACTGGATGTTCGAGAAGTTGAAGCTGTTTGTGCAGGACAAGGTTTCTCAAACTGGACGTTAGAATGCAATGTGCATTCATCAGCAAAACTATGGATAGTATTTCCAGTCAATGGAAAAAGGTCATTAATATACAAGAGAAAAAGAGTGGGATAAAGAACTGAACCTTGGGGAACGCCACCATTAGTAGAGAAGTTACACAGAGCGCCATCTACCTTACCCGTAGTGAGCGGTCAAAGAGAAAACTGGATACTCAGTTACAAAACACAGTTAGCAAACCATAAGATGGAAGCTTATTTAGAAGACCTTTAGGCCAAACACGATCAAAAGCCTTTGAAATGTCAAGAGCAACTGCTTGAGTTTTACCAAACTTTTCCATTGAATTTTTCCATAGATGGGTAACATAAGCCATTACATAAAGAATGGATCGACACTGACGTAATCCATACGGGTCTATGGTCAGATGGAAGGTTTCTAGATAGTTTGAGTTGTAGGTTAATAGATTTCTCCATCACTTTAGCAAGAACAGTGAAGTGAGTGTAATGGGACGATAATTGCGTGCAATGGATTTGTCACCCTTTTTAGGAACTGGCTGATTTCTAAGCAGAAGGGAAAACACCTGTAGAATAAAAAGAAAGTGAAAAAAAGGCGACACAGAACAGGAGCAAGTTAAGGGGCACAGGTAGTAGTAGTAGTGGCATGTGATGCAAGAAAGCAAGTGTATGAGCTTATGCAGCATCAGCCAAAAAAAAAAATCACACCATTCCCTCCAAATGCTTGTCCAGTTCCTCCTTAAATTTATTCAACCTATCAACTTCCACAACGACAGATGGAAGTTTGTTCCAGCAATTAACCACCCGCTGGCTAAAGGCAAATTTCCGCACATCTATTCTACATCTGTCCTTTCTTAATTTGAATTTATGCCCCCTTAGGTTCGTAATCTGAACAAGTGGAAGGATCCCATCAGAATTCAGCGTGCTGAACCCATTCAAGGCCTTAAATCAGATCACCTCAATCAGATCACCGCGCAGGTGCCTAGTCTCCAGCCACTGCAATTTGCAGAACTTAAGCCTCTCTTGATAAGAGGATCCCTTCTTCATTCCCCTCACCGATCTTGTTGCCCTTCTCTGTACAAGCTCAAGCAAATCTACATCCTGCCTAAAATGAGGCCTCCAGACCCGTACGCAGTACTCAAGGCGTGGCCTGACCATTGCCTTATACAGAGGGATAATCACCTCCCTTTCCCTGCTAGCAAAATTCCTATATATCATTGACAAAACCCGATGATCTGCCCTGGCAGCCTGTCTGCATTGCTCAGAAAACTTCATATCTGACTGCACAATTACTCCCAGGTCTTTTTCATTTTCTACCACCTTAAGTGTAGCACCACACAGTTGATACGTTTCTCTGGGATTACTTCTATCCATATGCAGTACTTTGCATTTGTCAAGGTTAAACTTCAGTTGCCACTTCTTAGCCCATCTGCCCAAATTATCCAGATCCTGTTGCAGTAGCACACTGCCATTAACAACCCTGCCAACCTTTGTATCATCTGCAAACTTCGACATTAAGCCTGATATACCTTCATCAATATCATTGATAAATATATAAAACAACAGTGGACCTAACACCGGACCCTGTGGGACCCCACTAATAACATTAGTCCAAGAAGAGCAGCACTCATTGATTACCACCCTCTGTCTTCTCCCACTCAACCATCCTTTTATCCATTGTAGCAACTTACCCTTAATACCATTCTGCTCCAATTTGTACAATAGTCTTCCATGCGCAACAGTGTCAAAAGCTTTCCTGAAATTCAAATATATGATATCAAAATTATTTTTTGCATCCAGTTCCTTTGTAACCACATCATAATATCCTATCTAATTTGTCAGACAAGACTTTCCCTTAACAAACCCATTCTGTGTCTGAATTATTGCTGCAGTCTTGTCTAGATGATCCTGCAATGCATCTTTAACCAGTGACTCCATTGTTTTACCAGGAACAGAGGTTTTGAGAACACGTGGAGAAATGCCATTAACACCTGCAGCGTTCTTAGCATCGAGATTGTTCAAAATCCTTCTGACATCCTTTTGGCGGAAGACCACAGGAGGCATTGAACAGAGCGTACCGGGTATGGTAGGAAGTGGTTTAGCATGATCATCAATACACGAGTTAGCAGGATTCTAGCATGTCAGCTTTATCTTTGGATGAAGTGCCGAAAGAACGATCCAGTTTTGACAGAGGTGGGAACAGAGATGGGCAAAAGTTGTGACCAACAGTTTTGGCAAGAGACCAGAATGTTCAACTACCATTTCTACAAGAAGCAAGTTCTCCACTCCTAGCTTGTTCGAAATTCTGTTTGGGCTGATTAATAACTGCTTTACAATTGTTGGAGTTTTGGTGTAGGCAGAAAATGAACCTGGATATTTGGATACAAGCCAATTCGATATGCAACATTCTTATCTTGAACAGCCTTAGCACGTTTATTGAAAAATCAAGGTTTAGATAAAGAACGAGATTTTAAGGTGGAGTGTAGAATAAAGGATTTCATCCCCACAAGAATAATTTCACCGATACGATCTGAGCAAACGTTGAGATCATATTTGAAACAGTAATCCGACCAAGGAAGAGAAGAAATCTCAGCAGATCATCCCATTTTGCATTCTTGTAATGCCAAACAACACGACGTTAAGAATGGCCACGAGAGAAAGGCTCCATTGGAAAAGAGATCAATACCAAGATGTGATCTGAGGTGTCTACATGATCACTCACCTCGGCAGTATATTTAGAAGGGTTGTTTGTGAGAAAAAGATCAAGCGTGTTGGCTGCGTGGTTATGATTGTCTGGTATTCTGGTAGGTAAATGAATAATCTGCTGCGAGGTCATTAGTAATTGAAAAAGCATTAAAAAAAAGCATTATAATACATTAAAATATTATTAAAGAATACAGAAAAAGAGAGGATGGATCCTGGATCATATAGACCAGTGGCATTATTGCCAGTTATTGCAAAGGTTTTTGAAAGAGTGTTGATGAATAGATTGGAGGGATATTACGAGAGTAGTGGAATGAGCAGCCCTAGGAGGTTTGGCTTTCGGAGGGGCAGATTTACTGAAGATGCTGTGGTTAAAATGGTGTCATATGTACAAGAGACTTCAGAAAAATATGTCCTGGGTATATTTCTTGACTTTTAAGGTGGAATTTGATCATATGCGATGGCCGAGCTTTCTAGAAAGAATGAGAAAAATGAAGTGAAAAATTGTGACATACGCATGTGGGGCTTGGGGTCATAGAGTGACTAATAGCCACGTTAAAAGAAGTCTTATTTCAGCACAGAGATTTGCCCTTCTGGCGGTGACGCAGTCCTGCAGAACCGTTTCAAATTATGCTATGCAAGTTATTGCAGGAAAGGAACCAGTGGATCTCATTATGTTTAAAAGGACCGTGGAATATGCGATTAAGAATAATAAGAGAATAGAACTTATGGGAATAAAATCTTGTAAAGAAGAGGGAAGAGAGTATGGAAGACACGATTTGAAAAGAAAAGGTTGCAGCGAGATATAGATTGTATATGGCAGGAAAGATGGAGCAGTTCTGCTAAGTGGCGTGTTACCTTTGCTTTTCTGCCTGGGGTGAAAACTATTAAAGAGATTTCATCTTGGTCTGGTCTAGGAATGTGCCAAACAATGTTAATAACTGGACATGGGTTAAAGAAAAGACTGGTGGAGTTTGGTGTAGAAGAAAATCCAATGTGTATTTGTTACAGAGCATATTTTACGGCAGTGTGTAAGATATGATATACCAAGGAATATGTTAATTAGGCAGATTGGCTCCGACTCATACACCTGGAGTGACTTGTTTAAGAATAGAGAATAGAATGAAACTTTTGCTGAGTTCACAAGAGAAGTACGCAGGATTATACAATCGTAAAAATTTGTATATATGTAAATAGTGTTTTTATGGAGTTGAGATTTAGTTGGAATTGGAATTTATTGATCTTATAGTTTATAGTTGTATAAAAAGGAAATGTTAAAAAATATATATATAAAAAAATAAAAAATACAAAAATATCTTGATGAATTTTATTGTTTAGAGTTTTATATTGATTTTAGAGTTCATAGTTGCATAAAAGAAAATGTTGTAAAAAAGGTATAAAATACAAAAATATATTGATGAATTTTAAATGTTTAGTTTTAATTTGGCTGGAACAAGAATCACAATTTATAGAAGTTTGCCTTTGAAGTTTAAAGTTTAATTGAGCTCTAGATAGTGGATATCCGCCTCTTCGGGGCAGGGGCGGTAACATATCCTCAATGTTTGATTTATCATACGGAGGATATGATTAAGGATCAAAAGATTGAAACTGATAGGATAGAGAAATAAAGCGTGGATGTTATTATTGCTCAGGAAGCGCAGGTACAAGTAGGTGTTAGGACAGTGATGATGTCTGCGCAGTAGCACAGTGGTATCGTCACCGTCCTCCCCACATCGGGTGGAAAAGGTCCGACCAGAGAACACATGCAATTTACGGACAAAATAAATATATGGGTAGATGTAATCATTTACAGGGGACCCTAATATCATAATTTTTTTTTTTTTTTTTTTTTTGTCTGTTCTGAGTCTGCGTGTGTAACACAGTGGTATCGTCGCTGTCCTCCCCACACCAGGTGGAAAACGCCCGGGTTTGAATCCCGTCGATGACGTGAGGAACTTTAATGGCCTTTTTTTTTTTACTCCGTAGCTGAGTTAGTCAGTGTCAGGCAATGATAGCAAAGTTTTCCCCCCAGAACCTGGGGTTTTTCATCCAGCAAAAGAAAAAAAAATCAATCATAGAACACACACAATTAACAGACATATGACACACAGCACGGCAGATGAATTTAATTATTCGGGTGGCCTAAAAATAATAGTTTGGTTTTTGTCTGTTCTCGGAGGTTTCACGCCTAATACGCCACCATCCATCCACTCGGTGGAGCATAAACCGTGACTAGTCGGAGAAAGCCACCCGTTGCCACTCAGGCAGGGTCTAGTGTCAGTATTGCTGTGCAAACTGACAGCATTGTTTGCGATGCACGGGTGTGTCACCAAGCGTCTGCTCCGGAGTCCAATGTGCAACAGAGTTCGGTGCACTGTCATGTTGGAGACCTTTCTGGTGGCCCCACGGTTCATTTGAATGGCCAGTTGAACAACAGTAGCCTGCTAATCGGTCCTGACCAACCATTTCAAACAACGTTCACTTCTGGGATCAATGGCGCATGCGGCTCCACAACTGGCACATCAGGTCGTCAAACTGTCCCATTCGTCCAGTCTTGATACTTTCACCACTGCAGCACGTGAGCACTTCACAAAGTCCGCTGTTTCGGAAATGCTCGTACCACTGTCCCAATAGTCGATGATCATGCCTTTTTCCAGGTCTAATAGGATAGGTCGCGTGCTTTGCCCGTGACAGAGGCTGTTATTGTGTTCAGGGATGCTGAGCATCAAGCCTCATATGCTTGCTGTGTGTGAACTTGACAAGTGCGCTGTATGATTTGCTAGGCGTGTGTGATGTCTGCATTGGGGATGGTCATAATATTGTGACTGGACTGTGTGTGTGTGTGTGTGTGTGTGTGCAAAAGCAGTATAAGTTTTAAAATAAATCTAATTTAGATACGCGTGTATATATTAATGGCTTGTAAAAACATTAAAACTGCTGACACATGGTAGTTGTCTGATAAAATACGACTGAATGTATAAGGCTCAGTCAGATGACTGAGCTAAAATATTATTATATTATATATTATATTATATTAAAATCGATTAAAATATGCTTTATAGATAAAATGATGTCACAAGACACGCACATAGGAGGGTCATCTGCCCTCAGCAGGAACGAATGTTAGATGAATATATACTATGCGGAGTCGAGCAAGAACAACTTCCTCGCTACGGTTCCTACGATTTCTATAATAGAAACATGGACTGCCATGTTTCTATTATAGGCTTCCTCTGGTATAATTTATTTGTTCTCTCTCTCTGTGCCACAGTTCTTGCCCTTGGGAGTATATCTCGTTGTGTAATATTTGCCTGTAGTCTGTATGGAAGGACTGAAATATTCAAATTATTATTTTAGGGTTACCGGTAACTTAATACATAAACCCGTATTTGTGTCTGTAAATTGCGTGTGTTCTCTGGTCGCGTGATTGGATATGAGCATGCCAGGGTTGAAGAGTTCACTTTGGTGTTTGTGCAAGTATAACAGTGGTGGAACGTGGAATGGCAAATGAGTTTTGGTTGTTAAAATGAGCAAAGTGGAGAGCAAGGTTTCCACAACAAGATGGAGACATCAAGGGGCTTCTCATTACTGGGAAGATGCTTCTCAGGCAGACTTCGGCACCCTTAATTTGAGAAAAGTGCTGCTGGCATATTCCACCGCCTGGCCATTGCTTCACTTCAACACTAGAAACAACCAAAAACCCACCTTCATATTACAGATCGGTTCATCCCTTATCAAATTACATATTATGCAAAGGCTAGATATCGACCTACAGAAGTTTGCCTCTGATCACACTTATGAACATTATATGCATCATCAAAGGCACTCTGCACTCAGTATTATTAAATTGTCTGCAAGCTCATCGAAGTCCAGTTTATTGACAACAATCATCCATAATACCAATTGCAATGGGGCTTGGAACCGTTTTTCTGCTACCTCATGCAAAGTCTAGTTTAATTACTTCTGGTAAAAATGGAATTTCTAGTGCGTGTAAAATAATTGTTATTATTGTTATTTTTTTTTTTTTTTAGGAGCATTAGCAACTAAGGCCATATTGCTCCGTGGATATGCGGTGGTCATTCCCTGACCTTTCCGCATCCTCCGTATTTGGTGGTCACGGGCTCGAACCCAGGTCTAATCAAGAAGCGTGTGCTACGCACTGCTGCTCCTGCCCACCTGGCTACGGAAGCGCCTCATGTAAAATAATCACCGTCTTGATCCTATGCTATGATAATTAATCAGTGTAAATTATCAATTAACCAGTAAACTCAACTTTGTTCAATTTATTTATTAACTATTATTTCTATTATTTTATATTTCAGGTAAACTTAAAGTATGTGTTATATTTCAAAATCTGTTCTATGAACCCCTGGCCCTCTGGCCGTGAAGGGATTATTGCAATCATTTTATATATATATTTGCAATAAAGATTCTCTCTCATTGTCTCCGAACGTGAGATGATTATGGGGTAATATGTGCAGGTGCCACTATCTCGAGAACAGCCACAATAATTAAGTGATACCGTTCTGTGGTGTCACGAGTTTACCGTGACTGGCTCAACAGCGGCCGAACAACCAACGATCACACGGCGGACAAGCCACGTGTGGTCGACGCCCCTGGTAAGTGTCATGTGTCTTGTAACACAGCAGCGACGCAGCACAATGATCCAGCTAGCCACCCAGCACAAAGGAAGAATAGCAAGACCAATATTCACATGGCTTATGCACCAGACATTAGCTCGTATATGCTATGGCACTGCTAGACACAAGAAACTGCTCCTTACATGGGCACATCAGCACCAACACTAGACAACCAATATGTGAAAATTCGTTGCAGGGTCTAATGAATCCTATTTCCAACTCTATCATGCTGATGGACGTACTCGTATTTGGAGAAAGCAGCATGAGGCACTTGGATGCACTTTTGTCGTTCGGCAAGCTGGAAGTAGTGGTGTGCTTTGCGGACTGTTTTCGTGGCATGCCCTGGGTCCTCTCATCACCATTAATCAACGGCTCGATGGGAACGCATATCTTCCTTTCGTCGCCGACCAAGTATACCCCTTCATGATGACAGTGTAGATAGACAACTACAGCGTCTATCAACAAGAGAACGAGCCACAAGGACCGATAGGTTGATAACTGGTATCATAAATATGACAATGAATTCTCCGTCCTCCCGCGGTCGGCAAACTCAGCCAATATCCACCCAATTGAGCATATTTGGGACCTACTGGAAATGGACATTCGATACTATGACCGGCGCATTATAGCCTTAGTTGCTAATGCGCCAATAAAAACAAACCAACCAACTATGACCATCAGGTGACAATGTGCGGGTATTAGCGAACTCGTTGTGTAATGCATGGGTAGCACTATCACAGGGCATCCTGTAACTTTACTGAGTCCATGCCAAGGAGTGTACGGGCTGTATTATGGCAAAAGGTGGCCCACAAGGTATTAGGTAAGCATTGCTAATGCAAAGCCAACTCAGTATATATTCAAGAGAGAGAGCGAGCGAAAAATGCTTCTGGACTTAAAGTAATGTCATCCGCTTTTAGAAACCTAATATGTGCAAAACATTTATAAAGTGTTGTTCAGAACAATTAAAACTACATACGCTAATGCACAATAAAGAAAAAAGGGAACACCGTTAGAGGGCAATAAGTTTTCACCAATATTTACATAAACACGAGACGAGTCAAACATATATCTCATTGCAGGAGTTCCTCTTGAGAGGTGATTCCCAAATGCTACCTATTTATCAATTGCAACAGGCAGAATTTTTCCGCACTTAGAAGCCAGTTGTTATACCCCTATACTCTGCTCTTATACGCAAAATTCACAAATTCCACGAAAGGGGTAAAAAAAAAAAAAAATCTAGGTACAAATGCCACCATGACAGAAGAATGAAAAAGAAAATGAAATGAAAAAGAGAGGGGGGGGGAACCAGTCATTCCGTTGTAAATTGTTAGGGTGCTAGGTAAAAGGAAATAGAAACATTTATCGTGAATAAGGATAGAAAATAAAAAGAAAAGAAGTTAAGAGTCAACGTTAGTTCATAAAATAAGACTATTTCCATTAGCACCATAAATGCCCCTGAGGCACAACAGTCTTAGCATCATCGACCAGGCAGAGAATGAAATATTGCCCATTCAGATCCCAGGAGAAGAAGAAATGCCAGCAAGTGGAAGACATGCAACATTCCGGGACACAGCTGGCTGTAGGGCTTTTACTTTGTGAGAAATGGGAAAACTATTTTATTCTTTGAAAAAAATAATATTAAACAGTTTTTACAGAATTACACGAATTTTGCTAACAAAACCTAATCTCGACACCATTTACAGAAAATAGAGAGGCTGGTTAGAATGCACAAAATACAAATATATCTTTTTTTCAACTGTGGTGTTACTATACATAATAACTTACAGGGTACAGAATAATAACTCAAATTAGTGTAGTCGTGAAATTCATATACAGTACTATTCTGTTTCCAGCAATAATATACGTAATGTTCCAATAAAGAATGAAACAGCATTTATGCTATATTTTCGTGAGACAAATCAACTACCCATTCCGAAAGAAAACACCACCTAATTAACAGATGCCAAACGGTGTTATCTGATCGGTCTAAACCTTAACTTAAGTGACAGTCGCAGTCTTCAAAACACAGTTCTTATATGACTATAAACAGTAAGAGAAATTGACACCTAACATTTTCCTCCGGAAATTAAAAAGTCAACCTTAAGCTGAATTAATATTAGCATAAGTCAGTCGTTACATTATCTCTCTCTCTCTCTCTCTCTCTCTCTCTCTCTCTCTCTCTAGTTGAATCGTATATTTAATGTTAAGATTATTTGCAAAGGTAAAGCTATATTATTAAGTTAACGTTTGAAATCTCCGTTCGACGCTGACACTGGAAAACGTAGAATTTCTAACATTATTAACCCAGTACAAAGCACAGCCAATATTAAACCGCCTGTTCAGAAATCAGTCATTACAAACAATAACAAAAATAGAGATTAAAAAAGAGAATTAAAAAGGTCCGGCTGACTTAATGGTTCCGAACGCTTATTTATATTTTTTTCCCAAAAGCATAACGAAGCTTTCGTTTTATGTGGATTCCTCCTTCAAACAGAACATTCTGAAGATCCAATAGAGAATTCTATTCTTTAAGGGCCTCTTTCCACATAAGAAGAAATGTAAAAATCGAAGTCACAAGTTATTCGTAATCACTGGCGTCAAACATCGGAAAACAACCTCTACAATTATCTGTAATCTGGAACTTTCTAATACTATTTTAATATGATCTCAATGGTTTACTATTTAACCGATTTTTATTCTCACCAGAAGAGCACAAATTTTTGCCTCACAACTGTTTCAAATCCTTATGAAAATTCTGAAGGCTGCTGCATTACCAAATGAGGATTTAGTCCAAATTACACGGTCACAGAACGCCGACGATTGAAAATGACAACGACGGCTAAAGGCCAACAATTCAAAACAACAGGATAAAATACCGAGATCAAAACATCGAGCAGAATATATTGCAATGTTTAAAATGTGTTCGCGACCAGCACTGGCAAAGCAAAAATACCAACGGCTTATAACAGGGCATACGTGCCTACTAATCACATTTGTCGTTATGTAAAATGTGTATTATGGACACCAATCAAAATATTTTTCATGAATGCTTTTGTCTCCTGTTCTTTAAAAAGACCCACTGCAACTAGAAATAACAACTTGGATGATGCATTGCCACCTAAACAATAGCATCACTAGACCGTTTACCGCTACACTGCTCAACAAAATGTTTTTCAGGAATATTTTATTATGAACAATGTCGCGAAGGGGAATATTTGATATAATAGGCATCCTGGCATGCAAATTCCGAGTATCCAATAGAAATCAATAAAAAAATAAATATCTTTACTGTGTACAAAAGGTTGTATACAATGTACCTTTCACGGCAGGAATGCCAAGGGCTTCACATTGGCTAGTGGACAAAGGCCTTGAGGACGGGGCCCACATCAGTTCGGGTTCATCCCCCAGGGCCAACAATATAATAAGTTTTGGTTAAATTATTCACAATATATTCATAAAGATATTATACAGTATTTTTGACATTATATACAATATTATACAGACATCCTTTTCTAAATTTATTATACTGCGACGATTACTGTGCAGTTTGCCTGGTTGAGTTTAGGTCATCAAGGATCTTTCTCCGGTATTTGCGATCCTTGACAAATTTGTAGAGGTCGCCTTCGATTGCTTGGACTGTGATAAGCATCTGCTTAGGGAGAAAGCGGTCGCTAAGGGCTAGTCTATTATGGTTGGCTATAAGTGTTGGAGCTGACTTCAGTCCAATACTACAATTATACTACAGCACTGCCGTGCATTGATTGGAAGAACGAATAAGCAATATGCTGAATGCCCAGAAAAGAAATGTTCAGTTTAAGCACTGCACATAAGAAAGTGGGTTCTTTAATGAAGAGCATTTTTTTTTTGTCAATTTACTAAATATATAAATAATTAATTATTACTTTGGGGCTAGTTACATATGTCCCCGCAAAACATTAAAAATTTCCTATCAGGTCTGATGATTGGAAAAGAGTCTGGTATGCCCCCGCAGTATATGTCTGATGGCTGGAAAAGAGTCTAACCTCGTTGATGTATAATGATGTTATGTAATGATGATGATGTAATTTAATGATGTAATATTAAAGGGCTCTTTTTTCCAGTCATCAGTGATAGCGATAACTACTAAAGCGTGGGCATACCAAAATATATTTTCATATTACTGTAATGATGATGTAATGTAGTGATGTGCTATTCATATTACTGTATAATGATGTGATGTTATGTAATGATGTAAAATTAAAGGGCTCTTTTTTCCAGTCATCAGTGATAGCGATAACTACTAAAGCGTGGGCATACCAAAATATATTTTCATATTACTGTAATGATGATGTAATGTAGTGATGTGCTATTCATATTACTGTATAATGATGTGATGTTATGTAATGATGACGATGTAATTTAATGATGTAAAATTAAAGGGCTCTCTTTTCCAGTCATCACTGGTAGCGATAACGAGGACATCAACAACAACTAGCAACGAATACTAAGCGTGGTTAGACTTTTCCAGTCATCAGACATATACAGTACTGTATAATATGCGGGGGCATACCAGACTCTTTCCCAGTCATCAGACCTGATATGAAATTTTTAATGTTTTGCGGGAGTAATTCTTTCTTTGTTAGAGTAATCAGAGAGGATACGTGAAATATATTTTAATAAATATTAAAATTCAATTTTTATTAACAACTAGGATGAAAGAAGTAAAGAATATTGCGAAAGTTGAAAAAAGTATATTGTTAAAAACGTGCAGTGAAGGGGAAACAATTACACTACTTTTAAATACTGTTAATTAATTAGTAAAATTGGTAGAAAAGTAAATTTATTATTTAATATTTACTTCTGTTAATTCCAGAAAACAGAAAAATTCAATTAATTTAAAAAAAATAACGAGCCTGAAATGTAATACATTGCATACATTACCTATTTTTTTATTGAATTATTTGTTTTAATCCATCTTCTGTAAAAATTCTACTTCATGTATTTTAGTATGCATCCACTACGGAGAAAGAAAAGTAAACTGGAAATGAAGGAAGTACAGTACCTCGATTATTAAAAAAAAAAAAGGGGGGGGGGGGAATTGAAGATGCCAAGTCAGCACTTAAAGCATGAGCTAGCATTCGCTGTGATCGGCAAGTTGTAATAGCGAAATCTGACAATCAAAGGAGAGTTCTGCACAATGCCCATAATTGAATTTCTTTTCTTTACTGATGAGAGTCCAGAAAAGTTTCACAGTTCATGCAAATATGAACGAAACAGCTGACAGTGGAGCAATAAGGTGAGCAAAGTGGCTTCGCCTGAAAGAAATGTGTTATTTGTGAAGTAAAATCGAATATCACGTCAGATTGTTCGCTGCGTGCTGAAAAAGGTTGTAAGCAACAGAATTAACGTCATCTTCAACGTTTCTTAATTTAAAAAGTTCACTCAGGAATTCTACGAATTACTGTTCCATATTTCTATTAGCAAATTAAATGACAGTACTAGGATGTAATACGGCATTGAAAGAATGATAGGAGACTGAAAAAAGAGAGAGAGAAAAAACGGAATAAAATGTAACAAATAGTTGATTTAAATATTTTCAAAAAAAGGAAGTAATTCCCTTTAACCTTGAGACAAGTAACTTCACTACGTTAGCAATTCCTACAAGGAACCTTTTAGTTGCCTGTCGAGGAAAATTAATCAGTTTTTAATAGGGACAAATGGGAAGTTGGTTGGTTAGTTGATCGTGTGTTTAATGGCACACTGGCAGCTTAGGCCATAATGCGCCAAGTCAAGATGGGAAGTTAACTACACTGTTGCCGAATCTGCCAAGGGGTGGGTATGGGAAGGGCTTAACTGTTTGGTAAAGTGCAAACAAAGAAAATATTGTATAGTTGGTACTGTACAAGATTTTCAACTAAACTAGCATTATAGTACCTTCCAAGCATGATCGTTAAGGCAGTTTTAGGGAACAAGTTGGTGTAATAAAAAGAACACAGAGGTAAAGATCACATCGTAGTCGTAAACTACGAAAGATGACAATAAAAAGAAACTGTTTTTACTCAGAGCCGGACCAGGGTATTTTCGCACCCCGGGGCAGAAGAATTTTTCGGCGCCCTTTTACTAAAGATATACTGTATATATTTATTTCCTTATTGTTCTTCTGATTTTGGCGCCCGGGCAAATGCCCTACTAGCCCATGCCTTAATCAAGCACTGTTTTTACTTCATAATCACAACCAGAATACAACCGTAGAATATTTTTGGATCATTTAATAATGATCTGTCTGACTGTCCCGCCATAAGAGGGCGCTATTATTGACTAAGAAAAAAAGAAAGAAAATTAAAAATATATAAAATAAATAAATAAATTTACGTATTTCAGGTGTTACAACTAAATTCGGTATTATATTTTCTCATATATTCCCAAATATATGAGAAAACTTTTTTAAAAGTATTTCCAGACTTGAATCTTAAGTATTACTTGAATATAAAAGTTTAGGTATGAGTTTTTGAAAGTATTCAAGAAAAGGAAATGAAAATTAAAATACTGCATCAATTTTTATTTTAATGTTGCTTATCGAGAAGTATTCTGAATGAATTGCTACGGACTTAATACATTTGAATACATTTTGTTTCTCAAAAATTCAGCTAAAATTTTTAACATTATTCTCCCGATATGTTATGACAGGTCATAAGCTAATTTACGAAGTTTTACAATTGTTCAGGACTGAGCCAGATGTACTCATGTAAATACACATAGAACCATGATGCAGAACGCCACGAAAGCTAACCTACGTGACTGTCTTCCTCCATACCGTCATTTGCATGTCGCAAGTAGCTCGTACGGTCCTCGTGGGTAGCAGCATAGTTGGTAGGATCGCCATCCTCCCCACACCGAATGAAAAAGATCTGAGTTCGAATCCCTTTGATGACGTTCCTCATATGTTGAACGTATGAGGTTCTTCGGTGCTGACTCATCACTCAAATTCTGGAACAACCACAAGGACATAAATTTTTAAATGTCAATGAGGGGCACTACTATCAAGCCTTTTCCCACTTCGCCTAGGAATTATTCACCGAGAAGATCACTAATTCCACAATTGCCACCGCAACCTGCCAACGCTTCAGAACTAGCTGAGACACCCACCTAGCCTTTCCAGTTATGCTACTACCAGGAACAACCACACCTACTACAGTCATCGACGGGCTCATTCTACCAGATTTGACACACCGATCTTGTCCTCCTACAGCAGGAGTGGCCTACTTAATTTGTGATGTGATCTACTTTTTTCCTTCAAAATGTGCAGCGATCTACCATCTCAAAAATTACATTGCACAAGATGCACAAATCGAAGGATGACTGTATATTTAAAATTCATCGTGATCCACCGAAATTAAATCCGCGATCGACCCGTTGGCCACCCCTGTCTTACAGAATTTGATTCATCCTGGACTTGTTTTCTAACTGGACTAAATCCATTACCAACTGACTGACTGACTGACTCAGACTCCACCTCCGGTACTCCGCTATCTTCTCAACCCGACATGATGTACAAATCATCTATACGGACAGCAAACCTGAACTTTATTTTTCACAAGCTAATTTACGTATTTCAGGATACGGCTAACCTAGATCTAGATAGGATACGATGAACCAACGTGCAGCTCTCCCTTGCTGCATGGCTTTCTTCTCTCTTCCCGGGGGTTTATCACCCCCCCCCCACTTCTGGTGGAGCATGTGGGCTTTGTTGAACACGCTCCAGTGCCAGACCTGGGGGAATGCCTTCGTCTACATCCCGTCACTTCTCTCTTTACCGCCCCCCTCTTCTTCGGTAAATTCTGCACTTTACCCTTACTCTATTCCCCTCCTCCCTTTTTTGGTCTCCATCCAGGAAGCTCAGGCGACCCTGGCGGAGACCAGCCAGCAAATAACGGACAACTCTGGCTTCCTCCCGGTAAGTGTGTGTGTGTGTGGTAACCTAGGTTCTCGATAGGGGCCCTACTGCCAAATGCCAGGACACAACAACATAACCTAAACACTATGCAAATGAAAAGTCACAACAGCAGCATATACTGCACTGATTTCTGGCCATTTTACAGTTTTGGATCATCACAGCGTACCAAGACGGAGTTAAACTAATCTTCATGTGCGCTCTACATAAGACACAACACGTCACACATATGAATGAGTTGTAAAATACTCTTCAATTATGAATATACGCTGCACCTGAATAAACGGCATCTTGCTCCTGCCTGTAAATAAAAAAAATAATAATAAAACAAATAAATAAAAAAAAAACCACTAATGGTGCCATACCCACATGACACTAATATTGGCAACTGTTATGCTTAGCAACGTCCTTCTAATGCCATTAGTTGCCAAAAAAATCAAGTTACAGCATTTTCACGCAAATATAAACCAGCCACCTAAACTTTGGACAGTATGCATTTTCAATCACCCTTTATTAGCTGCATGGCGAACCTAGCTAATACTTGCTGAGTCACTTACCGCTGAAAATAAAAATAAATTTTCTGTTTATACTCCAGGGCGGCTATATGGAGTCAGAGGAGTTTCCGTTTAAAAGAAACTGAAAAACTGAGCCATAATTTTATTACAACTGTGCAGGCCTTTTTTTTAATTTTTTTTATTTAATATATGAGTTGTTAATTTTTAATACTGCGTTTTTATTTTCTTGAAATAAAATCACTGAAGATATTCTTCTGATTCAAAGTGGCCCCAATACAAAGTTTAAAATTACAAAAATTAAAATAATATCGATACTCTTAGGGGCTACCAAAGAAGCATCGACATATTTGGACGGTCACGGTGTAAATTTGCAGACAAAATACAATAAACTAATCGAAATAGGCAAAAATAATTTTGGCAACATAATTAATAATAATTAAATATAGATCTTTCCAGAGAACTTCATCACCATAATATATTTCGAAACAATTGAAAGCAATGGACATGAATATGGGTTTTGTTTCACGTAACGAGTCGGCATTTTATTCCCTCTGAGCATCCTTTGTAATCGCTCTATTTTATCTGTTTTTATTTCATTCGAGGCCATTTCAGTTCTATTAATATTATTTTTATTTATTAATTAATTTTTGTTATCGTTTCTACTTCCTCCAGCCATACATATTTTGTTTTTCACTCTTTTTGGTAAAAGATGGCTTTTTTGTAGCCAATTAGTAAAAAATACCAATAAAAAAAAATAAAAATAAATATATATATATATATATATGGACAACCTAGATGAGATTATACTACACATCAACCTACAAATGATATTTTTCAGTTACAACCTGAAGCAAGGATAGGCTGATATCTCAAAAGGAATTGTGATTTGCTACTGATTTAATGAAATTCAAAAAGATTCATAAGAACCACTCGCCCCATTGAAATGAAAGTTTAGCTGCATGTAGGTTATTTACTACAATAGCAACCTCTGAATAATAATTAAAAAGAAAAGTTAAAAAACAATAGCACAATAAGAATTTCAGTTAAATATATTAGATATACAGTCATCAAATCATCATCGTCAGACAGAAGAAAACAGAAATGGTTTACTACAACACATCTGAAAGAAAGCTAGTCCACGTCTTTCTTCAAAAACTTCTTGTAAAACCTGTGCTTGTGATGGACACTGGTACAATGCTCCTTCTACACAAGACCTTTCTGGGTATCGTTCTCTACAGCTGCAAAGCGACTTAATCGGAAAAAGCAATCTTCGTTCCGTAACAGATGGGTCAGTTGCTATGGTTACCGACATGACGGTCTGCCAAATGCTTGTCCAGACGCTTTAAAACCTACAACGAAAGCTTAAGCAATTCAGACAAAGAACTCGTCTCGGGTACGACACTCAGAATGCAAATGATATCTCTGTGGCCAAATAATATACTAGTTCTTGTTTATACTCCGGCACGACCACCAGGTCAGTGGAGTTTACAATAAATCAATCAATAGAAATTTTAATCGTATTCAGTAGTCACTGGCTTGAACCCCGGTCCACTCAAAGAGCGTGTGCTACTTCACTCGCGCTCTTGACCACTCGGCTACGTCAGGCCTAGGCTTGCACTTGCCTCGTTTTATATTATAGAAAATAATGTTTAAAGAAACTGAAGTGTAGTTTGGTTCATAATAATACGTGAAGTGGATTATTAATGGTAGCGAAAAATTTCATTATAGTACAGTCAATGTTCTTTATAGCGACCCCCTTTTTAACGTCCCACAAATTATAATGTCCTATGTAGTTGGTCCCGGCCAATTTCTTATTAACCTAATGTTATTTGATGAACAATCGATATACGCCCTTCCGATATAACGATCGTTTCTCATTCCCTAGCATCGTTATATAGAGCTTCGGCTGTATCATCAAATATTCCTGGAAAACACATATTTCTCTTCTCGGCTCTGTTCCTATTCAACAAACCTTAAAATACATTTTTTTACGGGTTCAATATATCATTATTACGCAGAAATAATTTTAAACGTCATTAATATTTATGTTTAAATTTCGTTAAAAAAGGCCAGCAATATTTCTGCTAATATATAAATTTACTTTAAATTTACAGAGATTTAAAAGTGTATGGATTTTGTACATGAGCAGTGTTTTTTTTTTTTTTTTTTATGTAAACCCCAAACACGAGAGCTATTAGAACCTATAGTACTTAGTACCGTGCTTAGGTTGGAGGTTGAGAAGACGAAAGAAGATATTTGTTGACATTGGACTTAAACTTCTGTAGACTGTAATTTTCAGGAAATACGTATGAAGGAAGATTGTTCCAGAAAATGGCAGTTGAATGAATAAACGGGGAAGATGAAAAGTTGGTTCTGTGGTTTGAAGTTGGACAGTAAATGGATGTTGACTGGTGGCGGCATGTGTTGGGACTGTTTTGAAAGAGAGAGCGGGAATTATAAAAGCCAATTCAGAAGAACAGTGCCCATGGAAGTATCTGTAGAAAAGGCATGCAGCAGAAACAGTATGTCTATGGGAGAGCGAGTGGAGAGACTCTGTTAGAGATGAATCAATAATTAATCTAACTGTCCTCTTCTGAATGGAATCAAGAAGATTGAGAGAGGTTTTGGGGGCACCACCCCAGATGTGGGAACAATATTCCATGGCAGGGCGGATTTGCGATATATACAGAGTGAGCAGCTGTTTGGAAGAAAAGTAACGCCGAGAGCGAAAGAGAAAACTAAGTTTTTTAGATGCAGAGGAAGCAATATTTGTAATGTGCTTGTGCCAAGCGAGATTAGAAGTCAGGGTAATCCCCAAAAGAGATATATCATTTTGCCTAGAAATCGGAGTGTCACTAAAGATAAGCATAGGAACAGAAGAATTCTTTTTGCAAGATATAAGACAAGACTGAGTTTTAGAAGGATTCAAATCGACTAAGCTGTCTTTGCCCCATTGGAGAATTACCTGGAGATCGGCATTTAAGGAACTGGTAGCGGATATTTGAGAAGTTGAAGCTGATTGAGCAGGGCAAGGTTTCTCAAAATGGAAAGTGGAATGCAATGTGCTATCATCGGGAAAACTATGGATAGGATTTCCAGTCAATGGAAGAAGGTCATTAATATACAAGAGGAAAAGAGTGAGGGAGAGAACTGAACCTTGGGGGACACCGGCATTAGTGGAGAAGTTAGAAGACAGAGAGCCATCTACCATCACCCTCAGTGAGCGAACAGAAAGATTGATTGATTTGGTAGTTGTTGGCGCATCGGCTTCTGTGGCCATATTGCACCTCCCAAGGTTTTTTGCAGTACTTTGATCCAAGCCCGAGGCGGGAATCGAACCCGCGACCTTTGGGTTGCCGGGCAGGTACTTTACCCACTCGGCTAGCCCGGTCGGCCCAGCGAACAGAAAGAAAACTGGATAACCAATAGTCACGTCATGCATGACTGCGACCACTATGAAGATATAAGAGCAAGACTTATTGTAAGAATCCAGTATAACCCAATTCACCAAGAGTCTCGACTATTGGACACTCAGGAAGAGTACACAGCACTAACTAACTTCGCAATACAATTATTCACAAGAAGGAAAACAATTATCTCAATGCAACCTGATCCTCGGGAGGACAATAACACCCAATAGATATATCAAAAACCAAATGTCATGGACGAAATAAAAATAAAGGAGAGACACAGAAGAGTCAAAGCAAGAGCAAAAGAATAAAATCTCAGCATGAAGAAATAGACACGCCATTTGAAACTCAAGAGACCTGCGCAGGGCTACTCCTCCTGGGAGAGACCAAAGCAAGAATCCTGCGGCCAACCATCTCTGACTTGATACAAGCGCGCCACAACGAAGTTCCTGAAAAAGATGAAAAATGGAATGACATCAGAACTAGAGTGCCATTTGGCTATCAAATCTCGCACCTGCGAGATTTCTTTAAAACCCTAATCCCTGGTGGGGGGAGAGACACACGCTCCCTTCCCCCTCGCCAACCCTATTTCCCTCTGGTGAGGCATGCCCCACTGAAAAACGGGGGGTCACCTTCCCTATCGACCCCTCTACTTCCTATTTCACCCCCCAGCCTTTTGTCTCCCCACCCAAATCTGTCATCTCACACAGCGATTAGCCCTACATCAAAATTCTTGCCCGACCCAATTAGGCTTTATCAAGACCTTCAGCGTAAAACCCCAAACAGTGCTCCTAAAGCAAAACCCCAAATACGCAATAAAACATCCTCGCGACTATTTATTTTCCTAATTTATATTTTATTTATTTTGGTCCTAGCCACTGAAATCCCAGGAAAGTAGGTGGCAGGACCTGCCAGAGTACTGTTTCAATCACTGGTAACACCCGGCTGGCCTCCTCGTGGCTGGTATTGGTAACGTCGGGCCCCACTAGGGGCCCGGCGGCTAACAGGCCGGATGAACAATGGGCACAACATACTACATAGTACATATTCCACACACTTTTAAATCTCTGGCTTGACCGATACAGAGAACATACGCGGAGATGGGAGAAATCCCAGGAACCGTTAGACCCTCAACATACCTAATACTAAAAACAGTTGGCAAACCATAAGACGGAAGCTTGTTTAGAAGAACTTTACGCCAAACACGATCGAAAGCCTTTGAGATGTCAAGAGCAACTACTTGTGTTTCATCGAACCTTTCCATTGAATTAGTCCATAAATGGTAACTTAAACCAGAATATCACCAGTGGATCAACACTGACGGAATCCATAATGGCGCTCGTTGATCAGACGGAAGGTTTCTAGGTAGTTTAAGAGTTGGCTGTTAATTGATTTCTCCATTACTTTAGAAAGAGTACAAGTAATTGCAATTGGGCGATAACTGAATGCGAGGGATTTGTCATCCTTTCCTGGAACTGGCTGGATATGTGCAAATTTCCAAGAAGAAGGAAAAACACCTTTGGAATAAGAAAGTGAAAAAAGGCGGCAAAGAATAGGAGTAAGTTCAGGAGCACAGGTAGTAGTAGTAGTGGCATGTGATGCAAGAAAGCAAGTGTATGAGCTTATGCAGCATCAGCAAAAAAAAAAAAAAAAAAATCACACGATTCCCTCCAAATGCCTGTCCAGTTCCTCCTTAAATTTATTCAACCTATCAACTTCCACAACGACAGATGGAAGTTTGTTCCAGCAATAAACCACCCGCTAGCTAAAGGTAAATTTCCGCACATCTATTCTACATCTGTCTTTCCTTAATTTGAATTTATGCCCCCTTAGGTTTGTAATCTGAACAAGTGGAAGGATCCCATTAGAATTCAGCGTGCTCAACCCATTCAAGGCCTTATACACTTAGGTTTTGAGAACAAGTGGAGAAATACCACTGGGACCTGGAGCTTTCTTAGCATCAAGGTTCGTCAAAATCTTTCTGACTTTCTTTTGACGGAAGACCATAGGAAGCACTGAATGGAGCGTGTTGGGAATGGTGGAAGGTGTTTTACCAATATCATTAATACATGAGTTGGAAGAAAAATGGGATGCTAGCAGGTCAGCTTTATCCTTGGCTGAAGTGACAACAGAACTACCTGGTTTGGACAGAGGGGGAGCAGAGATGGGCAAAAGTTGCAGCCAATAGCTTTGGCAAGAGACCAGAATGCTCGGCTTCCATTAGGGCAAGAAGCAAGTTTTCTACTCTTAGCCTGTTCAACCTCTAGTTTGGACTGATTAATAATTGCTTTACAATTATTGCGAGCTTTGGTGTAGGCAGAAAATGAAACTGGAGAATTAGAAACAAGCCAATTAAAATATGCAACATTCTTCTCTTGAACAGCCTTAGCACATTTATTGGAAAACCAAGGTTTAGATAAAGGACGAGATTTTAAAGTGGAGTGTGGTATAAAGGATTCCATTCCTGCAAGAATAATTTCACTGACTCGATCTGAGCAAACGTTGATATCAGAAGTTTTGAAACAGTAATCGGACCAATGAAAAGAAGCAAAGAAGTCTCGCAGGTCATCCCATTTTGCATTCTTGTGATGCCAAACAACACGAGGTTGGGTACAGCATGAGATAAAGGTTCCACTGGAGAAGAGACAATCACCAAGTTGTGATCTAAAGTGCCTAGAGGACCTCTCACTTCGACCGTGTACTTAGAAGGGTTGTTTGTGAGAAAAAGGTCAAGCGTATTGGCTGTATGGTTAGAATTGCCCGGTATTCTTGTAGGTAAATGAACAATCTGTGCAAGGTCATTAGTAATTGCAAAAGCCTCAGCATCTCGACCATTTGGGTGGGTGTGACTAGAAAACGGAAGCCAGCTGGAGCTGTGAACATTAAAATCACCAAGGAAAATTGGACTGGGGAAAGTCAAGTTGCAAAGAGAGGAAGTCAAAGAGCTCCAAGTGATTAGTGGAATTGGGAGAACGGTAGAGACAACAGATGAATTTGACACAATGAGATAGAGAGATTTTAAGCCTGAGAAGATCAAAGAGGGGAGATTCCAAATTGCCAAGTCTCTGAGAGGGAATATCAGAACGGACATATGCACAAGTATCACCTTTGAGGCGAAAGGAATCATACCGCGAATAATTTGGGCATCTGAAATGAGCAGTAGTTGAATCAACCGATAATTGAGATTCTGTCAGAAAAAGTACCGTTGATCATCTGGCCATTTAGCTGTTGTTGTTTTTTTAGTTTTTAGGAGCATTAGCAACTAAGGCCATATTGCTCCGGGGATCATTTGCTCCGGTGGTCATTCCCTAACCTTTTCGCATCCTCCCCATTTGGTAGGCACGGGCTCGAACCCTGGTCTAATCACGAAGCGCCTGCTACGCACTGCAGCTCCTGCCCACCTGGCTACGGAGGGGCTTGGCCATTTAGCCGCCAGGCCTCTGCTGAGGCCAGACGTTGCCCACACTTCGCCCAGTGGAGGCAGACCAGGTACACCAGTATTTTAAATAAGTACTCTGACAGGTTCTGCCACCAGGTTTCCTGGGATTTCAGTGGCTAGGACCTAAAAGGAAAAAATAATAATAAATAATTAAAAATAATAAAAAATAACTAAGTGAAAAATAAAAAATTTGGGAGGTGATCGCCTGGTGGTTGCGCTAGAATTGTAAGGCCGAAAATTGTGGGCGAATCTAATTTGGCTGTAATTAAGTTTGGATGTGTGGGGCTTTTGCTTGCGTGCAGGTAGAGTGGGAGGGAGGGAGACTGAGGGCTGGGGGGGGCGACAGACGGATGAATGGAGTCGATAGGGAGGTGACTCCAAGATTTGGTGAGGCTTGCTCATGCCCCACCAGAAGGGAAAGTGTGGGTGGCAGGGAGGGAAGAAGACAGAGGGACCGTCACCTCCCCGCGGCCAGGGGAAAGGGAAGAAAAAGTGGACCAGGCAAGGGCGCCGACTCGGATCGCCAATAAGGCTAGTGTGCAGAGAGGCTCTACAGTTTCTTCAGTCGGTGGAATGTCATTTCTGGGACATTGTCCCGTCCGAGGTTTCCAAAAGTCCAGTTTATTTTGTAGCCATTCATTAGCATTAGTAGAGGCATTTGATGCAAGAAAGCAAGCTTATGCAGCATCAGCCAAAAAAAAAAAAAAAAACCACTTCCACTTCACCCCTCTATTCGTTCAAAATACCTGTCCAGCTGAGCTTAAACTTATTTAGGCTATCAACTTCCACCACAAGGGATGGAAGTCTGTTCCACCAACCAACCACTCGCTGGCAAAAGGCAAATTTCCGCACGTCTATCCTACATCTGTCTTTCCTCAATTTGAATTTATGCCCTCTCAGGTGATTATTCTGAGCGAGAGGAAGAATCCCATCAACATTGAGCATGCTCAAACCATTCAAGGCTTTATACACCTCTATCAGATCACCTCGCTGGTGCCTAGTCTCCAGACACTGTAATTTGCAAAACTTAAGCCTTTCTTCGTAAGAGCACCCCTTTGTTCCATTCACTAATCTTGTTGCCCTTCTCTGTACTCATTCCAGCAGCTCTACATCCTTCTTGAAATGAGGCCTCCAGACCTGTGTACAGTACTCTAAGTGTGGCCTGACCATTGCCTTATACAAGGGAATAATCACCTCCTTATCCCTGCTAGAAAAATTCCTATATATCATTGACAATACACCATGAGCTACTCTTGCAGCCCGTCTGCACTGCTCAGAGAACTTCATATCTGCCTGCACAACCACCCCCAGGTCCCTTTCATTCTCTACCATTGTCAGTGTAGTACCACAGAGTTGATACGTTGCTCTGGGGTTGCTGTTTCCCATGTGTAGTACTTTACATTTGTCAATGTTAAACTTCATTTGCCACCTCTCAGCCCATCTGCTCAACCTTTCCAGATCCTGTTGCAGCAGCATAGTGTTAGTAGTGTCCTTGACAACCCTGCCTACCTTTGTATCGTCTGCAAACCTCGACATTAAGCTTGATATACCATCCTCAATATCATTTATGAATACAGAAAACAATAATGGACCCAACACTGAGCCCTGAGGGACTCCACTAATAACATTAGTCCACGATGAATAGTGTCCATTGATTACCACTCTCTGTCTTCTCCTCCTCACCACCCCTTTATCCACAGCAGCAATTTGCCTCCAATGTCACACTGCTCCAATTTGTGCAGCAATCTTCCATGTGCAACAGTATCAAAAGCCTTTCTAAGATCCAAATATATAATATCAAAGTTATTCCCTGCATCCAGTTATTTTGTGACTGCATCATAGTATCCAATCAAATTGGTCAAGCAAGACTTTCCCTTAACAAAACCATGCTGTGTCCAAGCTATAACTGAAGTCTTGTCTAAATGATCCTGCAGTGCTTCTTTAACTAGTGCTTCCATTAATTTTCCTGGAACAGAAGTTAAACTCACAGGTCTATAATTGCTTGTGTCAGCCTTTGATCCTCCTTTATGAATTGGGGTCACATTTGCACATCTCCAGTCTGCGGGTACCTCCCCTGAGTCCAAGGAAGCTCCCATAATTATGGCTAAGGGTTTGGGTCCCATTGGTTAGGGTCCCATCCGAGGTTATTTAGTCCAGTCAGTTTGGATGTGCATTTGTGATTTTATTTTGGTCCTTCTGCTATGAAGTCGGATCCCTGCGGGTTTGATTTGTTCTGGTGGTCCTTAGTGGTGTCAAATTGTTTTTCAGATTATGGGCAGCTTTGATGGGCACTTGCGTTCTCTTCATTGCAGTGGTTGCGGCTGGGGGAAGGTCCGTCTTCTGCTGAAGAGGCCTTGAGCGAATTCTGTTAGCGCTTTGTAGCTGTCTTCTTCTTCCAGGATGAGGAGTTCCTGGTTTTGCAGTGTGAATCGAATTTCAGTGATGAGCCGGCAGCGTAGATCTTCTTATAGGTGACAGTGATACATGAGGTGCTCCCATGTTTCTGTTTGGCCGCAGTGGCAGAGAGGAGTGTCACTGAGTCGGAATCCTGATAACTTGTGTCTGAATGCACTGTGTCCGGTGAGTAGGTATGTGACCAGGAGTCCTGGAGAGAGCCAGTGGGGATATTTTGGATATACTGTCTGAATTGTCGGCACGAATTTCCGGGTGATTTCACCTTTGATTGAATTTTTCCAGCGGGTTTGCCAGGTCTGTTGGAGATGCAGTGTGAGTCGCTTCTTTTCCATTTTAGAGTCATTGGCTAAGTCAATCGTGTAGTTCAGGCAGGTGGACGTTTTTCCTTTGCTGAGGTGGTAGAGGATTCCGCGACGAACGATCTCCAGGTCCAGGGGGAAGGCACCATAAGGACCTGCAGCGCGTGGGTACTCACCGTCCTGCAGGCTCTGGAGATCGTTAGCAGGGTATATCTTTGTATCGTCTCGAGATTTCTCCTGTTGACCGCGGTGGTCGCTTTGTGGTACCAGACTCCGGAGGCATATGAAATGGCTGGCAGGAATACTGTCGTGTAGAAGAGGGCGAGGGTCCTTTTCCTCAAGCCCCAGTACTTACGGGTGACTCTTGCAAAGAGTGTAGAATAGTTTCTGATTTTATTCCTGATGTATGTCAGATGTGGTATTCAGGATAGATTCCTATCGAGCATGACTCCCAAATGTTTTTATTCCGTTGCTAGTTTGACGGTTTTCCCCTGGACTTTGATTTGGGGAGGCCTCAGTATATGATATCTGTAAATTATATGTATTTTATGGTTGGATTGCCCTTTTTTAGGGAATGAAAAAACTAATTTCTGAGAAAAATAGAGACGTGAAGCTCCACAGACTGGCGAATTCGGCGATGTGGATGGAGAAATTTTGACCTCAGCTGGCGATGAAAATCGAAACTAGGTCTTTTTTCTACGATATGAGAGAGAGAGAGAGTGGCGACTAGGGCTTGCATAAAACCGAGAAATTTCAAAACCGAGTTTAACCGAAGTTTACTCTTAAAACCGATTTTCTCAGACTTAGGGAAAATAATTAAAAGCTTATAACACAGGTATTTATTTTATCTTGGGTAGATTGTACATCAAATCTTTTAAACAAAATCTATCACCTCTTATAGTAAAAAAAAAATAAAAAAATTAAAGTGCTCCAAAAAAAAAAAAAAAAAACACAGCTTGAGATTATACAAAATTGCAAATTGTATTCAAATCCTTTGAATAAAAACTATCTTCTCCTATAGTAAACAAAAAAAATAATAAGCCCTATAATAATAATAATAATAATAAATAAATAAAAATAATGTGAAAAAAAAACAGCTTGGGGAAATTACTTTACTATTTATTGCTCAGCTTTTTTCTGAAAATGATCCTTTAAAAAACACAGTATATTAAGCATTTTTCCTGATAGTCTTGACCTTATTTTTGTGTTAAAGAGACCAGCGATCGAAAACACTCTCTCAGGTTGGACACTTGTTGGTTTATTGGTCAGCAGTGCTCTATAAACTTTCTCCAGCTTTTCACTTCTACTGCTAGTTGCCTCCAAAATTTTAAATTCTTTGCTGATTTCCAATTTACTCGGATATTTTGAAGGCCTTCAGTTAATATCTTTATTACACTATCATACTCTCGCATGAGTGTATCTCCAACATCGGAACTAGACGAGTCTTTGTTTTCTTCTAAAAGAACAGTTCGTTTATTTTCAGTTTCTTCATTCAACGTTAAGTCTCCTTCGGAATGTTTTGCAAATAATCTCTGATAAATCTCTTCAGCATGCTTTTTCGAAACTTGCTTACTTGGAAAATCAAAAGTTCTCGAACGTGAATCTTCTTTCCTAAACTTTTTGGGGTTGTGTAGATAGCTCAGCAAAGCCACAGTTTTGAAATTTCGTCTTGCATTGTACGTTGCAAAAGGCTTTGGTGAAACTTTAAAGCAAATGGGTTTTCTGCTGTATCAAGCTTAGCAAGCAGAAATTCTATTAAAGACTGCTTTAAGTAAGTCTGTATCTTCTGAGGTTATAGCCTTCAGAATCATTTCAACTGGTCACAAAGTTTCACATAGCAATTCAAGTGTTTTCCTGTCATCGTCAAACACAGCTTCAGTTGACAGTACTGCACATAGAGCATTTGGAATGCAATTTTTCAATTTCAAAAATTTCTCAATCACGCATGTGCTATCCCATCTAGTCTTGCAATCTAATATAAGTTTATATTCTTTCCCATTAAATTTTGCTTTAACAAAATTTTGTAATATGTCATTTTTGGTAGGCGATTTTCGAAAAAGCTTGCAAATTTTTCTGACTTTGTTAATACTTTGTGCTAATTGGCCATTGGATTGAAGAAATAAATGATGTCATCGGTAAAGTCGGTTTGATAAAGCATGCCTTGCTGTCTTTCTTCAACATCTTCATCATCACTACTTTCTTCATTATTTTCATTTTCTTCATTGTCTTTGGGAGACTCAGAGACTAGCACCATAATTGATTGATTTTTCATAAAGTACTGTACATCTATAACTGACAGATGTATACAATGGGCTATACATTGTTGATGATTAGGCGTAATTTGCTCGCCAAACTTAATCATCATTGCTGCTCCATCGGTGGTGCAGGCAATAATATCTTCATCCAAGTTCAAACCAAATTCCTTCAAGTGTCCATTCACAATTTCCTCAGTTCTTCTGCTGTCAAGTGAACCATTAATCTCAATAAGACCTAACGACCAATGATTGTCTTTTGAATGCACATTGAAAGGTATATGAATATAAATTCATATACCTTTTATTTTGTATAGACGTATATTCGTCTAGAGTCGATGAATACCGTGCACCCAAAACCAATGAATTTTTGAAATGATGAATGAGTTCTTTCTTAGTTTTATAATAATTCACAACCATATTTTTAATTCCATTCACTGAGGCTGGTGGTCATTTATCGTATTTATTTCTCTGAAGGCTTGATTGTATAAACTCACTCTTGGCAACTGAATTAAAAGAAAATCCATCTAAAGCAGCTAATTTTGAAATCTCTTCTTCCATAGATTTTTTAACGATAAAGTTTTCTAATGTTCTTACCATTTTTACGGGAGGTTCACTGTTATCTTGTTTAATGTCAATCTGATGCATTTTCTTTAAATGCAACATCAAAGATGATGTAGATCCTCCAGACGACTTCATTATCTTCTGACATTTCGAACATTGTGCTTCATCTTTGCTCTTTCGAGCAAAATAATTCCATACATTTGATTTCATCTTAGACATATTGAGAGTAATAAATATTAATTAGTAGGAATTTATATCACCGACAATTTTAAATAAAAATATTGAAGATAACAAAGGCACAATACTATGCGTCACTCCCGCAAGCACTGAATGAAGAGTCTAAACGAGGCAAGTTTCAAAATTTTCACGAAAGAAATTTTTTATTTATTTACTCGCAATTTTTTTTCCCCAATTAAATCTATTGTATTTTCAAAATTACATAAAAGCTAAATTTGGTGAAGCTGCTTTTTGGAGAACATTTGATCGCAAATTTAAAAGGAATAAAGAAGCAAAAAACTTTCTACTATTAAATTTGATGCAATATTCAGCGAATCTGTTTCTAGTGGGTAACCATCAATAAGGCGCGTTCCATAACTTGCCTGGCGAACAAGATAGATGGAACGGAGAAATGTTGAGCATTTTCTTTTACGCTATCGTTCCGATTCACTCAGTCGTAAATGAGTACAACTGCATCGTGCCATGATACAGGTGGGAAGATAAAAGGTACCCCTCCTAGATTTGGGCCACTTGCCCATGAGATTCGTACCTAAACATAAAATAAAATAAAATAAAAAACATGTTTAAAACATAAAGCATTTGAACGATCCAGACAAACGAACAAACAAAAGAAAATGCGCGTAACAATAAACTATATTCGAGGGCTAACTAAGAAAATATTCGAATCCGGTTTTAGAAGCTCGGTTTCGGTTTTACCAACTCAATATGAAAACCGATTTAACCGGTTTTATAAAACCGGTTTGCAAGCCCTAGTGGCGACATCATGCGCCTCTCTATCGAATGGATGGGAGAAGATTGCATAAGTATTAATACTCGTCTCGTGAAGTTTACTCAAAAAAAAAAAAAAACCCTCATTACTGATATTAATGATTTATAAAACTAATTCTACAATAATTCAAAATAAATTACGTTCTGATACTTATATCAGCCTCTTATTAGCAAGGATAGATCGCTAAAATTTACATAATGCTGATTTCTTCATTTCTGGGGCTGGAATTAATTGTACCTATTAATTAACTGTAACACCAAAGACCTCTGTGTTAGCTAATTTCTGACCCATACTGTTATCAGCAACATTACAAGTAATCTGGGACGCAGCCCAGATCTAAGCCGACCGGGCTAGCCGAGTGGGTAAAGTACCTGCCCGGCAACCCAAAGGTCGCGGGTTCGATTCGCGCCTCGGGCTTGGATCAAAGTACTGCAAAAACCTTGGGAGGTGCAATATGGCCACAGAAGCCGATGCGCCAACAACTACCAAATCAAAAAAAAAAAAAAAAAGCCCAGATCTACTCTTGTCTCACAAAAATACACCTTTCAGTTCTTTTTTGCTAAAGTAGAACTTCTGTCAATCCAAGTCTTCTTTATATTTTAAATCATTTTTCCCCTCAGTATAGATAGGTATGTAGCATCAGACACAGAAAAAAAGAAAAAAAAATTCACACAACCATTCCGTCTAAACGTTTGTCCAGTTCCTCCTTAAATTTATTTAAGCTATCAACTTCCACAACGACAGATGGAAGTTTGTTCCAGAAATTAACCACCCGTTGGCTAAAGGCAAATTACCGCACATCTATTCTACAACTGTCTTTTTTCAATTTGAATTTATGCCCCCATAGGTTTAATCTGAGCGAGTAGATGAATCCCATCAGAATTCAGCGTGCTCAACCCATTCAAGGTCTTATACACCTCAACCAATCACCTCGCAGGTGCCTAGTCTCCATCCGCTGCAATTTGGAGAACTTAAGCCTCTCTTGGTAAGAGGATCCCTTCACCAATCTTGCTGCCCTTCTCTGTACACGCTCAAGCAAATCTACATCCTTCCTAAAATGAGGTCTCCAGACCTGTACGCAGTACTCAAGGCGTGGCCTGACCTGACATTTGCCTTTAATCCCCTCATTTTCCCTGCTAGCAAAATTCCTGTATATCATTGACAAAACCCCATGACCTGCTCTTGCACCCTGTCTGCATTGCTCAGAAAACTTCATATCTGACTGCACAATTACTCTCAGGTCTTTTACATTTTCTACTACCCTAAATGTAGTACAGTACTACACAGTTGGTACGTTCCTCTGGGGTTACTTCTACCCATATGCAGTACTTTGCATTTGTCAATGTTAAACTTCAGTTTCCACTTCTCAGCCTATCTGCCCAAACTTTCTAGATCCTGTTGCAATAGCACACTGCCATTACTGTCATTCACAACCCTGCCAACTTTGTATCATCTGCAAACTTCGACACTAAGCCTGATATACCGTCATCAATATCATTGATAAATATAAAAAACAACAGTGGGCCTAACACCGAACCCTGTGGAACTCCACTAATAACATTAGTCCACAAAGAGCAGCGCCCATTGATTACCACCCTCTGTCTTCTCCCACCCAAACACCCTTTTATCCGTTGTTGCAATTTACCCTTAATACCTTTCTGCTACAATTTGTACCGTAGTCTTCCATGCGCAACAGTGTCAAAGGCTTTCCTGAAATCCAAGTATATGAGATCAAACTTATTTTTGTGCCCAATTCCTTTGTAACCACATCATAGTATCCAATCAAATTCGTCAGACAAGAATTTCCCTTAACAAACCCATGCTGTGTCTGAATTATTGCTGCAGTCTTGTCTAGATGATCCAGCAATGCATTTTTAACCAGTGACTCCTTTATTTTACCCAGAACAGAAGTTAAACTAACTGGTCTGTAATTACTCGTGTCATCCTTCGAACCCCTTTGTGAATTTGGGAATACATTTGCTACATCTGCAGTACTTTGGGATCTCCCCTGAGTCGAAGGATACTCTCATAATTATGGCTAAGGATTTGCTTAGTTACTTTGCCGCCTCCTTTAATATAACTGGATATATCCCATCCACCCCAGGTGCCTTTCTTACGTTTAACTTCAACAATTTCTCATCCACTTTGCTCTCAGTTATTACAAAATCATTAAGCACCCTGCTACAATTTGATAATCTTCTGGCATTTTCCTTCCTTAATAACTCCTCATGTGTGAATGTAGATGCAAAATACTCATTCAGATTATTTCCTGATTCATCCCCTTTCTTCTCGAGTTTATACAGGGTGTCTCAAAAATACAAGGCATAACTTCAGAAATGAGTTCCTCATGTGTAGACAATAAAAATATTTTATATCAACATAGTTCCGGAAATGTTTGGTTCCCGAGTTATTAACCGGAATGTCTTATCTCCCGCAGGTGATTTCCTTCATCACAAGGTACTGACAGAACCTGATGGTTTTCCATTCTGACCATGTACTCAAATCAGGAGCATTCGGTGGATAGGGAGAGGTGGACCAACTGCCTGGCCTCCACGCTCACTGATTTAAACCCACCAGATTTCTTCTTGTGGGTCCATTTAAAGTCATTGGTGTATTCGACTCCGTTAGCTGATGTGGAAACTCTCCGCAATCGAATTGTGGCAGGTCGTGAGACAATATGGAAACCGCCAGGAATTTGGCGTCGTCTTGGCGAGTCCATGAGACGTCGATGTGAGGCGTGTATTCAGGCAGAAGGTGGATATTTTGAACAATTACTATAAGGTGATGTGAACAGTTAAATGTCATAGACAGACCTTCAAAACTCGGAAACCAACCATTTCCGGAACTATGTTGATATAAAATATATTTTTTGTCTACATATGAGGAACTCATTCCTGAAGTTATGCCGTGTATTTTTGAGACACCCTGTATAAGTAAAAAAAAATACTTGCTGTTTTTTTTAGCATTCTTTGCCAAAGATTTCTCGTAATCTGCCTTCGCTTGCCTAATCTCCTTTGACTTGCTTACAGACTAGCTTATATCTGCCATAGGTTTCTGTGTCGCCTGATAATTTATATGCATCCCATGCATTTTTCTTCTCTGCCACGAGTCTAATTAGTTCATTTAACAACCATTTAGGCCTAAACCTTGAACATTATTTCTTAATAGGTATGAAATGTCTAGTAGCTTCCACGATTAATTCCTTGAATGCTTCCACTTAGAAATTGCTGTTGGTAACATCATCAGTTAGTCCCACTGTACAGAATTTAAAAACTGTCTGAGACCACTGTAGTCACCTTTACAGAAGCAAAAACACTTTCCTTTACCCCTGATGGTAATTATATCTTTAAGTAAATCCCACATCAGTACACTGTGTTCACTGCCACCTAGTAGCTCCTTTATCTGCAAATTCTTAATACACGAATGATCACTGCTGATAACCAGATCAAGAGTATTACCCTCTCTGGTTGCCTCTCGAACATGCTGCTACAGAAAACAATCATCCAATAAATCCACAAAAGTCTTGCTAGTGACCAATCCACAAGTTCCAATCAGTATCTGGGAAGTTAAAATCCCCCATTATAAGACATGCTGATTTAAAAGTCCACTCTATTTCTCTGTACAACTGTTCGTTGTACTCATACGAGTCATTAGGCCTATAACACACTCCTACTCTTATTTTTGCTTTCCCGGTGCTTATGTTACACCACACTGACTCAACATTGCACTGTCCATCTATGTCAACTGGATGCACTTCCTTTGATTTGAAAGAATGCTATAACCAACCACACTCGACTGAAAAAATCAGGAAAGCTGTATATGATCCAAAATACCTAAAAATTGAAACAGCCATGGATCTCTTTAGGTTCTACCCCTGGCGAACTCTCAGTGAAATCAATATAGAGGAAGCTGCGTTTTGGCTTCAGAAATGGTTGTCTTTCATTGCTAGAGTGGCCAAGTCAAAGGTTTGCGTCATCTACCCACACTTGAAGCCGTGGTGGTCCAGCATCCTTATGCACCAGTTTAAAGAAAAACAACGGCTACATGCCCAATTCAAGAGATCACCCACAGAAAGTTCATACTCAGCGTACTCAATAGCCAAATACAGTTTCCAGGAAACCAAGAAGCAGGCTATAACCTCGTTCAAGGAGAAGAGAATAGCGTGTGGCCAGCGATCCTGGTTGGCCAATCACATCCGATCAGCAGAATCGTTAGACATGGCCGAATGGTGCGATCATGTAACCCGGTTCGTCAAAACAGACAGTGCAGCTGCGGACTCCCCCTGGAACAGCGCACACTACGACATAACTAATCTCATTAACGTGACAATTGGCGAAGAGGAGCTAATCAAAGCCATCAACGCCCTGTCCAATAAGAAATCAATGGGAAGTGACTCTATTCCCATCTTTTGCCTTAAAGTTGACTCCTACTTCATCATCAACAGGGAGTCGTCCCAAACGCTTGGCTAAATTATAGAGTCATCCCAATTCCAAAGGTACAGAATCCGACCTCTGCTGCTGACTATAGGCCTATTTCAATCTCCTCCCCTTTTCTCAAATGCATGGAGAAGTGCTTCTTTAAAGTGGTTGCCAATCAGATCCTTTCCCAGAGACCTCAGCATACACATCACGCGCTCTCACAAAGATCACCGATAACATGCATACAGGCTCTGAATTTGAAAACCTTTCAAGCCTGAGAGCAAAACTATGTTATGCATTCTGTTTTTCTTTATCTGAAAGCGGCCTTTGACTCAGTGCAAGTTAGGCCACTTATGTGCCTCCTGGAGAACTACTACGTTTTCACGGGTAATGTCTCGAAGCTCCTCAGAAATTTGCTGACCAAGAGGTGCCTTACCTTCCAGCAAGGGAATAACTGCATCACAAAGCAGGTGGAAGTCGGTATACCCCAAGGTGGATCATTGTCGGCACTGCCTTTTTCAGCGATATTTATTCCACTAATGAATGAAATATCTGCGTTTATGGCTTACGCCGACGACATTATATGGTACCTCTCAAGCCCGGCTAACACCTCACCAGACCAGGCAGAGTAATTATCGAATTCTGTCATCCTGAACAAATATCTCTCCTCTTTCTGTGAGTACGCTACCTATTTTGGACTTCAAATAAACCCTGAAAAATCCAAATATGTCATCTTCTCATCTAGAGCACAAGCACACCTCAATCTAGCAGCCTCTCTGCAGCCCTCCATTGCGGGGCATGTTCTCGTCGCCACTCATTCCGTAAAATTCCTAGGAGTGGTAATGAACGAAAACCTAACGTATAAGGAACAAATACAGCAACTGCGTTCAAGAGCATTACGGGCTTTCTGGGGTATGAAACTTGATCTCTGTAGAGCGCACAACAAGGAAACAGTCAGAAAATTTCTCCTCTACTACTTTAGTTCTATCATCAGTTATGGCATTAAAGTTTGGTCGGCTGCTCCTATGTCAAGTCTGAAGACGCTCTGGGGTCTGAAATTCTGGGTCCTGAAGTGGGCTCACCTACCCCATACAACATCAAAATCACAGCTCTTCATAAATCTGAGATACACCCCGGCCCAGCACTTGGCATTTGCGAGGAAGCTCACAATGGCGCTTAGTCTGTGCTCCGCTGCTCTCGACATAGTTAATATCAGGGAAATCGTAGGCTGGAAAATCCCTGGTAGAGCCCTCGGAAACTGTCCAGTGTTCTGTTCTAACCTGTAGAAGCTCTCGACCTTCAAGCGGCACTTTCCGAACAGCATCATCGGCGCGCTGAACTCCGCAAACATTGATTTGGATGTGTGGTCCAGAGATTCTGTCTACAGAGAAGAAAAGCGCAAATCCATAGTCAAGGGTAGTCAGCATTCCTGCAATAATTGTCAGCGGAATAACTCCCAGTGAAAGCCTCCAGACTGCCTCAATGTGTTGCAGCTTGTATATAATAACTATAAAATCTATGTACTATAATGGAATATAAGCTCTGTATAATCAATCTATTATAATAACTATAAAATACATTTATTGCAATATTAGCTGTGTATATTGCACTGTCTATGTATTTGCTGTGTAGTTTTTATGTATTTGCTGTGTAGTTTTTATGTATTTGCTGTGTAGTTTCACGTAGTTTTTATGTACTGAATGTAATGTGTCCAGTTAACTGTAAGATTCCTCTGGTTGCCTGTAGCGGGAATCGTGTCCTACATTTCTAGGATTAAAGAATTTTATTATTATTATTATTTTATGTTTTTCTTAATTAACAGCATAACCTCTCCACCCTTCCTATCCTTTCTCTATCCCCAAATTCCAATTCTGCATTCCTAATATCTGTGTGACACCACGTCTCTGATATCCCAACAACACCCGCTTTTGATGTCTTGACCAACACTTCATCAAATTCATCAAATTTATTTACTATACTTCTAGCACTGATATACATGTACCTATCCTTATTATTAGTTACCCCTAACACGTCCAATATATTTATTTGTTTCATGATGACTGTCATCAGTCCCTGAAACCCACAGCACCCCTTGCTCCAGGCCGCTGCTTATTCTAATAGAAATAGTGCTAGAATCACACTTCACCTCTGCCTGAAAATATTTATACGTGAAAAAAATATTAAAAGCAGTTATGAATTTTCATCAATAATTCAAAAAATATATATATTTTTTCTTTTATCATAAAGGTCCTAACAACTGCAAAAACTGTCTTTTCTTCTAACATTCTTCCATAGTTTATTTTCTGTTGGAAACTTCGAGAAGCCGATTTTCCATTCGTATTCTTCTTAAATTTTTAACAATGGGTCGCTGATTTCCTCTGACTTTTTTTTTTTTTTTCTCCATAATTTATAAGATAGTGAATCTGCACGTATCAAACATATATTGTCATGTGATACTTTCATGCTCGCTTTTTATTTACTTATTTTCTGCCTAAAGCTAACACAGGCATTTCCACCGAAGATTAGTCTTGTTACTTAAAAGCCTTCCTACCTTTCTAAAGGTAGGAAGGCTTTTAAGCACGCTGAAATTTACCGGACAGCCTGCCCTCGGAGAGAGGCAGACCTCGAGCTAAACCTGAACCTTCCGAGAGCCAATGCGTGTAGATAGTTATAAAGGTTGACATACTCGCTATGGCTTGCCAAATGTTTACATCAAAGTAGGCACGCCTTACAGCAAGCCGTATAGTGCATTGGTATGTAAGTCGGAAATCAAACCTGGAAGGTATCTGCTCTGATTTGATTGTTTGACGGAGGTTATTTAGCATGCAAATCGTAACGTGCAAAAGGGAATGGGGACGGAGGTGAAGAGTAAGAAACATTTCAGTCTACAAATGCGATAGAGATTTACTTTATTACCATCCACTGAAACGAAACAATCCATGTAAACAAAAGTACGTGAACTCTAAAAAAAAAAATCACAGATTCCGATTTTCCTGCTGGCTGAAAACATACATGTACAAGGTAAATTGCAAAAACTATAAACAAATTTTTTTTTCGAGAATATTACGCATTTAGTGTAATTTATCAAATGATAAGTTCAATTAATAAATTCAAATCAAAACAAATTTTAAAAGCAGCAAAAGTTACGATTTTTAATTGATGGATTCGAAAATGGGAGAAGACAGAGTGGTATTCAATGTACATTGCTCTTCATGGACTAATGTTATTAGTTGAGTCCCTTGTGGTTCAGTGTTGAGTACATTGTGGTTTTCTGTATTTATGTATTACTTGCATAATCCCTCATAGTCTAAATTTCCTTGGCTATTAGGGGTCAGTGCAATGGTTAATCAATTATCTTAATGAGAAGCAGAACAAAATTTTCTTTCAAAAGAGTTGCCTCGGCAGTGCAATATTACGAAAACTCGTTTTAATGACAAAGTTTGTTGTTCTAGTGTGAGAGGCACCTCTGTAGCCAGGTGGGCAGGAGCAGCAGCAGTGCGTAGCACATACTTCTTGATTAGACCGGGGTTCGAGCCCGTGAGCCACCAAATACGGAGGATGCGGAAAGGTCAGAGAATGACCACCGCATATCCCCGGAGCAATATGGCCTTAGTTGTTAATGCTCCTAAAAACCAAACAACAACAACTAGTGTGAGAATCAAGACCACTGAAACCAAGCAATTTAAATCCTGCTAGTCGGAAGGAAAAAAAATACGGAGACGACAAAATAGTCCTCCTAACTCCAGATAATTTTAATAAGGCCAAATAGCAGCCATTTTTTTATAATTTTAAAACTCTAAAATTCTTTTGGATTTGGAGATGTACATACAGTCCGATGGTGAACAGTGGCGGGATCGGGGCGGCTGTGGTATTTTCTCCCAATTAAGTTCCTAAATTCTGGAAATAGAGCGGGTGTTGTTCTGATGAAACAAAACGCGATTTCAATTGACCAGAGACGGGCGTTTTTGTTGCAGTGCAGCGCTCAGGTGCTGGCAATAGACATCAAATGTAATCATCTATTGGGTTTATTCGGATTTGTCAATTCAAAACAGATTACATTCAACATATCCCACCATACGCACAATATATTTAAAAAAAAAAAAAAAAAAAAAAAAAAAGTTTCTGTTTATACTCCAGCACAACCACAATTGATTATTTTATTTATTCATTTAATTTTTTACACATTACAAGACACAGTCCCGATTACAATGTTTTATGTAGATATATTTCCAGTATTCCGAAATATTTTTCGGTAATACATAAAAGTGCAAAAATTGAGGAACTAATCAAACGCTGATTTTATGTCCATAAAAACGACATCGAGTTACGTTTTGCTGCTGAGTTCCATGAATGGACAAAGGAACTGGAAATGATATTCAAGAGAGTCCTGAATAGCATTTCCACTAGCTTTGTAATAATTGATCTTCCTGGATTAGCAGTATAAATTCTGGGATCTTGGTTTAAATCAGGGGTGCTCAAACCATGTCCCGCGGGACACTTGTGGCCCGCGAACACAACGAAATTTCCAAAAAATATTTTAAAAATATGTACTCTATACCATTGCATCATTCACCAGGAAAATTTTGGGCCAAATCTCTCGATTTTGAAAATTTATTGAAAATTATCACAGACATTGTGAATTTCATCCGAGCGAAGGGTTTGAATCATCGACAGTTTCAAAATTATCTACAGACGGAATGGGATGCTGATCATGGCGATGTTGTATACTTCTCCAACCTGCGATGGTTAAGCCGTTAAAAAGTGCTCACGAGGATTTTTGAGTTGAAAGATGCCATCCAAGAGTTCATGAGCAAAAGGAAAACCAGCATCAGAGTTCGACGATACGAAGTGGTTGGCCGAGTTTGCCTTCCTTACGGACATTTCTTCTCATTTGAATGAGTTAAATTTGAAGCTCCAGTCAAAAGATCAACTGGTGCAGGTCCTGTTTAATCACATCAAAGCTTTTCAGATGAAATTAGAACTCTTTAAGTGCCAACTTCAAGACCATAATTTAACTCATTTCCAAGGAATGTTGAAATTGCAGTCTGCAAAATATGCTCCTCAATATGTGCCTACAATATCTCAGCTCAGGACCGAGTTCCAAGAGAGATTCCAAGATTTCCGCACTCAAGAAAGTATCCTGAACGTGGTAGCTAAACCCTTCTCTGTGAATGTGATGGAGACTCCAGCGGATCTCCAAATGGAAATCACTGACTTTCAATGTGACTCAGACCTGAAAATCAAATTTGATGAAGTGTCTCTCCTAGAATTTTACCAAAAATATGTAGAAAAGGGGAAATTTGTCAATGTATGCAGCAAGAATCTTCTTCTTAGGAAGCACGTTCTTATGTGAACAGATGTTTTCTAGCATGAAGCACTCCAAGTCAAAATTGAAGGAAAAAATTACTGATTGTCACCTGGAGCACTGCCTCCGATTAGCTACCACAGAAATAGCTCCTGACATTGAATTATTAGTAAAAAAATAAACAGAGTTAGTTTTCTTAATATCTAAATCTTTCATTCCTTTCATTGCTATTGTACTGTAATAAAATTTGCTTATAAATGCAGTTGGTTTCGTTCTTTTAAAATTTAAACGACCCCTAGGTTTACAAAACAGTTATTACATGGAGTCCAATTCAGAAACAACTCTCAAGGGCAATATTTTCAAGTCGAAATATTAAAAGAACCACATCGTAGTAAAGTGCATGGAACAACACTGCAATTGTTTGAAGAGTTTTTACTTAACCAATTTTCCCATTAGGCGTTGCTTCTGAATTCGAGCCTAAAAGCTGTATATAAGACTTGTCTATTGTATGGCCCGCGACGTGTACCAAATTTTCAAATTGACCCGCGACATGTACCAAATTTTCAAATTGGCCCGCGACTTCCAAAAGGTTGAACGCCCTTGGTCCAAATCAATGATTAGGGAATAGATAGTTTTTGCTGCGCATTTTCTGAAGATTATATCCTATTGAGATTAACATATAGTCAATCCATACCGGAGGTGATTTCTAGAATGTTTTCCATATTTGAGCATAGCTGGTTGTCAAGATAATTTATGTTCAATTGCGTGTGAAATGGGGTCAGTAATACAATGGCTGTAAATCTTAATCATAAATGTAAGAAATCCACCCGAAACATTCCTCGCCCTGTTTGGTAATCAATTTATCAGTTTAATAACAAACTCCCTGTTGGTAACAAAGATTCTGCTTGGGGGGGGGGGGGTAATTCTTGAGAAGACAGAAAAACGTGTAGTCATTGAGTTCTTCGTCAAAGATGGCTTCAGCCCGAACATTAAAGGTGGTCTTCCCCCTCCATTCTAACATTTAGGCGTCTATTGGACACATAAGAGACAATTTTGCAATGTGAGCTTGCTAGATAGAATTTTATATCCCTTGAATTTTGTGAATAATGTGAATTTTATGTCGTTAGGTTTGTGGTAATTCTATTCCCTTTGATGTTCAGAGGTACAGACGAACCTCCAATATCCGAAAAATTTGACCTGATTCTTGCCGGATCTTAGAATTCTCCGGATTTGGGGCAGTTATATTATAACCATAAAAAAGGCTAAAAATACTGCATTAAAAATTACTATATTACACAGCATAGTAAAAATAATTATTTGCTCTTATAAAAAAAATTGTATACAGTTGATGAACTTATTCCAAAATTTTCACGCAAACGCAACTGTTCCTCAGTCACACCATCGTGTGTCTTTAGCAAAGCAATCTTTATCGACAACAGATAATGACCAATGTTCCTGTTTGGAAATGACATCCTCTGGATCACCTTCTCTTCTTTTAGACCCATATAAGCAAATACAGATGAATGAAATTGGTGTGTGTGTGTGTGTGTGTGTGTGTGTGTGTGTGTGTGTTGTTTATTTGGTTTTTAGGAGCATTAGCAACTAAGGCCATATTGCTCCGGGGATATGCGGTGGTCATTCCCTGACCTTTCTGCATCCTCCGTATTTGGTAGTCACGGGCTCGAACTCCGGTCTAATCAAGAAGCGTGTGCTACGCACTGCTGCTCCTGCCCACCGGGCTATGGAGGCGCCCATTGTGTGTGTGTGTGTGTGTGTGTGTGTGTGTGTGTGTGTGTGTGTGTGTGTGTGTGTGTGTGTGTGTGTGTGTGTGTGAGTGACAGAGAGAGAGAGATAAATACTGTACTGAACACATCTAATAATTACTCAGATACTTTATCTCCTTAAAATTTGTATTTCTGACTTTAAATTTAGGCCCTCCCATTCGGTCAGTGACTGCAAGAATTTCATATTCAGTTGTAAAGGTTCTTTATACAAGGTGAGGAAAATGTGTGAAACACATTTATCTTGAACTTAGTGTTATTTAAACTTGAACCTATTATTATTATTATTATTATTATTAGTCCCTAAATAAACAAACCCACTTAAAACCTTCTGCATTCACTAAAGCAATCCACTCCTAACGAATATGACACGCATGGCCTCCAACTTTGTTATCAGGAGCCGGCATCTCATAAGAGGACGCACTTTGGCCGGTGATAAAAGAGCGTATACCGTATCACTCAAATAGACTGAAAGGTTAAGTATTCTTTCACTACAAGGCACTCCAAAGCAGCAGCAACACCTGTTAAGAAGGTAGTGTTTCTTGACCCAAGGTGACCAGATTACACCCCATAACTTCAATATTTTCCCAGGAAGAACCAGCAAACTATTTAAAATTGGATGCGTCATGTGAAAAAGAAAAAGGAAGGCATGCAAGAGGTACAGCTAAATATTATTTGCCTTCCATTTATCGCATTATCAAACCATTATTTAGGTATGATTGCGTATAACTAATATACACCTTAGTAAGTTTTAATGGAGGTAAGTTCTCCCTGCTTGACAAGTTTCTCGTACACTGTAGAAGGAAAACTTAACAATAATACAGTTAATAAAGCATTGAAAAAAATTTTTTGGAAAGACTCCTTTCCTACTACTTGGATAATAATAGTAATGTTCATGGGTGTAAATTGCGTGCATCTCTGTAGTCAAGACACTACCGCTTCTTCGGAAGGCATGCTCGTGTAGAAAACACACTAAATGGACAGTTCACGTAACCTGGCAACTAATCAGCTGACAGCAGCAGCCACAGCGTCACCTTATGAATATTTTATTGCGGTCTATAAACTCCAGACTTCGTGACTTGGACGTATCTTGGGGTGAAAAGTCAGTCGCATGTTTGTCCAGCACGAGGTGTATCACTAATTCATCATAGGCATGCGTGCGTAATGGCTATTTTACTACTTCACAATGAAAAGTGTGTCGGTGGAGCAGTTGCAACAGACTTGAAGGAAAATCTGAATAGCCACAGTTCTGTACCACATATAAAATGTAACTCAAGTCTTGTCAAGTAACTCAACACTTGACTTAATAAAAACAATTTTGTTTTTCTTATTGAATCCACCACATTCAAAGGTTGGGTTGGAAAAAACAATTCTTGGAGAATAGGTAAGTTAAAAACAAATGCCTCTATATCAAGTTATTAAAGTACATGTACACTGAAGTTTGTACAAACTAATGAAGAAAAAGTGGCAGTTCACAGCTGGCTTTATCAGGCCACCTTTAACATTGTCGCATCCATAGTGAGCTGACTAAGCATTTTAAGACTTATTTTTGGCTAATTCCCCTCCAAAAAGAGACTACGATCTATCTTTACAAAGAAGTTAGCAATCATCATTACAGCTGTTTCTCCTATGTATGATGACGCACGACTGTAGATAAATTACCTTAAATACACCTTTATGAAGGTAATCTAATTATTTATTTTTGAAATTTTCTGTACGACAGCAACTCCATCCAACGAAGAGTACATACTTACTTCATTTGCCGAATTCCACAAACTGACTGAATGCTCATTCCTGAAAAAATAATTGAAAAACTATAAGCCGTACATCCCTGCGTGCGAAAGACAAGGATCTGCATGTACCTTATCCCACGTTTTAACCGCTATTTGAGTTCTGAGTTTTACATTTCTTAATCCTTTCATAAGTTTAATACCATTTTAAACTTCAAATTGCTTTTAAGGGAATCTCTCAGTAATTTTCAAGCTTTTTGTATTCATTCTCACTGCAATTACATGATTAGAGCAGGGAGAATTCATTAGAAAAAATGAATTCTCCCTGCGTGTAAAATGTGTGTAAAAAAAAAAAACTTATAAATACAGACTCCATTATCCAGGAAAGGATTAACCAGGTCTTTTCGGCCTAAATCAAAAAAAAAAGAAAAGCCTCAATAAATACAAATATTAACATTAACAGACCCAAGCGTGCTCTCATATCCGTAAGATTATTGTCTGTAGCGTGCGGGATGAAAAACGGGTAATAATTCGGGGGGGGGGGGATCCTATTCCCATTTGAGATCGGCTAAAATGAACAGCCTAAAATGAAGAAGACTTTAAAAATTCCTCCAGCCGTCGACAGAAATCGGATCTAGGCCTCTCCAAACGAGCAGCAAAAGACGATATATCGTGCCAGCTAGGCTACGCCGAAGGAGGAAAAAAAAATGGAATTCCTTACCGGTGATTGTTTATATTTTGTAATATTCCTGTATACAAACCTTGAATTTCTCAGAAACCGCACGCGTCACCTTTGCATTCTGTCTACTAATTCACTCTAGTCACAGTGTAATGGTACTGTATGTTAAAATTAAACGTTTTTCTCCTACGCGCCAATCATATGAAAAAAGGAAAACGAACGTTCTTTCTATTAAACAGAAACTCTATCTCATCAATAAACATGAAAAGGTGCTAAAGCGTCTGCCTTAATGAATCTGTACTCGGTTACATGGAACAACGACACACCGCTCTCGATGACAGGATATGATATGAAATTGACGTAATACCCTTCGCAGAAAAGCAAACGAAGGGAAAAAGCGAACTTGTTTATAGTTAAAAGAATATATGTTCGTATTAAATTTAATGTCAAATATCTCAAGCTATACGATACTATACTTGTATAAATACGAACACATGTAAATAAATAAATAAATTTTGTTTATATTCCGGGACGGTCACACGGTCAGATGAATTCACAAGACAGAGCCAATAAAAGAAACAGCACCGTATTTAGCAGTCATGGGATTGAACCTCGGTCACTCAAGGCACGTGTACTAATGCACCCGAGCCCTGACCACTCGGCTGCGGCGTATTTTATTACATTACGAATCACTTTATTTATTTTTATCATTATTGTCCCCCCCCACACCTTTCCTCCCGTTTTGCGGATTATTTAGGATTTAGATCATCCGGGCAATTTATTTCCCAACCGCTCTGGATAATCAGGAAGTCTACTGCAGAACTAATAGCATTACTTTCCCTTTTTTAATATGGTTTCAGGAAAATTAATAAAAAAATACTTATCAGTGGTTCCTTCCACACACTATAAATATAATTTATGTACTGCAACCACAGCACATTGTAACCCAATAGTGTTTATAATACGAGGGACCAACCTTCTCAGGCAGGCAGACGCAAAAAAACACTACTGTAGTCAGGCTACCACAGACCTCCTTCCCTAAAATGTAACATTCGTTTGGTTTAGACTGCAAGTACAAAGGTCATCGGAGGAGAAAGGAAATGCACATAGATGATCTCGTAAACTCATGCTTTTTCAATTTTGGAAAGCAGGCTAAAAGAAACAGGAATGTTTCACATAAATTTTAACAGCGGGTTCTTTTTGAGTTCTAAATCACATTTTTCACAGTTCGTTATTTATGGCCATAGAATATGGCCTCGATTTGGCTAACATTTGTTTGAAAATCTTGTGATCCCTAGCTTATAGCACGAAATAGTTTACCTTTCCTATACAATATTTTGTTAATCCCACATTTCACCAACTGCAAAGAATTAAATATCTTATTTTAAGAAATAGACGGAAAAAACAATTGCTATTACTTGCAAAAGTGAAGCACTATCACTCGAAAAATAATTTTTAATGGACATTACTGGTACTCCAAAACCAAGCTATCGTATTACTAGAGCACACCTTTGGAACATCAATCCAAACTGATAATTATTATCGCATTTTACTCACACTCTTCAATGAGTGTTCCCACCACAAATATATTCTATTTAGTTTTACAGCGTTGCTGTTCCTTTCGTGATATGCTTTGTGAGAGGGCGATGTAACTGATTTTCGTATTTTAAAAACCAGAAATGGCTTAAGCGATTTTCAAGCTTCGCAATAAATTGAAACTTCTCTCCAGAGGAGAGAAATAAAGTTAAAAATAGTTAAATAATGCCATCTCTCTCTCTCGAAAAGGTATCATTCTAACATTTTAATTAACAAATAAAATTAAATTTCCTCCGGAACGATTACATATGGCCAGAGGAGTTAACCAAATTAGTAAATTCATAAGGAAACTTATTAAGCATATTGTTAAGACACACATTTACAAAGTCTTAACACAATATTAAGGACTGTGTTTGATTCCCGGATCCTTACTCTCATTCTGTGTAGTACAAAAATCAGTACAAGAATGACACATGAATTAAAAGTATACATCAACGTTTATTAATGGTCAATCTTTAATAAGATGCCTGGCTGATGAATTAGATTTCCTATAGAAGAAAGTACGTCTTGAGTATCTTCCTTTCGAAATTAGTCCCAATGGAACAGTATGATAGACAGTCTTCGTTTATTCGCATTGGTTTAAAGACCATCTGTCTGCTGCGTTGCATACAGTAGCAACCGTTATTGGTCCCATGTGCATTGGTCGTTATGAAACCTTTAAATGCTACAATACAAAGAGAAGATACAAAGATCGATTTCCAATTCTTCTTCTCGACCTCCCCACGCCGCCTCCCCATAACAATTCGTGATTAGCAAATCAATTTACCAAACTATAAAAAATAGAGACAATAGCCAATTTCGTCTTTACCTGACCTCATTCCACGCCATTCCAATGGCCTTCCGCTACTTTCGCGACACAATTGTCATATAAATCTTTTACTAAATCTATCATTTTAGTTGTACTGTCATGTGCCTTTTGCCATTTACCTCCATCCACAGTCAGTGCTCACTGTCAACGATCTCTCTCTCTCTCTCTCCTCCACTCGATAAATTGATCATCTGAGTCTGTACAAAATTTCCTTTCCAGCTACGTTAAGATGCTTTATTCCAGTTTACTTCCTCTTCAAAAAAAGTTCAAATCTCTTCCTCTCTCTATTACTATCTTCTTCAGGCCAAGATTGATTTCATGTGCAAATAATTAAGGCTATAAACATTGAGTACTAAGTCCACGCGATGGTGAATAATCATATAAATTTGTGAGATGTTCATAAGACAGAACTCGTTCGTAAAAACTAAAATTACTGCAAGGGTATAAAATAATATTGTATTACACAGAAGCTCAATCCAGTGCTTATATTTTCTGGATGATATTTCAGATGTCTCTTAATTTTTAAGATCAGTAAAAACTAAAAAGATAAGCATATATCTGAAGAGATCAGTGACCTGATCAATCCGAAATTAATTTCAAAATTTCAAGTTTTCCTTGGTAACAACTACAAATAATATTCTCATGGTATATCTGTTTGAATTCAACAAGAATTCATGACTCCGTCCTTTTTAGATTTTTTTTTTTTTTTTTTTCGCGTTTTATTCCAAGTGTTTTAAGAAATCGACAGACCAGGGCCACATCATAAAGCCTTTACAGACCTCTAAGTTTGCCGGTCAGATAACTAACATCATTTACTGGCAGTCTCGTATACTTAAAAGTGCGGAAATCATATCATTATCGAATCTGTAATAACGTAAGGTAATGTACATTACTTCACATTATTTGTTTTGTCAAGACAGCGTGATCGCACAAGCGCATAGACAGAAGTGACAAGTTACTCACCTAATCGTCCCTCTCACCTACAAATTAGTGCGTTGTCTGTATTTCTGCTTGTACACCTAATTGTGTGTTTGCGTGGGGGAAGGTAATTCTAAGGGTAACTCATAGAGGGGGAACCACCCACCTCCACATGAGATCCACTAATTTAGATCCGAGTGTAAACTCCTACACTCGAATTTCTCCAGTCAACGACAGTCTCAAATCCATATCTTTGGAGAAGAGAGGAGAGGGGATTGAATGTTTGTTCAATTTATTTAGCGAAGTTCTAAAAAAAAAAAATAATAATAAAGGGTCCTAATTTTAACTGAGTGTTTCTAATTTTTAGGACCGTTTAATTCAGGCAAACTACGGGCTCAACTGAGAAAGACACCAGAAATTCCTCCATTCGTCGATGGCAGCATTCTCAAACAAGTGACAGACGGCAATGTAGGTCCAACTAAGGTGGGACACGTTAATAAACTACTGCACACCTCACAAATCTTGCTCCATCTCTTGTGAAATGTTTTCTCCCTTTTCCTGGTTCCCGCCTATTTCATGTTCGTTGAATTTGCTCATACCTAAACATGCTAGCACATATATGGAGATACTAACATCTGGGACTTTCAAATACTTCTGTCCATGAAGTAACCATTACGGAAGCAGTCTACTAACTCGAAAACTAAAAGAATTATTAAACGCAGTCTTTTTTTTTTTTTTTTTTTTTCGTTGTTCTTTTCCTTTGTGCCTTTAGTATGCCTGGAGTAGTCCTTTCCACTCGTGTGCGACCTTCTACATTTAGCAATCTTCTTTAAAATATTACAATTCGCAAGTTTCGGGAACTATGGGACTTTGAAGCTCTTTACTGCTCAGTCTATCGAAATAGTTTCACTACCCAAGGCTACAGAAAAGTAGAACAACAGATAGAGAAAGTCGAATGCGGTAGTTATATGGAGCAACGCACTTCCCACTATTTTTATCATAAAGTCGAAAAGAAAATGAAGTCCGGATGGTGCCACAGAAAAAAAAACACACAAAAATTACTTAGCCAGTGGTAAAAAAGTAACTAGGAAAAATACAGATACGGAGGACTTAAAAACATGTTATATTTGAACATAATATTTCGAAAATAAGCAGGCATAAATAGTTTTCTTTACAATACAAACTGAACTATCATACTGCATGACTGCCGCCGTAGCCTAGTGGTCAGGCGCGCGGGTGCATAAGTACACGTGCCTTGAGTGACCGGGGTTCAAGCCCGTGACTGCTGAATACGGTGCTGTTTCTTGTATTCTGTGTATCTTGTAAACTCCTCTGACCGTTTGGTCGTCCCGGAGTATAAACAGAAAATTTATTTATTATTCGGATCTACAAAGAAATTCTAGAAAATTTTTGCAGTTCAACATTTTAAGATAGGAAATGAAGTTTAAAAAAAAAAGGGAAAGCAACGTTTGCATTTACCTTAAGGCTTACTAAAATAAAATTTAAAAAAAAATGATATTCTATTGAGGAGTGTGCAAAGAGGCTTCAAAATTTTAGAGGCGAATAGAATAAACATACTCGCAGGGCGAATAAATTGTATCAAAAGGCCTTTCTCCGTTTTTCCTCATAATCGCATCTTTTATAATGACTACAGCAAAGATGCTACGGCACCGGTCTGGAAGTCACTAAATCAGAATATGATAGGTTTCTTTCGTTAAATTCCTTCATTTAAAAAAAAAAAAAGATTTTCTTGATATGATAAGAAAAATATGACTTTCGCAACATTTTACAGGAAGCTGCAAACGAGTTACCACTTCGAATGTGTCTCAGAGTTTTCCAAGTTTCAGTGATCCATTTCTCAAGTAAGTATTCAAATTTGGCACCTACGTAACCAGGTGGGCAGGAGGAGCAGTGCGTAGCACACGCTTCTTGATTAAACTGGGCTTCGAGCCCGTGACCACCAAATACGGAGGATGCGGAAAGGTCAGCGAATGACCACCGCATATACCCGGAGCAATATGGCCTTAGTTGCTAATGCTCCTAAAAACCAAAATAACAACAACAAATAACAACATTCAAATTTCTTCATTTATTAGAGATTCTTCTAATTTTCCAGTCATAAATTGAACCAAAAGATCGCTTTGCACCTCTTCATGTACCCAAGAAGAGGTCTGACGTGACAACATTCTGATCGATAACATTCGACAATAAACTATTTGGTTAAAATCAGTTCATATTTCCAAATTCCCAAAGCTGTTCGTCTCTGGTGTTTGGTGTTATTTACTAATTTTTCCTCAACAAACAGCTATTACACTTCAATTTCTAAACTGTTAGAAGTTTATATGCATGTTATGAATATTATAAAAGCGCCACTTTCAAGGATAAGTGAGAACGGAACGTTGTGGGGGAGAAGTAACAACAGAGAAAAGACCATCAAGTTGATGTTGTTATTATTATTTGGTTTTTAGGAGCATTAACAACCAAGGCCATATTGCTCCGGGGATATGCGGTGGTCATTCCCTGACCTTTCCGCATCCTCTGTACTTGGTGGTCACGGGTTCGAACCCCGGTCTAATCAAGAAGCGTGTGCTACGCACTGCTGCTCCTGCCCACCTGGCTACGGAGGCGCCCCCTACCATCAAATTGTGATGTGTGGTACACGTAAGTTGTTGTTATTTGGTTTTTAGGAGCATTAGCAACTAAGGCCATATTGCTCCGGGATATGCGGTGGTCATTTCCTGACCTTTCCGCATCCTCCGTATTTGGTGGTGACGGGCTCGAACCCCGGTCTAATCAAGAAGCGTGTGCTGCGCACTGCTGCTCCTTCCCACCTGGCTACGGAGGCGCCTCTGGTACACGTAAGACAGTAAACTTTAATTGCAAGCTTCAAAGGTCTGCGAGGAAGACATCAACGGTATTAGATGATGAGGGTTCTCTGATTTTCCATAATATAAATGAACAAATTGTCTTAGGGTCAACAGTGACAACAAATATCTCTCATTATCAGCTGGTCAATATAAATGTAATATCAGTTAGTCATGTACACGAAAATCATTAAGAAAAATGGCTTCACTGTTAGAGAAATCAGACAGATGAATGTCGAAATTGAGAAAAAAGAAATTCAAAAAGTTCCTGGTTATTTATGACATGGGGAGAGCAATGAAGATAATTTATTTGACAGAATTATGAATAGATTTTGAGCGAGAGGAAGGAAACACTGTGCATTTCTGGAATGTGCACAAATGTCAACTTTAAAAAGGAATGAATCACAAACTGAGCTGCTGTCATTATTTCAAAATCAGTGTCCAGGCAACTAAGGTCATGGGGCATTGGTAAATTCCATGTCTTACGTTAAATTCTTCAGCAAATTTTGCTGTTTTTCTGGGTAAAAACTGGAGTACCCGGAGGAGGAGGAGGACCCATGCAACTCTACTCTTTAAATGACTAATTCGGCAGCGGTATAAAAAGACAAAAATAAGCTTAGGTAATGTATACAGCGTTTTACATTTCAATTTCTTAAATTAATTGGGTTTCTCCTTTTTCTATGATTAACAGAAGCGAAAAGTAATTAACTAATAATCTTGTTACGAACTAATTACTAATTCATTAACTGAAAATATATAAAAGTAACTAATGTCACTTCACTTCTCGTACCTCACAACGCACTATTCACTCCACGTTTTGCAATAATTCGTTTATTTCCTTCTAGATTTTTAATTAATAAAAAATATGCAAAAAGTGTTTCTCGGATCTACTGCGATTCAATGAAATAAACAAACAGCAATACGAACTTCATATCATAACATGCAGTCAACATTTATTTCCTCCTAGATTTTATTAACAACTGAAATATAATACGTTTCTTATGTGATTAATAGAATAAGAAAATGCTCGTACTAATAATTAAGTACTCAAGGAGTGGCCTGACCATTTATACAAAGACATAATCACCTCCTTGTCTCTGCTAGCAAAATTCTTATATATCATTGACAAAACTCCATGACCTGCTCTGGCAGCGGGTCTGCACTGCTGAGAGAACTTTATAACTGACTGCACAATTGCCTCCAGGTCTTTTTCATTCTCCACCTCCCTGAGTGTAGTACCACACAGCTGGTACTTTTCTCTTGGGTTACTGCTACCCATAGGCAGTACTTTGTCTGCCAATATTAAATGTCTGCAAATATCTGCAAATATTTGTCTGCTTCAGTTGCCACTTCTCAGCCCATCTGCCTAACTTTTCTAGATCCTGTTGTAGTAGCAAACTTTACTGTCATTAACAACCCTTCCAACCTTTGTATCATCTGCAAACTTGGATATTAAGCCTGATATACCTTCATCGATATCATTCATAAATATACAAAACAATGGGCCCAGCACCGAATCCTGGGAGACTCCACTAATAACATTAGTTCACGTAGAGCAGTATCCATTTATTACCACTCTCTGCCATCTCCCACTCAACCATCCCTTTATCCATTGCAGCAACTTACCCTTAATGCCATACTGCTCCAATTTGTACAGCAGTCTTCCATGTGCAACAGTATCAAAAGCTTTCCTGAAATCCAAGTATATTATATCAAAATTATTTTTTGCATTCAGTTCCTTTGTAATCACATCGTAGTATCCAATCAAATTGATCGCACAAGACTTCCCCTTAACAAATCCATGCTGTGTCTGAATTATTACTGAAGTCTTGTCTGGATGATCCTGCATGACTTCTTTAACCAATGACTCCATTATTTTCCCAGGAACAGAAATTAAACTAAGAGGCTCTAATTATTTTCGTCACCATTTGATCCTCCTTTGTGAATTGGGGGCACATTTGCACTTCTTCAGTCCATGGGGACCTCCCCTGAATCTAAGGATGCTCTCAAAATTATGGCTTAGGGTTTGCTTACTTCCCTTGCTGCCTGCTTCAATATAACTGGATAGATTCATTCCATCCACTGCAGGTGTCTCTTTTATGTTTAACTTCAACAATTTCTCCTCCTCTTTTCTCTCCATTATTACAAAATCGTTTAGCTCCCTGTTAGAGTTTAGTAAACTTCTATCCTCCCGTTCCTTACTGAATTCCTCATGTGTGAATGCAGGTGCAAAATACTCATTCAGTTTGTCAGCTATCTGAGCAGGGTCTTCAACAGTCGAACCACCAGCATCAAGTGGACCATTCTGATTCAACCCCTTCCTTCTAGAGCTTACATAAGTAAAGAAGTCTTTGTTGTTTTTCTTTCCATCCTTTGCCAAGGATTTCTCGTAATCAGCCTTCGCTTGCCTAACCTCCTTTGTGACTGACTAGTTTATATCTGCCATAGATTTCTTGTGTCACCTGATAATTTATATGCATCCTACGCATTTTTCTTCTCTGCCATGAGTCTCATTAGTTCATCTGACATCCATTTAGGTCTAAATCTTGAACAGTATTTCTTAGTTGGTATGAAAAGCCTAGTGGCTTCCAAGATTAATTCCTTGAAACTTCCCATTTAGAATTCGCTGTTTTTTGACATTATCAGTTGATCCCACCGTACAGAATTAAAAACTGTCTGAGACCACTGTAGTCACCTTTACGAAAACAAAAACCCTTCCCTCTACCCTTGATGGTAGTTACATCTTTAAGTAAATCGCGCATTGGCACACTGTGATCACTGTCACCTAGTGGTTCCTTATCCGCAAATTCTTCATGAATGAAGCCAGTTTTCATGTAGCCAATTTTCTATGTTAAGCATATGTGTGTGAATTAAGTTAATTGCACCCAAAGACAAACAAAAATGCCAACGACCTCTGCTTTAACTAAGACTTTTTTGACGTAATTAGTGAATATTCTTATTGTTATTCATTTATGCATTTGAAGAGTAGTGACCTCATGAAGAAAACACTTAAACATGCTAATCTCATGAAAAAGATTTAATGCAATGAAGTAAAGTTGGTATTTTGTTTTATGTATAACACACACAAAACAAAATAATCCTTGAACAAAACAAAAGAATTTACATAATGATGTAGTTAAATTCTACTTTTACAGTACCTAAATCATTATGATTAAGAAATCATTAAAAGAATAAGTTACGTATATAACAATAAAGATGGCAACAACAATTTTCTAAATAGCAGGTATCAGTGGACAAATGAAGGCGTCAACAATCCTAAACTAATACTAGAGGCAATCTTTGTGATGTTTCACAGCGCGACTGCAAGGCACCGTTGTAACGACAAAATTTCAAGCATGATGGCTCTTGCAAGGAACTCAATTCACACAAGTAGTAAGTTCATTTGAAAGCGTATGCCATGACCAGAATTTGTTGAAGTATAATTCTGAAGTTAATTCTTATCTACAAAAGTATGGGAGAATATCTAATGACTAAACTATCTATATGAATTTTTTTTTTATTTCTTTGTTTTGCGGATATGAAATAGGACGGTTGCTTTATGTTGGTATAACCCGAACCAGTGTAAGCCTGAGACTGAATCTCTGTTAGAAAAATATGGTGTGTGTGTGTGTGTGTTAAAGAACTAATCAACTTAAAGAAGTATCAAAAAAGAAACACAGGACGCAGAAAGAAAGAACTTAAACCCATTCCTTATCATTAGTTCCTTTTTTCCATGTGATCATTAGTAAAAACCTCCTAGCGAACACAGTACACCATTAAGTTATTTATCAGTGCAACACCTTATAAAATATTTTTAAGTCACTGATGTGTATAATGCTGTTGCCATGGCGATTCATATTTACAGGCATTCATTAAAATAATACCAAATACTCCTTCCATTTCAACGTAATTCCGTAAGTTCATTTCGGTCTATGAACTTACGGAAGTGGAAAAGGTTATCAAACATTTTAAAGATACCCCTATGTCACCAATGGTAAGTTTAATATTTCTTCAGCATATAACAAAATGTAACAAAAGTTGAATGTAATGTCCTTTGCAAAAGGCCAAGAAAATTTTCACGTTAGTATTACTATTAACAAAATTATGAAAGGAAACAAGCTTATACAGAATAGGTAAAAAACTTTTTACCCATTTGCCCATTCGTTCTAATAATTTCTCCAATCCTTGTTTAAATTTATTCAAACTACCAACTTCCAAAATAGGTGGCAATTCCATATCAATTACTCTCTTGATGGGCTCGACATAGCTGAGTCGCCAATCGTAAGAGTGGGCAACACGCGTATTTGAGAGGACAGTAATTTAAGCCTGCATGACTGCTAAATACGGCTAATGATTGTATTCACTGTCAAAATAATTAACTGTAAACTCCTTTTGCCTAATGCTCGTGCTGAAGTACAAACAAGAACTATTCTGATCCTTTTTCAATTTAAGTACTATTGAGTGTTTTTTTTTTTTTTAGTAGTTGTTGGCGCATCGGCTTCTGTGGCCATAATGCACCTCCCAAGGTTTTTTTGCAGTACTTTGATCCAAGCCCGAGGCACGCCAAACTAACAACTCTGGGAATAATTGAAAATCCAAACTGCACTTGTGGCATTCCAGAAACTTGGTCGCATCTAATGTATGACTGCCATCAATACGACGACATCCGCTGCCAGCTGGTGACAAGACTACAACATTCACCCAAGGATCAGGAGCAATTCATTCTGGACGATAAAGGACCATACATGGCATTCACCGAATTTGCACAGAAACTGTTTAACAGACGCCGAGCCACACTAGCCCAACAAGCAAATAACAACACAACTGGAAACTAAATGGGACAAGCCATTCCCACGACAAATTCAATACCTCCAATGAGAATAAAAGGACATGGCCTACAACTCTGCGACTGACTGAACCCTGAATCTGTAAAAGCCCACATGGACCTGAACCATGCAGCTTCACTGCCATCAAGACTCGTTGGGGACCAGAATCGAGCACCTGACTCGATTCCTTTCCAAACCTACCACGGCGGGGCGGAGACTCCTTGTGTCCCCTCGCCGAACCCCCCCCTTTCCTCTCTGGTGAGGCATGGGCATGCCTCACCGACCAACTGGGGGCATCTTCTCTATCGCTCCCATATTTCTATCTTTACCCCCCAGTCTTCTGTCTCCCCTCCTACTCTATCTATATACAATGCGAACGCCCCACACACTAAATTTAACAACACTCAAAATAATCTTCGCCCAGTTTCGGCCTATCCATCTATGTAATATCAAACCCCCCAGCGGTGTGTATAGGCATACAACATATGGTGTATGCAGACAAGTGAAATGAGTATATACATGTGCATATACATACATATTATGATTTTTTTTTTTTTTAAAGGTCCTAGCCGCCGAAATCTCAGGAAACTAAGCGGCAGGACCTGCCAGAGTAACTAAGTCTACTGGGTTCCTGGTCTGCCTCCACGGGGCGAAGGTGGGGCAACGTTGGGCTCCAACAGGGGCCCAGCGGCTAAATGACCAGATGAACAACGGTACACGACATTACACATGTACAATACCCACACACTTTTAAATCTCTGGCATTCCCAGCAAGCTGGTACACCCACAATGAAAGCAACGCGGAGATGGGGGAAACCCCTGGTGCCGCATGACATCAATATACCTTACACCTTACACCTTTGGGTTGCCAGGCAGGCACTTTACCCACCCGGCTAGCCCGGTCGGCCGCTATTGAGTGTGTACCTGAGAAAGAGTAAAGTGTCACCAGCATTTAATTTACTCAACCCTTTTAAAAATTAAACCAGAATTTGCAGTTCTGCTACTGGTTAAAACAGCATTACCCCACCCAAAAAAAAAAAAAAAAATCAAGAAATGCCAAGGCGTCTCCAGGTCCTGATGGCATCGCTTCACTTGCTTTAAAAACCTTTTCCACGGGGCTAGCTCCCATTCTGTATCACTTTTTCACACCCTCTTATTCCTCAAGTACTCTCCTTCTACATAGAAATTTTCACACATCCGATCAATTCCTAAAAACAGTGATAATCCCTCTCCTCCAATTATCGTCCCGTTGCACTTACCTCAACCTTTTTTTCAAAGTAATAGATAACTACATCAACCGTCAAATTTATACACTATAAAGAAACAACTCCTAAATAACGATCGACAAGATGGATAGCGTCAGTGTCAAGATACTTGCTATAATGTTACTCACCTTATACAGAACGGGAGTGCCAAGATACTTGGTATAATGTTACTCCTAACGTCGCACAGAAAAAAGGGCCCATGGGCTACAGTTACCAATACCTGATATAGACAATTAACCGAGACAAGCTACAAAAAAAATGTTATTAGTCAAAAAGTTAAATGGTTTGAATGTTTCTTTTCTTTTTTTTTTTTTTTATCAGTGAGTTAAAGAAGAATGCCAACATTCTGTTTTATCAATTAAGTGCAATTAATTTAACGTGAACACCGAGGATGGATAGCTATAATGCATTTTACATACAGTATAATCAAGAAGGAAGTAAATAAATACTGTACAATTTACGATAATACATCGCCTGACTAAGATTATCATTTTCAATTAATTGTTTTTTTTTTTTTTTTTTTTTGTTTTGTTTCTCGATAACCAATTTTTCTTCTTTTTTTAATACTGAATGACAAGGCAAGTACAAGGAATTTTGCGCCCCAACCCCATCATTAAAAAGTGATTATACAGTTCCGCTGGAAATTGATCAAACTCTCCGCCTAGGACACCTTGGCACGTAATTTAGAACATGCTAACCAACGTTAAACTTCATGGGATCCAGCCTTCTGTTACTCTTATTCCCTAAGGTTTTATATTTGTGCACCGTGGTTATAGTCTCTCCTACCTGTGAAAATATACCTCCGTCATCCATATGAGAGAGGTATACTTTCACAGTATCCCCTTCAGGGTCTTATATACCCCAATCAGTTCCCCCCCACCCCACTCCCACAAGAAGTATAGCCATGTTTTGCAAGCTGTCCTTCTAAGCCGGTCTTCATACGGGCAACAGCAATTAGAGTTGCTCACCAATCTGTTCGCCATTCTCTGAACCAGCTTTAGGCTTTATTTCATTTTTTTGTGCAGCCTCCTGATCTGAATACAATATTCCAAATGGAGTCTCAATGGGACAATGTATTTTCCTATCTGCCTAATTTCACTACATTATTAATCCATTAGCCTGGCGGCCATGACAGGTATACTGTACTGCAACTTGATCTTTGTGTACATTTCGATTTAATGACCAAATGGATCAATACCATAGCCCTTCACACCGCTACCAAGACAGTCACCATTACTCCGCGCTCCAGAGCATGGTGGACTCCCCAGCTCAACCAAAGTTTCCACTACAAACAATTACTACACGCCAAGTGGAAAGCTTCCGGCAATGTCCAAGACCGCATTTCATTCTCCAAAGCCAGGGCCGAATTCAACAGAAACAAATCAGCTGCAATTAAAAAGCACCTCGAAAGAACCCTAAAAAGGGGAAAACCATTCTACTGAACAAAGGCTAGTTCTTCCAGCAACATCGACCCAATTGACTGGTTCAACTACGTTGCCAGATTTTCTAATCAACCTCCAGCTCTATCTAATCGGCCACTCCTCAACCGCTCTCATCTCACTGATAGTCTCGGTACGATCCGAATTTCTAAGCAACAACTGATGCAGGCCATTAATACTCTCCCTCTCACAACAACCACCGGTGACGATGGCATCCCCCAGTTCATAATCAAATGTTTAAGTGTCTTCATCATCGACTCACTCCTCAACCTATACAACAGATGCCTCGAAGTTCACTTCTTTCCGCCCCAGTGGAACAGGTACTCTGTCTGGCCCCTTCCTAAGCACCAACAATCGACGCTCCCAAGCCAACATAGGCCCATCGCTTGCGCCTCTGTATTGCTAAAAATTCTGGAGAAAGCATTGCTACCGTCTGTCACCCATCAAATTCTCCGTGACAGTCCTCAGCAAATACACTATGGGATATCAGGAAGGTCAACTATAACTAACCTTGCAACAACCACTCTGCACATCTTAGATGCCTTTGAACAAAGACAGGAATTGTCAGTTATATATCTTGACATCCATTCCAAATTTGATGCCATCTATATACCTCATCTCCTACGTCTCTTAGAGAACTACTTCAATTTTCGCGGCGATGTTCTCTGGTTCCTAGAATCTCTCCTATCGAAGAGGACCCTTGTTCTAAAGATCGGAACAAAGACCTTCACGCGTCACATAACTGCCGGTGTACCTCAAGGGGGGGGGTCCTGTCTAGCATTCTCTTCTCAGCAATCATGGTGCCATTTGTGACCAATAAGTGCAATTGGATCACATATGCTGACGATGTCAAGCTCCTTACTAGAATATCGCCATCCAACTCGGCAGCCGAAATCACTCAGCAAATCACTAGCAAACTGCAGGACATGGCTGACTACCTCAATACCTTCAACCTCCAAATCAACCCCCTAAAATCGGCACAAATAACTTATTCTCTAAAGGATAGCCCAACAACGTTGGAGCCTGTGCTTAACGGCTCCTCAGTTCCAAGTGTTCAAACACACAAAGATCTGGGGATCGTCTTCGACTCCAAATCAACGATCACATAAACCTCATACAGTCGAGGCTGAATTCACTACGCTGGGTCGCCAAACAACAGCTGCTCCACACCACCGACCCACAACTGGTAAAAAGATACATCATATCAATCCTTTACCCGACAATACTGTATGCTTCAAAGATATGGGCATCGGCCACCGAATCCAACATTAAAAGAATATTCTCTGCCGAATTCTGGCTTCTAAAATGGGCCAACAGCAAACTCCACCTTCCCCCAGCTCTCAGATCAACGCAGTTAGCAGAAGCTCTTCACCTACGCAAGCTCCGGTCCTACATCGGAGAAAGAAGGCTGCTGTTCACCATGAAGATGGCCACCGGTAAAATTACAGAGCCGAACTTCTGGGATCACTGCTCTTGGCGCATTCCTCCCCCTTATCCCCGGTCTTCAGCACAGCTGCTAGCAAACCGTAACCGGCTAGTACTAACCGACAGATTCCTGCCAAAGCAAATGCTGCCCTCACTGCAAGCCATCGACGGGAACCTCCAAGAAGTGGTCAATAATAAAAAATACAGGAAGGGTATCCTTGTCGAACTGAAAATGTAAAACTGTGCTTTGTTAATAATCTGATTTATCTTTTTTTCTCATGTGTATCTCTTTTGTAAATATGTTTTGTTAACCCCTGGCACCACCTTGCCGTGACGGGACTAATTGTATGTCTATCATTGCTGCAATTAAAGATTCTATTCTATTCTATTCTATTTCGTTGTCGTTGCAATAAAGACTTTCCAAATTTCATACCTGATCATATCATAACCCTAGGTCTTTTTCGTCTGAACCACCTTTGCTTCCTCTACCACTAGCTTATAAATAACTCCTGGATTTCTGCTTCCCCGGGTGCAAAGCCTTACATTTAGAAGCCTTAAACTTCGCTTGCCATTTTTCAGATTATATCTGCAACCGATCAAATCATTCTGAAGGAACAAGGTCTGACTCTGGTCATTAACCATCCTTCCCACCCTAAAATCATCAACAAACTTTGACAACTTACCCTGTAACCCTTTGTCAATATCATTAAGGAAGAGGAAAAAGAGGCGACCCCAACACTGAGGGATTTCGCTTGCTATAATGTCACTAAAACATGTCTAATTATGACTACTCTCTGTCTCCAATATTTTAGCCAGACCATGATCCAAAGAAAGATCTTACCAGTAATCCTAATTTTCTCTAATTTATATAATAGCTTTCATCGGGAACCTTATCAAAATCCATACTGAGATCAATGTAAATAACTGTTTCTTGGAGGTTGTTTCTTGCATCCAACTGTCTTATGATTGTCACTGATTGCAATAAAGATATCATAATAACAAGATTGGCCAGGCCAGACGTACCCTTCGACCCCCATAGAGTGAATCATATCGAGATAATCCTGTATCGTATCCCTTAACCACGGATTCTACGATCTTACCCACCATCCTTCCCACCCTAAAATCATCAACAAACTTTGACAACTTACCCTGTAACCCTTTGTCAATATCATTAAGGAAGAGGAAAAAGAGGCGACCCCAACACTGAGGGATTTCGCTTGCTATAATGTCACTAAAACATGTCTAATTATGACTACTCTCTGTCTCCAATATTTTAGCCAGACCATGATCCAAAGAAAGATCTTACCAGTAATCCTAATTTTCTCTAATTTATATAATAGCTTTCATCGGGAACCTTATCAAAATCCATACTGAGATCAATGTAAATAACTGTTTCTTGGAGGTTGTTTCTTGCATCCAACTGTCTTATGATTGTCACTGATTGCAATAAAGATATCATAATAACAAGATTGGCCAGGCCAGACGTACCCTTCGACCCCCATAGAGTGAATCATATCGAGATAATCCTGTATCGTATCCCTTAACCACGGATTCTACGATCTTACCCACCACTGAAGTCAAACTCAGCGGTAGTTGCCATCACGTATTTTACACTTCTTTTGTGGACTGGGGAGACAATATCAAGTCTCCAATTCAGAGGAATCGTCTCCCGCGTCCCCCCAAAACCATGATACTATCGCAACCGACCTGTTTTCGTCCAACAGTGCACTCTGGTTGCAGCTGTTCATCGACTCGCTGTCCAGTAAGCACTCGTCCATCAGCACGATGGAGCTAGAACCTTAATTCATCAGATCAGAGGACTCTTTTCCAGTCGTCCAATGTCCAGGAACAGTGCTCCCATGACCACTGCAAGCGGAGGTATCGATGAGGGTCGGTCGACATGAGTAGACAACTACTCCGTAGCCCTATCCTCAAGAGCGTCTGCTGAGCATGTCATTCGTGGTGTACTCGGAAACGTTTCTCTGTGCGCCTTGGTTGTAGTCTGCCATTACATGAAAGATCGTTGAGCTGTCTGTAGTTCCGGTCAGCACGTGCCAACTGCTGTTTACCTCGACTGTCAACCAGTTGTGGTCTCCCTGTCCCGGCAAGTTTGGTAGTTGTGTGTGTCCCTCTTCGGACCATTCCGCCACACGTTCACTACAGAGGCCCTCGAACAACCGGTAATGCCTGCTCTTTTTGAGATGCTGGTCCCCATCTGCTAGGTCCACAAGTCATTTCCTGTTCAAACTCCGTCAGGTCCTTCCCCACTACATGTGCTTCGCACTGACAAAGTAAGAGGCACTACTCATATCGTCACTTTATATGCTGTGCAGGTCGGTGACGTAACTCCTAGGTGCTCCGGGATGCATTCATTCGTGAAGACAGGATGGTTTGGCTGATGAGTTTATATTTTAATATGATAAGTAGTGAGCTCATGAGTGACTTCGAGCCCTCATTGGCATAATTGCACAGTTGGTATAATTGTCGTCCTCTCCAAACCGGGTGGAAGAGACCCGAGTTCGAATTCCGTCAATGAAGTAAGGAATTTTTATGGGGTCTTTTTCACAAAGTGGGGCGATGTAACGGTTTTTTCGTCCAGAAAAAAAGCAAATCGACCACAGAACACACGCAATTTTCAGCCATATTATATGCGGCGCAATATGGCCGTATATACAGTACTCGTAATATCCAGATGCGCCTAAATCTGGATAACTCCCAATCAGCCGTGATAGCGTAGTGTTCAAATCCTGTCGTCGACTCGGGGAATTTCTACACATATCTTGGCTGCATTTAGCTGTTTTCAGAGAGATGAATTATAGGGGGGTTTTCCGATGAGTTACAGCCACTTCTCGCCTAATATTGATCAGCACTTATGTGACTACGCGCGCTATCGCTTTACAATAGTCTGAACAGCAGTAATTGTTATTATTTCTGCTGTATTTTAGCAAATATACAGCACCAGCACAGGAACGTTAAGAATAAAATTTCATACACGAGAATTCATTTTAAAATAAAACGACAAATGTCACTTACTGCACAAAAAAATATATTTTTTTATAACTTTTAAAAATACACTTACAACACTCTGACCTGCACTTGCGACATGTTTCGGACTCAATTTCGCTTGTGATTTTTTGTACCAAGAAATATACAGAACATCAAGCAATAAGTCTGCTTCGCAAAGGAGTCCAGTCGATATGCAACTTATTAGTTGCATATGTAACCAATGTGAGAAGGAAACATGTAGACCCAAATGTTACCTCTTGCTAACAGCTGGACTAGATTATTATTAATTGGAAGGATTATGGCATAATGCATAGCATCACTTCGCACATAGCTATAACAGTTTTAAGGTAAAGCAAAGTTTAGACAAGGAGCATCATTATATTGCATCTCATATTGTAAACCACTTCGCAACGACCTGTCGTATTCTCATCACCTCAAATAAGTAACAATTCTCCCGGGAGAAGTATACTATTGCTTATTCTCAATGGAATACCTTAATCTAAACGGAAACAATTTCTGGTAGTAAAGGTCCCCCCAAGTGAAAGTTGTTGTTGTTGTTATTTGGTTTTTAGGAGCATTAGCAACTAAGGCCATATTGCTCCGGGGATATGCAGTGGTCATTCCCTGACCTTTCCGCATCCTCCGTATTTGGTGGTCACGGGCTCGAACCCCGATCTAATCAAGAAGCCAAGTGAAAGAGCTGACAACCCAGTTATGACATAACTATATATATGTATATACGTATATATACAAAGGGTACTAGGAAAGTTTTGCAATACAGCTTTGTTTATTTAATTTTTTCAAAGTAATTTCCTCTACATTCAGTACACCTCTCCATCCTCCGAAACCAATCTTTAAACCAGTTCTGCCAAGTTTCACTAGGGAGTAAAGCACACTCGTTGTCCCAAGCCCGTAGAAGGTCCTCATCACTGGAAAACCGCCTCCCTTTTAGCTTCATTTTCACATGCGGGAACAGTGCAAAGTCGCAGGAAGCAAGGTCTGGACTGTAGGCAGGGTGCTCGAGAAGTTTCAGTCCTGTCGTGGTCAAATATTCGGTGCAGGCTTTGGCGCGGTGAGCTGCAGCATTATCGTGATGGAGGTACCAGGTGTCCATTCGTGACTTTGGCCACAGGTTCTTCATAGATCCAATGACTTTAGGCAGGCATTGTTCAGTATACCACTTAGCTGTGACTGTCTTCTGCGTGTCCAAAACGACACGTTCCACAATTCCACTCGATTTGAAAAATACAGCTATCATTTTCTTCTTTACAGATCGGGATTTTCTGACAATTACGGGTGTGTCGTCATCATCAAAGACCCAAACTTTGTTTTGAGCCTTGGTCGGCAGATCGTAATAGTACAGCCAAGTCTCGTCACCTGTCACGATGTTGTTCACATACCGAGATTGTCCCTTATCAAACTTTTTTAACATCTCCCGGCACCAAGTCACACGTCGTGTCATCTGCTCTTCAGTCAGTTGATGCGGCACCCAGAGAGAACAAAGTTTCTTCACGTGCAAATGATCTTGCAGAATCGAACGAATTGCTGGTGCATTTAGGCCCAAAGTATCCTCTATCTGTTGGTAGGTCACTCGCCTGTTTCGTCAAGCATTTTCCTCACAGCAGTAACGTTTTCCTCCGTAACTGACGTTCGTGGCCTTCCCGGCCTCTCAGAATCCTCCAGAGTGAAATTTCCCCATTGGAATTCTCTATACCACCTGAATATCGTTGTACGATGTGGACAATCATCATCTAGTGCAAGAGTCATTTCTTCTAAGCACTGGTCTATGGTTAAACCACGCACGAAATTATACCGCAAAATTGTCCTTATCTCATTTCGTGACCACGATGCCATCGCAAGCACTTTACACTCTCACTACTAATGAATAACTGAGCCCATCGACTTGGCGCGGCGGCTACTATGCACGTATGAACATGTCTCAATATGCAGCAACAAGCAGCTTCCTGTGATTCATTGTTGCGTCATATTGCAAAACTTTCCTAGTACCCTTTGCATATATATGATCGACCACCGTTTCTCGGACACCCTAGAACTGCTCTACGGACCCCAAGAGGTCCACGGACCCCAGTTTGGGAAACGCCGAACTAGACAATACGGGAGTGCTAAAGGTGTACGTAATTTTAATCAGTACTATAACTATGATGGCACAATTTTTGTACATTTTCCGTTAGAGAAAAGTACCGAAATTTCAAAAATTCCCTATATCTGATTATACAATATGAAAAAAATAATAATAATAAAGTAGAAATTTCGCTCAAGGCGGATACAGAACCCTAACTTTTGTTTTTAGTTACTTGCGCTACTCAAAAACAGAGACCGCTAACTACTACACTGTAAGTAGCATCTGCACAATCATCATAAGCTAAGTGTTACTAATAAATAAATTTCGCGTTTATTCTCGTTATGGAGGAGGCCAGACAAGTTCATTTGTGTCTGTATACATTTGAAATTAATGATAATTAGAGATTTTCCCTCCTCCTGGCGATACAGTTCAAAATGGGCCAGGCAATTTTCATGGCACTCTACGGGCTCGAACAAGCAACCTCTTTTCCATAGCTACAAGGTTTTCGACTCGAATGCACAAGTAGTATACACATAAATTTCATATTTAGAATAAAAAGTATTAATGGAATCGTACCAAGTCAATCGAACTTTAAAATGTTTAAAAATAAATAGTCAAACATAGAAAGAAACAAGAAAATTGATTAGATGTTCATCTCTCCGTAAGTCAGCAACAGTCCCACGCGCACACAAATGATTCAAAACTTGAAAACATCGCAGCCAAGACTTTCATCAAGCACTAGATTTATCGTGCTATACTCTGATAACATAATTGCCATATCGAGCTACTTGGAACAAAGAAGCAACGGAAGAAAGTACTCACGAAACAACTTACTTTTTTTTTTTCCTCTACATTCGTCACACACGCACACTTTGTTTCAGATCGTTAGCCGCACTATTCCAGAACACCATCTGTTACTTATTACGGAGCAACTGATATCTCTTCCAAATCGTTCTTCCTTTCCACAAACTCAACATCACAGTAAAACTTTCTGAGCGAACTTTTACTTTGTTCACATTCTCACAACTATTTATCAACACAGTGCACTTTGTGTACAGTCAATTGCGTTGCGTGACGAAAATGAAGGCTGTACTTTCGGCGGAATATTCATTAATAAATAATTATCCTGCTAAAATAGAATAATCTGTTGTGTTCAATCAGCTTAAATAACAAGCAGCGCAACATTACTTATCTTATAGCTTACTCAACACAGCTTGAAAGTAGTTAAATGGTTTCAACAATTAATTTTAAGCAAGCATTTGATAAAATCAGGTGGGGAAAGTGAAGAAATAAAAACAGAAACAATCAACATCAGCAGCAGAACACAAATGGGACAAATAGAACCAATGGGGTTTTAACTGAACAGATGAGAAAGAAGTAATAAAATAAATAAGAGAATGACACAGAAGGTTAAAAAAAAAAAAGCGTTAGAATAAAAACGGTGGATATGAATCAAACAAAAGTCTGCCACAAGAACAGGAGAGTGAATTATCACAAAAGCAATTCTGGCGTCAATGTGCGTGTCCGTACATTGTGTGTTCTAAAGCTCGTTATTCTGTTTGTGGCACGAAATATCCGAGAAAAATCCTTGAAGGTGCGAGAATCAACACCGCGAGACTATGGTAAACGTAGGTATAGTATCCACTTTCCTGCCACGAATGTTGAGCACAGGATGGAAAGAATATGGAAAAGCAAATGGCGATATATAACAGAGCTCAAAACAGCGAACGAAAAAGTCGGAAAGAATCCTATGCTGAAGCCACTAATTTTACTTGAAATATTTATCACGCTCCATATACTAAATATGAATATTGGAAATACCAAGAGCGCCAAAATGTTCCGTTCACGTGTATTCCTATGTGCATCCTTCCTTAAGTGGAAGGAGGAATCCGATAACAGTTTCATTCAGTAATCTAAACATCACTTGCACAAGCCGAATTTCGTCGAAAGGAGATGGGTGATGAATAAGTAAGGAGAGAAATGCACTTAGTCAACCAAGAAGTCTCCGAGTGGAAAGCCATTACACTGGCATGAAGGTTCATTCGGCCGTCTCGGTGGGCGTGCCTACTGTGTGTTTGCTACCCTCTTTCGCAGAGAACAAGTTTAATTGGAAATTGCAACTCCGAAGGTCATCTGTGATAGTTTAGTTTACCAAAGTTATTTCCAATCAAAGTTAATATGCTGCTCGTTTTCTTGATCGAACTTCCGCCCATCGTAATGTTTATTACGAATAGTCTGCAAGCATTTCTGGCAGTTCGCCAACACCGAACTTTCAATCATCATATCACTTGTTAAAAACTGAATGAGGTTTTAGTGCAGAGGCAATCGATCATCGATCCATTTAACATCTCAATCGAGTCGATGTTGGGAAAGTACACAGTTCTTGTCATTGAAAGAATCTGAAACAAAAAAATATTCCAGTTGATCTTTAGTGTATTCTGAAACATTACAAATTGATTTCCGACATTGTAAAATTATGTGAACTTGCTCGCGAAATAGAAAATTCGAAAACCTTAACTTGACTTTCCATATATATATATACACACACACACACACACACAATAAAAAAAAAATCAAATAAAATACTGTACATACCAGTAGCATGGCAAACCAATGGAGCTAAAATAAACCAAACATTATAAAACAAATGGGGGGGGAAGGATCAAGATGAGGATATTGCAGAAGAAAACGTTCCTAAAGTAATTTCGAAAAAGCCGAAAATACAATATCAAATAACGAAAAAATGTTTTTGAAAAAGCCAATTAGATGAAATTTAGCGGCGCCTCTGACTAGCACCAGGTCCGAATTACGCGAAATATCACCAAGATTGCAAAGAGTAAACTAACTACAATACACGACCAACAAAATTATAAAGTAAAATACACTGACCATCATGCCCCCCATCTCGACAGAGACCCATAAGGCCAATAATGGTTACGCAATCACTATATTTCGAACATATACAAATCAATGCATACACGAACCAATACACTGATTGATCCGCGTATGCAGTAGATCTGAATAATGATAATCCTCATAATTTCTCACTGCATAAGGACCACTATTCTTCAAATCTACTGCATATGCGGATCAATCAGTGTTATTGGTTCGTGTATGCATTGATTTGTCTAATGACTCCTTGATGAGACAGCTAAATAATCCTTATTGTTCCACACAACATAAGAAATAGACATTTGATAATTTTCAAATTAAAGGTGGAATGCCACATTTTTACAGTTTAAATGAAGTGTAAACATGAAATGTTTATGGTATTGGATCCAGATTTTTTTTTTTTTTTTTTTCTTTTTGACAAATCGCAAGAAAATTATTTAATCTGGTGAGTAAAATAGTAGCCTGTGAAATAAGTTCTCACTTTTCAGAAGTACAAATAATAACCTAGGAGAAAGAGGCTTAAAGATTATCACATCTGTCACATTTTGCACAGAAATTTAAAGATTTTTTATTTTAATTTAACATAATTAATTTTGAAATAAAGCTCATGGTAAACATAAATTTAGACAAAAACTGAATAAATAATTTTGTGCAATAAAAATCTCATCAATATTCCGTATTTTTCCCATCCGTAACTAAAAAACAATGTTCTTTAGTTAATAAAATGTATTTTGTTTGGCTACAAAATGTGAAACATTTTTTCTTTGGAGCATAGCATGTCAACGACGATACACAATAACTCGTTTGTGTTATTCTCATAACTCATCATATTAAAAAAAATGCCTACTTTTCGTGGACAACATACAATAGCTATCAGTGTACTGGCCTAATTACACTGGTCAGAACAGAGAGCGAAAAAAAAAAAAATAACTTTTTTCGCTCCCTGTTAAAATTCAGGGTAATCGTTGTATATTTGACGTTGCTGAATAAAAATATGGCAACCATATGGCTGTAATTTTATGGGAAAAGGGATTAAAGTCAAAAACTAAGTTTCTAGTAAAAAATATTTCGTATATTTTAAGAAAACGCCACATACAGTACTAAATATTGAACAATGGGTCTGTTAACCTTATTCTAATTACAAAAATGATTACCTGATAACAAAACACTTATTTTGTCGTTTTTGCTTTTTATAATCGTCCATTGGTGTCTCCCGTACGAGATTCCAACAGTAATCTGAATATATTTGGACTCCATTTTCCCTGGTATCATTATTCCAGTTGAGAAATATCTTGGCGAAACCTTTCACCGTGTTCATCGTAGACCGCTCTCAAGTTTTCAGGAAAAAAGTCTAAATGGGAATGTAAGAAATGAAGTTCTAATGACATGTTGCATTCCAACTCTGCAATCTACTAAAATTAGCTTATCCACAATTTCACTGTAATTTAGTGATTCCTCATTGCCTAAAAAGTTACGGCAGACGTTTTCGAATGCCTTCAAGGCTCTTATTTCTGTAGCATTTAATTTTTAGTGAATTCCTCATCTTGGAATAGCAGTTTGATTTGAGGACCCACAAAAATTCCCTCTTTTATCTTGGCTTCGCTGATTCGAGGAAACTTTTGGGTCAAACAGGAAAATCCTTCTTTTCTGTCCAGCGCTTTCAAAAATATTTTGATCAAATCGAGCTTGATGTACAATGGAGGAGAACAGGTTTTTGACTTATCCACCAAAGGAGGATGTGCTACATTTTTCTGACCTGGTGTAGTTTCTGAAAGGTTTGGCCATTTTTTTACCCTGTATTAGCAATCCTACGCTCGGCTGTCCCACTCGCATAAAAAGTAGCAGTATTTAGTGTATCCTTGCAACCCTGTCATCAAAACTACCACTTTTGATCACGGATATTCCATTTATATTCTTGATAACATTTTTTTTCTTACAAAAGAAGGAAACATACGAGAACCTGTAGGTTCTCGTATGTTTCCTTCATGTGCCAATGGTATAGATTTGATTTCAAAGTGATTTCAAACTGACGTTGGATGAATCAATGAAAAGCCTCCACTGGTCGCGGACGTGCTGCACATCTAACTCTTTCATTAATTCCTGGGAACTGTTACAATAAACTAAAGCACCATCCATGGAGTAATAGGTCATTATACTAGATTGCCTCTTCCTATAAAAAGACACCTTGACACCTTTTACAAGAAGGATCAGGGCTGAAGCCGTGATCCCTAGTAATAGAGCCTTCGTTTTGGAGAGGTCCAAATCTCTTATCAATTCGTTCAGTTCTGCCTAAATGATTAGATGCGGCTTTGCCGTATCATGAGTTGAAAAGTCTGAATCTGTACTCTTTCTGGGTTCTGCGTCTTCTGGAGATTCCTTTTCCGATCCTGAATCAGTGTCAAGTTCATAAGTTTCTCGTGGCTTTGGCATTGTATCATCGTGATGAACTGGTCTTAGAGCAGAAGATATGTTGGGATACTCTACTTTATGATTGGATTTCCCAGAAGAAACAGTAATATTGATCATGCATAAATAACAACCGTTTATGTGGTCTCGATGTTCCCGCCATATCACTGGAACAGCAAAAGGCATCAACTTATGACTACGTCCAAGTTAACCTGTTAACGTTCTTGAACATGAACTACAGGAAATCTTTGGAGTCCATACTTTATCTTGATCTCCGCTCTTACATCCAAAATAGAGTTCATAGGCTGTTTTCGCAAGTTGTGACAATGGTTTCCGCTGCGATTTTAATATCACTTCTCCGCAAATGTAGCAAAAGCTATTAAGCTTATTTAGGCAAAAACGTGACATATTTCATGTATGACTGAGGTACGCGTACATAAGAACACAATTAATAACCTGTAGATTTTCATTTCTGATTTAAACACAGTTCAAACACTAATTCACTAAAACACTTGTTCGCTTTGTTTTTTTTTTTTTTTTTCCTTTTTTCGGCTGATGCTGTATAAGTTTGCTTCCTTGCATCATTTGTCACCGCTAATGCTAATAACAAATTTACAATGAGTTGCGATGATATTGCGCTGTTTCAAACAAATGGATAATTTGCCATTTATTCAAAAGATGGGATACTACTATGATCGCTTCTTGCTGGACTGATGATCCTTCGTCAAACAATAGGTTGTCCCTTTTTAAATAAATAATAAAAAAAAAAAAAAAAAACAAGAAATCATTTGGCAATGTCAATTGTTTTAAAGTAGCGCAATTAAAAGAGCAACTCGTTGCGAAGACAGTGTCTTCTGTGAACAACATAATTAACTAGGCGAACGTAGCAAAAATTAATTTGTTGACTTCCTTAGAAGAGACAGTAAACAAATTCCATATCTGTTTTCACATTCTTACTCAGAAATGCCAAGAACTCAAAAGTTACGTATTGATATACGGTAAAATAGAAAGGAATTTTTGAGGATAACCTTTGTTTATTGAAATTTATATGGGAGAGGGGAAATACCTAGAATGCTGCTAATCACTGGATGGACCTAACAACGACGATTTCTCGTTCGTAATTTTATTTTTAAATAGACAGAGTGCTGACCAAACCGATCTAAATGAAACCCATTTTGAAACTGAAAAAACGTCCATGTAGAAACAGCATGTTACACGTCGCGTTTCTGACACGCCCATCTAGTTTCACAGAATGTTCATTACGGAACACACGTGTTACACGAGGCGTTTTGAATGTTCATGTCGCATTCCTACAAGAACATTCAAAAAGCATTTATCGAAAAAATGCTACTATTTACACCAAACTGTTTCTACACAAAAATAATAGGCACGTTTACTAGTGACGTATGTGTTGCGAGAATTTACAATACACAATATCATCAAAAGGTTTCGGAACTTCTGAAATTTTCAGAATGTTGTACTGTGCCTCTTCACATCTGTGAATGAGGGTACGATTGCAGGTATACGTAGTCAAAGAATTCTTCTGACATGTGCACTATAATCAATTTGTGAAGACTGGAAAAGCTTTTCGTTCGGATTAATTGTTTTCAAACTGCACATACCTGTGGGTGTAGCAACCTGGATAACGAGGAATATTGAAAAATGAGTCTTACCCAGACACGCACGCAATTTGATGCTTACGTGTTTTTCAAATTAAGACATCCCGGCATGTGCGGTACAACTACAACACATACCCAGATGAAAAGCACACAAGTCTACCTTTCTTGCCTAAACAAACTGACTCAGCTAGCAATGCCTTCCTTAGCATGACTATCCGCATGCGCAAGCATCAAGAAAGATGCGCACAAACAGTGTGTTCTTCGTAGCTGTTTTAAAAGTTCAAAACTTTTTATCTCTAGTAATATTTCAGTGTAACTTTGATATACTTTTGCCTTGGCTTTTATTCATTTTGCTAACTCCTCTGACCGTTTGGTCGTCCCGGAGTATAAAGAGAAAATTTATTTATTTATTTTTTATTTTAACCATTCGTTTCGTGATTTTCTCTCGCCAGCTTTTGTACCTAATGGAGTTGACTTAAAAGTGAATTACTGCATATTCAAGAACTCGCTGCTGTTCTAAAATAAAAAAAAAACGTACGCTGTTACGTGGAAAATGGGCAAACGACTGAAATTTTTTAAAGACCCGGTTACTTCAGTTCCGACCGCAGTTTTTTTTTTTTTTTTTGGAGAAAAATTTCCAGAAATCTCTTTATTAAATGTAGTGAAATCCCTTCACTACATTTTAAAAAATAATAAAAATAGCAAAAGAGAAAATAAAATATTTAAAACCAAAATAAATTTTATTTTACTTGTTTTATTTTATTTTACCCTTCAAAATATAAACTAAAATATGCTTGTTATTTACAGAAAACTGTGAAATTCGGTACGTTTTACAATCTAAAAATATTAAAAAAATAATAATAATAAAAAATCCGGCACTAGTATCAATGATTGCATTCGGCTTTCAGAATCCATGCAAAAAAAAAAAAAAGTGTCACCACTCTTAGCACGAACTGTTCTTGAAAATGTAGTTATGTGGCTGTTCAGTTCTTGCGTGAGCTGGCATCTACTTTGACGCCACTTTAGAACAGCTGAGAGACAGATAGAAAAATGCCCAGTGTGGGCGTAGCTACAAAAAAAAAAAAAAAGAAAGGAAAAAAAAAAAGAAAGAAAAAAAATTATGCGTCATTAAATCTATGGTTAATCTCTTCCATAAACAGTAATTTACTGACGTGTACAAACAATACATTTAATTCCGAACAGCCAGGTTTTTTTTTTTTTTTTTTTTTTTGCCACTATTATAACTAATCGCACAGCTCGTAAGCTGTATGGCTGTTATAAAAACTGGTATGACTGTTATAAAAACTAAACTTCGAGATTTTTGTTATTATAAGGAAAACTGATTGAATTTCTCTGCAGTACATTATTAAAATCATTATGTTATGTAAAGTTATAAAAAGACTCCACATATCTCGTTATAATCAATCTTTAAGAAGAAATAGTTCATTTCTTTTTATCCTCCCATGCAAAAGTATTATTTTTTTTTCTCTGAAGTGCATTCACTGATATTCCGTCTGATACTGTAATGGAAATGCATTTAACATTTTCAATATGATAGCATTTTCTGTATATGATAGTATATGACAGCATTTTCTGTGGCTTTGTTTATTGTCATTTGTTTAAATTTAATTAACTTGACTATTATTTACACTTTTAACGAATAACACTACCTTTTAGCTATAAATGTTTACAGACGTAAACAAGTTCAGTCAGTGAATGTTCAATGAAATGTGCTTCTCCAAAACTGCTCAAACACTACATACCTGGCTTACCTTTCGAGAAAATTTTTAAATCTGGCAACTCTCAATCCCCGAGATACCGGATTCTAAAGAGTTTACTGTAATATTAATACTGCAGTATTATTTTTTATGACGTGGTATTGTAAACACTGCTATACATGAATACTGTGAACAGTATACATGTATTTAGGCATTCTCTAATGAATTACATTCAATATTGTATTTTTAACATCCAGTGAGTGCATTGCAGTGATCAACACCCCCCCCCCTCACCGTCGGTTCCCGATGTTGTCAAATCCGGCCCTGTGTTATGATTTCAGCAGTTACAAATTCTAAAATTCCGTGTATCGTTCCTACTCTTTCCATCTCAATATAAGACATAATACTGTACTTAAATACTGACCTTGAATAGTCTAAAAAACTAGTTTATTAATTTTATTTATTTATTATTTTTTTATTATTTATTTATTTTTATTTATTTTTTTTATATTTTTTTTTTGGAAATTCGATGCGAACCCGACCCCCTCCCCAACATTGTCATCAAAAGGGCTATTCGTATCAGTAACACTGACGATCATCTTACATGAGCTGCAAGACGCTGTTCATAGTGCATGGGCCAGCGTACCAAAACGTTAACGGAAATTAATGGAGTATATGTAAAGACGAATGAATAGTCACTTAGTTGATTTTCTTCCCAAAATCTAAAATTCGGTACATCGTTCCTACACTTTCCATCTCAATATAACACAAAGTACTGCCAAGCTAAATATTATCACAGAAGTATTCCTCGAATTACTGCAGTTTCACATAAGTGTTTTTGCATATACACAATCATGTAATCGGCTTTTGTAAATTTTTTTTAGAACCACGCAAAATATACTGTAGATTTTCAGATTTCAGATTTCATTTCATACTGAAATGAAATCTGAAACTGCATTTCGGGTAGAACTGCAGCAAAAGAAAAATATAAACTTGATCGCTACAATGCGACTTCATGTACAGTAGTTCATCTTAAATTTTTTGTTTGTTTGTTATTACTTTGGAGTAATTTATAAATGGCTCTAAATGTTCTAATGTAAATTATGAACTGTATAAAGCGTTCTAAATGATCTATAAAATACTATAAGGGTTTCTAACCATTCCGTTGAAACCGAAAAAGTGGAGCGAAAAAAGTCACTGCGAAAAAAAAAAAAAAAATCGGTTTCGGTCCAGTCTCCCTCTCACGGCGCCTCCGTAGCCAGGTGGGCAGGAGCAGCAGTGCGTAGCACACGCTTCTTGATTAGACCGGGGTTCGAGCCCGTGACCACCCAATACGGAGGATGCGGAAAGGTCAGGAAATGACCAACGCATATCCCCGGAGCAATATGGCCTTAGTTGCTAATGCTCCTAAAAACCAAATAACAAACAAACTCCCTCTCACCAAGAAAAAAAAAAAAAAAAATTATGGTTTGATGCCCTGCTTATAAGTGACAATATTGTCACTCAAAAGAGAGTACAATATGCCGTAACTAGAAAAAAAAAAAAAAACATAGAACCCTCATATGGGACCGACTAATTGGGCTACAGTGGGAAAAAGCCCATAAAACATTTCACAAATCCAGCCAGGATTCTAGCCGAGATTTGAACCCACAAATTTCTGTATGGTGTGAAAATACTTCAAGCGCAACCTCTGTGTTTGCCGCGAGGTCCCAGAATCCATTGTTCATGAGCACTAAAACTTTTCTTTTCTACAGTTGTATAAATTTCTTTAAAATCTAAGTGGGGCAGGCTGAATGCTGCGTTGAGCTAGAAAGACACAACCCAAAAATATTTCAATAATGAAATTTAATCTAATTTCACTTTCTCAAATTTACTGGACACTTTATTAACTTTAATAATTATTAAACATATTAGCAGATTACATCGTTTTCCTCTTTTTCTTTTCTTTTTTTTAAGATGCCGCGTTTGAAAAGGATGTAATTTTAAATGGGGTTTAGCTAAAAACTTGAAGATATAGCAGAAGATGAGCAAATAGAAAGAGTTTCCTTTTTAATAATAATAAAATAAACTGAGAAATGAACACTCAAGAAAAAAACAATTAAGAAATTGTTTTTTTTTTTTTTTTTGAAGAAAGTATTAAAAATGTTCACATAAACAGCATATGTAGTATAAGACGATGCAACGCATGCGCTAAGAATAATATAATGACTTTGCAGTCAGGTCACGTTCACGTTGGAAGTTAAAGTTGCCTGAAAGAAGAATAAAAGTACAGTATGTCCCCTGTGGATGCACTTCAGTAACTCCGTGTTTGGGAGGCGGCAGAAACTACAAGGGGAACAAATGCTTATCCATACACGTGAAACATCAACTGAACCGGGTACCTGGTAAGCGGTGCTTACTTCATCAATTATTCAATGCTGCACTGATGGAACTGAAGCGACGGTAAGCACGTGTCTCTCGTGCTGTAGCCTCCATATGAACCCGTCCAGTACCATGCATGCGTGCTAAGTTCTACCAGACAGTCACATGTTTCCTATTTAGGTATAGTAAGGGAAATTCCGTATATAAAAGGGTTGTCTTGAGCGCTTCATTCGAAAACATACTTTTTGGAAGTCGTAATGTGGCTATCGGTGTAACACGGCATCAGAATCGTTAATTGGTCCCGTTAGAAAACGAAACACTGATTTATCCGATTCCCACGTAAGTCACTGCCTTCCCTGAACAGTGAACGGAACGATATGCTCTAGAAAAAGTCATTAGATTCGATTTTGTTCAGACGGAGCAAATAAGGTCTATTCCGCTTTCTTAGAAATTTTCTCTGTACTCCACAATTCGATAATCTTGCTCTCTTAAAAACTGGCCGATTACAGCAAGTTGTTTATGGCAGGTTGGTAAAGTCAAAGTACTTAATATCACAGTATCCTGCAGTCTAGTAAAGGATTCAGGACTGGTTGGAAGGGTTTAGATTATAGTACGATATTAAGTATGCTTTGATGCATGATGGCTGCAGTTAACAGCAATTATTAGCCTTATATCTGTACCAGTGACGAAACTACCATACAACCCCACCACCGCGGAGGCCCGGGCAACTGGTTTAAAAATCACGTGGAGACTCCGGCAATATGGCGGTGGAGGGGGAGAATTTTTATAGTTTCGTCTCTGATACGTACACAATGTTCTAAAAGGCTGATGCACGGAAATCCTACTTTTTCCATCAAAATAAATTAATTACACATTTGCCAGAGATCGAAAAATTCTCCTTGAAAGAATTTTATTTATGCCTTGTCCATGCTGTCAATTTAAAATAAGCGTTCCTGAATTAATTCATTTCAAATCCGAGCAAAATATTCAGCAGTACTGGCAAAATTATCAACAGTAATTTTTCCAGTACAGTACTGCTGAAATAATAGCCTTAGCTTATTATTTTATTTTATTCATAGTAGAACTACTATGACCACGATGCAAGGAAGCAAGCTTATACAACATCAGCGAAAAAACTCTACCCACCTCATCTGTCCATCCCATCTAATAACATGTCTAATTCTTTCTTAAATTTATTAAAGTTACCCACTTTCACAACAGCAAATGGTCATATATTCCAACGATCAATTACTTCACGGCTGAAAGCAAATTTTCGCACATTTTTCCAGCAAACTTCCTTTTTCAATTTAAGTTTATATCCCCTTATGCGTTGTCTGGGAAAGAGTTAGAATGCCATCACCATTAAGTTTACTCAATCCATTTAAAGCCTTAACCACTTCGATCAGATCCCCTCGCAAGTGGTGGGGCGCCTCCGTAGCCAGGTGGGAAGGAGCAGCAGTGCGTAGCACACGCTTCTTGATGAGACCGGGGTTCGAGCCGGTCACCACCAAATACGGAGGATGCGGAAAGGTCAGGGAATGACCACCGCATATGCCGGAGCAATATGGCCTTAGTTGCTAATGCTCCTAAAAACCAAAATAACATAACCTGCATCCGTTCCAAGAGATCCACATTTTTCTTAAAATTAAGCTTTCAGACCTGTATGCATTACTCAAGATGTAGTCTAACCATTGCCTCATACAATGGGATAATCACTTCCTTGTCAATGCTGGCAAAACGCCTGTATATTATCGAAAAACCCCATGAGTTGTCTGCGCTGCTGAGAATCTTCATGTCGGACTATACAATTACCCCTAGATCTCTTTCATTCTACACTACCTTGAGTGTGATACCGCCTAATTGGTATGCCAGGATTAATGCTGCCCCCATTCAGCCTTTCGTTTATCAAAGTTAAACCTCAACTGCCACTTCTCAGCCAATCTGCCTAATTTTTCAATGTCTTGTTGCAGCAGTACGGCCTGATTCATGTCAGTAGCCACCCTGCCAACCTTTGCATCATCTGCAAACTTAAAAAATAAGCTTGATATGCCTTCATAAATATCGTTAATAAATACTATAGCCAGTAACGTGCCCAGCACCGAACCCTGAAACACCCCACTAATAACATTAGTCCAAGTCCAGTGCCCATTTATAGCACCACACTGCTCCAATTTGTACAGCAGCCTTTCACGTGGAACAGTGTTAAAAGCTTCAATGAAATCTAAATATATATCAAAATCATTATTTTTAACCAGTGTCTTTGTTACGGTATCATAGTACAAAGAGCGGTACGAAAGTAATGCCTCCTATTTTTTCCTCGGAAAATTTAATTTCTGCAATTATACCTTTTACATCAATTAATTCTCAACCATTAATAAACACACTGTTATTTTTCCAAAAAGTCGCCATCGTTTTCTATGCACTTCCGCCATCTCTGAGTCAGACGCTGTATTCCAATCCTGTAAAAGTCCTTACTCTTTCTCCGGAGGCCTCAGCGAACACTGTGCTTGAGCTGGTCGTCGTACGTAAAATGGATTCCACGGAGTGCACCCTTTAGCGGACCAAAGAGGTGAGAGTCTGAAGTGGAAGGTCCGGCTATGAGAGGGGTGAGGAAGAACAGTGCACCTCAGTTTTGCAATGGCCTGCACTGTGAGCAGACTGGTATTGGGTCGTGCGTTATCGTGGAGAAGAACCTCATTAAGGTTTTTGTCCGGTCGAACTGTACGGATGAGAGCTTTCAACTCTTTCAAAGTTTCCACATATCGATGAGTTGATTGTGATGCCACGGTCCAAGAAGTACACAAGCAAAACCTTCGTTTCAAGATCATAATGGTGGACCCTGGTTCCATCACTCGTGACCTGAAAGACATGCTTGAAAGAAAAACCCTCTCCTTCACTCTCGTATCGCTGGAGAAGTTCCCGACAATGACTTTCCGGGATTCTTTGTGCTCATGTGCTAGCATTTTCGGAACCCAACCGGGCGCAAATTTAAATCCTTTATGACAGTTATCACGGCAGGTTCCCCTATACCTACTGCATCGCACAATTCGCGTGTTGTGATGTGCCGGCCCTCTTCGATCAGCGAGTCGATCCGGCTCTTGTTGTCACTGGTGTTACTGGACGGTCGCTTCGGGGCTTGTCAAGCAAAGCTGCGAGCTGTCACTGTTGATGTGTAAAAGTCCAGTCCGGTAGATATCTTGTTCATTGGTGTCATTCTTGGGACCTAGGTTCGTTCGAGGTGAGTAGTCTTTCAACTTATTAGATCTATTCGGCGTCAGCGCTAAGACGCACTAACAGTTCGCCTTCCTATTTTATTGTTGAATATATCGATTAATGATGTCCGAGGATATGTAGCAATGGTCTCTGTCCTTTAGTTTTCCAATTTGGTTAGAAATCATGTTCAGGTAAGTTCGTCTGCTAGTCGAGACTTGTCAGCTAGCACGTTTCCTGTTCCTGTCAATGGGTCATGTCGGGAGGTCCTTATATTTTAGTCACATGTTGCAAGAGTCTTGTTTAGTTTTATCCAAATTAGTGATTGTCTAGTCTGGTATGGTTATAACAGAACAAGCTGTTATTATGTTGTTATTTGTTTTTTTTAGGAGCATTAGCAACTAAGGCCATATTGCTCCAGAACAGAACAAGCACTTCACAGCTTGTTATTTTCTCCTTGTCAATATTCTGTCATCCTTGTGTAATTCCGATAACAGTCTTATCCTGTCGCTTCGTCCGAGTGAAGAAGGTTTGGGTGTCCTCCTCCTGGTAAAAGGCGTTAATTGCTGATGTACAAGAGAATGGGCAACGTCCAACGTCGGTCTACAATGTCCAATAAAGTAGGTCAGTTCTCCGGTTGGGTCTTATCTCTTATGTATAGGTCAAGTCCGTCGAGTCCATCCAATTCAGGCAGTTCATTTATTTTTATCTGTTGGTCCAGCCTTAGAAAGCCTGGACGGTAAAGTCACTCCCACAGCGACGTCAAGCAAATCCACGTTTTAAGATCTGGGGTAGTAATCTGGTACGTTATTTGGAAGTCCCAGTCGTTGGTCAGTCCAGGTAAATTTTCTAAACTAGAAGGTGAGGGCTATTCTTTGGTCTCTCAGTTGGCCTACACTGTTAGATCCCATCTTCGTCTCGGTGAATTGCGATTAGTGTCCTCCGTTTAGTGAATAATTCCTGTGCAAACTCAGTGAACACTCTGTATTGCTCTTGGTAGTCCAACATGTGCAATTCTAGGCGACGTAGAAAGTAAGTGATTTTTGTTGTTAGGAGGCATAATGCCTCCTAACAACAAAATGTTCGTAGTCATGCATGATGTGTGACCAAGTTTCAGTTTCCCCGCAGATGCAATGAGGATCTTCATTGAGTCTGAAATTGGTTAATTTGGCATTTAAGGCCCCATGGTCAGTTAGTAGGAATGTTGTATAGAGTCCAGGTTGGAACCATGCTGGACGTTTTGGGTAGAGTCTTCCAACTGTAGGAAGAAACTTCTTGGTGATCTCACCTTTAGTTGATAGTCCATTTATTTTCCATGCCTGCTGCAAGTGGTTAATGAGTCTTGCTTTCTGCTGTTTCCAGGTTCCAACAGGGTCGATAGTGTGGTCCATAAAGGTGCACGGCAATCCCTTAGCCAGATAGTACATCATCCCACAGCGGACAGCTTCAAGGTCCAGGAGGGGCAATCTCGCCAGGACCTGCAAGACATACATACTTGCTGTGCAGCAGGCACGGGTAAAGGTGAGGGGTATCTAGAGTCCGTCTATTTACCGCTGTGGTTGCCATGTGGAACCATATGGGGGATGCGTATGTAATTGCCGATATAAATGTCGATTTGTAATATAACGCCAAGGTGCGTTTTTTTAAGTCTCCAGTCTCATATTGTGCCCTAGCAACAAGTGCGGAGTAATCTCTGACGTCTTTCAGGTGGGGATTGAAGGATTGATTCTTATCTAATATAACACCAAAGTATTTCATTTTACTTACCAGTTTTATAGTTGTATTATCGATATTTATTTGTGGTTGTCTTCGTAGATCAAGCGCTTGTTTCAATAGTATAGAGGAGGTTTTTGTGGGTGAGATTTTTAGGAAGTGCATTCCAGCCCAGTCTTGTAGAATTTGCAGGGCTCGGTTAGCCTGGATTTCCAATTGTATCCAGCTATCAGAGGTAACAGTCAAAATTAGATCATGTGCGAAAGCCTGGAAGCGAACTACCCCCAAGGCTAGGAATTCATCCAATATCATGCTCCATAACAACGGCCCCCAGAACTGAACCTTGGGGGCAGCCTCTATGCATTGGCCTGGTCAGCTTCCTGTAGGATGCAAAGGCTTGTTTGTACTCTTATCTGTGAAAGGTAGGATTCTATGGTTTTAAACAGATTAGTGGGGGGAGGGGTTGCAACCTCAATCTGTCCAAGAAGCTCGGCCACCAAATGGTGTCGAACGCCACAGCGAAGTCAATGGAGATAAGAAAATACTTTTTCTCACAGGCAGCGGCCATGTTCAAGAGGCTGTGCAGGACATCAATGGTAGAAGTTCCTGGTTTAAACCAAACTGTCCGCATTACCAGTTTAGCCACTTCATAGTGCTGGAGCAGTCGTATATGTAACATTCTCTCGAAAAGTATGCTGGCAACTGGAATGGCCGGTATGATTCTGGTAGTTCTGGGGGCTTGGTGGGATTCTTCAAAATTTGTTTGACGTTCGCCGTTTTCCAATAAGTCTGAAAGACACCTGCATCTAAGCAAGCATTGTATAAGTTTGGAAAAACTGGGGAGAGATGTCCCCTACTTTTTTGATTATTTCCGGCTCCAGGAGATCTGAGCCGGAGCATTTTCTATTTCTGAGTAAGGTCGCTGCCTGTTGCAACTCTTCCAATACGAATGGCGGTTAGTTTTTGTTCCATAGTGTAGGCTTCATTCTCTTCACATATCTGTAGCTGTTCAGATAAATATTTCTAAATATTCACCCCCCCCCCCTCTCCATCAGTCTTCACTCCTGCTCTAACTTATCGCGCACGTTTTTTTTTTTTTTTTTTAAACATAAGCCCTTACCACAGAAATCTCTGGAAACAGGTGTCAGGGACTGCCAGAGTAAATTGCGATCCCTCTATGCCTGACCTGCCTCCACGTAGCTAAGGATGGGCAACGGGGATTCCCATCAGGTGACCAACGGCTAAATGGTCAGAGGAACAACATAACATGACACTGCACAACACTAACATATACTTTACACTTTTTGAAACCATTGGCCTTCACAGAGTACTCTGGGGCCGTTAGACAATGAACACTTAAAAAAATATTTTCATTTTCCCCACTCTTAAAGTGTCTTACCCAACGTCTAACTGAACTCGCATCTACAGTATTATCATCATAACATTTCTGACACGCGCACTGATTTCGATAGGCGTCATTACTTGGTAAGAAATTCAATCACTACTCTCTGCTTGATACATATATCTATAACATCCACCATTTTGAACTATCCGTATGCTGCACTAACGAGATTGATCACAGCGCCACTCAGTATGATGAAACTAGAACGTATAGTGACTACTCAGTGACACGCGAAATTATCTACGGTGCCACATTTGAGAGAGAGAAAATTAGGAGACATTACTTTTGTACCAGTCCTCGTAGCCAATCAGATTGGTCAGACAGGATCCCTCCGTCCCTAAAAAAAACCATGCTGTGATTTCTGTATAATTCCATTCCTCTTAAAATGATCGGGCAATACTTCTTTACCCACTGATTCCATTATTTTATCTGCAATAGAAGTCAAGCTTACAGGTCTCTATAATTGCTCATGTCGCCATTTGATCCCCTTTTCTGAATAGGGCACACACACTTGCATACCTCCAATCTAGAAAAAGTACTCCCGAATCCAAGAATGCTCTCATAATTATGGCCAAAGGTTTGCTTACTCCTTTGCCGCTTCTTTTAACTGGATAGCTCCAGCATCAGATGTTTTATTTACTTTCCTCTTCCACTTTCATCTCACAATTACAACAAAATCGCTTAGTTCCCAGTTATAGCTTGGTGTTCTTCTGGTGTTCGATCCCTAAAAACTTCTTGACGTGTGAATGTAGATGCAAAATATTTATTTTTTGTCAGCAACCTGAACAATATCATCAATAGTTATGCCATTCATATTCAGTGTTCTAATGTTGTTCATCCTTTTCTTCTACTGCTACTAGAAGGAAAGGGATGAACTTTGCTACTTTCCTTTGCACTACTAGCAAAATACCTCACATAATCTGCCTTAACTTGCCTAATTCCCTTAGTGAACTAATTGACTGCAGACTAGTTTGTACTGGCTATAAGATTCCCATCTCCACTGCTAATTTATTTTTAGCACACGTATTTTTATTCTCTGTCAATAAATAATCCGATGTAACGCGATTTTGCATGATAAAGGTAAAATGGCAGGTGCTTCTCCTCGTATTTAAAACTATATCTCGACACTGTAGCGTGTTTCAAAATTTTTTTTGGTTGCGGAATCCTTTTTGCAGATAAGACCTGCGGAATTATCTACAAAGATAGTAATAATTAACAATAAATTAAGAACAGCAATAAAACATGCAAATTAAATAAAAATCAATGATAACAAATTAACAGAACTTTTGCACCATCCCCGATTTTCCATAGAACACAATTTGAAAACCACTGCTCTAGACAGTTCTAAATCTTGGATATTTCTTAAACCGTATTAAAATATTAATTCTCAGTCAGCCCCTCTTTCATTAAAAAATTCAATAAACATTTCTCTATTAAATATCTCTCGATACTCAAGGAAGCTCTCGTGCAATCGGGTCCGAAAAACCTATACTTAAGGTGACCAACCAATCCGAAATTTTCGGGACTTTCCCGATATCAAGGATTCTCTCCTTATCCCTACAAACCAACCAAATATCCCGAAAATTCTACTATTTCAGCAAACATAAATGAGCAAAATTAGATCAGTAATAATTTCTAAAGTGCTTGTCCCACTTTTGTCGTATGTAATCCCTTTAATGTCATTAATGATGATAATGTGCCAGCCGGGTGGGTAAAGTGCCTGCCTAGCAACCCAAAGGTCGCAGGTTCGAATCTCGCCTCGGGCTTGGATATCACGATGGTGCTGCACTATCCGGTTGGATCTCACGCCACGATACACGAAGGAAGCAGGAGAAAACTGGTTCCTTCGTGTACGTTCCTTCCTCACATCATACGATAAATAAAATAATAATAATATCTTAATGAAAATTTGCTAGCCGAATGGAACAATCTATAGGTCAGAGATGGCTGAACGTACTTAAATTATTTCATCGTGATAACATTAATATTCCAAACATAAAAAATATAAGAATTCGTCCTGTTTTTACTGGGTTCGAACGTTGCGACGAAGAAGTCATTTTTACTGGGTTCGAACGTTGCGACGAAGAAGTCATTTTCACTTATTAACAATTTTTGTGGATAGAAAAAATTTAATGACCACTATAATGAGCAAAATTAGATCAGTAATAATTTCTAAAGTGCCTTTCCCAATTTTGTATTTTTTCGTGTTATTTTCAATGAAAGCGATTAGCCATGTGTGTTTAATTTTTATACTTTTGTAGAACTTTTCATTCTAAAAAAATAACAAATCAAAAAAAAATAATAAAAAAAAATCCTTTGTTGTATTCTGAACACATGGTATAACAAAGGATGGGCACATGGTACATCCTTTGTTGTACCATGTGTCCATCCTTAGCCTATACAACATCACCAAATGGTACCTATGCTCCACAGCAATTACTGCACTGACGGATGCTAAAAGCTTCATTTACGCTGATAGTAACTAATAAATTAAGTAACTATTTGCAGATCAATTAGTACAGGAGGAAAGAACTGAAGTGCAACGAGGTACAAAAAATAGCAATTTTTCTTTTTTATAGTTTAAAAGTTTTTTATGATTCACGTTCAGGTTTAGTGAATGATTACGGGATATGAGAAATGATACGTAGTAAGATTAATAATTTATTTTTAACAAATTATAATTTGAAATTAACACTTAATGTTTAATTTTAAAAAAATTAAAAAAAAAGCATTAAATTATTTCTGGTATGATCCGCAAAACTGATTTCAGAAATTTCGAACAAAAATATTTATCATGTAATTATTACTCACACGTTAGAGCAAAAATGCTGTAATCATATGCAGATTTTCAATCATAAAAATCATAGATACCAAATAATATATTATTACTTGGTCAACAGTCAAATAACAATGGTTTCAGAATCGATGTACAGAAATTTGCCTTCAGCCAGTGGGTAGTTGATTGCTGGAAAAACTTCCATCTGGTGTTGTTGAAATGGGTAGTCTGAATAAATTCGAGGAGGAACTAGACAAACTATTAGAGGGGTTGGACAAGTGATATCAGAAGGTTTTTTTTTTTTTTTTTTGTGATACTGTATAAGCTTACTTTCTTACATCGTTACTAATACTAACATCCAACCAATGGCGATCCTGTAGTCGGAAAATGCTCGTTGATGCGAGAGACCAACTGAGGTCTGTCAGTCAGATAACACAGGACAACATTATAATCAAGCAGGTATTCCAGAATGCACAGCCAATCTAATCAGTTCATGAACGGGGGTCTCGAGGCCGATGACCAAACAAAGTTCCACTTCTGTTAAAAAAAAAAAAAAAAAAAGAAGCGGTTACAATGGACTCAAGAACACCAACATTAGAGGACTGGGAAAATGTGGCCTGGACTAATGGATCTGTTCCTACTGTATCACGTTGATTAAAGAACCAGAATACGGCAAAAATAGCACGAGTCGATGGCCCATCCTGCCAGGCGTCATCAATTCAGGCTGACGGTAGCAGTAACAGTGTAGGGAGATGTAGGTTATCTGTAAACTGTTTCCGACCAGGAAACAATTGCTTCCCTTCATGACTGCATGTATCCATCTGTGAATGGGTTCTCCCAAAAGAATAATGTGCCACGTCACAAGACCACAACTCAAAATGAATTCAGCCTACTGTGGCGATCAGCCCAGTCACCAAATCTCAATTCAACTGAGTTCCCATGGAATGAGATGAAATAATCTCTTCAGAATAGAGGACACAAACATCCAATTTTCAAAAAAAACTTTACGAAGAAATTGAGTCAGCATGAATCAGCATTCCTGGCTCGCTTTCGATAACTCGTTAGGTCCATGGCACGACGAATTCGAGCTATTCTGAAGGCTAAAGAGAGAGCATTCATTGTAGTGAGTTCTCCCCTCATACAAACAGCATACTATTGCTGATTCAGTGAGGGAAAGCTGCAAATTAATACTTATGAGATAGTTGTCGTGGCCAAAAGTGCAACCTGATACAAGTTTTAGGAAGAAATTGAGTCAAATTGATCCTTAAAGATGTCATAAACATTCTCTCAGATATGCCAAGCTGTGCTTGCTACCTAGGAGTCTAAAACGCTGATGCAGCTACTATTCGAGTGACACTGAAGTCAAGTGGATCTAATTTCGGCGAAGTCCGGTCGGTCTGTACCAGCAAAATTCTCTGCTTACACTTTCACAATGGTAGGACTGTTAGTAACCCTGGATATAACCCCCGTGTGCAAGCCCTGAAATACGGAACCTAGCACACTGTGGATGACCACCCAGGTGTGAACCAACATAAACAGAGGTCGAGGTTTGGCGCCCATACCACACGGGGGAATTCCGCTCCTGTGTTACCAGGCAATACTAGGTGGTAGATGACTCTCATCTCATACTACCACTTTGCTTATTGCAAGCTTGAAGTGATGGAACCCTTGTTTAGTCTCCAGAGCAAAGCTCTGGTAAACTCTCCTGCACTCTTCCGTCATGCAGTATGATTGATGACTTTTGAGGTTATGATGGATCATGGTGAGATCCAATCTTCCTTACATTTCGAGGGTACAGCTCTAAAACAGTGTTTGCGGACGGCCGCTAGTTAGTACGCCGGACTGAACCTATTAGTAACTCTCTAAGTTCGGCAATATGTGAATGTTCATTAATTTGATATACTGGCCCTTTAAGACCCATACTATCATCAAGGCAAAGTTTCTGGCTACCCGCTGTCCATGCGTGTCGTTCAACCCGATCATGCTGAGTTTGTTATCACAAACACTAATCTGATTGTTGTCAAAATCAATGTTGTTTGCATTCATGTTGCGACCTCTAGCACTTCTTCTTTCCTAGTTTCTTTATACTATCCACCTACTTCTGATATCACTGTTTATCTTCAATACCTTAATAAGGTTGTTACTGTAGATTCCACAAACCTTTTCATCATGTCAGATGCCAATGCAAAGTATCTACTCTGGTTCTCATCTTCGTCTGACACTAAAGGCAGACTTATTGAAAAATTCTTACTCTCTAATCACCTTGTTACTCTCAACCAGCCTGCCATGCATTGTACCCTCAGCTCTACATCTGGAGAGAGTAATATTGACATAACTGTGTATGCATATGCCAACGCTTCCACTATTTCTGATTGGTCTGTTAACTGTGGTGTTTGCTCTAGTGATCACAGAGCTAATACCTTTGTGATTAATTCTTCCTCTCCAGACACTTCTTTTCTTTTGCAGGATCATCGCCACTTTTTCCCCCTAAACGTATATTATGGCCTCGAATTTAAGAGCATCATTTTGATGATGCTCTTAAATTCTCATTTACAGACTCTATGATGAATACTACTGCTAATTATTCTGCATCTGACTATGCATTGTATGTCCAGGGCGCTTTGTTTAAGGCCTGTTCTTGTGCTGCTAAGAAGAAAGTGCTGCCTAAACATCCAACACCGTAGTGGAGTCACGACTTGAACATCTTACACCGTCGTGTTTCGTGCTCTCAGGTCTTTCCAACGACATCGTACGAGCTGGCCAACAGCAGACGTTGGGTAGCTTAAAAATGAATATCGCAACCTCAAAAGGCAATATGCTAGGGCCATAAAGGACAGTAAAAGATTCACTTGAAGAACATTTGTTTTAACCTCAGGTAATTCTGACCCTTGGAGTCTGGTTCATCGTCTCTCTAGAAACAAGGCTCACCCTCCAAAAATTTACCAGTCTGTTGACTCTCACAATACTGAAACTCTGACTTGGACTAGCGCTGTCAATGCCATACTTTATGCACTTCTTCCCTCAGATGACCCCTGATGTGATCTTCCTATTCACCAGCAAATTAGATCTCTCAACAGTACCTATCTCACTTCTGAATCAACTCCTTTCTTCAGCCAGCCGGAGGTTGATTTGGCAATCTCCAAAATCAATAATAGTTGTCCTGGAATTGATAACCCCAAGGGAATTTTTATTAAACAACTACATAAACACTGTCCTTCTGTTTTTGTTACATTATATAATAAATGTTTGAAGGAGGCAACTTTTCCTTTCCTTTGGAAGATGTCATTGTTAAAATTAATTCCCAAACCTGATACTCCTATTTTTCCTAAGGCCTATCGTCGTAATGCATTACTGTCCAACTTTGGTAAAACTCTTGAGCGACTTATTGCTGTCTAGATTGTCTATTTACTGAACGCTCTTTAAAGTCCTCTGACCAGTTTGGTTTTCGTCCAGGCTGTGGAACTGAGGAGGCCTTGGTTGAACTTGTCTTCAGAGTAAACTGCATATTGCCGACCGGGCTAGCCAGGTAGGTAAAGTGCCTGCCTGGCAACCCAAAGGTCGCGGGTTCGATTCCCGCCTCGGGCTGGATATCATGATGGTGCCGAACCAACCGGTTGGTTGGGTATCCCGGCCACGATACACGAAGGAAGCAAGAAAAAACTGGTTCCTTCGTGTATTGATCACATCATATGAAATAAATAAACAAACTGCATATTTAAATATGCTATGGCTATTTTCATAGAGTTCTCTGAGGCCTTTGACTCCCTTTGGTGGGACAGCTTCTTTGCTTGCCTCAAGGCTGCTCAATGCTCCTCACAACTCTACAACTTAACCTGCAACTACTTTCTCTACCTTTCTGTACAAATCACAACTGGAACTCAGCAACTTGGTCGTTCTGTCTCTCAAGGATGCCCACAAGGTTCAGTGCTTGGTCCACTCGTCTGGGATCTGGTTCTAGATGAGTGGCTTCTCTGTTCAACTCCCAATTCTTCTAAAATAGCATATGCTGATGATCTAACCCTTCTTGTCCTTGATAATTCTCGTGCTTCTTTGAAAAGTACTGCCAGTGGCATTATGATCTGTTCTCTTGGTCCGTTATTAATAAACTTACCATTTCTCCTAACAACCTAACAAGACTAAGCTTCTTTATCTTAAAGGCAACCTCCAACTGTTAATCTTTTTGGTCGTTCTCTCTGCATGGTTTACTCATAAATTTCTGAGTATTATTCTAGATCATAAGTTAAACGTCCAGAAACATATCTTTCACCTTCATGATAAAATAGCCAAGTATACATCTATGCTTGTCCGTCTTTCGCATCAATCCTGGGGTATTAACCATCATACCTTTTGTCTTTTGTACAAAGTGGTGTTGTTCCGATTTGTACCTATGGTGCTGGTGCCTAGTTTTGGTATACTAAGAAGACTGCCATCCAAGAGGAAACTCTCCTTTTTCCAAAGACGTATGCTGTTAATAATGAGTCGTACCTGTCACACTGTCTTGACAGCTGCACTCCAGGTTTTAAACGGTTGCCTACCTCTGGACCTCGAAATCACTTATCGAGGTTTTGCTATTACGTTAGACATGCCATACCACTTGACTTTATAGACTTATCCACTGCAATCCTAAAACCGAAAAATTCGTTGCTGGAACCACCTGGTTCAATCTGGCAAGACCAGTGGTCTTCTTCGAAAGGTATGATCACAAGGAAGTTTATTCCATCTGTGTCCTTTGCCTTACAAGTCTATTCTAAAATGGTTCAGTCCGAGTCTCTGCACTCTTTTTCTTCTAAATGGCCATGGTTCCCTTCATGCTAAATTTGCTTTGTTTAACCTGTCTGATTCTCCCCTCTGTAAATGTGGCAGCCCAGAAGACTGGCAGCATGTTCTTTTCAGCTGCCCATATTATTTCGATCTTCGTCAGCTCTGTCTGCTGTGTGTCAACCATTTTCTCCAGACAAAGAGTCGTCTCTCTTGGATTCCAAAGAAAAATTTTATCTTCTGCAAGATTTTGCACATAAAGCCTTTGCCAGACGTGGACAACTTATCAGTAGTATCCCAATTTCAGGAATTACTCCTGTTCCAGCTCTACCTCCAGTCCAGACTTCATCGTCACTACCACCATTTTTAGTTCAAGTACCATCTTCACCACCACCTCCAGCTCTGACAGTTAGTAATCATACTTGTACGACGCCGAACGATATCAATGTGCCTTCCTGACTTCTATTTCCTGCTGGGCTCAGGTTGGTCCTCCTGAAGCAGGATCATTTGCAGCACCACCTTGCACTGATATTTTTATCTTTTAATTTTTCTGATCATTTATTTTTTATTTTTTTTTTTTTATAATTTTTTTCTTTCAAAAATTTATTTTTATTCTAAATTTTTAATTTCTTTAACTTTTGCCAAAGCTATTGGCCGCAACTTTTGTCCATCTCTGTCAAAACCAGATGGTTCTTGCCACTTCAACAAAGGATAAAGCTCACCTGCTAGCATCCCATTTTTTTCCCAACGCATGTATTAATGATCTTGGTATAACACCTCCGACCATTCCCAACACGCTCCATTCAATGCCTCCTGTGGTTTTTCGTCAAAAGGATGTAAGATGGATTTTGAACAATCTTGATGCTACGAAAGCTCCAGGTCCTGATGGTATTTCTCCACTTGTTCTCAAAATCTGTACTCCTGAACTTACTCCGGTTCTGTCACCTTTTTCCACTTTCTTATTCCAAAGGTGTTTTTCCTCCTGCTTGGAAATTTGCTCATATCCAGCCAAATCCCTTTGATCCAATTATCCTCCCATTGCAATTACTTCTACTTTTTTTCTAAAGTAATGGAGAAATCAATTAACCGTCAACTCTTAAAAACACTATCTAGAAACTTTCTATCTGATCAAATGATCACCAGTGTGGATTCCGTGTCGATCCACTGGTGATATTCTGGCCATTTATGGAAAAGTTTGTTGAAACTCAAGCAGTTTCTCTTGACATTTCAAAGGCTTTTGATCGTGTTTGCCATAAAGGTATTCTTAATAAGCTCCCATCTTATAGTTTGCCAACTTTTTTTTTTAATTGGGTATTCAGTTTTCTCTCTGACCGCTCACTGCGGGTGATGGTAGATGGCTCTCTGTCATCTGACTTCTTCACTAATGCTGGTGTTCCCCAAGGTTCAGTTCTTTCTCCCACACTTTTCCTCTTGTATATTAATGACCTTCTTCCACTGAGCGGAAATCCTGTCCATAGTTTTGCTGATGCTAGCACATCGCTGTTGTTTGTTGTTGTTTGTTTGGTTTTTAGGAGCATTAGCAACTAAGGCCATATTGCTCCGGGATGTGCGGTGGTCATTCCCTGACCTTTCCGCATCCTCCGTATTTGGTGGTGACGGGCTCGAACCCCAGTCTAATCAAGAAGCGTGTGCTATGCACTGCTGCTCCTTCCCACCTGGCTACGGAAGCGCCTTAGCACATTGCATTCCACCTTCCAGTTTGAGAAACCTTGCCCTGCTCAAACAGCTTCAACTTCTCGAATATCCACTACCAGTGCCTTAAATGCTGATCTTCAGGTAACTCTCCAGTAGGGCAATGATAACTTAGTTGATTTCGATCCTTCTAAAATTCAGTCGTCTTATATCTCACAAAAAGTATTCTTCTGCTCCTATTCTTATTTTTGATGACACACGGTCCTCCCAACACTGGGTGAAAAAGATCTGAGTTCTAGTTCTGTCGATGACGTGAGAATATATATTTTTATGGGCCTTTTTCACAACGTCCAAATTAACCGGTCTCAGGAGAGAGTAGCATAGTTTTTTTTTTTTTTCCCTCCCGGAAAGAGGTTTTTTGTCCAACAAAGAGAAAAATCAACCACAGAACACACAGAACTTGCAGATTGCATATACGGGGCAATATGGCCTTAGTCGCTGTTGCTCCTAAATCCCTACTACTACAACGTATAGCAAAGTATGCAATCCTGCAAACAAATGGAGCACCAGAAATTTTATCTGAGGCAGAAAAGGCGCGTATGTTCCACACTGATAGCGTTTACAAGCATCAAGACATGACAGTACAATTATATAATATGAGAGACTTGCCCGTGCGCGTGATTGTTCGCTTACTTCAATTGTTTTAGTTTCTTAAACTAGTGTAACCATCTTAATTTTCATCTAATGTCTTAGATCTATATTCACAGTTCGTGAGCAGTGAGAATCGAAGTGCTTTTGCTACTATTTCGTCCAGTAATTTCGGATTTCCTGGCAGAATTGCTAAAGTTGAATCGGACCTTATTGTTCGCCATTGTGAGTACAGTCTGTATTCATTTACCCGTTGGAGCCCACATACTGCGAAAAGTAAGAGGCCAGCTCTTCACCACCCTACTTAATCCTAGCCTGAAGGAACATTCCTTGGTCAGTAAGTACTCCGCTTTTAGTTTGTCAGCAACCTTGCCATATCTCTCCCTGTAGTGTTTAGTGAATTTTGGGTACAATGCCGTCGAAAAATATGCAACCCTGTCGAGCTGTGAAAAACTTTCCGACTGCCTAATAAAATGTTCATCATTATCATGCCAGCTTCTTTTTTGAAATTTTTGTAGTGGCATTAAAGATCTAAAACGGACTGCGCAACTTAGGAAATCAAAATGGAGATGTGTACTCTGCCGCAAGCAAAATAGGGATTCATCAGCCACAGCTGACATATTGGCTGCTCCCTTAGTGCACCTGCCTCCCTCTCCCACAGTCTCTCCCTCTAGAATGCTGAATGTTGTTAATGACGTCACCACACATATCAATTGCACTCAGTGAACCGGCTACGAACAGCAAGGTGTTGCCTCGGGTTACTGATAATTATACTCAAACGGAATCACAGGCTCAAGTCAGTTGTGTTTTTTGCGGGTGTAACACTGAGAAACTTGAAACTATTGAAGGCACTCTAAGAAAACTGTATTCAGAAAATAGCTCACTAAGGGAACGTCTGAGCCAGCTTGAAGATAATCAAAGAAAGTCCTTGAGCCGACTTGAAGGTCTCTTGCCCGTGAACACTAGGCTCCCTTGTCCTGGCCCACTAGAACGCCCTTCTCCCACACCTGTGTCATCGCTACTACCCGAAACTGATATAGTTACACTCTCTAAAGACAGCGCCTATGGCGCCATGCCAAAATCAATGAAACGGAACTCTGACATTGCAGGCCTGAATGGAGCACAGCAAAGCCAGATGCCCGGACCTCAACCGACACAAGCATCCCCATGCCAACGGTATTCCAGAAACAGCAAAACCACCTTGGTTGGCACTAGAGTAGTTAATACTAGCCTCAGAATACGAGATCGCCAAGCCACCAGCAATACTCATGCAAATATCTTCATTAGCAGGCTGGATCCGTTGACAAAAGTTGAAGAAATTCAGGCACGGTTGATGGAACTAGGCATACCCGGTAAGCCTTTCAAAATCAATACCAAGCATCCGTCTTATGCTTCCTTTAGGATTCAGATTGATGGGCCTAATTACCAACAATACCTCAATGCCGAATACTGGCCCAGAGGTCTGTTGGTAATGCCATACTATGGGACACCAAAGACCAAGAACTTATCAAGTCCGAACCCCATTCCACAACAATGCATAACTACACCAGCATAGCTACCTGTCCTCTCTAGCGGAGTCTCCCAACTTATATCCGAGAGCGGGTGCAACTTATGGATATCTAACGTGGAGATGACGAACGAACATCGGACCGGTCGCATTCCAGTTAGAATATCCAGTAAGGGGGCACATCAAACGCGACATCGATCCCGGGACGAGATTTCAGATCATTATGTGAAAAGCAAATACTGTTCCAAGAGTAATCTCATCATAGTACAACCTTCTGTCAAAGTAAAAATTCGATGTTTCCTACAAAACATCAGGAGTGTCAAAAACAAACTAGAGGGCCTACTTAATTTGCTTTCCTGTGCAGAGTACGACTTCGTCATTCTGATTGAAACCTGGCTCAGAGATGAAAAGAAAATTGATGTCTTCACCTCAAATCTTGGCTATCACACGCTGGCTGCTAATAGAATGGGGAGAGGAGGTGGCGGTGTAGCAATCTGTCAAAGAGTTCACTACCCCTGATTAAGGCATCCACTTATCCAGGAGGTGACATAGAAGCTGTTCTTGGAATCTACCACCACCAGTTTCCGAGGATTCTGTCCTTAATCTGACAGCATAGCTGTCATCCACAATCAATCATCGGCAAAAGCTCATCATCCTCGGAGACTTTAACCTTCCACTGCCAGCCACAAAGAAGCTCCTAGATACTCTGTCATTGAACATGTCGGAAATGGGCATTGGTCTTATTCGTGTTCCTCCCTCACACGGCAATGCCACCCTGCAGCGCATCTTCTCAAACTGTTTAGTAAAGGAAACCCTGACCAAAACTGAGAACTTCTGTTCCGATTGCTGCGATGATATCTCTGCAGGCACCTAAGGATGAACGTACACAAGTACAAACTACAAACACTGTCAGGAGAGTATACAATCCAAAATACATCAACATTGGAAAAGTTACTACCCTTTTCCAACTTTACCCATGGAACATACTGGCTGAGCTTAACAAAAATGAGGTTGCCTACTGGTTTTCGAGATGGATGGAATTCATTGCAAGGTCTGCAATGTCCAAAACTTGCATCCTTAGTCCCCACTCAAAGCCATGGTGGAATGACCTCCTGAACAAGGCCTTTAGGGAAAACCAGGCAGTCCATGCCTCTTACAAGAAGTCCCCTTCACAAGAGTCATACGCCAAATTTTCCAAAGAAAGAATGGATTTCCAGAAGAGGAAACAATTTTCTATTGAAAATTTCATAAACTGCCGGCTATCCAAGGGAAAACGTGTGTGGTCCACTAGTCATACTTGCACCCCTTTATCTTTAGATGTCCAAGAATGGTGTGAGTATGTGCTGCGTTTTAAGCGAAATTACCGTGTATCCGAAGCATATCCTTGGAACGAAGCGTTTAACGTTTCTTCACCTTCTAGTAATACAGAAATTTCCGAAGAACAACTAATAAAAATAATAAATTCACTACCTGACAAGTCCATCATAGGAATTGACGCAATACCTCTTTTTAGTCTAAAAATTGCTTCTTATTTCATCAGCAAAAAGCTCACTCAACTCTACAACGAAGTACTCAAATTTGCACAGGTGTCTTCAAGCTGGTTATCATACAGAGTCGTGGCAGTTCCGAAAAAGCCTCGTGAGAAAAGACCGGCTGACTTCAGGCCAATATCAATTGCCTCTCCCTTCCTGAAATGCCTCGAGAAGAGCATCTATAATGATGCAGCACTCGCAATCTTTGCGCATAGGCCAGAACATACCCATTATGCCATGCCTAATAAATCTACTGTAACCTGCCTACAGTCATTATCACAGAAAATACTTCACGCCTGGAATGACAACGAAAATCTTCACACCATTTTTCTGGACATGAAATCTGCTTTCGACTCAGTCCAAATAACACCCCTTCTTGCCTTACTTCAAAGAATATCCCGTAGAGATTCTACGGGATATCCGGAAATATGCTCGAGATAATCAATAATTTGCTATCTAGGAGAATGCTTCACTTAAAGGCGATGGCATTACAGTCACTAAAAGCGCGAAGTAGGGATCCCACAAGGTGGTTCTCTCTCAGCCTTGTTATTTGCAGCAATATTCGTTCCACTAATGGATCAAATTCCAGCTTTCCTATCGTATGCTGATGATATTGTTTGCTACTTGCCATGTTGGTGATTCACAGAAAGACAAACCGCCTCTGAATCTGTAAACAGCTACCTAAATACATTCTGTAAGTATGCTAAATTTTTTGGCCTGCGGTCAATCCAGAGAAGTCAAACTATCTCATCTTTACGCCAAGTCGGATGACTTCCGCTGATACTGCATCTTCTCTACTTCCGGAATTAGCAGGAAATGTTCTGACTCCCACAGACAGTGTCAAATTCCTTGAAATAATCCTTGATGCCAACCTCACATATAAAAATCAAATCCAAGCTCAGTATTCCAAAGCCCTAAGAGCGTTCTGGGGAATGAAAATTGATCTGTGCAAAACGCACAATAAGCAAATAATCAAGAAATACCTTGCAACTTACTTCTGTAGTGTACTCTCCTATGCCGTGGAAGTTTGGTCGGCGGCACCACCCACCAGCCTCAGGAAACTGTGGGGGTTCGAATTCTGGGTGCTGAAGTGGGCCAACTTGTGGTCGCACCAAATCTACACAACATCTAAATCTACCCTCTGCTGCAACGTGCAATATAGGCCCATAGTCCACAGAGCCCATGTGCTAAAAATAAAGTCATTCCTCCATCTGTGCTCAGCTAAGCAGGATCATATCAACATCTGGAACACGGTTGGTTGGCGTTTGCCAGGTAGACATCTCCGTAGTAACCCCTCCTTGTGCTCAAAGCTCCAGCGGTTACAGAATTTCAAGAGACACTTCCCTGATGTGACTCTGGACACTCTCAACTCGCTGAACATCGACCTGTGGACTATAGACAAGGCATATCGCGATGGCATCTTGTCCTATCTTGCTGTTTGTAAAGGACATTTATGTAAGTGCCGATCTTAGTTAACCGATGTCATTTCCTGTTCTGCTCAACTTGTAGTCCTTTTTCGCTGTAATTACTACTTCATTTTTACATTTTGATTATCATCTTTGCTTTGATCTATTAATTATTATTATTTATTTATTTTTATTTTATTTTATTTTTTTTATATAAAACGAAATCACTTGTATAAACAACAAATTGTAAGATTCCTCTGGCTTTCTGTGTAAGGAATCACTATTATATAGAATTTATGTTAATAAAGAATATTATTATTATATAAACAAAATGTTCTTGGGGATTTTATCTCCCATCCCTCTCATGGTGTGCCTATACTACAGACTAATTAACATAAAAGTATATGTTGTTGTTTTTAGGAGCATTAGCAACTAAGGGCATATTGCTCCGGGGATATGCGGTGGTCATTCCCTGAGCTTTCTGCATCCTCCGTATTTGGTGGTCACGGGCTCGAACCCCGGTCTAATCAAGAAGCGTGTGCTACGCGCTGCTGCTCCTGCCCACCTGGCTACGGGGGCGCCCATAAAAATATAGAAAACGATTACGCAATATTAAGTTATTTGGCCAACATTCTGGTAGAAGAATGATTCCAAACGCTGCAACTAGAGTGTATCAAAATGGATATCATCTATACTGAAGATTATGAATATCTTGCTTTCCCCAGATATTCATAAATGTCCCAATTTAACAGTTATCATGATTGCTGATAACAGCAATAATGGCCAACAATAAGTTTATCTGATGCAGTGGGTTCCAAACTTTATGTTACTACACCCCCCTTTTAAAAAAATCTAATCTTGGCGCCTCCCCCCCCTTTATTTCATAAAATAATACAGACATTTTTAAATGGTAAAAAATGTATTAATACAAAAAATGAAAAAAAAAACGTAATTGACAGAATAATAACAAGGTTTTACTATATATATATATATATATATATATATATTTATTCATTTTTAAATTATTATGTTTTTAATGCAATGGATGTGCTTGTTTATTAGCACAAAGTTTATCGAATATAGGTGTCATTGAGGAGAGTGCTACTCGTAGCTCTTTTTCTACTATTAAACGGGCTAGATATTTGGATTTCATTGCGGCCAATGCAGAAAATCTCGTTTCGCATAAATATGATGTTACGAATGGCAGCAATACTTTCATTGCTTTGCTTGACAAAGTATTATATTCTTCACTTCGATTCAACCAAAATTGAACTAGGGTTTCACTCTGAAATTTTTGTTTTAATGAAGTATCGCATGATAATTCTATCATTTTTCCTTTTCAATATTTTTAATAGTTGTCAATCCAAATTCATCATCTTGTTCATCGACAAATGGATTCTGTATCCACGCGAACTTTGTAAAATCAAAATCTTCGAAATAATGTGAAAAGTGCATTAGCAAACCATCCAAGTGTTCAGTAAATAGATTTTTGTTTGCTTCAATATAAACTCTGGCGCAGAAATCATTTAAAAGTGGAAACATGTCGAACTTATTTTTTTGTAAATTTGATTTCCGCAGCTCCAATTTTTTTTATGAATGTTTTCACTTTGTCTTTTTGAATCAGTTAGCAACTAAGGGCATATTGAACTAGGGAATGCATTTGTGGTCCTTGCATTGGTTTATTCAAAACACTCAATTTTCCAAAAGTTTCAACCAAATAGGCAAGTTTAACAATAAAGTTATCATTCCTAAATAAATTTGCCTCTTCATTATGATTTTCATCAAGAAAAATTGCAATCTCTTCTTTGAGTTCAAACACCCTTTGAATCACTTTTGCACAAGATAGCCAGCGCACTTCACAATAGTATAGAAGTGAGGTATAATTAGCTTCCATATCTTCACACAGCTTTGCAAACAACCTAACTTTTAAAGGACTGTTTTTTTATGTAGTTTATAACTTTCGTAACTTTTGTAAAAATGTTAAGTTCCTCGCTCATATTTTTTGACACAAGAGCTGCTCGGTGAAGCATGCAGTGCGTCCAGATAACCTCGGGTGTTTTCTTTTTAACTAATGCTTGAAGACATGTCTTGTGTCCTGACATTGACTGTGCTCCGTCAGTACAGAGTCCAATGCAGTTATTCCACTTTATGTCGTTCTCATCAAAAAAAAAAGTGTCAATTATATTAAAAATTTCATTGGATGTGGCCTTTCCAGGAATGGGGTTGCAAAATAATATATCTTCCATTATATTAGTTTCTGCAACATATCGAACATATGCAATTAAATGAGCATCTACATCAGTTGCCTCATCTACTTGTATGGCGAATTTCGAAGTACGCAGTCAAGAAACTAACTGATCGCAAAGATCTTCAGATATATCATCGATTCTTCTGCCAACTGTATTATCAGCAAGCGGTATTTGTCGCAACTGTTTCGCATATGATTCGCCGAACATTATTTTAACCATATCAATAGCTGCTGGCAAAACTAGAGTTTCTCCTATTGTGTGTGGTTTTTTACATTTCGCGATTCTGTAAGAAACTTGGTACGACGCTGGAATTGCATTTGATGGAACAGAAACTTTTTTTTTTGAACGTTTGCTTTTGTTCATTAAACTCATCTACTTTTCTTTGAAAAAATTCTATGGGCTTACCAACGTATTCAGAATGCATAGTTTTAAGGTGCCGTTTTAATTTGCCTGGCCTCATACTATCTGCAGCCAAAACTTTCGTACAAAACAAACACATTGGTTTTTCCAAGCCATCTATAATAACACTCGTGAATCCTAATGATAAATAGGATGAATCGTATTTTCTTGTCTTGGGAGTTCTACCTCCTTGTTCCTGTTGCTTGTATTCCCACTACCTTTACTTGTATCAGCATCAGTATCTTCATTATTAGTGGATTTTCTCTTGTAACCAGTCAGAAATTTATCCATTCGTCTAAAAATATTAGAATTAACTTTATATTCTTAAAAAATACAACTTCTAAATTACTAACGATTATTATCAGTAAGTAATCACGCCAAAAACAATAAAAAACACAATCGCACACCGCTGAAACCGTATTTTCAACCAGGCAACTAATGCTATACTCTGCAATGTACCTATATAGGTCATACGCACTAAATTAGTTAGAGTGAGATAGGTGGCGGTAAATGCTTTAAAAAATAGGTTATAAAATTTAATGTTATGTTATGAAAGTTTATTTATATGGATATATTTTTTTATTTATATATGTTATGTTATGAAAATTACATTTCTGTTAAACTTTTCGCGCCTCCTTTTGCACTAGTTATAACTGCGAATGTTGTATCAATCACGCTAATACTTTTTAAATTCCACTGGAACTGTGTGCACAGATCAAGTAACTAATGGTAGCTGAGCGTAATTTACACATCGTTCCGATACGCAAATATGGGTGGTTTAATACAAAGCGATCGGCAGCGCGCAAATCGGTTATGCATGATACGAAGCATACCTAAGGTACATTTCATGATCAAATAAATAGTAGAGGCCACAATGAATCGCACATACGATGAAAAGCGGATGGCAAGATAAATATAGAACAATCACAGTGAGGAGGCAATGAGGATCCTGTCTACCCAAATGTGATAAGCCGACTGTACAGACAGAAGTGTCCCGAAGCTGTATAAGGCTGACCAAGGGTCACAACTACGAGAATTCTGTCTGATATCTAGCCCTAGCAGACGACGTGAGTAGATAGCAAACACAGCAACTCTCGTCTGAGTTTGTAGCCACCTCAGAAGGCAACATCTCGCGAAATGCATCCCATACATAAAGAAGTCTTTATACAAGACTTCCAGGGGAAGATCGTGGGAAATCACCTCCCTAACCATTATTCCAAAAGCATATTCTTGCAAAACATTATCATTATCAGCCATATGGAGCAAGGAAGACTGAGGCTTTTGCTGCACCAGACAAAAAAAAATTTCTCAGTTACTCTGAGAAAGAAAAAAATGATGATATCCAGCTTAAGACCCTGCATGTATGATACAAGAGAAATATGCGAAACCAACCCATAAAGTTAGCAAAGGGACCACTACGCACAAGATGGTATGGGCAGACATTGTGCAATGTAGGTACAGACCTGAACATCTTCGAGAGGAAATGTGACTGTGTGAGGCCGAAATTTTGAACCTTGTATTTTAAATATGCAACAGATCCTCTGTTCTTTATAATAGACAGTAATGCTTTACCCAGTAAAAACAACTGGTGGACTTTCTTCAGAATGATCATGGTTCTAAAAAATAAGGTTAGTTTAAAGAATACAGTTACGAATTGCTAACTGTTCTTCTGGATTTCAATACCACCGGAACTCTTGACCACCCTCAAGAACAGCATAGGAGCCCGCTGCGAGTTTTGCCTGACTGTCCACGGTAATTGTCGCCATTTAAGATCTACAGCCTCCTCTGCTGGTCAGTCATTTTCAGGTACATAAGGTATTTTACTTATTTCAGAAATGACATGCTATACTCATATATTCGTGCCCTACTGTTGGATCACAACAATGTACTTCAATACCATCATTTAACTGTTGTACTTTTGTACAGTACTTCAATCCCAAAGCATAAGGGACATGAAACGCTTAGCGGCGTGGAGCGAGGGGCGTTGAGGGTTTCAGGGACTGATAGCAGTCATTGTGAAACAGGTAGGTATATGGGATGTGTTAGGGTAACTAATAATAAGAATAGGTACATGTATACTTGCATGTATACCAATGCTCGAAGTATAGTAAATAAATTTGATGAATTTGAAGTGTTGGTCAAGACATCACAGACGGATATTGTTGGGATAGCAGAGACGTGGTGTCACACAGATATAGGGAATGCAGAACTGGAATTTGGGGAGTACAATGTGTACAGAAAGGATACGCAGGATAGGAAGGGAGGAGGTGTTATGCTGTTAATTAATAAAAACATAAAATCAAAAGAAGTGCATCCAATTGATATAGATGAACACTGCACTGCTGAGTCAGTGTGGTGTGACATACGCACTGCGAAAGCAAAATAATAGTAGGAGTGTGTTATAGGCCTAACGACTCGAATGAGTACAATGAACAATTGTACAGAGAAATAGAGTGCGCTAGAAAATCAGAATGTCTTATAATGGGGGATTTTCCCAGATACAGACTGGAACTTATCGGTTGGTCACACGCACACTAGTAAGACTTTTGTGGATTTATGGATGACTGTTTTCTGCTGCAGCATGTTCCAGAGGCAACTAGAGAGGGTAATACTCTTGATTGGTTATCAGCAGTGATCATTCGTGTATTAAGAATTTGCAGATAAAGGAACCATTAGGTGGCAGTGATCACAGTGTACTGATGTGGAATTTACTTAAAGATATAATTACCATCAGGGGTAAAGGAAGGGGTTTCTGCTTCCGTCAAGGTGACTATAGTAGTCTCAGACAGTTTTTAAATTCTGTACGGTGGGACCAACTGATGATGTTACCAACAGTAACGTATAAGTGGGAAGCATTCAAGGAATTAATGGTGGAACCTACTAAACGTTTCATAACTATTAAGAAATACTGTTCAAGGTTTAGGCCTAAATGGTTGTCAAATGAACTAATGAGGCTCGTAACAGAGAAGAAAAATGCATGGGATGCATATAAATTATCAAGCGACTCAGAGGCCTATGATATATATAAGCTAGTTTGTAAGCAAGTCACAAAAGAGGTTAGGCAGGCGAAGACAGATTACGAGAAATCTTTGGCAAAGGATGCTAAGAAAAACAGCAAGGATTTCTTTACTTATACTATACACTCTAAAAGGAAGGGGATGAATCTGATTGGTCCACTTGATATCGATGGTTCGACTGTTGATGATCCTGCTCAGATAGCAAAAAAATTGAATGAGTATTTTGCATCTGCATTCACACATGAGGAGTTATTACGGTTTGAAAATGCCACAAGGTTATCAAATTGAAACAGGGTGCTTAATGATTTTGTAATAACTGAGAACAAAGTGGAGGAGAAATTGTTGAAGTTAAACATAAGAAAGGCACCTGGGGTGGATGGGATCTATCCAGTCATATTAAAGGAGGCGGCAAAGGAAGTAAGCAAACCCTTAGACATAATTATGAGAGCATCCTTGGACTCAGAGGAGGTCCCCACGGACTGGAGATAGGCAAATGTATCCACAATTCACAAAGGGGGATCGAAGGGTGACAAGTAATTAGAGACCAGTTAGTTTAACTTCTATTCCAGGTAAAATAATGGAGTCACTGGTTGAAGATGCATTGCAGGATCATCTAGACAAGACTGCAGCGATAATTCGGACACAGCATGGGTTTGTTAAGGGAAAGTCGTCTGACAAATGACTGGTTATTATGATGTGGTTACAAAGGAACTGGATGCAAAAAATAATTTTTATATCATATACTTGGATTTCAGGAAAGCATATGACACTGTTGCACGTGGAAGACTACTGTACAAATTGGAGCAGCATGGTATTAAGGGTAAGTTGCTACAATGGATAAAAGGATGGTTGAGTGGGAGAAGACAGAGGGTGGTAATCAATGGGTGCTGCTCTTCGTGGACCAATGTTATTAGTGGAGTCCCACAGGGTTCGGTGTTGGGTCCACTGTTGTTTTATATATTTATGAATGATATTGATGAAGGTATATCAGGCTTAGTATCAAAGTTTGCAGATGATACAAAGGTTGGCAGTGTTGTTAATGACAGTAATGGCAGTGTGTTACTGTTTCTTTGTTATTTGGTTTTTAGGAACATTAGCAACTAAGACCATATTGCTCCGAGGATATGCGGTGGTCATTCCCTGACCTTTCCACATCCTCCGTATTTGCTGGTGACGGGCTCGAACCCCCGTCTAATCAAGAAGCGTGTGCTACGCACTGCTGCTCCTTCCCACCTGGCTACGGAGGCGCCTAGTGTGTTACTGCAACAGGATCTAGAAAATTTGGGCAGATGGGCTGAGAAGTGGCAACTGAAGTTTAACATTGTAAAATCCAAAGTAATGCATATGGGTTAGAAGTAATCCCAGAGAAACGTACCAATGTGTGGTACTACACTTAAAGAGGTAGAAAATGAAAAAGACCTGCGAGTAATTGTGCAGTCAGATATGAAATTTTCTGAGCAATGCAGATAGGCTGTCAGGGCAGGTCATGGGGTGTTGTCAATGACAAACAGGAATTTTGTTAGCAGGGAAAAGGAGGTGATTGTCCCTCTGTATAAGGCAATGGTCAGGCCACGCTTTGAGTACTGCATGCAGGTCTGGAGGCCTCATTTTAGGAAGGATGTAGATTTGCTTGAGCGTACAGAGAAGGGCAACAAGATTGGTGAGAGGAATGAAGGGATCCTCTTACCAGGAGAGGCTTAAATTCTGGAAATTGCAGCAGCTGAAGACTGGGCACCTGAGAGGTGATCTGATTGATGTGTATAAGGCCTTGAATGGGTTGAGCACGCTGAATTCTGATGGGATTCTTCCACTTGTTCAGATTAAGAACAGAAGAGGGCATAAATTCAAATTAAGAAAAGACAGATGTAGAATAGATGTGCGGAAATTTGCCTTTAGCCAGCGGGTGGTTAATTGTTGGAACACTTCCATCTGTCGTGGAAGTTGATAGGATAAATAAATTTAAGGAGGAACTGGACAAATATTTAGAGGGGATTGTTTTTTTTTTTTTTTTTTGGCTGATGATGCATAGCTCATACTCTTGCTTTCTTGCATTACATGCAACCACTACTACTACTACTACAATAGTTGGAGATGGAATATACCATGCTGGTAGGAATACGTCCGAACCGGATTGTTAGGAGAGATGCCACACTGGCAGGGGTGAAACGGTGGATAATTTCAAATGAGTCTGGACGAGTGTACAGAGTCTATATAGATGCTGCACGCTCGCTTAATTTGTTGGGGCTTCATTTACACTGAGCCCAAGAAACACCGAATACGTCAGAAATAACGTAAAATTGTTTTGTGCCTTAATGTGGTCATTTCGTGAACAATCGGTCCATTATTCATGACAATAGTTGTAATGGGCTACTCTGTGCAATGAGGTGAGAGGGATACAAATGACAAGTCATTTTGATGAAGAACTGATCCAGATATTATATTTGGTGAGGGAGAGAGTAACCAGGGCAATCACATATAAAATTGTTCTTTTCACAGATAATGCAGATTATTCCAAAAGCAAACTGGGAAAACTCATTATAACGAAATATCCGATTGTAAAAATAAAACATCAAAACTCTGTAAATAGTAAGTAAAAAACAACTTGCAATTTCGTTTATTTATACTGAAAACTACTCTTAACTGAAAGAAAATTTACATATCTGGGAGAATGTCGCAATCACAAGCGCTTTTGATAGTAATTTTAGCAGTAAAAATACCTCAAATCGCCAATAAATAGGAATCCTGTGATATTTATATTATCAGTTGGACTCTACAGCTTTTGCCAGCAATAAAATAAAAGTGTTATATAATCTTAGAATTCCAAAAATTTTCATCGCGATATCCTGCTTCCAAAATAACCATAAAACCTTCCTGTACTTAAATTTTCTAAATTACGTGTTTCTTTTCTCGCGCATCGAGCACCGTTATTAAGAGGTTATTACTATTCGGTCTTCTCTTCGATCTAATGTTAAGTATCGTTCCAGCGAAGACGCATCATTATATTGCTATGTGGCCACGCTATGTTCTCTTACCATTACAACTAATTATGACTAACCTTCCATGACAGTAATCCTTTCCATCTTCGAAAATTTCATACAAGGAACAGACTACAGTACACTGAAATACGAAAATAGAGCAAAGGGCAAGTTTTCTACGTTGATTCTAATTAGCATTAGTAGAGGCATATGATGCAAGAAAGCGAGCTTATGCAGCATCGGCCAAAAAAAAAAAAAAACACTTCCATTTCGCCCCTTTGTTCGTTCGAAATACCTGTCCAGTTGAGCCTTAAATTTATTTAGGCTATCAACTTCCACAACAAGGGATGGAAGAGTGTTACACCAACCAACTACCTGCAGGCTAAAGGCAAATTTCCGCACATCTATCTTTCCTCAATCTGAATTTATGCCCTCTCAGGTGATTATTCTGAGCAAGAGGAAGAGTCCCATCGGCATTGAGCATGCTCAAACCATTCAAGGCTTTATACACCTCTATAAGATCACCTCGCCGGTGCCTAGTCTCCAGACACTGTAATTTGAAAACTTTAGCCTTTCTTCGTAAGGGCAACCATTTGTTCCATTCACTAATCTTGTTGCCCTTCTCTGTACTCATTCCAGCAGCTCTACATCCTTCTTGAAATGAGGCCTCCAGACCTGTATACAGTAATATGGTCAGGCCACACCATACTCAAGGTGTGGCCTGACCATTGCCTTATACAAGGGAATAATCACCTCCTTATCCCTGCTAGAAAAATTCCTGTATATCATTTTCAAGACACCATGAGCTACTCTTGCAGCCTGTCTGCACTGTTCAGAGAACTTCATATCTGCCTGCATAATTACTCTCTACCACTGTCAGTGTAGTACCACAGAGTTGATACGTTGCTCTGGGGTTCCTGTTTCCCCATATGTAGTACTTTACACTTCATTTGCTACCTCTCAGCACACCTACTCAACCTTTCCAGATCCTGTTGCAGCAGCATAGCGTCAGTAGTGTCCTTAACAACCCTGCCAACCTTTGTAGCGTCTGCAAACTTGGACATTAAGCTTGATATACCATCATCAATATCATTTATAAATACAGAAAACAATAATGGACCCAACACTGAACCTTGAGGGACTCCACTAATAACATTAGTCCACGATGAGCAATGTCCATTGATTACCACTCTGTCTTCTCCCACTCAACCATCCCTTTATCCAAAGTAGCAATTTGCCTCCAGTGCCACACTGCTCCAATTTGTGCAGCAGTCTTCCATGTGCAACAGTATCAAAAGCCTTTCTAAGATCCAAATATATAATATTTGGATCTTAGAAAGCAAAATTTGGACAAAAGCACTGCGAAAGCAAAAATTAGAGTAGGAGTGTGTTACAGGCCTAATGACTCGAATGAGTACAATGAACAATTGTACAGAGAAATAGAGTGGGCTAGTAAATCGGAATGTCTTATAATAGGGGATTTTAACTTCCCAGATATTGACTGGAACTTGTGGGTTGGGCACTCACACACTAGTCAGACTTTTGTGGATTTATTGGATGATTGTTTTCTGCAGCAGCATGTTCGAGAGGCAACCAGAGAAAGCAATACTCTTGATCTGGTTATCAGCAGTGATCATTCATGTATTAGGAATTTGCAGATAAAAGAACCACTAGGTGGCAGTGATCACAGTGTACTGACGTGGGATTTACTTAGATTTAATTACCATCAGGGGTAAAGGAAAGGGTTTTTGCTTCCGTAAAGGCGAGTACAGTGGTCTCCGACAGTTTTTAAATTCTGTACAGTGAGATCAACTGACGATGTTACCAACAGTAAATTCTAAGTGGGAAGCATTCAAGGAATTAATCGTGGAAGCTACTAAAAGTTTCATACCTATTAAGAAATATTGTTCAAGATTTAGGCCTAAATGGTTGTCAAATGAACTAATGAGGCTCGTAACAGAGAAGAAAAATGCATGGGATGCATATAAATTATCAAGCGACTCAGAAGCCTATGGCAGATATAAGTTAATCTGTAATCAGGTCACAAAGGAGGTTCGGCAGGCGAAGGCAGATTACGAGAAATCCTTGGCAAAAGATGCTAAGAAAAACAGAAAGGATTTCTTTACTTATATAAACTCTAAAAGGAAGGGGAAGAATCTGATTGGTCCGCTTGACATCGATGGTTCGACTGTTGATGATCCTGCTCAGATAACAAACAAACTGAATGAGTATTTTGCATCTACATTCACAAGTGAGGAATTATTAAGGTTTGAAAATGGCAGAAGGTTATCAAATTGTAGCAGGGTGCTTAATGATCTTGTAATAACTGAGAGCAAAGTGGAAGAGAAATTGTTGAAGTTAAACGTAAGAAAAGCACCTGGGGTGGATGGGATCTATCCAGTTATATTAAAGGAGACGGCAAAGCAACTAAGCAAACCCTTAGCCATAATTATGAGAGCATCCTTGGACTCAGGGGAGGTTCCCACGGACTGGAGATGTGCAAATGTATCCCCAATTCACAAAGGGGGATCGAAGGGTGACACGAGTAATTACAGACCAGTTAGTTTAACTTCTGTTCCGGGTAAAAAAATGGAGTCGCTGGTTAAAGATGCACTGCAGGATCATCTAGACAAGACTGCAGCAATAATTCAGACACAGCATGGGTTTGTTAAAGGAAAGTCTTGTCTGACAAATTTGATAGGATATTATGATGTGGTTACAAAGGAACTGGATGCAAAAAACAATTTTGATATCATATATTTGGATTTCAGGAAAGCTTTTAACACTGTTGCGCATGGAAGACTATTGTACAAATTGGAGCAGAATGGTATTAAGGGTAAGTTGCTACAATGGATAAAAGGATGGTTAAGTGCGAGAAGACAGAGGGTGGTAATCAATGGGTGCTGCTCTTCTTGGACTAATGTTATTAGTGGAGTCCCACAGGGTTCGGTGTTAGGTCCACTGTTGTTTTGTATATTTATCAATGATATTGATGAAGGTATATCAGGCTTAATGTCGAAGTTTGCAGATGATACAAAGGTTGGCAGGGTTGTTAATGACAGTAATGGCAGTCTGCTACTGCAACAGGATCTAGATAATTTGGGCAGATGGGCTAAGAAGTGGCAACTGAAGTTTAACCTTGACAAATGCAAAGTACTGCATATGGGTAGAAATAACCCCAGAGAAACGTACCAACTGTGTGGTACTACACTTAAGGCGGTAGAAAATGAAAAAGACCTGGGAGTAATTGTGCATTCAGATATGAAGTTCTCTGAGCAATGCAGACAGGTTGCCAGGGCAGGTCATGGGGTTTTGTCAATGATATATAGGAATTTTGCTAACAGAGAAAAGGAGGTGATTATCCCTCTGTATAAGGCAATGGTCAGGCCACGCCTTGAGTACTGCGTACAGGTCTGGAGACCTCATTTTAGGAAGGATGTAGATTTACTTGAGCGGGTACAGAGAAGGGCAACAAGATTGGTGAGGGGAATGAAGGGATCCTCTTACCAAGAGAGGCTTAAGTTCTGCAAATTGCAGTGGCTGGAGACTAGGCTCCTGCGCGGTGATCTGATTGAGGTATATAAGGCCTTGAATGGATTGAGCACGCTGAATTCTGATGGGATCCTTCCACTTCTTCAGATTACAAACCTAAGGGGGCATAAATTCAAATTAAGAAAAGACAGATGTAGAATAGATGTGCGGAAATTTGCCTTTAGCCAGCGGGTGGTTAATTGCTGGAACAAACTTCCATCTGTCGTTGTGGAAGTTGATAGCTTAAATAAATTTAAGGAGGAACTGGACAGGCATTTGGAGGGAATGGTGTGATTTTTTTTTTTTTTTTTTTTTTGGCTGATGCTGCATAAGCTCATACATTTGCTTTCTTGCATCACATGCCACTACTACTACTACTACTATATCAAAGTTATTCCCTGCATCCAGTTCTTTTGTGACTGCATCATAGTATCCAAATAAATTGGTCAGGCAAGACTTTCCCTTAACAAAACCATGCTGTGTCTGAGCTATAACTGAAGTCTTGTCTAGATGATCCTGCAGTGCTTCTTTAACCAGTGCCTCCATTAATTTTCCTGGAACAGAAGTTAAACTCACAGGTCTATAATTACTTGTGTCAGTCTTTGATCCTCCTTTGTGAATTGGGGTCACATCTGCACATCTCCAGTCTATGGGTACCTCCCCTGAGTCCAAAGAAGCTCTCATAATTATGGCCAAGGGTTTGCTTACTTCCTCTGCTGCCTCCTTTAATATAACTGGATAGATCCCATCTACCCCATGTACCTTTCTTGTGTTTATCTTCAACAATTTCTCCTCAACTTTACTCTGTTATTACAAGATTATCTAGCTTACTGCCAGAGTTGAATACACCTCTGGCATTCCCCTCGCTGAATAACTCCTCATGTGTGAATGTCGATGCAAAATATTCATTTAGTTTGTTAGCTACCTGAGCAGGATCATCAACAGTTGACCCATCGATATCAAGTGGAACAATCTGATTTCTTCCTTCTAGAGTTTACATAAGTAAAGAACTCTTTGCTGTTTTTCTTTGTATCCTTTGCCAAAGATTTCTCGTAATCTGCCTTCGCCTGCCTAACCTCCTTTGTATCTTGGTTGCAGATCAGCTTATATCTATCATAGGCTTCTGCGTCACATGTTAATTTATATGTATCTCATGCATTTTTATTCTCTGTCATATGTCTCATTAGTTCATCTGACATCGATTTAGGCCTAAACCTTGAACAATATTTCTTAGTTAGTATGTAACACCTAGTAGCTTCCAAGATAAGTTCTCTGAATGCTTCCCATTTTGAATTTGCTGTTGGTAAGATCATCAGTTGGTCCCACTATATAGAATTTAAATACTGTCTCAGACCATAGTAGTCGCCTTTATGAAAGCAAAAACCCTTCCCTTTACCCCTGATGGTAGTTACCTCTTTGAGTAAATCCCACTTCAGCACACTGTGATCACTGCCACCTAGTGGTTCCTTTATCTGCAGGTTCTTAATGCATGAAGAATCACTACTGATAATCAGATCAAGAGTATTAGTCCCTCTAGTTGCCTCCCGAACATGCTGATGTAGAAAACAATCATCCAATAAATCCACAAAATTCTTACTAGTGTGCGTGTGACCAACCGATAAGTTCCAGTCAATATCTGGGAAATTAAAATCCCCCATTATAAGACTCTCTGATTTACTGACCCCCTCTATTTCCCTGTACAGTTTCTTATTATACTCATCAGAGTCATTAGGCCTATAGCACACTCCTACTCTCAATTCTGATCTCCCACTGCTTATGTAACACCAAACCGACTCGACACTGCACTGTCCAGAGATGTCGACTGGCTTCACTTCTTTGGATTTTGTGTGTTTCTTAACTAATAGCATAACCCCTCCTCCCTTCCTATCCTTTCTGTACACATTGTACTCCCCAAATTCCAGTTCTGCATTCCTTATATCTGTGTGGCACCACGTCTCTGACATATCAACAATATCTGCCTTTGATGTTTTGAGCAATACCTCAAATTCATCAAATTTATTTACCAAACTCCTAGCATTGGTGTACATGCCAGTATACATGCACCTGTTCCTATTCTTAGCTACCCTAATACAACCCATGTGTTTACTTGTACCACAATGACTCCCAGCAGTCTCTGAAATACCCTGCATCTTGTTTTCCAGGCTGCTGCTCATTCCAATAGAAGCAGTGCAAGAATCACTTTCACCTCTGCCAGTGGCTACTTTTAATCTATTAGTCCTTGTATCCCCCCAAGCTAGCAGTTTTCCGACCCACCTAACACTGCCTCGATGGTATTAGCAAATATTCTTGCACCTTTTCTATTTAAGTGTATCCCATCCCTGTAGAAGCAGTCTCTCCTGTTAACAAGTACAGACCAGGCTGAAAAAAATTCTACCCCTTGAGCCTTGCACAATCATTCCAGGGCCGAATTGATCGACAAGGCTCTCATCATATACTCCCTCCTATCGTGTCTGGGCAGAATTGCAGACACTTTCAAATTCAACCCTAATTCACGGCTTTTTTTCAACACTGACCTGTACTTGCTAAGTAATTCTGCCGGTCTCCTGCTCTTAATATCATTAGTGCCAACGTGTCCGACTATATCACCTTTTGTGCCCGTAAAAGATGATATCCGCTCTACAACGTCATCAACCTTTGCCCCTGGCAGACATACCCTGGTCCTGCTCCACCTATCCTTTTTAAATAATTAAACATCCTCCTTAATAATTAAACACCATGAAGTGAATTATACAAATAAGAACAATTTTTGCCTTTGATACATAAAGTCATTTTACTGATTTTTTCTCAGTTTACAATGACGACGCAACTGAGCAGTGATAGCATTGATATGATATCTATTGCGGGCTGAGCAGTGGTAGCATGTATCCACTGAAGACTATCGCTTGTCTTTAAATGGTTTGCATAGTGACAAATTTAAATGGGGTAAGCGGCCGCAGGTCTCAAATTTTGGAGGGGGAGGACAAAATTACTATATCAAAAGTTGGGCCATATATATCGTCAGTGCATTATGTACAATTCTGAACAAGTGTATTCATTCAAGGGTGATTTTGGGTAGGTTTAAACACCTGTTTCTTTTTTTTTTTTTTTTTTTTTCGCCCTACTCCATAAAAACTCATGGGAAACCTCTACTCCCTCCACTTTAAATCGGTTAATTAAGGGTCCAACTGAAGAAGATTTTAAGAATTCCTCCGTTCCAACGAGATTCAAACCTAGACCTCGAAATGCGTGACAAATGGAGAAATCATCATACTTTCACGGCACAATGAAAACAGCTAACAATGATCATTTTTTTTTTTTTTTTTGAAAATAAAATTTTGTTTTGTTTTATGCAGGAAAGGGTACATACCGGTAGCTGTATATTCTTATCCAAATAGGCGCCAAAAATAGTCCCATTTGCTGCCGAAAAGTGCAAATATGCTGGGTGTACATTCAAGTTTTATAATACTGAACATTGAAATCCAGCACAAACGTGTGACGTCATACTGAACTGATGCATAGCCTACTATATGGCAGATAAACTATGCATTAATCCCCTACATTACCTTTAATATCAGCATATTCATCGATATAATTCCTAGTGATACTCATTGAGTATTAACTGATGCAATCAAAACTATTTGTAAATGGTAATTATTGGTAAAACTTCAGAACAGGATGCGCACTCCAGATTATTCGACCAATTTACAATTCGTCGCGCACCGGCACCTGTCCCCGGACCACACTTCGAATAGCACTGATATAGAGGATGAAAGTGTTTGATATCGAGGTAAAACTTCAGAACAGGATGCGCACTCCAGCGTAACATAACATAACCTAATCTTTTTTCAGTAGCCTGCTTGAATACGTCCCGAATTAGTGGCGTAAATTTTATCCCCTGACATTTACTGCCGTGATGGGAATTTGTTACTCACCATTGTAACACTTTATTTAGTATGGTAGGATAAATAAAGATTATTTATTTATATCCAAACTGGTTATTTGAAGGCAACAACACAATAATTCTTCTTTCCAGGGCCAGTTCAAGGGTGGCGCCCCTACGTCATTGTGGCGTAGGGGCGCCACATCAGTCATTGTGGCGCCCCTACGCCACAATGACTGATGGCGTCCCCCCCCCCGCATGTAAATTATGAATGTAATACTGTTTGTTTCTAACACGTTAATACATGAAATACACAAAATTTTTCTTGCGGGCTTTGTTTTTGGGAGGTGGGGGCGGCGTTGGCACTATCCTAAAACCTTGGCGCCCCTGGGCCAGTGCCTACTCGGCCGTATCCCAAAGGCGGTCCTGTTTCTTTCATACCATTAACTTTAAAAATCAATAAAATATATATAGCATAAAACTGCAGATTTATTCAACACATCAGTTGGCTCACCCATTTGACCTGACAACTTTTTTTTTTTTTTTTTAAATCAGTGATTTTTGATGTCTGCCAACAATACACAAATCCTGGATCTAATCATATTGGTCAGCAAGTTTCCTTTTGTCTCCTGCTGTGGAACACAAAACTTCCACTAACAGTGGTTTTGTTAATTCTGCAAAATTAAACATGCTTTCTTGATTTGAAGAGCTATATCAAAGACCTACCAGCGATTTTTATAAAAAAGAATGCTTTGAATGAATTCTATCGCATTTTATGTCAAGCATTTTTTTTTCAAAATATGACTGGTTTATTTCAATTCTGAGTGCTTTATTTCCAAATGTCAAGAAAGCTTTGCTTCTGTGTGCTTTCATTTAATAAAATAACTCCAAAAACAACACACTGCATTCTGATGAATTCATTTCTGATGTCAAGCAATTAAACAAAGTTTCTAATTATATGCATCATAATTCCAAATAAAACCAGACCTTTTCTTTTTCTCTAATGGGCAATTAATTTATGATTCCTTTTTATCGTCAATCACAGGCAAGTTTGAAGTACACTGGTACAACATAAACCTCACAACATTAAGAGCACTTGCAGATTTTTAAACTGAATATTGTAGAACTGATACTACCATAATTACAGCTTATTGCTCACTTTTGCAAGTATTCTTGCACACAATTAAAAATATCAATAAAAGTAAGCCAAACTATTCCATAACGGCAGCCAGGAATTTTGGATCATTTCAGATGGTATTACAGAATGCTCAACTAGTTTAGTGAGAATAGCTATAAAGTGCACCACCCTTTTTGCTTCCCCCCCCCAAACAGCATTCCGGGTTATGCAATTTTTGTCCCATGCCCACTACAGGGATAAAAAAAATGTGTTTGTTGCTGTTAATATAAAGAAGCAATTGCGAAAAATCTCAAACTGAGCATCATTATATGAAGAACCATTCAAATTGTTTTAAAAAATTTAAATAATCTAAAAGAACTTTACTAAGATAAGTGATTTTTAAAAATTGACTGGGTACTAGTTCATTTTTTACGAGAAAACAACTGAAAAATGGGATTGTTGAATAATTAAAGTTTTCCTAAATAATTTGTTGAAGAAGACTACATATAGGAATGGTATACAGTATCTCAAAAATATTGGTACAAACGTTTAGGGGCGGTAGGTAACATCTAAAGGAATGTGAATCGCATAGGAACCCATCACCGGAAACGTCATGGGAAAGTAGTAGCAGAAGCAGAAATAACACAAGACAGTAATTAGTGGCAAACATTTATTTGACATAATATTAACAATGGAGTACGACATGGACGCATTTCATGATGTTACAACATATGCTCGAAGGTTCCACCATGAGACGCGATGCATGCGTGACACCGACGCAGCATGGATTGGCGGACACGGTTGAACACAACTGGAGTTTCTTTGACAGTAGCAGCAGCGCAGATGAGTCTCGCCACGAGATCCATTTCCGTCGCCACAGGCGATTCATACACGATAGATTTGAGGGGCCCCCCAGAGAAAGAAATCAAGGCTCGATAAATCAGGTGAGCGTGGGAGCCAGGCAACGGGTCCACCACGGCAAATCCATCGATGCCCAAAACGCCTGTTCAAATGGCCACGAACACACCTTCCATAATGGGCAGGCGCCCCATCATGTTGAAACCAAATGTTGCGTCTCACATTTGCTGGAACATCGTCAAGTAACCCTGGTAGAACTTGTTCAAGACAGATCCGATATTTAGCGGAGTTCATGCAGGATGGTAACAGGTATGGGCCGACTAAGCAGTCACCGACCATACCTGCCCATACATTTATTGCGAAGCGATGATGTGCCGCATGGGGACGAACACCGTATGGGCCCTCCCCTCTGCTAATCCATACACTAGGTGCATGTCTGCCAGCTCACAGTTCGTATATCGATGCACGCTCTTCGTCCGGCGACTACTGCTTGAACGAGTAAACCAAAAATTTTCCCTCTCGCGAACTGATGAACAGCGCCGTGTGCCGACTTACGGTGACATTTCCGGTTATGGGTTCCTATGCGATTCACATTCCTTTAGATGTTAACCCCCCCCCCCCCAAACGTTTGTACCAATATTTTTGGGACAACAGCTTTTGGTCTCAGCTGTTGGGTTAGGTGTTTGAAACAAATACCAAGGCAACTGAGACCATAAGGTAATAGTAGTAGTAATGGCAAATGATACAAGAAAGCAACCTTACATAGTATCAAAAAAAAAAAAAAAAAAAGAAACGACTTTACCTGTCCGTACCGTCCAAGAATTTGTCTAATTCTCCCTTGAATTTATTCAACCCATCCACTTCTACAACAACAGAAGGAAGCCTTTTCCAACAATCAACCACACACTGGCTAAAGGCAAACTTCCACCCATCTATCCTGCAAGCATCCTTCCTCAACTTGAATTTATGTCCCCCTCGTGTGTGTAGGCTCAACAAGTGGAAGAATACCATTAACATAGAGCTTAATTAATCCAGTCAAGACTTTAAACACCTCAATCAAGATCTCCCCACAGGTACCTGGTTTCAAGATGCTGCAATTTGCAGAACTGCAGTCTCTCTAAGTAAGAGTGCCCTTTTGTTCCCTTCATCAATCTGATTGCCCTTCTCTGCACCCATTCCAGCAGATCTACATCCTTCCTAAAATGGGACCTGTATACAGTACTCAAGATGCAGCCTAACCATGGCCTTATACAAAGGGATAAATTTGCAAAGTATGCAAAGTTTCTGTATATCATTTAGAAAATCCCCCATGAGCTGTCCTGGCAGCATGTCTGCACCGCTCAGAGAATTTCATGTCTGACCGCACAATTACCCCAGGTCTTTTTCATTCTCCACTACCCTGAACATAATACCACACAGATAAGTTACTCTAGGGTTACTGCTACCCATATGCAGTACCTTGCATTTGTCAATATTAAACTTCAACTACCATTTCTCAGCCCATCAATCTAATTTTCCCAGATCCTGTTGTAGTAGCTCTCCCTGAGGACTGTCATTAACCACCCTGCCAACTTTTGTATCATCTGCAAACTTAGACATTAAGCCTGATATGCCTTCATCAATAACATTGATAAATATTGAAAACAACAACGGATCCAGCACTGAACCCTGGGGAATAACATTAGTCCAAGAAGAACAGTGCACACTGATAACCACTCTCAATCTTCTTCCACTTAACCATCCCTTTATCCATAGCAGTAATTCGTCCTTAATGCCATATTGCTCCAGTTTGTACTTTTATGTGCAACAGTATCAAAAGCGTTCCTGAAATCTAAATACATGGATATGATGTCAAAATTGTGTTTTGCATTCAGTTCCTTGGTCACTGCATCATAGTAACCTATGAGATTGGTTAGACAAGACTGCTCCTTGACAAATCCATGCTGTGATTGCAGTATGATTGCGTGCCTGTCCAAAGGGTCCTGCATTCTTTAACCAGTGATTTTTTCCCTCAAACAGATGTTAAGCTAACAGGTCTGTAATTACTCATGTGGCCTTTGATCCCCTTTATGAAGTGGGGATATATTTGCACTTCTCCAGTCCATAGGGACCTACCCCTGAATCCAAGGATGCTCTCATTATTATGGCTAAGGGTCTGCTTACCTCATTTGCTACCTCCCTTAATATAACAGATTCCATCTGCCCCAGTGCCTTTTTATGTCCATCCTCAACAATATATCCTCCACTTTCCTTTCAGTTATCACAAGGTCATTAGCTCACGAGGTCATTAGATTTTGATAAACCTTTGGCATCCCCTACCATAAAGAATTCCTCATGTGTGAATGTAGATGCAAAATACCTATTCAATATATCCATAACCTGAGCAGGATCATTAAAAGTTAACTCATAGACATCAAGTGGCCCAATGTGATTTAAACCCTTCCTTCTACTGTTAATATTTAACCCCAGGGGCTCACTCTGGTGAGTATGGGCTTGGAACACCCAGGGTCCTGAGCTGGATATCATCATTCTTCTTTCTTGGTGATTCCCTTCTACTTAGGACTCTTGTTTTCTCTCTCGGGATAATTCAGATTTTTTTTTTTTTTTTTTTTTTTGCTGGTGCAGCACAAGCCTCAGAGTTCCTTGCACCATATGGCTAATAATAATAATAATAATAAAAATAATATAAGCACAAAAATCTTTGCTGTTTTTCTTTGCATCGTCTGTAAATTGCATGTAAGAAGGAAAAAACCTGAGGTCCAGACATTGTTCAGAATAAATGTTGTCAGTTAAGGTAATAAGGCACCTAGATCAGTGGAAAAACTACAAATTCTATCAACCCCTACAAGATTCAGGACTGCACCCCGTGCTCTTTGATAACCATACTAAACCTGTGGTATGTTAATTTTGCCACCAACACAGATCCTCCCTGGGAATTACATATGTTCTACTGTCAGTTTGTTTTACGGAATTAAAAGTTAAGAGTTTCTGGGAGAAAACTATGCAATCCTCACCCAGGATTGACTAACTTGGCCAGAGAATAAAACATACATACATATAACTTCCTCTTATCCAGATGGGAATCAAACCCAGGCTTTTTCTACACAGTTAAAAGAAAATTAGTCCAAGTCACTGTGTTTGTACTATCCACAACAGCAAGAGTTCATGAGTAAAAACCCTAAACTTTTGCCTGAGATCTAGATCTATGAGAGAAAAAAAAAATAAATAAATAAGCAATTCCTCCAGTCTTCAACGAAGAACAGAACCTCAAGACCATTTCCAAACAAGTAACAAGTGGCAAAGTCACTCTGCTGGCCACAGAGGCTAATTTGTTGTAAAAAGACAACCATCAAATTCTTAACAATGTTAATGCAAGTTCAGAAAAAAACTTATGTCACTGTTAATGAAATCATACCAGGAAGCTAGGAGTATTCCCAACCATCATGCTGTATGAAAACAATTCAAGAATAAGTCTCCACAGTGCTACCAACCACTCACTTTAAAACTTTTACCAGTGCTTTTTTGGTAATATCACAAAAATGACTATTTGAATTTATAAACAATTTTAGTTGTTTACTGATAAACAGATTGACCTTTTCTTTACTGTGTTTCATATGGCAGCCATTATGGAGTTAGTACTGTTTAGGTAATAACACTCAGAGGACATTGTCACTTCATCAGATGTATCAATAGCAGAATTCATTTACTGATCAATTACTGCAGAAGCAAATACAGTCATCAGTTTGTTAATACTGTTTAAAAGATTAAAAATAATATTTAAAGATTAGTAATAATTCAAGTAGTACATTAAATGTAAAATAAGGATTATATGAACAAACCGTGACACTTATGAGCAAGAAAACATAAAAAATGATTATATTAAAAACGGAAAAAAAAAAGAAAAAAAGGGAAAAAAAATATGAACACTATAAAAAAAAATTATGGAGGAAGATACTTCTAAATACTTCTTTATATTTCTTTCCATTCACTGGAAAGAAATTTAATGAGAGCTAAATTAATAATACTGAAATATATATTCTGAAAGTTTCTTCAGCAGTGTTAGTACAAAAAAATTGAAAAAATTCTTCAGCAGTGTTAGCAACAAAAAAAAATAAAAAAAACCTCTACCTTGACATGTAGTAAAATGAATAAAGAAACAGAAAAGAATGTCTTAAACTAAACTGCATTTTAAGTAAGTTACTGGCATAGAATGTCTGTTCATACCTGCTATTGCTTGACTTCACAGAAGGGAATCACAGCTAACAGCTATAGTGTTAGAGTGGGTAGGGGAACAAAATCACAAATGAAGGTCTATTCAGAAGAAATGCCAAATTGAAGGTATTCTCAACTCTTCCTACCCCCCCCCCTCCACCATGAGCTATTTTATCACATTTACAAATTTCAATTAACTGAATAACATGCATTTTATACAATAAAAAAAAAAAAAAAAAAACTGGTCTTCGATGAGTACTGTGTATAGGCACAACTGCTAGGTCAAAGGAGTTAAAAATCAATCTTTTGACAATGAATACCATTGTATTTAGCAGTCACAAGAGCTTCAACCATGATCAACTCAAACTGTGAGTGCTACTGCAATCATAAAGGTTCAAACTATAGTAAACTCGAATTGCATATGCTACTGCATTCCTGTGCTTGACCACTAAACTACATTGAGCCATCAAATGTGCGGTATAATGAAACCAGAGTACCTCTTTCTAGATAACTTTCATTTTCACACTGTCATAATGAATGCTGAATCTCAAAGATTATAGCACTGTCTTTCTTCAATATACATGACAGCTGTCAACTAATAAGCTTTGTGCTGCCAACAACTGATTTCTACAAATTAATCATCACCGAACAATTGATAAGATATGAGGTAACAAACAAAATTCAAAATGTTTCGTTTATGCAAGAAATGTGAAACATTTTGAAATGTTTCATATGTGCAAAGAGAGAAACTCGAAGACAATACTGAAGAAATCACTTGATGCCATTCAAAGAATTGTGAATGGCACAGCAATCCAGAATCCAGAATTTGTTGTACCCTGGATAGGGCATTACAATTTAACACTTTAAATTAGCAGAAAGTTAAAGAATATCTATATTTAACTTGCAGTGTAGATGATATTTCTCCAATGTATAGGATAATATCCAAAACAATGTTTTTAGTTTGTTTTAATTTCTAATATAGCAAATTTAAGCAGGGAAAGAGAGAGAGAAAAAAAAAAAGGAAAAAAAAAGTGCCTTCAAGTGTTTATCTTAAAGAGAAAGTTACAGAGAGACAATTTTTAAATAAACTGATTGAACAGCCAAAAATGTTTGCAATTTAGGTCACCAAAAGATCAAAGATAACGACACAAGTTAGGGTGAAAAGAATTGTACATTGGTTTGACTCTTCGTTCCAAAGTCAAAGGGGCTTATAACTACTCATTTATTCAAGCTTAATGTCAAATTTTGTAGACGATACAAAGGTTGGCAGGGTTGTTAAGAACATTAATGACAGTACACTGCTTCAACAGGACCTGGAAAGGCTGGGCAGATGGGCTGAGAAGTGGCAACTGAAGTTTAACATCGACAAATGCAGAGTACTGCATATGGGTAGCAGTTACCCCAGAGAAATGTACAAACTCAGGGTAGTGAGAATGAAAGAGACCTGTGGGTAATTGTGCAGTCAGATATAATGTTTTCTGACAGTGCAAACAGACTGCCAGAGTAGGTCATGGGGTCTTGTCAATGATATACAGGAATTTTGCGAGCAGAGATAAGGAGGTGATTATCCCCTTGTATAAGGCAATGGTCAGGCCACACCTTCAGTACTGCATATAGGCCTGGAAGCCTCATTTTAGGAAGGATGTAGAATTGCTAGAATGAGTACAGAGAAGGGCAACAAGACTGGTGAGGGGAACAATGGGGTGCTCTTACAAAGAAAGGCTTAAGTTCTGCAAATTGCAGCTTCTGGAGACTAGGCTTATACACCTCAATCAGATCACCTGTGAGGTAATCTGATTGAGGTGTATAAGGCCTTGAATGGATTGAGCAGGCTCAATGCCGATAGGATTCTTCCTCCTGCTCGGATTACAAACCTGAGGGGCACAGATTCAAGCTGAGGAAAGAGTTGTAGAATAGATGTGCAGAAATTTGCCTTTAGCCAGAGGGCAGTTGATTTCTGGGACAGACTTCCGTCTGTTGTTGTGGAAGTTGATAACTTAAATAAATTCAAGGCAGAACTAGACAAACATTTGGAATGAATCGATCAGTGAAATGGGAAGGGTTTTTTTTTTTTTTTGGTTGCTACTGTATAAGCTTGCTTTCTTACATCATATGCCTCTACTAATGCTAATGTCTTCAAATATTTTGTCTAGTTCTTCCTTGAATTTATTCAAACTACCCACTTCTACAACAGATAAAAATTTGTTCCAACAACAATCCACTGGCCAAAGGTGGATTTCTGCACATCTATCCTACAACCATCTATGCCCCCTCACAAGGCACCTCCGTAGCCAGGTGGGCAGGAGCGGCAGTGCGTAGCACACGCTTCTTGATTAGACCGGGGTTCGAGCCCGTGACCACCAAATACGGAGGATGCGGAAAGGTCAGGGAATGACCACCGAATATCCCCGGAGCAATATGGCCTTAGTTGCTAATGCTCCTAAAAAACCAAATAACAGCCCCCTCACATGTGTAGTATGAGCAGGAGGAAGAATGCCATCATCGGCACTGAATGTGCTCAATCATTCAAAGTCTTAAACACTCAATCAGATCACCTCAAAAGTACCTGTCTCCAGATGCAATTTGCAGAACTGAGGCCTTTCTTGTTAAGACCACTCTTTTGTTCCCTTCACCAATCAATCTCATTGCCATTCTCTGCACCCATTTCAGTAGATCTACATCCTTCCTAAAGTGAGGCCTCCAGATCTGTATACAGTACTCAAGTTGCATACTGATCTTGGGGATCACTGTGCAGTCATGAGATACTCATACCCGACTACACGATAATCCCCAGGTCTTTCATTTTCGAGCACCCTGAGTGTATTAGTATTAGAAAATTATGCAAGAAAGCAAGCTTATAAAAGCATCAGGAAAAAAAAAAAAAAAAACCTTTCCAACAACACCTGTCCATTTCCTCCAATAATTTGTCTAGTTCATCAACCACCCACTGGCTAAAAGACACATATGCAGAGAGCATCTCACAATCCCTAAAGAAAAAAGCATTTATATCAAATGCTAACTGATTGCTATAAACAGTAAGATTGAAATCAAGGCATCAACGTGCTGAAAATTCTATATCATATGAAGCAATATGTTGCCCATTGTTCTGCCATACTTGAAATCTGAAATGAGGTTCTCAAGAGCAAATGAGTTTGGTTGTACTGTTCTCAGAACTCACATATTTAGGACATGTCAGCAGTGCTACTTAGGGGAATGCATCTTTCAAACAATTAATTTAAAGAAGTAATAATGTAGTGCAGAGCCGCTTCTTGTAGTCTGGTCTAGGGCCATCAAATGTAGTCCTTAGAACCCTCGCAAGCATATTCTAATATTCTGAATACTCTAATAAAAAGCATACTCTAATATTCTGAATGAAAGTTGTCAGAATATTTGAATATTCACTCTAATATTCTGATAACTTTCATTCTGTCTATACAGTAAAATGTTACTTTAACAGAATGTGAGGATAAGACAGTAAAACCTTTAAAACTGCAGGTTCTGTAATGTTATGAAAAAAGTGCAATACCATGAAACAAAATATATTAAATGTTATAATACTATAATTTTATTGCATTTGTTGTTTGGAGTAGAAGAGATTGAAATTTTGCCGTTTTATAGTGAAAGTGTAAACTGATTTAAATTTAATCAGTTAAAAGAGCTCTTAAGTGATTCCTTAATGACATCTTATGGAAGGTGATGGTGAGGAAAATCCTGGCTCCCTGGCATTCTACTTTATTGTGAAAATATTTTAACTGTTGGTAAATACCATCAGACTGAGGCCTGTACAGATGAAAAACCTGGTTCAGTGAATGGTGTTCATTATTTTTGAAGTCTATTAAATTGTGAACGATTAAAGCAAGACTTTACTGTACTACAGAAATAGATCCCGAATATACTACCAAATACTCGCTGAACAATGTGAAGCCCCTTAACAAGTTTTAGTTAAACAGCTTAGGTTATTAAAAAATAATATGCCAATATTATTCCTCTTCCTAAAGCGAGAGGGGGAGAGCAGGAAGGAATGCAAAAATAAACAAAACAAATGTTAGGAATTCCACTAACATGGAAGATGAAATTATAAAATCATTAGGAATCAAAGTTAATCACTCGCTATATTTAAAACGGATTTTTTTGTTTCTGAGAAAGAAATAAAATTCTGAATTTTAATAACAAATTATAATTAGTACCCAAGCCATGTATAGCTTTAATCAGATAAAATATGAAATTATTAATTACTGTATTCAAATTGTATTTATAAATATTAACTATGTAATTTATGAAAAATCAACTAATGCAAAGTACAACAAAATTTTGGTTCTCTCTGTCACGATTCACAAAAGGGGTTCAAAAGGTGACACGAGTAACTACAGACCTGTTAGTTTCACTTGTGTTCTGGGGAAAATAATGGAGTCACTGGTTAAAGAAGCATTGCAGGATCATCTAGACAAGGCTGCAGTAATAGTTAAGACATGGCATGGAGTTTGTTAAAGGGAGGTCTTGTCTGACTAATTTGATTGGATACTATGATGTGGTCACAAAGGAACTGGATGCAAAAAAATAATTCTGATATCATATACTTTGATTTCAGGAAAGCTTTTGATACTGTTGCACATGGAAGACTGCTATACAAATTGGAGAGGTATGGCATTAAGGGTAAGTTGCTACAATGGATAAAGGAATGGTTGAGTGGGAGACGACAGAGAGTGGTAATCAATGGACACTGCTCTTCGTGGACAAATGTTATTAGTGGAGTTCCCCAGGGTTCGGTGCTGAGCCCATTGTCATTTTGTATATTTATCAATGATATTGATGAAGATATATCAAGCTTAATGTCCAAGTTTGCAGATGATACAAAGGTTGGCAGGGTTGTTAATGACAGTAAAGACAGTATGCTACTCCAACTGGATCTAGACAAGTTGGGCAAATGGGCTGAGAAGTGGCAAATGAAGTTTAACATTGACAAATGCAAAGTTCTGCATATGGGTATCAATAACCCAAGAGAAACGTACCAACTGTGTGATACTACACTCACGGAAGTGGAAAAGACCTGGGGGTAATTGTGCAGTCAAATATGAAGTTTGCTGAGCAGTGCAGATGGGCTGCCAGGACAGGTCATGGAGTCTTGTCAATGATATATAGGAATTTTGCTAGCAGGGACAGGGAGGTGATTATCCCGTTGTACAAGGCAATGGTCAGGCCACACCTAGAGTACTGTGTACAGGTCTGGAGGCCTCATTTTAGGAAGGATGTAGAGTTGGTAGAACAAGAACAAAGAAGGGCAACAAGATTGGTGAAGGGAACAAAGGGGGGGTGCTCTTACCAAGAAAGGCTTAAGTTTTGCAAATTGCAGTACCTGGAGAGTAGGCATCTACAAGGTGGTCTGATTGAGGTGTATAAGTCCTTGAATGGGTTGAGCAAGCTGAATGCTGATGGGATTCTTCCTCTTGCTCAGATTAAGAACCTGGGGGGGGGGGGGCATAGATTCAAACTGAGGAAAGACAGCTGTAGAAAAGATTTGCGAAAATTTGCCTTTAGCCAACAGGTGGTTGATTGGTGGAACAGACTTCCATCTTTTGTTGTGGAAGTTGATAGCCTAAATAAATTTAAGGCTGAGCTGAACAGGCATTAGGAATGAATGGAGGGGTGAAATGGGAGGGTTTTTTTTTTTTTTTTTTTGCTGATGCTGCATAAGTTTGCTTTCTTGCATCGTATGCCTCTACTAATGCTATCACAATAAAATAAGCAGAGAATATATTTTAATTATTAATTGAATGTTTTATGAGACCAGTTAAAAGTATTATCCGGCAAAAATCCCAAATAACTGCAGGACATTTATTTACTGAATGCCAACAATTGTGATTGTAAAACTGTAAAATTGAATATGTCTCAAACATCATATTGCTAACACATTGTCATGAATGCACATTAAACAAGTCCTACAAATAAATCTTGAATCGGTTCACTCATATTCCTTGCTATGGCATATTATAACAATATCATTAGCATCTATTTTAATTCTAATTGTTTTAATAACTCTAAAATGTCATTTATAAAAATAAAGTAAATAAATTGAAATTAAATAAAAATTAATTAAATATTTTTATAATAAATTTATAAAAAATTACAAATTACAATAATAATACAATATACATGTCCTAATGACAATTTTACAAAATGCAAACATTTGTTAAGAAGTCTCAGTTCTTATCAATAACTTAGAGTTGAATGAACATAAATGTTTATGTGATTTTGATTACAGCTCCTTTCACTATCCCTTAAAAAGAGGGAGGGGGAATCTAAAAATGGGAAAATAAATTAAATCAACATCTTTTAGGACACAAAGCTGTTTAAATCAGCTAATGTTATTATAAACCAAATATACCAGGTACATAATGTGTCCCGCCACTAATGTTATTATGAACCAAATATCTTCTTAGTGAGAGTTTAAATTTTGAAACAGAATAGTTTGTTCTGTTAGCTGTTCTTTACAGTAATATAATCCAAAGTACAGGTAAACTGGAATCATCATTAATGAAAGTGAAGCATTACTTAATCTATTAAAAAAGACTAAATGGAATAGAACCTGATAAATCCAACATTCAAAATTCAAGCAACTTCTGAAAAAAATTGTAAGGGTAGATCACTACATGAGGGCAGAAGGGAAATAATCTGGCTGGAAAGAGCAGCACAGGTGCCCTATTTATGCCATTATTAATTTCCAAAGACCAATTTCTTTCTGTTTTACATATTTTCTACACTATGTCACTGTTACTATGTATTTGTAACATATAAAATTATTCATTTTACAAAATATTCAATGATAGTTCATAATATGGTAGTTAGTATTAACAGCAGTATGTATTTAGTTTTTAAAGCAATTCAACTGCAGAAATCACATAACATCATTTATATCTCATTTTAAAATAAAAAAAATTCTGTACCAGGTACATAATGTGTCCCGCCACTAGCATATTTAACTTGTTTTACATTTAAGATTCATCGGCAGGCATTAAAACGTTTTAATTTTCAGATATTAATAAAATTCATGGATAATAATATAACATTTTATTTTATTAATAATAATTACATATTAGTTACTGAAAGTATTGGTCTATGATGACTAAAGTAGGATATATAATTTTTACATTGAAGAGTTCACGACCAAATACACAATGATCACAGTGTACTGATGTGGGATTTACTTAAAGATATAATTACCATCAGGGGTAAAGGAAAGGGTTTTTGCTTCCATGAAGGTGAGTACAGTAGTCTCAGACAGTTTTTAAATTCTGTACAGTGGGATCAACTGACGATGTTACCAACAGTAAATTCTAAGTGGGATGCATTCAAGGAATTTGGAAGCTACTAAAAGTCTCATACCTATTAAGAAATACTGTTCAGGTTTTAGAATGTAGATGCAAAATTGTTCAATTTTGCATCTACATTCACACATGAGGAGCTATTAAGGTTTGAAAATGGCAGAAGGTTATCAAATTGTAGCAGGGTGCTTAATGATTTTGTAATAACTGACAGCAAAGTGGAGAAGAAATCTCATTAAGAAAGGCACCTGGGGTGAATGGGATCTATCCAATTATATTAAAGTAGGCGACAAAGGAAGTAAGAAAACCCTTAGCCATAATTATGAGAGCATCCTTTAATTCTGGGGAGGTCCCCACGGACTGGAGATGTGCAAATGTATCCCCAATTCACAAAGGGGGATCGAAGGGTGACCCGAGTAATTATAGACCAGTTAGTTTAACTTCTGTTCCGGGTAAAATAATGGTTGTTATTGTTATTTAGTTTTTAGGAGCATTAGCAACTAAGGGCATTTTGCTCCGGGGATATGCGGTGGTCATTCCATGACCTTTCCGCATCCTCCGTTTTTGGTGGTCACGGGCTCGAACCCCACTTACTGACCTGCTGCTTCTGCCCACCTGGCTACGGAGGCGCCGGTAAAATAATGGAGTCACTGGTTAAAGATGCATTGCAGGATCATCTAGACAAGACTGCAGCAATAATTCAGACAGAGCATGGGTTTGTTAAGGGAAAGTCTTGTCTGACAAATTTGATAGGATATTATGATGTGGTTACAAAGGAATTGGATGCAAAATATAATTTTTATATCATATATTTGGATTTCAGGAAAGCTTTCGACTCATTTGCGCATGGAAGACTATTGTACAAATTGGAGCAGAATGGTATTAAGGGTAAGTTGCTACAATGGATAAAAGGTTGGTTGAGTGGGAGAAGACAGAGGGTGGTAATCAATGGGTGCTGGTCTTCGTGGACTAACGTTATTAGTGGAGTCCCACAGGGTTCTGTGTTGGGTCCACTGTTCTTTTGTATATTTATCGATGATATTGATGAAGGTATATCAGGCTTAATGTCAAAGTTTGCAGATGATACAAAGGTTGGCAGGGTTGTTAATGACAGTATGCTACTGCAACAGGATCTAGATAATTTGGGCAGATGGGCTAAGAAGTGGCAACTGAAGTTTAACCTTGACAAATGCAAAGTACTGCATATGGGTAGAAATAACCCCAGAGAAACGTACCAACTGTGTGGTACTACACTTAAAGTGGTAGAAAATGAAAAAGACCTGGGAGTAATTGTGCAGTTAGATATGAAGTTTTCTGAGCAATGCAGACAGGCTGCCAGGGCAGGTCATGGGGTTTTGTCAATGATATATAGGAATTTTGCTAGCAGGGAAAAGGAGGTGATTGTCCCTCTGTATAAGGCAATGGTCAGGCCACGCCATGAGTACTGCATACAGGTCTGGAGGCCTCATTTTAAGAAGGATGTAGATTTGCTTGAGCGTGTACAGAGAAGGGCAACAAGATCGGTGAGGGGAATGAAGGGATCCTCTTACCAAGAGAGGCTTAAGTTCTGCAAATTGCAGTGGCTGGAGACTAGGCATATGCACGGTGATCCGATTGAGGCATATAAGGCCTTAAATGGGTTGAGCACACTGAAATCTAATGGGATCCTTCCTCTTGTTCAGATTACAAACCTAAGGGGGCATAAATTCAAATTAAGAAAAGACAGATGTAGAATAGATGTGCGGAAATTTGCCTTTAGCCAGTGGGTGGTTAAGGAACAAACTTCCATCTGTAGTTGTGGAAGTTGATAGGTTAAATAAATTTAAGGAGGAACTGGACAGGCATTTGGAGGGAATGTTGCGATTTTTTTTTTTCCCGGCTGATGCTGCATAAGCTGATACACTTGCTTTCTTGCATCAGATGCCACTACTACTACTACACCATCTATAATTGTTCCATTACATGTAGTATTTATCGAAATATCTGATGACATGTCCAAGTTGAAAAATGTTTTCATAAATGGGCAGAACTCTTTTCCAGCCTCAGAGTTTAATTGTAAAAAAAATTACATTCAATCTGAAAAGACCAGGTGACTTGAATCCCGATGCATTTTCGAATTAACGCATTTCCCAGTTTCTGAAAGTTTTTTGTATCTTAAAACTTGAATACGTATTTCTGTTTCTAAATTCCTTAGCTTTCCAATGATATGCTATAAGTCTACATTATCCTGTTTCTTACATGAGAAAATTTGCTTTATCACATGTTCATATTTTCCACTATCCTGGAAAAACTACTGCAATTTTCAGAGGTTTGAAAGTTTTTCCTCTAGTATAGAGGTAAGATGAAGCTCAGTGCTACATTTCATTAAATTTGGTCCAGTAAAAGATAAATTAAACTGGAATAAATTTTCGTTAATGCTTTTCGCATGACATTTTTTCATTATAAAATTTTTGGAATAACGCCCGTAAAAACATTTTTAGCATCAAAATATTGAACAATCACAGCATGCATACTGAAGGTGAGATTCAAACCTGCACTCTTTATTTCTTAGGCAAGCACATTACCTAGCAGACCGATCCAGCAACAAGGTTTCACATTTTAGCTTAATGCTGGTGTCTATTGCTCAGTGGAGATTATAGCAATCACAACAGTTATTTAATAAAATTATTCTAATGTGATTACTGATAATATTTTTACTGATAATTAGTTAGCAAAAAGTAAACTTATTTCATTATGCAATTGAAAACAGCCCTACAATTTGCATGAGTAAAATTAAAATAGTCTCTGATCACGTGACTGCACATTATGCTATTGGATCAACTGATCTTCCTGAATATAAAATACACCCAATACAGATTACACCCCTGAATAAGGGGCTATAAGCATACCTTTCAAAAACCCCTGAATTTTTAAAAATTGCCATGTGCCATCTGCACTATTAAATAATATATTAAAAAATAATAATAATAATATAAAAAATAATAATATTTATAAAAATAAAGCATCAAGTAATTAATTCCATAAAGCAATTCCTATTCTGCTATCTTTGCAGTCACTGATGGAGTAATACAGGAAAGTATCATGAAATGTCTTAATCTATTGAACTATTCTCTTTTGAGAAATAAAAGAAATATTTAACCTGCACAGGAAATAGGTACTCAATGTAATGGTTTTTATCATCTGTCACTGACAAAGGCTACCAGGACAGCTCATGGGGTTTAGTCAATGATATACAGGAATTTTGCTAGCAGGGAGAAGGGGTTGATTATCCCATTGTATAAGGCAATGGTCAGACCACATCTTGAGTAGTGGATACAAGTCTGGAGGCTTAATTTTAGGAAGAATGTAGTGCTGCTGGAACAAATACAGAGAAGGGTAACAAAATTAGCGAGGGAAACAAAGAGGATGCTCTTACCAAGAAAGGCTTCAGTTCTGCAAATTGCAGTATCTGTAAACTAGGCACCTGCACAATGATCTGATCGAGGTGTTTAAGGCTTTGAATGGGTTGAGCAAGCTCAATGTGATGGGATTCTTCCTCTTGCTCAGACTACACACGAGGGGATACATTCAAACTGAGGAAAGACGGTCACAAAATAGATGTGCAGAAGGCACAGCCAGTGGGTGGCTGTTGATTGCTGGAACAAATTTTCATCTGTTGTTGTGGAAATTGATAGCTTAAATAATTCAAGGAAGAACTACATCTGGTGAGTATGGGCTTGGCACACCCAGGGTCCTGAGCTGGATATCATCATTTTTCTCTTTCTTGGTGATTCCCTTCTACTTTTGACACACACTCTCACTCTCTCTCTCTCAGGGTAACTCGGGAATTTGGCTGGTGCAGCATAAGCCTCAGGCTTCCTTGCACCATGTAGCTAATAATAATAATAATAATTAGACAAACTATTGGAGGGAATGAATAGGTGAAATGGGAAGTGACTTTTATATATTTTTTTATTATTATTATGCTGATACTGTAGAAACTTGCTTTCTTGCATCGTTTGCCACTGGTAATGCTAATAATAACAAATGAATATGTCAAGTTGGGGGAGGGGTGTAAAAGTGAAGATAAATTTCTAGTTAAATTCATCAAAAGTAAACATAGTTAAGTCAATTCATTTAATTCATAGTTCGGGAAGTTCAGCAAATTCATCTGGGTGCCACACTGCATTACTTTATATTCAATTAACTCAAATATTATGAAAAAATTACTATATATAAGATTTAATATTTTTAAGGGGTGTGTGTGTGTGTGTGTGTGTGTGTGTGTGTGTGTGTGTGTGTGTGTGTGTGTGTGTGTGTGTGTGTGTAACACGTGGTTAAACTCGCAAGGTTTGATTTTACATTTGACAGGATTGATAATTTACACAGAAATCATTGATTTAACTAACTTTTTTTATGGTTTGCCACAAAATGCAAAAAATAATTTTAACATCACATACAGATTTCAGTGCAGCTTTTGATAGTGGTCCATGTGAAATACTGCAGTACGAATCAGAGCAAGTTACTGTTAAGGATAAGGGGATAGTGGAGTGGTAGAAGACAGATGGTGATTATAAATGGACACTGCTCTTCTCGGACTAATGTTATTAGTGTTCAGTGCTGGGGACCCCCCTACTGTTTTCAATATTTATTAACAATATTGATGCACATTAAACAAACAAGTTTATTGTCTAAGTGTACAGTGATGCAAAGGTTGGCAGGGTAGATAATGACAAGAACCAAAGCATACAAAATTTAGGCAGGTTGGCTGAGAGGTGGCATTTGAAGTTTAACACTTGATAAATCCGAGGCTGAATGTGGACAGTGGTAATCAAAGAATAAAATGCCAATTAGGTGGTATGTTATTCTTTCATTCTCCACATGTGAGGTGGTGGTGAATAAAAAATCTAGGGGAAATTGTACGATACAACATGAAGTTTTCTGAGCGGTGCAGAGGGGATGCTAGAACAGCTCATGGGGATTGTTGATGACATACAGGAATTTTGCCAGCAGAGACAAGAAAGTGATATTCTCACTGAATAAAGGCAATTATTAAGACAAACACAGACGCGTTCAGTCCTGCAACTGCAGGATTGTTGGATTTGATTTTGGGTTTATTGGCGCAAAAACAACTAAGGTTATACTGCGCCAGGATTGTTGGAAAAAACTACCATCTGGTGTCATGGAAGTTAAAAGATTGAATAAATTGAAGGAAGAATTGAACATTATTATTACAGAGGATAGACAGAGAAGTTGGGCATTTTTTTTTTTTTTTTGGCTTATGCTATATAAGCCTGCTTCCTTGCATCATCTGCAACTATTAATACTAATACTAACTGATGCAGCAAAAAGCCTATGGCTTCTTTGCACTGTATAGCCAATACTAATACACATTAACGATAACTGACTACCTTAACCATGTTTTACTTTATGAACAAAATGGAAGTCATTTTTAGCAGGTTTATTCAGTACACAGTTTTAAATTTTACTTTCACAATGTGTTGGGAAATTATATCACAGTAGGAACTTGATTATCTGAACTCTATTAGCTGAGGTCTGTTAACTATGCTAGCCAGCCTAAACAAAAAAGGGGAGGATGATACAGTGCAAACTTTTAAATTGCTGACAAATGTAAAATATAAACTATGACATTCAAATAAACCAAAATTAATTATCTATATCTGCTTGTAATTCAAAAGTTTAAGATGGGTATTAAGAGTTTAATCTTTTGGAAAACACTTTTGGAAAGTGTAACAACTAAAATGCTTAATGATAATATAGCAATGCAACATTATGATAATATAACAATGTCTTAGATGCCAATGTAATTATTATTATTATTATTTGCCATATGGTGCAAGGAAGCCTGAGGTTTATGCTGCACCAGCCAAAAAAAATTTGATTTACTGTGACCCAGAGAGAAAGAGAGAGAGAGAAGTAGAAGGAAATCACCAAGAAAGAGAAGAATGATGATATCCAGCTCAGGACCCCTGGGTGTGCCAAGCCCATACTCACCAGATGTGAGCCCCTGGGGTGATATATGTATGTAATAAAAAAATAACAGTGAAATATAAAAAAGTAAATAAATCAGCAGGTGCATTCAGAACACACAAATGGCTTTGGTTTTTCATCAACACACAGAAACCTGTGTCCAGATACAAATATCTTTTAACTGTGCAGTATAATGATTTTAAAGTTTTATACCACTGTATATCAAAATTGACATACCATAAGTTGCTTGTCACAACTCGGTATCCCCAAAAGAATTGAATAAAACCACATTCAGTATTTGGCAAGATATCAAACAAGTATCACTACTATCTGATTGAATGCCAACTTATAAAAGCATTGTAGGAAAAAGGCTTCTTTCTGAACTTGAAGTCATGATATGATACAAGAAACACAAGACATAACAAGTTGTTGTTGTTATTTGGTTTTTAGGAGTATTAGCAACTAAGGCCATATTGCTCCGGGAATATGCGGTGGCCATTCCTTGACCTTTCCGCATCTTCCATATTTGGTGGTGACGGGCTCGAAGACATAACAGGCTGTGGAATAACATGTGAAATAGAGACAATCTCAGATTATTTTAAGAGCATTTATTAATAATAATGAATAACATAACAGAGCTAGTCTGGGCAGATAAGGATTCCATTCCCCCGATAGCTTTTCTTGGAAGGGGGAGCTGGAAAAATGGTTTTGTAAGAGGGAGTCATGAGAATGCATTTAAAACAAAGATCTGCTAACTTAACTAATATTTTCATCTTTCCCCTTCAAAGTACTGGAACATAATACACTAAGCTCACTGATTCTGCCATCACTGAAAGCATATGCAAAATTTTTTTTGTTGGTAATGCTATCAGGGCCATCTTTCGGTGGTTGTATACCCTAGGTACTCTCTGCTTAGTGTTCATAGGCACCTATCATTCCAAAGCCTCGCTGCATTATCAAACATATATATAATCCCAGGGGCTCACATCTTATGCATATGGGCTTAGCACACCCAGGGTCCTGAGTTGGATATCATCATTTTTCTCTTTCTTGGTGATTCCTCTCTCTCTCTCTCTCTCTCTCTCTCTCTCTCTCTCTCTCTCTCTCTCTCACTGAGAAAATTTTTTTTGGCTGGTGCAGCATAAGCCTGAGGCTTCCTTCCAACATATAGCTAATAATACTATTATTATTATTAAAATGCCCTTGCACTAAATTAAAAATTTTTGTTTTTAAAGAAATTCAAAAGTGTTTCTATAAATTTTTGTTTTAAAGTTATTTTCACAAAAATTACTCTAGCACTAACTCACTTGCAATATGAACTTTGATGAAATTTTTAATAATTTTACTAACAGAAAAAGCTGAAGAAAGAATTATTTTAGCAATCTGTGTTTAAAAATTTGTTTGTAAAATTGTGATTTTGGAATAAAATCATTGAAATCTAGTTGAATTACATTTTTCAGTTCCTGTTTCTTCTTAGGCTCTGGGCACAGTCCTAATGTAAAAAACATCCCTCAATACTGCCAAGCATGCCCCATAATTTTTACTAATTCTCCAAAACACTGTAAAATCTTTCTTTTGAGCTTTAAAGCTTCAAAATGAAGAAGTCATCTGAAGCAAGTTGTGGAGGGGGAGGGGGTACAGACTTTTTTTTTTTTTTAATAAAACCCAACAACAAAGTATCAGAGCACTTGAATTTCTGCGGATATTTTTAAGGAAATACTCGGGAAGGAAGGTCATTCCAGAGAACATAAGAAGAAGGAACAAATGAAGAGGAAAAGTTGGTTCTGTGAGTTGGAAGTTAGAGTAAATAGATGCTGACTGGTTGCAATATGTATTCAGATTGGTTTGGAAGAGAGTAGAGGAATTACAGATGTCAATTTGGAAGAACATTGCCCATGGAATTATCTATAGAAATGCCGTGTAGCAAAAACTAAACATTCAATAGAGTGAAGAGACTTAATTAACCCAACCAAGTTAATTTGAACAGAGTCTAATATCTTCAGAGAAATTTTAGCGGCACCACACGATGAAAGTGGAAATAATATCCCTTGGTATGGTGGATTTCAGATTTGTACAGAGTGAGCAATTGTGTAGAAGAAAAATAACGCTAAGAGTGAATAAACATTATAAAAACATATCTCCAATTCACAAAGGGGGATCAAAAGATGACATGAGTAATTACAGACAAGTTAGTTTAACTTCTGTTTCAGGGAAAATAATGGAGTCACTGATTCAAGGTGCAATGCAGGATTATAGTTCAGACACAGCACAGGTTTGTTAAGGAGAAATCTTACTTGACCAATTTGATTGGGTACTACGATATGGTTACAAAGGAACTGGATGCAAAAATAATTTCATTACTGTTGCACAAAAAGGAGTAGTTTGGCATTAAAGGCAAGTTGCTGATATTGATAAAGGGTTAGTTGTGTGAGAGAGAGAGAGAGAATCAATGGACACTGCTCTTCGTGGTCTAATGTTATTAGTACAGTCTCAAGGTTTGATATCGGGACCATTGTTGTTTTCAATATTTATCAATGATACTGATGAAGGTATTATCAGGCTTTTAATGAAACCCACCATTATCTATAAAAGTTGGGCAGATAGGATGAGAAATAGCAACTGAAGTTTAACATTGACAAATGCAAAGTACTGCATATGGCTAGCAGTAACCCCAGAGTACCAACTGTGCAGTACTACACTCAGGACAGTGGACAATAAAAAAGACCTTGGGATAATTGTGAAGTCAGATATGAAGTTTTCAGAGCAGTGCAGACAGTTCGTGGGGCCTTGTCAATGATATACAGGAACTTTGCCAGCAGGGATAAGGAGGTGATTATCCCCTTGTATAAGGCAATGATCAGGCCACACTTTGAGTACTGCATGTCTGGAGACCTCATTTTAGGAAGGATGTAGAGCTGCTGGAACGATTACAAAGACGAGCAATGAGATTGGTGAGGGGAACAAAAAGTTTCTCTTGCCAAGAAAGGCTTAAGTTCTGAAATTGCAGCATCTGGCAACTAGGCACCTGCAAGGTGATCTGATTGAGGTAAAGGCCTTGGATGGTTTCAGCAGGCTCAGTGCTGATGGGATCCTTCCTCTTGCTCAGATTATGCACTTCAACAGGCATAAATTAAAATTGAGGAAAGACATACAGAATAGATGTGCAGAAATTTGTCTTCAGCCAGCAAGTGGTTGATTGCTGGAACAAACTTCCATCATCAATGTGGAAGTTGATAACTTAAACAGATTCAAAGAAGAACTGGACAAACGTCTGAAGCGAATGGATAGTTTTTTGATGCAGAGGTAGCAATATTTGTGATGTGCTTATGCCAAGGGAGATTAGAAGTGAAGGTAATCCCTAATAGAGATATGTGATCTTGTCTAGAAATCTTTGCCATTAAAGATGAGCATAACAGCAGTACTTTTTTTTTAAAGAAATAAGAGAGGAAGGACTGAAGCTATGTTTTCTTTGCTGCATGGGAGAATTAACTGATGAATAGATTTTAACATATTGGTAGTGAATATTTCATAAGCTGAAACTGTTTGTGCAGGGCAAAGTTTCTCAAAATGAAAGATGGAATGTAGTGTGCTATCATCAACAAAATTATAGATAGAATTTCCAGTCAGTAGAAAAAGTTTGATGACAGCCATCAACCATCACTCACAGTGAGTGGTCAGAGAGAAAACTGGATATACCCAATTGCAAAAAACAGTGTCAGCAATCCATAAGATGGAAGCTTATAGAAAACTTTAGGTCAATCAAGATTGAATGCCTTAGAAATGTCAAGAGCAATTAGTTGAGTTTCACCAAATTTTTCCATTGAGTTTGTCCTAAGATGAGTAACATGCAACAGTACATATTGACATATTTGCAATCATTAATTGGATAAACAGTTTCAAAGTATTGTAAGAGTGGACAGTCAAATCATTGGCTGGACGTTAACCAGTGCACACGTATAGCACACTGCTGCACTTGATTGTATATGGTGGCTGTGCATTTCAGAACATCATAACAGGTTTTTGAAATAATTTTGAGATGTTTTTTATTTTATTTTATTTAATATAATAAACTGTAGTTATTATATAGTTTAAATCCATATAGTAGTCACATAGGTTAGTTTATTTTTGTATTTAGTTAAGCATTCGAAAAGCTACATCTTAATATTCAGATAGCCCTTGTTATCAATATTTTGGCAGAACTTCTTCATGACTTTCGTTCAGTAGCTTAAATTTAACTTCCCTAATAGTTAAAAGTTTTGTCAACGGTTTCATTTCTGTAACATTTTGATAATTTAAATTACCTGACCATTTGTTGGATAAACATAGGATCACGCTGAAAAAATTCCACGAGTTAGGTCTGAATGTGTACGTGTTTGCACTTCTGCCCAGACACAATACGAAGGATTATATGTTGAAAGAGTTGGGGATTAACTCAAGACTTGAGGGAATCTGCAAGACTCTGGGGGGGGGGGATTTTTATCAGTGTAGCCCATACTTGTAGGTAGAAGGAATCTATTTTGTAGAGATGGCATTCGTTTGAACAAAAAATGGTGCAAAGATTTTTGCCAGTATCACTGAGGATACCGGGTTCAGGGAAACTGATAGTTGGGGGAGAAAGGTAATATAGATCTGCAAAAGGTAATATAGATCTGTGTTTATCTGATGATATGAGTCAAAGTAATGCTTGCACTCACCTTGAGAATTCTTATTTGTTTCCACAACAGCCAATGTTGGCAAGATGCTCTAAGTGTAGCAACGTTTCAAGTGAGTGGAATATGTAAGATAGGGAAACAAACCTATATAACTTCAAGGGGTGTGTCAGGGTAGTAAACTATAGAAGAATACTTAGTCTTAACTGTCTACAATAATGTCAGGCGCGTTGTCAATAAAATGGCTGAATTTTAACTCCTGGTTAGGACATCTAATGCTGACATAATAGGGATAACAGAAACATAGTACCAACTGGAAATTGGGGATAATGAGTTTCACTATGGTATGTATAATATATTCCGGAAAGACAGGGAAGATTGGAGGGGACAGTGGAGTCATTCTTCTATCAAAATCAGCCTGAGCGCAAAAAGAGCTATTGCTGAGTCTGAAGTTACTTCTGCCAACATAGAATCTGTGGTGTGAGTTAGATGGAAACAAAGGTATAAAGTGTGTAAAGTGCGTTTAGGGTTTCACGACACCAGAGGTTCCCCCCCCCCATCTCCACATAGTTTTTATTGTGAGTGTAAGATAGTACTCTGTCAAGGCCATTAGTTTAAAAGTAAACATGAGAGTGGGAGTAATCGACAGACCAGAATATTGTAAAGAATATGATAAGAGTCTTTACATGGAAATGGAATGGGCAAGCAAGTGCCAATGTCTTATTATGGGTGACTCCAATCTGCCCCAGACTGATTTGAATAAGTGGAAGGGAAACTCACCTTGGGAAAAAAATTTTCTAAATAAACTAGATGATTATTATTTGTACCAGCATGTCAGAGATAATACTAGGAGTGAGAATATTCTTCACCGCATCATTACTTACAAATCAGATGACGTTGCAGGGCTTAAAATACAAGAAATACAAGAACCACTGGCAGGTAGTGATTACGCAGTCGTCAGTTGAAAGATGAAGAAAAATGTTGCAGCAGTTAAAGGCATGGGTTTTAATTTCAGAAGAGGGGACTTTCATAGTTTAAGCAACTATATGGCATCTATTAATTGGGCAAATTGCAGAATGAGGGTGAATACACTTGAATTATGGAATACCTTTAAAGCAAAAATCACAGCAGCCATGAATGAATACATACCATTAAGAAAATATTGCAGGAGGAGGATTTCGAAATGGACGAATGCAGATCTAGCCAGTCAAACAGAAGAGCAGAAAGACAGCATGGGACAGTTAGAGAGCAATGAATAGTGCTGAAGCCTACAATAGCTATAAGTTGATTTGTAATAGTACCATAGATAAAGTTAGAGAGGCCAAGGCTGTCCCCATTCCTTGTCCCCATTCTTTTCTCTCTTGGCCAAGCACTGGCCAAGAGAGAAAAGAATGGGGACAAGGAATTTTTCTTGTAAAAGGAAGAAAACAGCGAATCAGATTGTGAACTGGGTGTGGGAAAGTCTTATACAACTCAGAAGTTGTTGTGGATGAATTAAACAGGTACTCTGCACCTGTCTTTACTGAAGAAAGACACTTCATGCTGAGAAGAGGCTGTGCGAGTGATGCTGAGTCATATGAAATTTGTGATTTTGAAATTATAGATGACTGTTTATTAGAAAAAAAACTTTTGAACATAAAGACAAGTAAGCCTCCTGGAGTTGATGGCATATACCCAGTAATTTTGAGGGAGGCTACCGGGGAGTTTACTGAACCACTGAAGTTTGAACTCTAGAGAGATTCCTTTGGATTGGAGACGTGCCAATGTATCACCAATACATAAAAGCGGTTCTAAGAGCGAAGTCGGTAACTACACACCAGTTGGTTTGACTTCAGTGGAAAGGAACAATTTAGAAACAATGATTAAGAGTGCAATCCATGAACATTTAGATAGATATGGCATTCTGAATAACACATGCATGGTTTTGTTAAGGAAAAATCATGTACTCTAATGCATTAAGGGCTTATGCCTCAAGCTGTGAAAGAGTTAGACTATGTATATTTTAATGCACTAAGATATACATAGGAAAAATCATGTTTAACTAACTTAGTAAGCTATTCTGACACAGATGCCCATGGGCTGGATGTAGGGAACAATATCAACATACTTTATTTGGATTTTATCAAGGCATGTGACTCAGTCTACCATGAGAGATTACTGTATATGCTAGAACATGTTGGGATTACTGTAAAAATTCTAATGTGGATTGCTGGGTGGCTGCAGGGCAATAGGTCGTGATTAATGGATATTCTTCATACTGGTGTAAAGTCAGAAGTGATGTCCCCCAGGGATCAGTTCTTAGTGCATCTTTCTATCAGAGCACCAAGAGAAGCACTGAGTTGAGTGTACCGTGTATGGTAGAATGTGATTTACCAAAGTAATTCATACAACAGCTAGTAAAAAAGTCGGATACTATTAAGTCAACTTTATCTATAGTTGAAAATGCAACAGAACCATCAGATTGTTGTACATGGAAATATACATGGACAAGAGTTATAGCCTCTAGTTTTAAGGAGAAAAGACCAGAATGATTGACTACTATTTGGACAAGGAACAAGGTTTCCTACACTTTGCATGTTCGAAATTTCAATTGATTAATAACTGTTTTACAATTGTTGCAAGCTTTAGTGTAGGCAGAAAAAAAGCTGGAGATCTGGATATAAGCCAACTGTGATACATTATATATCTTGAACAGTCTTAGCACATTTATTGAAAAATAAAGTTTAAATAAAGAATGAAATTTTAGGATGGAATAGAAAATAAAGGATTTCATCCCTACAAGAATAATTTTGCTAATACGATCTAAGGAAACATTGGATTTGAGATTTAAAATGATAATCCAACCAAAAAACAGATGAACAGAAATCACTCAAAACATCCCATTTTACCTTCTTGTAATGCCAAACAACACAAGGACGAGAATAGATATGAAACAGTAAGAAGTGCCATTAGAGAAGAGATCACCAAGTTGGATCTGCAGTGCCTAGAGGACCAGTAATGCTAGCCATGTACTTTTAATGGCTATTTCCAAGACTGTCCAGTATTTTCTGGTAAGTAATGAACAAGCTCTGTGACATGATTAGTAATCACAAAAGCTTTAGAATCTCAACCAGCTGGGTCTGCATAATTAGAAAACTGAAGACAGACAGCATTGTGAACATTAAAGTCTCCAAGGAAATTACCTCACTGTTAGAAAAGTTAGACTGCAGAGTTTAAAAGAAACACAACTATGAGTTCCATGTGATCAGTAGAATTGAGAGGATATTAGAGGTAACAAATGAATTTGAATGAGGTGGAGAAATTTTATGCCAGTGAAGATCAACAAGAAAAAAGATTCCAAATAAAGAAATCTCCAACAAGGAATATCTAAAGGCACATATGCACAAGTACCATTTCTGAAACAAAAGTAATCAGAGCAAATGATTATGGTAATGAGTATTGGTTTCTTGGAAAGAAACTACTGATAAACAGGACATACTGCTGTGATGAACTAATCCATCTCCATTTCACTACTTCTCAGGATGTTTTCCCACATATAGTTCTGTGCTGCTGATTGACAGTTTGATCCAGGAAATTGCATTTTTGATGTACCTCTCAGCAAAAGAAAATGGATCAACATCATGTTCAAACTATTTAGTCCTTCTTTCAGCATGATGACTGCTGTTTTATTTCTGAATAGCACTCATAAAACCATATTTCCTCAGCAGCAATAACCTTGACAAGAAATCAGAGTAGTGTTGAACTTTAAAAGTTCAATGCTACTCTGATACATACACATAGTTAATTTTCCATCTGTTCACCCACTAACACTTGCACAAATTTGGCAGAGGTTCTTCATATGTTTAGATCCTCCAATAAAATGTGCAGGCAGCTTCCAAAAAAAAGATTCTGTTTTCTCTACCAGTCATGAATAGCGAAATGTCTGTCTTGACAAATGAACTCTCTAACTCCTTCAGCATGAAATCCATTCAAAACATTTTTCATCTTTCAAGGGAGTTTCCAACCTTTGAAACATGAAAAGCACCTGAAAGCTGCATAAAGCATCTTCTCCAAAAGCAATTTACAAAATGTCATGTTTCTAAGCTGCTTTCCTAAGCTCATATCAAAACAATGAACATGCCTTGTTCTTTTGAATAACTCATTTTAAAAATCAGAATGTTATATACTCTCTTCAACAAAACAATTCATACATGTAACTAATACAAAACACAGATTTATATTCTATCACTGGCACAACTGAAAGTAGTGCCAGTATCATATTCCTCCTGTTTTGTCTCTGCCTATTGCTAAAATATAGCTACACATCAAAGGAATGACATTCTGTAATTAAGTGGGTATTGTGCTATCTTGCTGGTACTAACATAATTAAGATGTGTATGCCTGCCATATTCCTCAAGTCTTTTGTAGTTTGCAGTAGCATTGCTCAAAAGTGACTCTGATAAACTGAACCTTTGGTACTGATTGCAGAACATGTAGCAAGATTCCTCAGAATGAGCAGACAACAATATCTGCTTTAGTGATGTAAAACATAATTGGCTTGAAAGTTGAGAAATCTCCACATATCAGTTGGAAGTTGACCAATGGACGTTGGACAGTATGAAAAATACTGTCACAGTAGTCAGCATGACAAATCGCACAATATCCTTCAATATGTACACACTAACTCCTCATTTTATTCTTTGAGAGTAATTGATTTGATTCCTTAAAAGGTATCAAATCAATTACAATTAGTTGGTATTAGCAGTGGCAAACAATGCATGGATGCACACTTATACAGCACCAGTGAAAATAAAATACCCAGCTCATCTGTTCATCCCCTCTAATAACACTCGGTTTTTCCTAGCATATGTAATTTTTGTAACACAGCTGCTGACAATAGCAGCACAAGTTAATTATTTCATTACAAAACATGATACTATTTACAATTATATTTTGATCATGTTTACACTCAAGACAATTTATACGCTAAGTTAAAATACAGTAGTGTTGTAAAAAAGATATGGACAATTTAAAAATGCTGTGTGGTTGATAGAAATCTTGGTAGCAAATTTCCATTGAATTAATGTCTTGATGGAATCCATCACCCCTACTCATCAGGCACCATATCATGATTTTCCAGGAAAAGTCAATGTAAGTACAAAAAAAAACAGTTTCAGCAAAATACAATATCCCATTTCTGAACTCCATCTTTGCATGCAGGAGCCTGTGGTTACCCAAAAGAGTTTCCACAAAGCTATTTGAAAGTCTGCCATGCTTTTAATTCTAATACATTGAGGCTTTTCAAAGCTTTCATCCTGCAGAAGTCCTCCAATTTGAGGCCTCATAAAGGTTCCCTCTTTCACTTTTGCAGCAGTCATCTTTAGAAATTTCTCACTTAAGTAATGAAATCCCTTTCTCAAATTCATCTTACATTTCACAAAACTCTTCTTAGGCCAAGTTTAATATGCAGAAGTGGAAGGGGAAAAAACCTTCAATGGATCCACTAACAGAACATACTGCACAACATCTAACCAACTTATGCTGGTGAGATGTTGGTGTTGTCCCCATTCAAAGTGGTCCCCTCCAGGGTTCTTACACTGTTCCTAGTGCTTCCCCCAACTGTGTGAAGCATCTCTGGAACTCCTGTTTTGTTATGTTGTCCAACACTTTCTACAGTTCAGTTTTAATCTTCATGATATCTTCAAATCTTTGTGATTTTAACTGAATTTTTATTTTGGGAAACATGAAGAATATCTTTAAACAGGCCTATGGGGCTGGGAATTTCCATACTATAATAATTAATGATAAACGCCAGCCAAGAAATTAAACTGAAAATTTACTATACAATGAAATAATATACAATGAAATGTGATGCAAATAAAAATAAAAACACTGATTAAATTATAGTTACAATATAATTTAAAATTGAAAATATAGTTAAAAGCAATAAAATTAATTAAAATAAACTAGGTTAAAAGCGATAAAAACAATAAAACCTGGAGCTTTTGGAGAACTGCCGTCTCCTTCTTCAACAGCATACTACTAGTGCTAAGACACATCCTTAAGTAGCCGGTCCATGGCACTCATGCACGTGATCATCAGACACATGATCTACATTCTCCATGCGCGTATCGGAAATGGAAGTGGCTCGGGAGCGTGTCAAACAGAAATGGTCATCCCTTCTGAGGAAAACTGCCTCAAACAGGGGGTGTAAACGGATCCCCCTGTCCCTATTAATAGTATTGTGACTGGATGAACCGATTCGCAAGCTCTCGAGCCACTTGCGTTCCCAAAATCCATGGGCGCGGTCAGTAATGACCGCGTCTTCAGGGGAGATCCGATGCTGCTTTTCCCAGAAATGCTCTGCCACAGCAGACCTCGCATAGTTAGCAGTCTTGATAGCGGTCGTGTGTTCCCCCAGACGGTCCTTTAAACGTCACCCCGTTTCCCCCACATAACACTCCTCACAATCCGGGCACTCACATAACACTCCTCACAATCCGGGCACTCACAAGTGCCCGATTAAAGGACCCCAGACGGTCCTTTAAATGGGGCGACGTTTAAAGGACCGTCTGGGGGAACACACGACCGCTATCAAGACTGCTAACTATGCAAGGTCTGCTGTGGCAGAGCATTTCTGGGAAAAGCAGCATCGGATCTCCCCTGAAGACGCGGTCATTACTGACCGCGCTCATGGATTTTGGGAACGCAAGTGGCTCGAGAGCTTGCGAATCGGTTCATCCAGTCACAATACTATTAATAGGGACAGGGGGATCCGTTTACACCCCCCTGTTTGAGGCAGTTGTCCTTAGAAGGGATGACCGTTTCTGTTTGACACGCTCCCGAGCCACTTCCATTTCCGATACGAGCATGGAGAATGTAGATCATGTGTCTGATGATCACGTGCATGAGTGCCATGGACCGGCTACTTAAGGATGTGTCTTAGCACTAGTAGTATGCTGTTGAAGAAGGAGACGGCAGTTCTCCGAAAGCTCCAGGTTTCATTGTTTTATCGCTTTTAACCTAGTTTATTTTAATTAATTTTATTGCTTTTAACTATATTTTAAATTTTAAATTATATTGTAACTATAATTTAATCAGTGTTTTTATTTTTATTTGCATCACATTTCATTGTATATTATTTCATTGTATAGTAAATTTTCAGTTTAATTTCTTGGCTGGTGTTTATCATTAATTATTATAGTATAGAACATGAAGAAGTCACAGGGGTACCAGATTGGGAGAACAGTTAGTTATTTAGTTATTTTTTGGTTTTTAGGAGCATTAGCAACTAAAGCCATGTTGCTCCGGGAATATGCAGTGGTCATTCCCTGACCTTTCCGCATCCTCTGTATTTGGTGGTGACGGGATCGAACCCTGGTCTAATCAAGAAGCGTGTGTTACGAACTGCTGTTCCTTCCCACCTGGCTACGGAGGCGCCATTGGGAGAACAGGGTGAGTATAGGACCATTTTGTTCTTGGCTAAAAACTGCTGAACCAATAAAGCCGTGTGCACTGACAAGGTTGTGATGCAAAAGCCAATCTTGAGTATATCATTTGTCTGGCATTTGCTCCTGACATCCTCCTTCAAATGTCTTAGGACCCCAATCTGGAACTGGTGATTTACAATTTGGCCTGGTAGAAGAAACTCCTCATGAACAATTCCCTTGGTGTTGAAAATAACAATAAGCATGCTCTTGAGTTGGTCTGACCTGCCTTGCCTTTTTTTGGACTTGGAGACTAGTACTTTTCCAATGGGAGGGCTTCTATTTTGTTTATGGGTCATAACCATAACCCGGCTTTTATCCCATGTTATGACCTTGGAAATGAAGTTTCTGACCTTTTGGCCTGCTTCTGTTTGTCACTCAGCAAATGGGGTATAAATTTTGCAGCAACCTGCCTTATGCATTTTTAAATTTTCAGTTACATGCTAGAATGTACCATATGATAAGCCTAGAATGTCACAAATATTGTTAATTGTATGCCTTTCATTCTCATGGACGATGATGCACCTTTTGAACATTTTCATCAATCTGACTGTGATGATGGATGACCTGAGTGCTCAAAATCCTCGGCCAAAGTTTGCCACCTTGGAAATGTGAATATCAGAAATGCTGCATGCCTGTCAGCTGCCTCTCTACAGAGTCTTATTGGCGGTGTACCTCCAAATAATAAACAATAATTGTAGACAGTTATTTTAATATAATTGTATTTTGTAATAATCAAAAAACAGATAACAAAATACATTTTTAATTTAAAAAACTAGAACTATGCTCTAATACTTTACAACAAAAAAATGTCTGTTATGAGAGTTTATCATTCTGTTTCTTATGATTTATGGATGAAAACAAATTTTAGATGATAATGTAATGGCTGGTAACTTTTCAGTAATGTTTATGGCAAGTACAAGCAAAAACAAGAATCATTTTAATTTTTAGTTATTCTAATTTTCAAAATTTGTAAACTCTTAAACTCCTTATTCTGCCCTCCCTCCATGATTAGGCACCTTTGTACAGTGCACAACCTGCATACCTGTACATGGTGGCCCCAGGGAATATCATTGAAAAGTTTGTCTTCTAACCTTAATAACACCACCACCAAATGCTTGTTTAAGCATTTCATAAGTTCTGAAGCTCTTTATTAAAGTTTATGACAAAATTTGATGAGCATTCACTGTTCCTTCACATCTGCCATCTTACTCAATTACAAAATTGCAAGCATTCAACAAAAGCACATCTATTGACATGAAACGTGCTGCACTAACTCATAGTGAATTAGTTCAGTGTATGTAACAGTCCATTGCTATGCCATATAAGGTTAGTGCTGCACACGTCCAGCCCAGAAAGTTTTGGCTTACACCTATGTATATGCATTCCTTATTTATTTATATATGTATGCACCATCTCAGGTTAATGCAGTCTCTCAGAGTTAACTGCCGGTCCCATTATTGTTCTCTATATTTATTAATAATATTCATGAAGGCATGTCAAGTTTGTTTTTTTTTTTGAAATCCCAAACACGAATGGTATTAGAACCTATAGTACTTATATTGTGCATGGGTTGAAGGCTGAGAAAACAAAGACACTTGTTCATATTTGATTTGAATTTCTGTGGATTGTAATTTTCAAGAAATACATATGAAGGAGAGTTGTTCCAGAAAATGGAAGTTGAAGGGATAAATGAGGAAGAAGAAGAGTTGGTTCTGTGAGTTTTAAGTTGGACAGTAAATGGAAGCATTTACTGTTTAAGTTTGTTGATACAAAAGTTGGCCAGGTGATTAATTACTGGAATCAGGATATGTTACCACAACAATATGAGAGAAATATGCATGTGGGCTAAGTAGCAATTGCAGTTTATTATTGATAAAGGCAAGATGTTGCATTTGTCAATGTATAGCAGTAATCCCAGAATGGTATTGCACTCATGATAGATGGTATGACAGAATGGTATTACACTCATGAAGACAATATCACTCATGATAGTGGAAAATGAAAAAGACCTAGGAAAATTGGGTTTCTCACATGAAGTTCGCTGAGTAGTGCAGACAGGCTGCTAGGACATAGCCCATAGACTTTATCATTAATACACAGCAATATTGCTAGCAAGGACATAAGAAAGTGATTATCCTTGTATAAGGCAATGGTTAGTCTGCATCTTGAGTACCGCATATAGGTCTAGAAGCCCCGCTTTAGGAAGGGTGTCTATCTTTTAGAATGGGTACAGAGAAGAACAAAAAGGGTACTCTTATCAAAAATGACTTCATTTCTGCAAATTGCAATGTCTGGACACTAGGCACTTATGAGAAGACCTGATGGAAGTGTTTCGTGCTTTAAACAGGTTGAAATTAAATGTTAATGGCATTTAGTTGCCAAAACTGATGCAAAAAATTTGCTTTCAGCCAGAGAGTAATTGATGATTGGGAAAAAACTTCCATCTGGTGTTGTGGAAGTAGATAGTTTGAATAATTTTAAGGAAGGCTCATATAAATCACACAGGTCAGTACATATTTTCCATTGGAAAAAAATATATATATGTGGACCAGACAAATATTTGGAAAGCGATTCTGTTTTTGGTATTCCTCTAGTGTATTTAGATTTTGTGATGAACCCATGAACATGATGAAACTGATTATACCACTCTCACAGCTATTCAGCCAACCTACATGAATATTATTTATGTAATTATTTGAATATATCCATGTCCCTGTTATTTAAAATGAAGTCATTTAATTATTTCATTATAAATTGTGTCAGGTAAGATCATCTTCATGCCTTGAATGTGTAAAAATCACTCCAAAAAAATTCTACTATTTGTGCTCTTTCTTAAATCACAACTGTGTACAATCATAAGAAATATTCAGAAAATTTACCAGTTATACCTTGGTTGTCCTCTAGATGGCCAGAATAAAGTATGGCACCACGTTATTTGTACTGCTTGTTTGAATGGATTACGATTAGTTGAATAAAAGGAAAAAGTCAATGTCATTTTCCATACCCATCATACAGAGGGAGCCAAAACCAGTGATGGGCATAATTGAATGATTTCCATAACTGATTATGAAAATCATTCTTTGATGAAATTGAAAACAACAGAGGTTAAAAAAAAAATGATAGTGGACTGGACTGATAGTGGTATTATCAAAACTAACAGAAATAATCAATTATTTAGATTACAACCTTTCAATTATGCTCATCACTAGCCAAAAGGTCACTATGATAAATATTACTTTTGTAATGTGAATGCATCTGGATTCTCAGTGAAGAATAAGCATAAGGTTGTTTATCCAAACCTGGATTCAGCAATGAGACCAATCCCTCATGATGACAGTATGCTAATTCCAGTATGTCGATGGAATGGACTAGTTCCTTAGAAGAAGAAAATGAAATGTAATGAAAGTGCAATTGGTGAAGAAGTTCAGCTGATCCAAAGTACACACCTAATAATAAGACATTGGGGCTGAAGCGGTTTCCCCAAGATGAATCGATAAAGATAAACTTCTTTGCCTTGAGGCCAATTACAAAAAGCAGAAACACTTGGTTAAGAATATCAAAGTGTCACACTATCAAAAGAAAAACCAATTTTTCGTATTTCTTCACAGTAAATGGTCTATTCTACTACTGCCATGATATCAGTGGAGTTTTTTTTTTGTGGGGGGGGATGCATTACACCTGAATGGTCCCTCTTCATCAACTCTTCACAGTGAAGTCTGAAAGCTGTTCTCTTGCATAACAGAAACTTAAAACTATCCATCCTCACTCTATTCACTTAAAGGAAACATACTGTAACATGAGGATACTGCTGGGAGAAATTCAGTATAGCACTCAACAGTGGAACATCTGCAGCAACCTAAAAATGATTGACATGTTAACTGACATAAAAATGAATAGGTATGTAAGGAGAATCACAAAATATTGTTTCCTATGCCTAACAGACAGCTGTTCTACTGCAAACCATTACATAAGATGTGATTGGTCTTGAAGAAGCACACTTGAGTCAGTTATAATAAATTATTAATGATGTTTATATAATCATTGGTTAAATTCAGTATAAAAATTATATAATTATCTTAAAGTGTCATAAAGAATCACATTAGGTAACTTACAGGATTTAAAATTCCCATACAGATTACCTACATAAATCTAAGCACCATGTGATATATATACACCCAATTTTTTTCCTCTGTAGACAAATAACAGACCTAGCTACAAAAGCCAAACATTTAATTTTTTTTATTAAAAATATAAAAGATATTTCTTGGTTAAATGCCTAAGGAATGAAGGAATTTATTTATGCATGGGTAATGCCATAGCCGAGTGATCAGGAGCGCAGTAGCACACACTCTTCGAGTAGACCGGGGTTCAAGCCCCTGACTGCTAAATACGGTCGATCTGCCAACCCGCACTGGACCAGCGTGGCAAATTATGGTCCATTTCCCTCGGCATGAACTGTTGAGGAGGCTTCCATCCTGCAGTGGGTTGATAAGGGCTGCAGTTTACCTTTTTTTTTTTTTTTTTATGCACAAACATCATTTCTACTACCAAGGTAGTTTGTTTGTTTGTTTGTTATTTGATTTTTAGGAGCATTAGCAACTAAGGCCATATTGCTCCGGGATATGCGGTGGTCATTCCCTGACCTTTCCGCATTCTCCGTATTTGGTGGTGACGGGCTCGAACCCCGGTCTAATCAAGAAGCGTGTGCTATGCACTGCTGCTCCTTCCCACCTGGCTACGGAGGCGCCGCAAGGTAGTTTCAATGCATCATTTGATTATATCTCATATTGTAAATACCTTCACAAGGAGTTTCCATGGTATTGCACGACCTTGAATAAGTAATGCTTCACCTATGGAGAAGACTAATGTTACTTATTCTGGGCAGATACCACCACCCAGACAACGCCGATGAGATGTCAATAAGCTTCGAAGTGATGCCATCTGGGTGGTGGTATCCGCCAAGAATAAGTAACATTAGTCTTCCCCACAGGTGAAGCGTTACTTATTTGAAATAGTGCAATGCCATGGCTTTTGATACTGTTGCACATGGAAGACTGCTGCACAAATTGGAGCAGTGTGGCATTGGAGGCAAATTGCTGCTATGGATAAGGGGATGGTTGAGTGGCAGAAGACAGAGAGTGGTAATCAATGGACACTGCTCAACGCGGACTAATATTATTAGTGGAGTTCCTCAAGGTTCAGTGTTGGGTCCATTGTTGTTTTCGGTGTTTATGAATGATATTGATGATGGGATATCAAGTTTAATGTCTAAGTTTGCAGATGATACAAAGGTTGGCAGGGTCGTTAAGGACACTACTGACGCTATGCTGCTGCAACAGGATCTGGAAAGGTTGAACAGATGGGCTGAGAGGTGGCAAATGAAGTTTAACATTGACAAATGTAAAGTACTACATATGGGTAACAGTAACCCCAGAGCAATGTATCAACTCTGCGGTACTACACTGACAGTGGTGGAGAATGAAAAGGACCTGGGGGTAATTGTGCAGGCAGATATGAAGTTCTCTGAGCAGTGCAGACGAGCTGCAAGAGTAGCTCAATTTGTCTTGTCAATGATATACAGGAATTTTTCTAGCAGGGATAAGGAGGTGATTATTCCCTTGTATAAGGCAATGGTTAGGCCACATCTTGAGTACTGTATACAGGTCTGGAGGCCTCATTTCAAGAAGGATGTAGAGCTGCTGGAACGGGTACAGAGAAGGGCAACAAGATTAGTAAATGGAACAAAGGGTTGCTCTTACAAAGAAAGGCTTAAGTTTTGCAAATTACAGAGTCTGGAGACTAGGCACCGGCGAGGTGATCTGATAGAGGTGTATAAGGCTTTGAATGGTTTGAGCATGCTCAATGCCAATGGGATTCTTCATCTTTCTCAGAATAATCACCTCAGAGGGCATAAATTCAAATTGAGGAAGGACGGATGTCGGATAGATGTGCGGAAATTTGCCTTTGGCCAGCGGGTGGTTGGTTGGTGGAACCGACTTCCATCACTTGTTGTTGAAGTTGATAGCCTAAACAAATTTAAAGCTCAACTGGACAGGTATTTCGAACGAACGGAGGGGTGAAATGAGAGAGGTTTTTTTTTTTTTTTTTTTGGCTGATGCTGAATAAGCTTGCTTTCTTGCATCATATGCCTCTACTAATGCTAATGCTAACTTGTTGTGATGGTATTCACAATATGAGATATAATCATCAAACAATGCTATAAAACTACCTTGTTAGTAGAAATTATGTGTGCATTACGAAATGCATAAATAAATTCCTTCAATTAAAAATTTGGGTACAAAATAATAAGGTTGGATTTCGTGGATTCCTACCACACTTCAATCTAAAAAATAAATTTCTATGTTACTACTGGACAAAAATGAGAAATCCAAGTCAAAACAGTATTCTCACAAATTTCTTCAGGACATGAAAAGTTCAATTCAAGACTCTCTTGGAAGTTCTGGTACATCTTGTCACCTCAGTAATGGAATTCAACATTATTTAATTACGGATTTTTTGTGATTTTTTCTGAAAAATTACAGGTTATCTAATTATAAGAAAAAAAATTGCTATTTTTACCCTAAACTTTTATTCAGCATAAGCTTAGTTAATTCTTAAGCATATGGGGATACACTTCCCTCATAAGACCCATATTTCTTTACTTCCTGTCCTTAATACAATCATTATGTTAGATTTAAAAAAATATATAAATAAATAATAATAATATAGTCATTCAGGGTGTCAACTTTTTAATTCTAATGACTAACAATAACATTTACTTTGTAAATTATAAAGAAACCTATAGAAATTTCACACTATTAGACAAAACATTGGACATATAAAAATCTGATTATACACTCTTTGAAATGATTTTATAGAAATGATCGGGGATTTTATTGAAACAATATGAGAATTAATTCATGCATGTACCAGCAAGTTAAACAGAACAGGAATTACACCTTCAGCCCATCAAGTTGCTGCTATCAAGGAAATGATGTTGATTATAAAACTAGAAGGCAAAGTCTAAATGATAAAATTATACATAAGACTATTTGGAAGAAAATAATTTCACTGTGAATTTGTAAGAGTAAACATAATCATCTACTGACATTCTGCAGCATATCTAGATAAATGCAAGTCATTAAAAAATTAGTAAAGACTAAAAAAAAGTGACACTGAACATGTGGAAGTGACATTCCTCATAATCAACAACTTCTATGTCACTGCAATATTTAGTTGAAATATGAATCCACGACAAGAAGATGAAAGGTCACATTTCATCTCTCTCTCCATCCTAGATCAATGAGAACAAATAGTACAAAACAACAAACTTCAGAATAGTCAAGGAATAGCAACTAACAAATTCTGGTTTGTCCAAAAAAAAAAAAAAAAAACATTTCAGTAATTTGATGGTTGAGAGGCACTGTTGTATAGCAAAAATTACACTACAATTCACATCACTTTGAAAGAGTTCACCATGTAATGATTGCTGTTGCAAAACTTCTTAAACACTAGCATACAAAAACAGATAACCTAAGTCACAGCAACTTCTGCAACTGACAGCTGCTCAATTAAGTGTGTACACCTCAAGAACAATCTTGTAGAATGTTGTTCAAAATATATATTAAACAAAACTACTAGAACAGTATGATAAAAGTAAATGCTGCAGGGGTTCGGCATGTAGAATTCTGATCCTAGTACCAGTACCATTTCTTCTAGATCATAATGTAGGTTAATACAAGTTGTGTCCTATTTCTAATTTCTACCACACAGAAAGATTACTTAGCTTGAAATTCACTAGTCTAGGTACATAAAAAGAGATTGATCAAAAAGCCATGCAACCCATAAAATTTGCACTTGTTGAGAACAGTCAAGCTTAGTATAAAATATTCATAAATTATGATATGTCAAAACCAAGTGTAAGCCTGTCCTGTCAAAGAACAAAGATGCCTTTTCGATAAATATAATGTGTACATATTACCAAACACTGCATTATCTCACATTCTTATATAGAATGACAGAATTTAAACAAGTTTCCAAATAAATCAACAGTATGCCATCCCACTGCCTGTCTCTATGAGACAGGTAGAATCAACAACAAAAAATATTTTCTTGAATTCCAGTTTGAAGCTATGCTTATAATAACTGTCAAAGTTTATTAGTCTCCAAGGTGGCTCTCTCTCAGGGCAATTCAGGAATTTTTTTTTTTTGGCTGGTGCAGCATAAGCCTCATCAGGCTTCCTTGCTGTTGTTATTTGGTTTTTAGGAGCATTAGCAACTAAGGCCATATTGCTCCGGGGATATGCGGTGGTCATTCCCTGACCTTTCCACATCCTCCGTATTGGATGGACATGGCTCAAACTCCGGTCTAATCAAGAAGCGTGTGCTACACACTGCTGCTCCTGCCCACCTGGCTACTGAGGTGCCAGGCTTCCTTGCGCCATATAGCTAATAATAATAAGGTTGAGTTCAAACTACCTGACTGTTTTGTTTTTTTTTCCCCACAGATATAATATAACTTCTTTACATTAATGTTTGATTGGAAATTTTGGGAATAGGATTATAACTACTGTACATACAAAATTGTTTAATGTGTGTTTTGTACATATTGTATGTATTAAATATAACTAGTATTAACTATATCATAATGTAGTATTAATTAGATCAACAAAAATAACAGCTGTAAGTCTACTTTTCACACAAGAATGATTACAATACTTAGAACAGCAAGACTATTTAAAACTCTTGATTTATATTAGAAGGCAATATAAATTAAGAATAATAAAGAGAGGATTAAATCACAGTGTGTACACTCCACCACAACAAAACTCAACTGATGCCTGAACATGGGTAGATGCAGACTACTCTGCAATACACAGTTGATCACATGATAATTACAAGATGCCTTGTGGTGAGTAGAGATTTTTTTAACATACAAGTCTACACAAATACACAATTCTAAAAATATTTGAGGCAGTTTCAAATGTTTTTTTTTTTTTTTTACTTTAATACACGGTACAGTGTGTGCAATTATAAAAATTACTTAAAAGTTCTGATAATAGGTTGAATACGGATTCAAATTCATTCAAAACATGTTACATATTATGTAAAATATTCCTAAAACTGCAATTCTGCATATGTGCATCTTGAACTGAGTTATAACAGAAGTGCATAAAAATGCTACAAAAAGATACTTCAATGCATTGGAATTATGCAATATGGAGTATTGATATCTTATGAACTAAAGACATGAAAAAACATGAGGAAAACACTTCAAAAATTAACTTGAAGTGGTACAGATATACATATACAGTTATTTTTACATATGAAGCCATGATTCACTGAATGACTATGCAAATTGCAAGACTAGGAAAATATGAAGACCCAAAAACTACCTGCAAAATTTTATGAATAGCCACACATACCTTCAAAATTAGAATTTGGCCAGCTGCTTCATGTTGACAATTCTTTTATTTTCAAGGAATTAGGCTGGCTCCAGTATTACAATGAACACTAATTCCTTGCAATGGCAACCCTGCTGGTTCTTGCAAAAAGAACACTGGAAGATTTTTTTTTTTTTTTGGCAGCTGCATTATTTCTAAAAATTTCTGATCACCACTCTGAAAATAACACATTTGACTTTCTGTTGTTGTTGTAGTAGGGTTTTTAGGTGCAACTAAGACCATATTGCTTGGTGTATATCGTCTGTAAATTGCTTATGTTCTGAAGTAAATTTTCTGTTTGCTGGGCAAAAAACCAGAGTTTCCGGGAGAAAAAAACCATGCTACCCTCACCTCAGACCGACTAACTCAGCCATATTGTGTAAAAGGTCGATATTGATATTGATATACGATAAAAATTCTTCCCATCAGGCACAGGCACCTAACTCAGATCTTTTCCACCCACTTTCTGCTTTGATGTAATAAAAACCCAAAATGTTAAACAATCCTGCATTACAAGACCATTCCAACAAAATACTGATAAATTTATTTCCAATATAACTATTCACTACATCTTATCAAACATAGCAAAAAGTGGTTGATGCAAGTTATAGAAAACACTGTGTTCATATCCAATAATTTTTGTAATTGTGCAAGTTTTGTACTGACAAATACAATATAATAAATAAATTGCTATATATCTGTTGATATATATGACTTTTCAGTCATCCTTTATTTTGCATAAAGTGGATAAAATTGTTTACATTGTGGTGCTGAATCTGTCTGCAAACAAGAAATTTATGCCTATTAGTTTGCATTCTGCTATTCCTACTAATTATGATACTGTTATGTAATTTAAAAATGCAGAATTATGGTGAATACAAAGCCCTTGAATATGCTAGCACAAGAAAAAGCATGAGCATGTGTTTAGGTTAAGTTGTTTAATCCCAATAGTCATTTGAATCTGGTGAACTACAGTATCCTAATTAGAGAGTGTCACTTTTGTGCGATTGCTGCGCTGTATAGTTATTCAAAAGCTTTTGCTCTATGAATGATCTATTAGACCATTTTTTAAACCAAAAATGGTCCATTATGTAGTGAACAAAATCAAATGCAATTCTGAAAATTAAGACAGTTTACTATTTAATTAATAACAACTTTTCACATAAACTAAGTGACTGGTGAATGCTTTGGTCATTAAAATTTTTTTTTTTTTTTATTTCATGTATAATTTTTTATATACTAGATCACTTTTTAGGGAAACATTTTTATGTGGAATGATTTTTTACTAGTATTATTTCCACAAACTGATTTTAGGTAAAAATTTGTTTATTTTTATCAGAAAAATCCCAAAATATGGGATAAATTATGCTGTTGGCATGTGGAAAAAGATTTTTAATGTATCATACTAATTTTATATATATATATTTTTTTCATATATCAAGAAATTGCATGATTGTGTTAGATGAATTATTTAAGAAATATTGCTGTTTATTAATTAATAGTATGTGCATGTGTATATAGTACTAGATTTAAATGCACACGTCTTACTGAAACTTAGAGCAATACGATCATGATCAATAAATACCCACAACAATATTAGATGTGTTGTGTCTTATTAGATGATTGATGCGCAATTAAAGTTTTAATTTTTATTAATTCATTAAGAATTCTATAGCGGTTAACTGCTAATTAATAGAGGATGAATTTCGCCAGCAATAGTAAAAAGTTCATGTTCACACCCAAAACAAGTCAGTCGATGCTATAAAAATACCATTCTGACATCCCCAATATTTATATTGCCTGCTCGATTTACATCGCTCCGGTCATTTCAATACCGAATTAGAAGATGGTAAGTAAAGAGTAGTAACAGTCGACATTAAGCTAAACTTCATGTCATAATAATGAACACGTTATGGTAATAGGTAATTTATTATGCAAATGATAAATATTTAATGTATTCAGTGATTACTTTTGTCAGTCACTCTAGTACATAATGTCTGATTATAAAAGCTTTACAGCTATGTAAGGGGGAATATACTGAATGTATTAATCTGTTTAACCTTTAACCAAGTTTTTAAATAAATTATATTTCCAAAATCGACACAAAATCCTGTGTCGCTGGAAATGTGATTCCGGCATTCACAACGAATTATCGAAAAGACAGCATGAAATAATATACCAAAAGCGAAAAAAAAAAAATTGCATATCTGATTATAACACCACGTGACAAAAAATAATTCCTTCAAAAAGGAGTACAGATGAGGTACCACTTTCGGTGTTCTCAGAAACAGGTAAAATGCATCACTACTCTTGCTATTAAGTGGACATCCGCCGCCCACATCCTTTCATACTATAAGACCATTTAAGATCCCAGCATGATATAATGAAAGTTATATTTGCTGCATTCCAGAAGTTACCCACCTACAACTATTACACAAACAGTTTAAATCACACGCAGTTTACACACATTTTATTAATAATAGCAGTCATACTTACTTTCCAATGATTTCACGTAATTCGTACACATCATCAAACAAAACTTCATCCTCAGCCATCATTAGTAGTATAGATAAGAAAATTCCTGGTGGTCACCTTTTCCACGAAACTCCAAATTTCAAATTAGTGACCCAAGGGTTTCCGAAAGGGAGTGTATAGCACAGGTTGTAGCCTAGTTTCTGATATATACAACACACTAGCAGCAAAACTGGTATGTGCAGGTGGGTTAGTAACTGCAGTATTCAAATACTAAGTAGTCTGCATTATTCGGTGGTAGGCTGCTGTTGTTACCGCACACAACACACACACATTTACTTCTGGAAAACAATCACAATATTAGCATTTTTCAGGTAATCAAAGGTGTCCTGGTAACACCTTGCTCGTTTGTGACCCTAACCCGCCGAAACGAACACACATGCCAAAGTCACGATACATGTAAACTCTCCACAACGGCAAAGTAGAGCACAACCACCGCGGAAAATCAACGCATGCGCAAACAAAATTACCTTCCACAAGATGGCAGGCAAAGGCAGTAATAATGCGAGTGCAAGTCAAGAAATCTCTTGATTGGTTAGCATTCGTTTGAACAGGGACTTAAAATTTATATAAGTTAAAATATCAATATTAATTAAGCCCATACGGAAATCACTTATATATATATATAAGTAAAGATCACTTTGCGTTATATAATAATTTTATGTGGGCTCACTATTTTGTATCTTCTAAATAAGTTTCAGAAACGATTAAAAGTCCATTACTACCGATATGCGCGTGGTGATTTAAAAAAAAAAAATCTATATTCAGGTCGATTTATGAAAACATTTTTTAATAGTATTAAAGATATATGCAATTCGGTACGGAATGTTACTGATGCTTTCCAAATGCCGTTAATAACTGGGCGTTAAAAAATAACTAAAGCGCCGATTATACAAAACTCCACTTCGTAACTTCAAAACTCTACTATTATGGACTGCCGTTCGGCACAGCGAAACACGGCATAAGCCTCGCAATTTGATATTGATTATGTCAATCAGTGGCTTGAAGTGGATGCGAATGTTCATCGATGATGGAGTTATGGCTTCCAAGGTGTTGCCCTTAAGTGGCACAGTATATATATTTAATGAAAATGTTTATCAGGAGTAGACAAAACTTCTTGAAGTGACCTAAGAGGAGTGCCTACCTACAGCTAATAGTAAAAGCAACAGCGTACACTGAAATTTTGCTGAGGGGGAAGATTCGTACATTCCACATTGGTAGCTTTTACAAGGTCAACATATAACAGTACAATTAAATTATATAATTGTACTATCGTGCGTTGATAAAACAAAACAAAACTTTCTGAAGGTTTATCCAGTCCTCCCCGTAGGTGAAACTATCAGTAGAAGTAACAGAAACCTGCTAGTAAAGAAATATGCATAGCTGTTGGCGAAAATTTCTTTAGTCTTGCTTTGTTTTGTTTCATTTTTCCATCTAAAAAAATAATAATAAAACTTTAAACGATGTAGAAAAACAGTTTTTATAATGACTAAACTTATGCACGCAAATGACATACTGGGTGACGTTTTATTACCCTTAATTAGGCGTAGCTTTAAAAAGCAGGGCCGTGTCAAGGCTTGTAAGCGACCAGATACAAACGAGAAAATATCACCCCTGTAGTATCAATGATACTTCCCTTTCAATCACATGACCACAGTCTAAAACACTGTCCAGACTGAATTTCAAGACATTCATTAAGCTGGGACTTTAAAATAGCTTCTGAAGAAGTGGGCATTTGTATGTACTGAAACCGAAACTGAAAAAAAAGTGTACATTTGTGTGTGTGTACTGAAACTGAAACACCGGCACAGTACATATAAAGTACGTGAATATCTCCTAAAATACGTGAATATCTAGATCAGAAGCGCAGTTTCTGCAAAAAACCCAAAATCGCGCGGAAGGAGGCAAGACGAATGCAATTACTATAAGGAACATAATTTTTAGCTTTTAGTACTGTATACAGTATATGTGCACAACAGCGCTCAGGCTACCTATATTCGCCACTGGTGGTCTGATGAAAAAAAAATTCGCATTAACAAAGACACCGTAGAAAGCATCCTCAAATGTGGTGTAAATTTTGATTACAAAATGTTGGATTACTTTAGGGGCGTATCGCGTACAACATTTTTTTGGCTTGGGTTTCAAAGCAGAAAAAATGCTGAAGGTCGCAAGCCGCATGGATTGTCGCGAACAGTGAGTCGGTCACAGGAACAGTTCTTACTACTAATTACGCAAATTTCGAAATAGAATTTAATTTTTTATCAAATATTAAATTCCATATTTAGTTTGTTTTTTACATTTAATAATTAATTAAATGTAAGAAAAGTTTTACAGTTGTTTTTTTTTTTTTTTTTTTTACATTTAATAATTAAATATAAAAATCCAACAATAATTACATAACACTGATAATATGTATTCTTATTATATGGCTATTTATATTGTTAAATTTCTGTACAGAGTATTATTATTATTATATTAGGGTCACCCGTAAATGATTACATATACCTGTTTATGTATTATGTCTGTAAATTGTGTGTTCTCTGGTCGATTTGCCTGTTTTGCTGGACGAAAGAAAAAACCGTTTCTTGGGGGGAAAACCGTGCTATATACACCTGAGACCGACTAACTCAGCTACAGAGTGAAAAAAGCCCACTAACGTTCCTCACGTCATCGACGGAATTCGAACCCGGGCCTTTTCCACCCGGTATAGGGAGGACGGTGACGATACCACTGCGCTACCGCGCAGACTCTACATAGGGGATATCATTACATGCGGGACCTACTTCAGGGTTGGATTTAGGCCCTAAAAACAATAAAAATGTACATGTAAACATTGGTCTGATTTTGCCTTGTTTCCGACTTACAACCATTTTTATGTGTTCCAGCAATTCTTTCCACAAACTTAGCAGTAGCTGGCTCCATACTGTTTACAAACAGTATGGAGCCAGCTACTGGTAAGCCAAACAGTGCTCGATATATCATAGAGGCCCTTGCTGTAATTATTTAAACAAGATCCCTTGGTGTTCTTTGAGTGATTTCCGTTAGTTCTCCTGACAAGGGCACTACATCTGGAGCTTGTTATCAACATTTTGATACTGTGCATTTGCTGTGATAATGGAGGCTTATTCAAATCGAGAGATGGCAGACATGCATATCATGTATGGATTTGCTAGATGCAATGCACACGAGGCAAAACGTTTATATGCAGAAAACTTTCCTAATCGTCATGAGCCAAAGAAGACCTTTTTGGAAAAACGGATCTTCAATCACGTTGCAAAAAATGATGGTGACTGCACCCGAAGGGCAGCAACAGCAGAGAATGGGACAATATGACTGTGTGGAGACACTGAATATAAGGACTTACTGAAGCTGACTTCAGTAAGTCCTTTGTGGATGAGTGATTCCCTAATAAATGGATAGGTCGTACAGGACCCATTACCTGGTCTGCAAGTATAGACTGGAGTCAGGTCCGAGGAGCTGACTCCAGTCCTTTTACCTGTGGGGTTATCTGAAAGCCATACACTGAAATGCTCCGCCAATGTGTGGAACGAGGCTGCCAACAAATCAAATCCGACTGACACCTGGAACTTTTAAGTGGGTGAGGAGGTCTATGATGAGGCTTGTACTCAGTCGCACGGTGGTCATTTTGAGCATTCCTGTAAACGTAAAGAGATAGTTGCTGGAACACAAAAATGGCTGTAACTGGGAAACAAGGCAAAATGACATCTATGTTTACGCGAACATTTTTTATTATTTTTACGTCTTAAATCCATCTCTGAAGTTAAATCCTCCCACATGTTATAATACATCCTTGTATAAATTCAGTTTGCCTGCCTATGAAAGTTGAATCCTCATATAGAGTATCATGTTGACTGATTGAACCCAGACGCCACGCGACTCAAAAAATACACAGCCCATTTTATCTGGAGGCTGTAATATCGGCTGCCATAAAGATAGCTATAAACGCTCCTTGCCACAAGGTGTAGTAGATTATTAAAGAAAACTTATTAAACACAGGTTACGAAGTGGCTGTCCCCAGAACAAGAAAGGCAAAGAAGAGGATATCGCAGTTCTAGATAAGAAGAAGAAGAATGATGCTATAGACAAGCGCGAACGTGTATATTATGTGCTAAATGGAACATACGTAATGCAAGAAGAAACAGATGTGAATTCTCCCTAAATAATTCTCAAGAAAGGTATGAAGCCAATATTAATGAAAAAAGCGTTAATAATAATGTTGGTTGTGAAGTCCCCTTGCATAGCCGAAATCAGCACGATGGTAGCAAAACCGCATTCCACGTTTAATTCTACACGACGCTACTAAATACGCGTTCCGCTGTTAGCAGTTATCGATATAGTAGCAAAGTACTGTGGGGTCTGTGGTAAACAAAATTCAGAAATATAAACAAAAATCATAAAAAGAAATATTCTCTATAATTTCGCACATTCAAACGGAGGGAGCAACAAAAAAACTAAAACCAAACTATTATATTTAGGCCACCCAAATAATTAAATTCATCTGCCGTGCTGTGTCTTGTCTGTTAAATGAGCGTGTTCTATGGTCGATCTGTCTGTTTTGCTGTACGAAAAACCCCAGTTTCTGAGGAGAAAACCTTGCTAACTACGCCTGAGACCGAGTAACTCAGCCACGGAGTAAAAAAAAAGCCCATTAAAGTTCCTCGCGTCATCGACGGGATTCGAACCAGGGCCTTTTCCACCCGGTGTGGAGAGGACGGTGACGGAGGGAGAAACAACCATATACATGTAATATTATGCATGTGTTTGTTCTCCTCTCCACGTGCCGCAGCATCTATATATTGGACCCATGTGGATATATCGCCATCACATCCGCTTTAAGTTGCGGATATTTCTAGGACTGATAGCAGATAATACAGGAAATGACAATCAATACTCGAATGAAGAAGGAAGTTAGTAAAACATCTAAATAGTGAGGGTGTCAATTCACACCGAGCTAAAGAAAAGGACGGTAGAGTCTCCTTTAAGTTACATATCAGTTTTCATGTTATGTTTATAATATGATTTAACTATTATTTTCTTGTATCTTTCTTATGCTAAAACGGCCAATGTCCTGCTCTCTTAGCAAAGAAAAAACGCTATGCATTGGCCGTTTCAGCATAAGAAAAATACAACAAATAGTTCAATAACACTATAAACAGAGAATTTATTAAAACTGGCCACAAGAAAACTAAAAAATTGCAATTTAAATTTCACTTATATTTTACATATTTTTTATAAATGTATTCAGAAGCGAGGAATTCTAAAATAACCGTTTAATTATACAATATCATAATTAAATGGAAAAATATAATTAAATAGTCATCATAAAAAGTAAATAAAGTCATTGTTTTAAGAAATCTAAGTTTAGATAGGACATTTTAAGCCAACACACCGCTTGAATGACACACTACTCAGTAATTAGACTATTTTTTGTGCACATGGGAAAAAAAAAAGCAACAGCCATTATCAGTCCACTACAAGATGGAAGCCTCCTCAACAATTCATGCTGAGGAAGATGGACCATAATCTACCATGCTGGTCCGATGCGAGTTGGCAAATCGACCGTATTTAAAGGCTTGAATCCCGGTATACTCAAAGAGTGTGTGATACTTCACTCCCACTCCTGCCCACTCGGCTACGGAGGCCGTTAAAAAACTCCCTTTCCCCCCTCCTCCCAGCTTGAGCTGAGGTGCGGCTCTTCGGATTCCCTCTCTCTCTCTTTTTTTTTTAATTAGATCAAAAACGGCTCTTCGGATTCCCTCTCTTTTTTTTAATTAGATCAAAAATGGCTCTTCACTCAAAAAAGTGTCGACCCCTGCAATTAGACATGGTGATATAATGTTGCAGCCTAACTGCCACGCCGTAAAACCAGGGACTCACATTAGCAATGATAATTGTATTGAATTCTAACAAATTTTCTCACAAAAAATATTTTATATTCTACATTTATATATAAAATTTTATATTTTTTTAATATAAAATATATATAAATATTTTATATAAAATAAAATGTTTTATATTTTATTTCAATTTTCTGAAACGTTAAAAAAACTAAAATCTTGAGGCGCATGCCGCCCTTTTAAGTACTGGTTAAAACTTAAAATTTAAATTGAAAAATTATCAAACTTGTTATTGTAGAAAATTTTCAATTTAAAGTTTAAATTTCAAATAATACGGATACGCTTAGACGTACCTAAACTTAAACCTAAATAGCATCAATATGCTTCGGGTTCTCCATGTTTTCATATAAAAAAAAGGGTAACAGTTGCCTAAAAGTTATGAACCTTACAAATGCAATTTTTTTTTTAAGTGATTAAACTTGCAGCAATGCTCAAAGTCTACAGTTTGCTGTTTATAATTTTATCTGTTTTTGTGTTAAGATGGAATGAATAAGATACAGTAATTAGCATTTAATATCTGCTTCCGTGTGCACAACATGAATCGTTGAGGTAGCTTCTAGTGCGGATTAAGGTACGGGCAAGCAGAGTCCTTTACCCGGGGTGCCATTTTTTAAGGAGCGCCAAAAAACAGAGGAACGATGAGACAAAAAATATATATCTTTAATAAATGGGCGACAAAAAAATCTCTCTGTCCGGGGCGCGTAAATACTTTGATCCGGCCCTGGTGGCTTCCATCCTGCAGTGGACTGATAATGGCTGCAGTGTACGTTTTAAAGAAATCGAATAGAGTGGGAAGGTGTCTTATTAAAATTATATAAAGTTTGAAATATTATTTATTAATACTGAAAAAACGTAACAAACATCCAATTAGCTACGAATTAATGTGACTTTTGCTGCTGAACTTCTTGAGCGAGTCTCTCAACATCAGGCGAGTATGCCATAATTTTCATCTCTAAACATGCTGAGAGACTTGCATTGTTCAGACCGTTTCTTGATTTATTTTTAGTGCAGTCTTTTTAGTATAGTCCTTTTTATTTTAGTCTCCAGAATAGTATTTTTGATAAGTTCGAAAATCCGAACAAATCGGAAGTCCGAACCACCCCGGTCTCAATTAGTTCGGATTATCGACGCTCGACTGTATTTGTGTATTAAGTGCCAAGGCGACTAAAGCTATGAGGTCAATATATTGTGTCTGTAATTGCGTGATTCTTCAGTCGGTTTGCTATTTTCTGGATGAAAATTCCGAGTTTTTGGGAGAAAAAAGTCATGCAACCCTCGCCTGAGACTAACTAACTCAACGAAGTTGTGGGGGGGGGGACATAAAAATTCCTCACGTCAATGATGGGATTCAAACTCGTGCCTTATTGCGTTTACATTCTCGTTCGATTCTCGATTCTTTTTAGTGGTTAAAAATACTGTAGGTGACATTAAGGGAAGTCGCTCTATGCTGAATTATACTATGTAATGCCCGAGGTAACAGTACGCGTTGCGTCGTTCAAGCGTTGCAAAAATGCCAACTAAACAAACATGTATTGCTATCAATCAATGACAAAACTGATATCAGGGGCGAAACAAGAATAGGCGAGCGCTGGGGCAAGAAAGCTGTCCTATGCGTCAACTGTATTTTAATTTAATATTAATAATTTAATTTTAATAATGGGCTTAATTGTTAAACCGACCACGTACAAAAAAGTCTATTTATCAATGCGATGTGAATCTTAGACCGGAACAGCAAGCAATCGCATGACAATAAACTCATTCATGTTATAAAATACTTAACTGGAACTTCAAAGTGTTTGGAGCGTCGCATTAAAAACTAAATAGATGAAATCTATGCCGTGCACTGCATTCAAGGAAATAAAAAATTGTGTATATAACAGTGCATATACATATTTTTTTAAATAGCTTTTTGTTTTGTTAATTACAACATTTATATAATAGAAAACACCATTTCTATAATAGAAAACACCATTTCTGTAATAATATAAAAATAATTTCTATTATTTTTCATTGCAAATGTATAGTACTGTATTTAGCCAAGTCCCATTTGTGTGGGGGGAATCCCCGGGCTCCAGCCGCCATGCCACAGGGCATGGCAGCTGGAGCGCGCCACCTTGATAATAAAATAAATAAATTTTCTGTTTATACTCTGGGACAACCAAACGGCCAGAGGAGTTCACAAAATAGACAGAAAACAAGAAACGGCACCGTATTTAGCAGTCACGGGCTGGAACCCAGGTCACCCTGGGCATGTGTACTTATGCACCTGCGCGCTTGATCACTCGGCTACGGCGGCGGCGCGGTCCTGTAGCATAAGGTGGCACTGCATAGGGGCGGCTAAAATTTTACCTATATATTCAGGAAATCTTGGAGGCCAAAAACTGTGCCCAGACCAAGATCCAAGAGTGCCTGGTTTTAACTACATTCGTTTTCGCGGGATTTCATTATTTCTTTAATTATTTATTTAATTATTCATTTCATTATTTCTTTTATTTATTTCGTTATTTCTATTTTTGTTCAGAATAATCGCCTTAACAAGTGAGCTTTTAAGACAGCTCATTTAAGAACCCATCCTTAATTTGTACGTAAAATGTAATAACATGTGATATACAACAAACTGGAATCGATTTTTTTTTTTTTTTTTTTTTTCAATCCTTGAAATTTTGATAGTAGTTACAGAAATTTCCTAAGAGCTTTGGTGTAAATTTTTGGAGGAGAAAAACTGAAGTGAGCACCACTGACTGATATCACTGTAAAATTGAAAAAAGGTGTTAATGTTAATTATTACGGCGGACGATGAAATATGAATATCAATAATGTCGGCCATTTAAAAATTGAGGTGTGTTGGGAGGCAATTTTAAAATTGTTCCCGGTTTTTATCCAAAAATATCCCTAATTAATTCGGATGATAACGTTCCAATGACATTACCGTATACGGTTCTAAATAGTTATAGATACAAATAATGATTAGGTGTTTAGCCAGTAAAATAATATCTTTAATATAAATAGATACTGAATATCTTTAATTACAAATAGATACTGTAGCTTTCGAGACAAATCGTGTCTCTTCTTCAACAGAAAATTATAACTTTAGAGATAAAATTATTCTAACGGGTTATTCTAAAATTACTCTTACTGTGTCCGTTAGAATAATTTTATCTCTAAAGTTATCATTTTCTGTTGAAGAAGAGACACGATTTGTCTCGAAAGCTACAGTATCTATTTGTAATTAAAGATATTCAGTATCTGTTTATATTAAATATATTATTTTACTGGCTAAACACGTAATCATCATTTATATCCTATGGATTCCATAGGATATAGTAGTAGTAGTAGTAGTAGTAGTAGTGGCACTTGATGCAAGAAAGCAAGTGTAGGAGCTTATGCAGCATCAGCCAAAAAAAAAAAAAAAAAAAATCACACCATACCCTCCAATTGCCTGTCCAGTTCCTCCTTAAATTTATTTAACCTATCAACTTCCACAACGACAGATGGAAGTTTGTTCCAGCAATTAACCACCCGCTGGCTAAAGGCAAATTTCCGCACATCTATTCTACATCTATCCTTTCTTAATTTGAACTTATGTCCCCGTAGGTTCGTATTCTGAACAAGTGGGAGGATCCCATCAGAATTCAGCGTGCTCAACCCATTCAAGGCCATATAAATGATGATTAGGTGTTTAGCAAGTAAAAAAGGCCCATTTATCCTCAGTTATAGATACAGGTACAGTATACTGTACTTTAAATAGGTATAGATATACGGCTCTAAACGTAGATGTATACGTCTGGTTTGGACTGGTGCTTTTTAGAATTTTTATCGAAGCAATTGAAGTCATGGGGCATTAGTAACGCACAGCGTCTGTAAACTGCACATACTCTATGATCAGTTTGCTTTAGGGAATAAAAACCGAGTTACCATTGAAAATATATGAAATTACGAGTGTTTATTATCCTTATTTATATCATACTCAAGGCCAGATTTAGCGAGCAGTGGCGAAGTTAAAACACACACACACACACACACACACGTACGTGCGTGCGTGTATTTTAACTTTCTAGCAGACGCGGAAAAATATTCAAACATGGCTGCATCATTTATTTTTAAGCACACTCATTTATTTTTTGAGATCAGGTGCAAGAAACAGTTGAAAATGCAGCACGTCATAATGCCATTCTTTATTCTGATCACTATATTGGTACTTACTAAATACAATATATTAATAAAATAATTATTTATAAAATGATTTGTTATTATTAACATGTTTAATATCATTTTTTGTAATACAGGCATATACAGATATTCAGGCACCTCTTATTTAAACACAAAAATAACCGATAGGTTAGAAGCAGGCAATTAGCGCCTTTTTTGTACTTACTAAAAAATCCTGGTTATGCCATTAATTCTGTATGTATAATAGATGTTTGAACACACACAGACATATAAACATAATCAATATAATAACTAATGCACAATAATTAACGGAAAATTATATATATATATATATATATATATTCTCCGTTAATATATAATTTTAAATAATATATATTATTTAAAAATATAAATAAAAATTAAATTTACTCTTACTTGCTGCGTTCACAGTATTTCTTCATTGCGTTGGGACGCATTTCTAAAATCCATTGCGACAATCTTTAATTTATATTTCTGGAGAACACAAGTAATGTTTGAAGTAATATTGACTTTGAACACTTTGCACACACATTTAATCGCTAATTTAAATTAGTTTCTAACTAGCATTAGATATTTTCTGAAAATATCTATCAAACGACGACTTTTTACAACCACTTTTCTTCCCGAAAACACCAAACGATAAAACTTACTCTGAAAATCAATATAGAGGTCTCACGACGTAGAAACTCCTCAATATACTGGAAAACTTGTGTAAATATCAGTAGATTAATTTTAAAAATTGCGTTTAAATAATCTATTAATAAATAAGAAATTTCTCCACTCACATGCTTTTGGAAATCAGTTATGTTCTGATACCATTAGCATAAATTAGCAAAAATAGAGTGATACTGCAAAAATGTAAGCGCACAAAAAGTGTCCTTAGAATAGGGGTCGACAACCTTTTTGAGTGAAGTGCCATTTTTGTTCTAATTAAAAAAAAAGAGAGAGAATCCGAAGAGCCGCACCTCATCTTAAGCTGGATGGAGGGGGGGGGGGGTTAAGAAATGGAATAGAGTGGGAAGGTGTTTTATTATTATATTATATTTATTATATTTATATAAAAATATTATATTTTGAAATATTTTTTATCAGTACTGAAAAAACGTAACAGACAACCAATTAGGTATGAATTAATGTGACTTTTACTGCTGAACTTCTTGAGCGAGTCTCTCAACAGGCGAGTATGCCGTAATTTTCATCTTTAAACATGCTGAGAGATTCGCATTGTTCAGACGTTTTCTTGATTTATTTTTAATATAATTCATGTTTAAAAATATTTGCCTACAGAACCAAAAACTGAGAGAAGTGCAAACGCAAATATTTTCAAATTTATATACGTGTCCGGTAAGCTACTCCACGCATCAAACACAATTTGCACAATTTGGGCTGGCTTTTTCAATTCATCTATCGCCGCCTATTTGTGTAGACGTACAAAGGCAGCCTTTTGCCTCTCCAAATCCTCAATTTCAGTTTTAAGGCATTTTAGTCTTGCCCTCCACATGTCCTTGATTTTTAGGTCCTCTAACTCCATTTCAAATTGTGCTCCATGTAGGCTAAAAGTTAAGTAGCCGCAGTTACATGCTCAAAGAGCCACATGTGGCTCGCGAGCCGCAAATTTCCAACCCCTGCCTTAGAATAAAGAAATTTTTTAAAAAGAAACTATCATAATTTTAAAATAACGATATTGCACTCGTATATTTATAATGTCACTTCAACTATTATAACATGCCTCAGGAGATCAGGAGAGCCTGTGGAACTGCCGTTTTTGATTCATCTGTGAATTACGGTATAGTTCCTTGCACAAACATGTATTTCGAACTGTTGCTAGCTCACAGTGATAACTTGCTGTGTTGTAGGCGTAGGGAACGTGACGACCTTAAGTCAAAACTTGGCTTACTAATGAAAGAGACTGAGCCTGAGACAACAAGTATTTGCTCTGGATGGTGAGAGACCTGGATTGGATTAGTAATGAACACTTGAGTAACTTGCAGTTACTCAAATGTTCATTACTAAGCCAATGGACGCTCTCCTGAAGGATCGAGCATCAGGAATTGATCACTGTTGTTCCAAGTGAAAATGTTAGGGTCACGTTAGAGTAAGGTCATTCAGTTGTTATGAAAACTGGAAATGTATTCTGTAATCGCGGCAGGTGGAACAGAACCACAGTATATCTGCCAGGTGCTAAAATTGATGATGTTATTTACCAGTTGTCAAGGGAACTAAAGGGCATATTGTTATACAAGTGGGACGTAATGACTTAAAACAAAAGCAAATTGACGACTTGGCCGAGAAATATAAGGTTATGCTGGAATATTGCCGAGAGATAGGCAAAAATGTATTCTGAAATTCTCCCCAGATTATATGATGAAAGCTTTATGGGTTAACTCGAGACTCGAGGAACTCTGCAAGGCATATGGGGAAAAGCTTTTCTCTGCCTGGCCTGCCCTAGTTAATAGAAAGGATTTATTTTGTACGGATGAAATCCACTTGAACAGGAGAGGTGCAATGACCTTTGCTGATATCACAGAGTAATCTTTAAAGGTTCAGAGGAATTACTAATTGAGGGTATACCGTAAGTCTCTAGTAAGACTCAAATTAAGAGTATCAACAAAAGTTACAGAACAGTTGTAGGATACTTCGAGATGTGGCATGCTATATGCATGGAAAGACCCAATGGAAACAGAATGATCTACAGCAGCGTGGGTAGCACAGTTGGTAGGATCGCCGTCCTCCACACACCGGGTGGAAAAGACCTGAGTTGAGTCCCGTAAATGACGTGAGGGATTTTTATGGGCCTTTTCACAACGTGGCTGAGTTAGTCGGTCTCTGGCGAGGGTAGCATGAACAGCAAACAGAAAACAAAAAATCGGCCATAGAACGCACCCAATTTACAGAATATACACAGAGAAATATGGCCGTAGTCGCTTATGCTCCTAAAAACCATGCTACTACTAGAGATCTCCAGCAGTTACATGCCACAGAGAAACACATGGGTAAATAATTATAAGGGATGTATTAAGATGGTAAAAAAAAAAAACAAAAAAAAACTGCAAAACCTTAACTTGTCCAGATGGTAGAGTGCGTGTTGCGTGTTGTGTGAGACAAGGGAGTAAAGGAAAAGTGATAGTAGGTGTGCGTTACAAGCCAAATTATTCCGAAAAAAACAATAAAAATCTCTGCAGGAAACTTGAGTGGGCAAGCAAGAGCAAAAGCATCATCCTTATGGGCAACTTTAATTTCCATCCTAGAAATCATGGGCATGCAGTACGCGTTGCGGCAGCAGTTTCTTAAATCAACTAGTTCACTATTGTTTATTTAAACACGTTAAAGAAAGAACGAGAGAGGAAGGGGTTAAATATCTTTGGCCGGGTTTTCACCAATCAGTATCAAAAACACAACAGTTCAGGAACTGATAGCGTTTTATCCTTGGGAGTAATCGCAATCTCATAAAATGGACTTTAATTGCAGGAAGAGGGGCTAAAAAGGACCAGGTATTTCTTAGCCTATATTAACTAAAATTATTACTATATGATATTTGACACTAATGAATTATGGGAAGTTCAAGGGAGGCCCTAACATTCCCCACATCTAGGAGGCCACAAACACATTCGTTTCTAGTTGAGAAGTACCACAAAAGAAAGATACCAAAATGGATTACAAGAGAGGTGAAAGATTTAACTGAGCAAAAGGAAAAAACAACAAAACAAACAAACGTGGGATGTCTTCTGCCGGTGGATCAACATGTGAATGTCACAGCGTACTTAAACATTAAGGTTGGTCCGATGCATCCCTTCATGCTCACAGTTTATCCATCTGGTAACTGTGCAACTGTTACTTCCCGCAGGATAACGAACCATGTCACAAACAGGAGCGTGCAATGGTATCCCGAACCTATGTTGGTTTTGGGCCTCCCCATTTCTTTTTTTATAGCTATATTATACCATTTAAGGAATGATTTGGGGACTCCACCTCTGCGTTTGGGCACCCAATATTATTAAAGCTCATTTCACATCCAGCGCAACCTCCCCTTTTTGCGCAGCACTGGTCGTAAGGCACAGATCCTCTGCGAATAGCTGCAGGAGCATGAAAATGACTTTATCATACTTCATTGGCCTCTGGGGTCGTCTTCTCTATCGTCCCTAGCCTTCAGTCTCCCCTGCTACTCTGCCTAACACGCCAGTGTATGCCCACAAAAGCTGTCAAAATCTAATAACGTTCAAATCTAAATCGCGTCTGTATAAACCTCTTTCGGCCTTTTCTACTCCCAGTGCTTAACCCCTCCCCCTTTTTTATAGGCCCTAGCCACTGAAATCTCAGGAAAGTAGGTGGCAGGACCTGCCAGAGTAAATAAAAATCTACTGGGTACCTGGCCTGCCTCCACCGGACAAAGTGTGGAAACGATGGGTCCCAATAGGGCCCAACGACTAAATGGTCAGAAGAACAATGGTATCCAACACTACACATATACACAACCCACATTTTTAAACCTCTGGCCTTGACAGAGTATGTCTCACACTCACAATGAAAATTACGCGGAGATGGGAGAAACTGCTGGTGCCGTGTGACCCTAAGCGCACTTTGCACTTTACTTCACTGGCTTTTTCACGCACCTCTTGTCAACCCAATTGAATAACTGTGGGATAAGGCAGAAAGAGCTGTTCGCGGAAGGGATCCTCTGCTTTCCAATCAGAGACAACTGCGCTGGGGATGCAATCTAGTCTTCATGGAGCAACATCTCTATGGAACGCTTTCGGCAGCTCATGGACTCCATGCCTCAGGCTAGAGAAGATGCCGTTCACAATATATACAATGCACATTGCGAGCATATTGTATGATGTCTGAAATGTTTGTTATAATAATGACATGCAAGGCAATAATTTCTTAGTTTGATAAATCAAAATGCAATAAAACTTGTTCAGGTCTCTGAAAAAAATCATCCCTTATGAACAAGTTGATTTATTCATACTGGTGAAAGAGATAAATATTATAAACAATTTAAAAACAGTACTGCTAACTCGAATATTATTTTAATTATAAATCTATCTGAAATCAAACAAACAGTTTAATAACCAAACAGAACTATATTATAAACTCCTTTCTAGTTATATGATCAAGCTAGTTAGCTCAATTTATTAATAATCAGTTTCCTTCGAAACTGAACCACAATTTTTAAACCTATCTGGTATATTTGTCATCAGTTTCAATATATTCTCATTATATTATATTATATTATATTATAATACAGTTTGGTATTCGTATTAAGTTTAAATGGTTTTGCGAATTATCGATGTTCAAAACACTGTTTATAAATATATAAAATTTCATATATAAAACATTTTTTTTAACAACCGACTTCTGGAAACCTCTGGAATCTGGTAAGTGATACCATGGATAAAAGCTACAAAGGACAAAGGGTTTGTAATAAATTAATTAATTTCTAAAAGAACCTCGACCAAAATAACCTGCCTTACTAAGATTTTATTAGAAGCAGTTGTCGGGAGTAATAAAGAGTATCTGATTGCTAATAAATTTGCAAGAACTCTCAGTGACGTGAATAAAAAGAGAAAAACATTCTTTTTCGATAATTTTTGATACTCAATTATTTTCGTCCCGCTTCAGTTAATTCATGAGTATTTGAAATTCCACATGCAAAGGTATTCACAGCATAATTTTCCAACGGAAAAATAAGAAGTTAGAAATATAGATATCCTGTCTGTATTTGATATAATAAAAACCGGCAGAGAGAAATTCCACTTCGTTGTTTTTTTGTTGTTGTTGTTATTTTTGATGACAAGAATATTGAATTAAGACATCTTTTAGTGCTCGCTCTAAGCATTTAAAATTAAACTTGTTTATAAGAAAGATTATTTTACTGATTTATCTAATTATGGACTAAATTTGCTCGCTCTAAACATTTAAAATTAAACTTGTTTATAAGAAAGGTTCTTTTGCTGATTTATCTAATTATGGACTAATTTCATAATTCATTAATTTCGATCAGTGTTAATAAATAAAATTATTGAAAATTGCTGTATATACCAAATTAATAAATACGCAATAAGATTTTCTGTATTGAATTTCAATCTGTGTACCTATTAAAAATAAACAAATAAAAAAATAAGGAATGATTTGGGGACCCCACCTCTATGTTTGGGCCCGGGTGCGTCGCATCCAGCGCAGCCTCCCCTTTTTGCGCAGCACTGGTCATAAGGCATAGATCCTTTACGAATAGCTGTTATTAGAATATTATTTCTAATAGTATTAAAATATTATTAGAAAACTATCAGATTTTTTTAAATTTAAGTTCAAATTGTACTCAAATTTTCAAGTACAGTATTCAGTTTCAGTTCTATTAATTTCAATTCTATTTATAGATCTATTAGATCTAAAAACAAAATTGAAATAAAATTATTATCATAAGGTATTTTATTATTAAAATTGTAATAAGTTTATTTTATCGTAATATGATAAAACAAAATTGTTACCATAATTATTGTCAAGTTTCGATTGCTATACACATTTTAATAATAAAAACTTCCGAATTTAGAATTAAGTCAAAAGATCTGCGCAGAAACTTTGTGGTCAACTATGAAAATAAGTATGCTATATTAAAACGTGAAGGAATTGAATTTTTTATGCTATTCTTGGTTTTATCCATACAGGAGTCGCCGTTTCTTCATTCTGGTCTCATGACAAGATTCCACAAGTAATGTAGAAACGTCTCTAAAATGTTAAGTAGGATTTTGTGTTGCAGCAAGGGTATACTTGAATGCACTCTGATTCCTGTAACCTAAATTGTTAGCACAATAAATTCTACTGAGGGTAATCCACGTGGGTTACTAGAGTCATTTAACAATAATTATTTAGGAAATACCACATAACATCCTCCTCAAGATACATTAAAAGCGTCATTATTTCAATTTTGACTTAAGACTTGTACTTTCAAGCTATAATTTGACACGTTTCTGGCATGCTGCCAAAGCGTGTCGGGGATCTACCGGTATACGTGCTCTCCTACACATACCCAGAAAACTGTTGCCTTGTAAATTGATAGACTGCGCAGCAGACCAGCCATTACAACAACTTCTGGTTTTAAACTTTTTTGTTGTGCAAATGGAGACAATGATTTATCTGAATTTAAGTTTATTACACAGCAGAGTTATGAATATAGAAAACACATCAACACGAACGTTAGCATTATATATTAAGATGTCTTGCCAGATTATACAAGGGATTACATCGGTCCAAGTGGTAAGAATCAGCTAATCGATTGTCACTGGCTCGATGAAGCGTACAAATAGATAAGGAGGACTTACGAACAACAGAAGTAATCACCTAGTAGCACTATACATATATGACTACAAATTAATTATAATTGGCAGTAGTGATAATTAGACTTTCAATTTCAATGAAAAACTCGCTCGCAGAGTTTCAAAACTTTCATTAAAAAGCATAATGTTATTCAAAAACTCGCTTTTCAAAAAGCTTTTAGGGCTGTAATCTTTGTGTTATGTCCGGTCACTTTCATTTTAATTTTCCTTAAACAAACTTATTTTTCCTGGAACAATTATAAATGCAACACAAAACAGAATTAGTGTTGCAGTTATAAATCAGTATTTCTCTTCTTCAAGGTTTGATTTCACGTTGACTAATGGTAGGGAACAATGGAAAATAATCTGTTAATGTAATGCGTTTCATATGCCAGTAATTTCTTTCAATATACATATTTATAAAGCACAGAAACGTGTTGACATGAAGGAACGGAAGCAACGGCAACTAGAGGCGAAATATCGAAATAACTATTCATGTAGGAGTCATTTTCTTAATAGTAGCCCTAAACGAGATGTTACCTTCCCTAGTTAATTCCACTAAGATATATCTACAATTATAAACACTGTTATTTCGCAATATATTCACCTGCATAAAGAGCATTACGTTCCAGGATCTATACCGATCCCTTGGGCACATGTACACAACTCCTCTCGGTGGTTAGGGTGTTAAGGCAAGTAAGGTGGTTCCAATGGTCTCAGTGGTTAGGATATCCTGGACAGGATGTCCTCGTGTGCAGGAAAGTGGTTATAATCACTGTCCTCCTCACACTGGGTGGAAAATGCCCAGGTTCGAATCCCGTCAATGACCCTAAGAACTTTTACAGTTTTTTTTTTTTTTTTTTTTTTTCAAGAGAGGAGTGCAAGGTTTCCCTCCAGGAAAATAGGGTTTTTCGTTCAACAAAACAGGCAAAGCGACTAGAGAATAAAAGCAATACGACAGTTTTTGCTAACCACCAGTTAAAACTATAACAAGATATAATTCAGGCAATACCCATTGACCACTAGTTGAAGCTATAGCAAATCTAGTTAAAAGTATAATTCGCACATGAGGGCCTACAAGATACTGAGGCTCAGTTTGAAATATTTTGGGAGGGTAGTACAGGGTATTTCAATTAAAAGGTATCAGGGTCTATTTTGCTTAATTTTAAATTTGTGCTGTTTGTCATTCGGACTCCTTTTGTCATTCGGACTCCTTTTGCTGTATGTGGGCTGATTTTTTTTTAATTTCACCTTACAATTGGACTAAACATTACCGTTTGGATTTTTTTTTTTTTTTTTTTTCCAGTTTTTAAATTAAAATTTTGTCTATCAACTGCTTTTTCCCCATTGGGAAAAAAGCAAAATCAATCTAAAAACATCACTGGTGTACTTCTGAAACGAACATAATCTGATTTTATCCAAAGTAAAATAATAATAATAATATAACAATACCAATTTATGACTTTAGGATTATGATGCTGAACCAGGACGATCATTCAACATAACCAATGTAACCCTACATTTTATTACGCAAAAATATTCACCACTACAGTACACTGAACGGCTTTACTGTGTACCGTTTCTTCACAACCATAGGGCGGGATTAGCATAGTCTGGCAGCCCTCACACATACAAACAAAACAAAAAGCTGCATATGTATGGTATTGTTTCCATGTTATTATACCTCATTTTCTGCACGATATTCCAAATTTTAACCTGTATGATCTTGTTTATATTATGATGTATGGCGGGGTTGCCAAAGGTTAGCAGGAACCGCATAGTACAGTATATATATAGAATAACAAGAAAGTGGAAATAAGAAGGTAGAAAAATGGAAATAAGAAGACAGAAAAATGGCAAAGTAGTTGTGTGTGTGTGTGTGTGTGTGTGTGTGCGCACGCACACACACACACACACACACACACAACAATTGTGGCGTGAGGAGATGCAGCACAACTGCAATCGTACAGCTGGCGCACTGTACACGTAATCGAGCGAACATCTCTTACAACTTTTTTTTTTATATCTTTAAATAAAATCAGCTTATCTAAACGGTAATACTTAGTCCAATTTTAACATAAATTCAAAAATTTCAATCCAAATTTTGCAAAAAAAAAAAAAAAAAGGTCCAAATGACAAATAGCTTAAACCTAAAAGTAAGCGAGATACACCCCGATATCTTCAAACTGAAGCGCCAACCCTGAATAATAATAAGAAGAAGAAGTAGAATTCTCCATAATTTCAAAACCACGAAGCCAAGCTTTTTACATCTTCACTTCAAGTCACTAATATCTGGCTTTTGAATCACTCGTAGCCACAGATTTGATTCATTAGAAAAGTATCACGTGCACTGGTGCCTTTAAGTTAACAGACACGCAGGCAGGTAGTGATTTGTTCAAGAAGTGAGCATAGGCAGAACACAAACAAAAAATTAGTAGCGAAGTTAGTATATAAAATAGGAGGACAGCATTTAAATTAAGAATAATTGACAGAACCAAGATATTGTAAATTTGTTTCTGTCAATTGTGAATCTAACGTGAATAATTTTTACCTCCACCTAGTGACGTTCAAATTGTGTAAATAGTTATCCATATTAACATATTGTATAATATTATTATGGCATTATAATATTATAACGATCACGTATACAGGTGTTCAGTTGGAATAAGAATAAGTATTCCTTAGGAATACAGTACTTTCTTAAGTAGTCATTAAAATTTCCTTCAATTTTTACTCTTGTTTTTGTTTAAAAGAACAAAAGATTAAAGAACAAATTGTTGTATCACGGTATTTCGTCACAGTAGAGTGTCCTTGTTACATTTTTTTCAAGAGGTTAGTTCCGTCATAGATTTGAGGAATTTCTAAAGCCGATCTCGGGCGAAGGAAGTAGGGATTCCTCTTTGAATTATTCCGGGTGTTTCAGTTCATACAACATGCTAATCTGCCAGTGACACACTTCCACAGATGATCATATACAATGGATCAATATTGTCAAATTTTCTAATGAGCCTAAAAACCAACAACAAATACAGTATAATCCGTACCATCAAGACAAGCCTTGTTTTGAATTATCTTTTGAGTAATTGTTCTTACATCCTTTGGTACTGTGAACTAAATTTAACTTTCTGAATGGTTCTGAATGATAGAACAAAATTTTTTATTTCAATTTTCACCTCCAAATTTCTTGAAGCGGTGTACTTTCAAAAAACAGTCAAAGTCGGTAAAGTACGACAACAGAAATAATTCTAAGTTATTGTATCAGTCGCTCTGAGTTCAATCGCAATCTACGTATGGGTCCCCAGTTTGACTTGACCACAGGTTACAAGTAGGGCTAATAATACCGAAATCTCGGTCATTTTTTTCAGGTATTCAAATACCGGTATTGATACAAAAATACCGGTTTTTCGGTACTAATTAAAAAAAAATAGTTTATAATTTAATCACATAAAAGGTTACAAAATCACCTTTATGTGATTATGACGTCCTTATCTCTACTAGCAATTTTTCGATAAATCACCGACCATGCAACATTGCAACCTGTCCACAATTCTCGGACAACTTCATGTCTGACCGTATCATAATTCCCAAGTCCCGTTCCTCCACTACTGACTTTAGTTCAACTCCACCAAGTGTATAAGTTATTTTTGGGTTGCTGTTCCCCAGGTGTAAGACCTTGCATTTTGCTAATTAAAACATAGTGCCACTTTTCTGACCATCCCAGAAGTCTATCTAGGTCACTCTGAAGAAGCTCTGCTTGGCGGCGATCATTAACTACTCTACTGATCTTTACATCATCTGCAAGTTTAGACATCACACTCTATATCCCTTCATAGATGTCATTTAAGATAATCAAAAACAACAGTGGTCACAATACTGATCCTTGGGGAACCCCGCTTCTTACATTAACCCAATCTGAGGCATAACCATTTATCACAACCCCCTGCCTGGTGCCCTCAAGCCATCGTGCTATCCATCTAAGGATTTTCCCTATGATTCCAGCCTGCTCCAACTTATAAAGTAACCGCTCACATGGGACTGAGTCAAATGCTTTGCTGATATCTAAATAAACAATGTCGAAATTATTCTCCAAATTTAGCTCACGAGTGACCTGTCAAAATGGCTAACCAGATTTGTTACATATTATTTTCCCTTTACAAAACCATGCTGTGTATTCTACAGAATTCCATTTTCATCTAAACGATCCTGAATTCCATCCGTGATCATTGCCTCCATGATTTTCCCCACTACTGAAGTTAGACTGGCCGGTCGGTCATTTCCCGTTACACTCCTAGAACCGCCTTTATGTTCCAATTTACACCAATCCAATGGAATCTCTCCTGAGTCCAGTGATGCTCTCATAACTAGCCTTAATGGTTCAATGCACTTACTTGCCTCCTTTAAGATCATAGGGTATATGCCATCAACCACAGGAGCCTTACTCGCCCGTGGGCGCGAAAGTTTTCTCATTAAATCAACACGTGAAACTTCAACATCAGTAATTACATTTTTTTCAACTTCACTCCCATAATTTCTCATTGACGTGAAGGGTTTTTCTTCTGTAAATATCGGTGCAAAATAACTGTCGAGTTCATCTGCAACATCAGTTTGGGTATCTAATACTATCCCACGCAATTATATATGCGTCCGATCTGATTTGTCCTTCTCTTCTTTGCATTTATATATGCGAAGAATTCCTTAACTGCACTCTTTGCTCTCCTCATTCCTTATCCCCACTCTTTGCTCTCTTCCAGACTCAGTAAAGATACTATAGTGAAATTTATACTTCGCTGAATAAAACGTCTTTCTCCTTCAGAAAATGATGAACATAATTACAAACGTCGAAGCTATGGTGTTTACGCTCCAGCTCTCAGGAGGGCAATAGGTACGTGTGTGTGTGTGTGTGTGTGTGTGTGTGTGTGTGTGTGTGTGTGTGTGTGTGTGTGTGTGTGTGTGTGTGTGTGTGTGTGTGTGTGTGTGTGTGTGTGTGTGTGTGTGTGTGTGTGTGTGTGTGTACTGGTTCAGGGTGGTTTCCAGGCAAATGCCCATCTCCACCTAAATCATTTAAAACAGAAAATCTGTAAAGTGGACCTGATAAATAAAAAGATAGCTAAGAAATAAGAAGACAAAACATATTTTTGAAAAGAGAAGTAAAGTAAAAAAAAAAAAAAAATTTTAAGTTAAGTTAAGTTCATAATCTAAGCTAAGTTAAGTGTATAAACAAGATATTTTGAATAGGAAAGAATAAAAGTAAATATAAGAGAGATGTTTGTGAGTGTAGTATGTTGTTTATGTCAGGTCACTTTGCCATCAGAAAGCAGCTGAACTCTTCAACTGCAATCTGATGTCCGTCCCTGGCACGTGGAGCCGGACCTGGTTCTGTCTTTAAAAGCTGAAGCGCCAAAGCGCAATTAAACACTCAACAGAGAGAGTGCTAGACTGTTGAGTGCCAGCTGTCCAGCCTTGGGCCGCCCAAACCCAAGAACTGAACAACAGCCGAACAAAAAAAAAACCACTTAAGTGGTCCATGCTCAGGAGCCCCAGACCCGACCAAAAGCTTCCAGGTCTGAAGCTCCCAAGCCCTGATGCAATCAATAAAGATTCTGGTTGTAGACGGCCAATTCAATATCCGTGAGGTTTCGGATGATAGATCTTTTAGGGAACACAGCATTTGCATACTCTTGTAAGGCCTGAAAGTTGTTAACTCCTTGCACCAATCTATGTACATTATCTTCATTAAAATTAGCTATCTGTTTTCCCAAAAGACACCGTTCAGCATTATAATAAGGACAAGAGAACAAAATATGCTGCAAGTCTCTGCCGCTCCACAAGAACACCATGGATCTGGCTCCAACCCTCGAGAATACAGTTTATCTCTGATCGACCCATGACCTGTTAGCAAAAAAACTGGTATACATAGACGGACAGAACCACGATGACACCGGTTTAGTAATGGCAAAATCTGCCACAGGAATGATCTTCCTGGTTATCTCTCCAACCTCTGAAGAACTCCACCGTGCTCTCCATATTCCGACCAACCCAGTCCAAATTCGAAGTTTCTCCTCCTTAACTGTAGCTGTAAGATTCAATGACATCCCTAGATATTGTGCAGGAATACCTTTCCGCATCGCATACATCATTCCTCTATAGACCACATATAAATCCAGGGCAATAGGTACGGTACCAGTGGGGTTTTTTGATGCAGGGAGAGAACAAAATTAATGCAGTATTGCTGAATCTTGCCTTGTATTATTTTCTTGTTTTCGCCACAGAAATGCGTTAATTTTAAGAAACTGTTTTCAATATAATGAGCATTCTTCTTGGTATAGAGAAATTACACATTCGTAATATTTAGATATAAGTAAATTAATTGTTTACCTCGCTTGGAGTCAAGTGTTCCTCATCCTTACCTTAATTATAATTCTTTATTTATGCGTTTACTTATATGTACGGGATAAATAAATGCAAAATGTCACTGCAAAAAGAACAAACCAAGAATCATAATATGCATATTAAACTCCAATTTCGGAAACATTCAGTTCTCATCATGCTAAGCTATTCTCATGCTAAGATATGAGTAGAACGGTGATAAAAAAAAAATATGAATGGAATGAATGAATAAATAAAATAAATAGACAGTTTTTGAAAATTGGGGAATAAAATGTTAAAACTTCAGTGTCGTAATGTTTAATAAATATTGCAACTGCGATTTTTTTAATTATTTAAAAAACTCAATTGTAAAAATGTTTTAAAATTATTTAATAATAATAATAGTAAATCGTATATGTAATTTTGTGAATTTCTGATGAAAAAAGTACGTATACTAAAACGTCCTTTTACACCATACTTATCTTCTTACCCTTTGAGATGAACCACAATTGTACCATATAATGTTTCCGTTTGAAGTAAAGCAGAAAGGGTTTCAAGAAGAAATAGCACACCCTAACTTAAAAACTTCACCATTGTTTTGCTGCCCACAGTACAATTTGATCTCCGAAGGGAGATTGCGTTTCTTCGAAACCCGATCTTGTGGAAATCAAATCTCTGGAAAGGAAAAGTTCCTTATTGTTACTCGTTAATCTAAGTTGCCTATTCATCCCGTTAGTATCAGTTAGGTCAATTGCTATGTTATTCACTCACACGCATAATATTGTAAAATTGTCGTTAATAAATCTTTACAAATATAAAAAAAAATAATAATAATAATAATAAAAGATAATAACAATAGTATAGGGTGTTCTACACCTTACTTTTCTCTACGATACAACATACAAGGCATTTCATCACGCGGCAGATAAAAAATTAATTCATTTATGAAAAATTCAGAACAATTGTGTATATTACGATATACTTACAAGTAAAATGAACTTTATCGTGTATCCGATCCACATCGAATGTAGCATTTTTTTAGATGTAAACACCAAATACGAAAGATATTTAAACCTATAGTACTTAGTACCATGCATGGATTGAAGGCTGAGAGATACTCGTTGACATTAGACTTAAATTTCTGTAGATTGTAATTTTCGAGAAATACATCGGTAGGAATTATTACAATGAACAGAAGTAGCAGGATTAAACGAGGAAGAGAAAGAAGTTAGTTCTCTGAGTACACAGAATGAATGTTGACCGGTTAAGGCACGTGTTCGGACTAGTTAGGAATTCCAGGTGCCGGTTAAAAATAACAGTGCCCATGGGAGTATCTACAGAAAAGGCATGCAGCAGAAACTGAACGTCTATAAAACGAAGAATGGAGACAGATTCGTAAGAGAATTACGGAAGGCACGTAACAAGTGTTTTGAATTGGATGCATTCGAACAAAAAACATTTGCTGTGCAGCACAAAGGCTGCCAAAATTTACTAGTTAAGTGCTACACCTGTATGAAAATAATGGTAGTGAAAGTAATAATCCTATATGCAAATAATGGTAATGAAAGTAATAAATCTATATGAAAATAATGGTCATTGGATCGAGTATTTTTGTGCAGGGGAAAATACTTGAAAATATATTTCATTCACGTTTCCGCACCGGTGAGCTCTGAGTACAGCAGTGGGGCCCGCGAGCACTTCTGAGTTTAGCACCGACAGAAGGTATATAACTATCGTAAAAATAGCACAGTTACATCATTCAGTTCATAATTATAAACAAACCGAAGTTTACGTATAAAAGCTTAATACATCTCAGTGAAGCAAATGCTTATAGTTCATGATAAATATGTCTTATGAAGTTTTTTTCACACGAAGCTGAGTTAAACGGTAGTGAGTTTGTATTAGTTTCCTCTCCCGGAAACTTGGGTTAATCATTCCGTAAAACAGACAAACTGATCCCTCATGATCTCACCTGCCCCGACATACACCGATGAGCCAAAACATTACGACCAGCGAGTCGTTATGCAAATCGAAGAAACTGCAGTTGAACTATGGCGCGTGCGCGGGTCGGGACACAGTAAAAAAAAAAAAAAAAAAAAAAACACTTGATACTGAGCTCCGTTAATCAGTGTTACTCTTGTTCTTCAGATGGGAAAGGCAGCTTGATTTTTTTTTGATTTGGTAGTTGTTGGCGCATCGGCTTCTGTGGCCATATTGCACCTCCCAAAGTTTTTGCAGTACTTTGATCCAAGCCCGAGGCGGGAGGAAAGGCAGCGGACTTCAGCGAGTTTGACAAAGGCCAAATTGTAATGGCCAGATAACTGGGTCAGATCATATCCGAAACGGCACGGCTGGTGGGATGCTCACGGTCAGCTGTGGTTAGTACCTATCGAAAGTGATCCGAGGAGGGGAAACCCACTAACTGCCGGCGAGGTGTTTGACGACAACGGCTCATCGATGCTCGAGATGTGCGAAGGCTCTCCCGAAAGGTACGTGGCAACAGAAGGGCAACTGCGGCGCAACTCGCCGGTAATTGGAATGCTGGTGACAGGAGTAATGTGTCACAACACACACTACATCGAACCCTGCTGAAAATGGGGCTGTAGCCGCAGGCCGCTCCGAGTGCCCATGGTAACCACGGTTCACCGGCGACAGCGCCTACAATGGGCACGCGAGCATCGAAACTGGACCTTGAGTGATTGGAAGAAGGTCGTCTGGTTCGATGAATCACGTTTCCTGCTGCGCCATGTGGACGGCCAGGTACGTGTGCGTCGTTTACCTGGAGAAGTGATGAGGCCTAGATGCACCGTGGGCCGAAAACAAGCCAAGCCGGTGGCGGCGGTGTCATGCTTTGGGCGATGTTCTGCTTGCTGGGATACCCTAGGTCCAGTTATCCATGTGCCGGGCACTCTGACGTCTGCTACCTACCTAAACATCATTGGTAACCAGGTACACCTTTTCATAGCAATGGTCTTCCCCTCTGGCGGTGCCGTCTTTCAGCAGGATAATGCGCCATGCCACACCACCCGGATTGTTCGAGACTGGTTCGCGGAACATGAGGAAGACTTCCAGGTATTACCCTGGCCTTCAAATTCCGCAGACATCAATCCCATCGAGCATCTGTGGTTTGTATTGGAACAGGAACTCCGATCTGCGGCGTCTCAACCACGGACCTTACAGGAGTTAAAGGATCTTCTGGTTACGTGTTGGTACCAGATACCACAAGACACATTTAGAAATCTTGTAGCGTCCATGCCTCGCCGGGTACGAGCTGTTTTGGCCGCACGTGGAGGACCAACATCATATTAGGTAGGTGGTCATAATGTTTTGACTCATCGGTGTATATTCTAAGGACAGCCATAACTAAGTAGTCAGCGTTAACAGTAACATAACTAAAGAATATGGTCGCATTCTCGTACCTCTATCTTGTAAAGTCGTCTACTCTATTTGCTTTTCGCGCAATATAAACATAAAATTTGCTTATCTAAATTAAACAAACCCAATTCTTTCCAGATATTTTTCTTCCAACCATTAAGACAAAAGTTGAATCGTATCTAACCGAAATGTAGAGATGGACGTCCTTCAGATTTGTTGATACTGTATAAGCAATGCCAATATAAGTAATAGTTGCTAATTGTATCTATTTATTTAATCAGGAAAAAAAAAAAAAAAAAGAAGCCGTCTGTCGTCTCGGCTCTGCATAGGAAACGCGTCATGACGTGTTTCCTATGCAGCGTCGGACAGTGAACAGTCAGCATTTTATTTAACTTCCGTTACCTATTCCAGGAACTAATCTGTCACACTCTTTTGGAGATCCGAAAGTAGACATAGCGGCAGCTTTCGTGAGGTAATTGAACTTCGCAACGAATAATCAATATGCGAGGGGTGCCTTTGACATACACATATACACACAGATATCATATTCTTGTAATGTATATAAGCACCGGAGCCGATAGCACGTCTGGGTGTGACAACACATCGGGTCAAAAACAGATTTTTTCGTAATTGTATTTCATTTGATTGAATTCACTTTCTATCATTGATTATATAGATTATATTGAAATATAAGTAAAAAATTAATTCGTGTCATTTTTATTTTTCGTTGCTAAGGTTATTCGTAATATATAACGTTGACAATTATATTTAAAATAAATATATCGTTAATATTTTGGAGGTATAGCAATACTCTCAGTTTTAAAATAATAAATAAAAGTTCAACAGATCAGTTGATTTTCAGATAAGTGCACAGATAAACAACTAAGACCACGCTGTGTAGTGGAAGAGTAAAAGGGATAATCAAGTCTATCATAATTCCATTTGATAGTAACCCATAATATATCAATATAATATATATATATATATACTTCATTTTCATTGAAAAAAAATATATATATAATATATATGTCAGAAACAGAGACCCTACTTCTTGCTGTCTTTCCTGTGATTTCGATGGCTAACCCTTGACGAAGCCGTTGAATAATGAGTTTTTCAGCAATAGGTACTTCTTTTTATTTTCCTATATCTTTCCGTGTTCCAATTCCCGTTTGGTAGCTCATTTCCTATTCTCATCCTCTCAATTAACTTATATATATGTATGTATATATACTTATTTTCTTTGAAATAAGGTATATTTTGAAAATATTTTTGGTTCATAGTGAAACTCAGAAGAGAGAGAGAGAGAGAGAGAGAGATACACTGTGCTGCCACTTTATTAGGTACACCCCTGCTGTGAACACAAATGGTTTGTCCCACAACGTTGAAAGTCACATGACCACAGTTGTGGATATAAATACAGCAGAATAACCTTTCTAGGATCAGTTAAGCGTACAAACCGTAGCAAGAATGGAGAAAAGGAGTGATCTAACGGACTTCGAACGTCACATGGTAGTAGGTGCAAGACGTGCTGGACAAAGCATCTCTGAAATGGTAGTTCTCCTGAACTTTTCACACAGCACAGTCTCAAGGGTGTATCTAGAATGGTTCAACGAACAGAAAACATCCTCTCAACGGCACTCCTGTGGAAGAAAATAGCTTGTTGATGAGAGAGGTCAGAGGAGGATGGCTAGAATTGTGCAAGCAAACAGGCCTTGAATGGGTTGAGCACGCTGAATTCTGATGGGATCCTTCCACTTGTTTAGATTACGAACCTAAGGGGGCATAAATTCAAATTAAGAAAAGACAGATGTAGAATAGATGTGCGGAAATTTGCCTTTAGCCAGCGGGTGCTTAATTGCTGGAACAAACTTCCATCTGTCGTTGTGGAAGTTGATAGGTTGAATAAATTTAAGGAGGAACTGGACAGGCATTTGGAGGGAATGGTGTGATTTTTTTATTTATTTATTTTTTTTTTTTGGCTGATGCTGCATAAGCTCATACACTTGCTTTCTTGCATCACATGCCACTGCTACTACTACTACTACTACTACGGGCTACAATGTCGCACGTTACGTCAGAATACAACTTTGGTGCGCAGAACAAAATATCGCAATGGACCACTAGTCGCACTTTGTCACAACAGCTACAACAGCCGACGGCCACATCGCGTACCTTTGTTATCAATGAAGAACAAGAGAGCACGCCTCCTGTGTGCACAGCAACACCAGCACTGGATTATCGAGGATTGGAAAACAGTTGCTTGGTCTGACGAGTCGAAGTTCCTGGTGCATCATGTCGATGGAAGGCTCAGAATTTGGCGAAAACAACATGAATCCATGGACCCGTCATGTCTGACGACTACTATGCAAGGTGGTGGGGGCGGTGTTATGGTGTGGGGAATGTTTTCTTGGCACACGTTGGATCCATTGATGCCCATAGATTCACGTCTGAATGCCACATCGTACCTAAACATCGTTGCTGACCAAGTGCATCCGTTCATGTTGACAGTTTATCCTCAGTCAGATGGTTACTTCCAGCAGGTAATGCGCCGTTGCACAAAGCCCGAATCACTATGGAATGTTCCGGGAACATGACAATGACTTTTCTTTGCTGCAGTGGCCCGCTCAGTTCTCGAATCTCAATCCTATTGAACATCTTTGGGATGAGCTAAAAAGGGCTGTTTGCTGCAGGCCTACACTTCCGTCGAATCTTAAGGAACTGCGTGACCCACTCATGTCTGCATAGTACTCCATTCCTACGCAACGTTTTCATCATCTTGTTCGATCGCCTAGACGAATTCAAGCTGTTTTGAAGGGTAAAGGAGGCTCAACACGCTACTAGGTAGGTGTACCTAATAAAGTGGCAGCACAGTGTAGGACCGACTATCGGTGCTTTTCATTCAGTCTCGTGCTCGAAATAAAATTGAACTTTGAACTGGTTTTAATTTAATGTAATACAAAAAAATCAATTTTATTGAATCGATTTTTACAACATTAATTTTTATAATTTAATTTAAAACATTGTATCAAGTCCGATTATCTCCTGACCCATCGCTGACCCGCGTCATTCATAGCTCTGAGCAGACTTCGCTGCCCGGTTTTCTTTTTAGCGCAGATAATGATGGACATAATTGAATTATTAGTAATCGAGAGGTTTCAATAATCGAATGAATCGTAGTTACTAACTATTAATGATTCGATTATATCATTCGAATGATTTGTCATTATTGAAATAATCGAATAATTAGCTATAATCGAAATAATCGAATAATTAGCTATAATCGAAATAATCGAATAATTAGCTATAATCGAATAATTAGCTATAATCGAAATAATCGATTATGGCCATCAGGAGATGCTTAGCAATTTTATTTACAGTACGGTGGTGTTTGTATACAGTCTGACAAAGGAATTTTGGGTTAATTGGCTTTGAAACTACAGTTGACGGTCAGTTTATTCTAGATTCTTTTATCTTATAGATAAAAATTTCTATGATTACAATAAATAAAGTTTTTGATAAATAATCCTCATTTTGTACAGCAATGAGCAAACAAGGAGCATCGATCTCATATTGTGGAGCCACTTCGCCGACATATCAGTAGCCATAAAATCAATTACAATAAAGTTATAAACTTCTCTTGTCCTAGGTAGCTGTACCGGAGTACAAAAATGAACTTTTTTCTTTCTTCTAATACGTATTTTGGAAACTGCATTTTAAAAATTCAATTTTGTAAGCATCTTTTAGTTAACATTCACTTAATTTAAAGATTTACCGTTTCGTATTTTATTTATTTATTTAATTTTTTGTTTGTTTTAGTACTTCAACCAGAATATTAACCGGTTCCTGGGATTAATCGAATTCAAAACCCGGAATAATGAGATTCAGAAGAAAACGGAAAATGACAATCCCCTAATGGCACTGACCTAAGCAAAACGTAGCATAGTGCATACTCATGTTCCGAGATCTAATCGCTTAAAGATAGGCAGTTACGATATAAGGTCTCGTCAGAATTAAAGTCGTGCCCGATTGTGTTTCTTTTCTGGTCATGGGGCCTTCCTAAAACCGTGATGAATGAGGGAGTGACAGTTACCTCTAGGATTTCCGATTTCAATTGCAGATTTTTTTTTCTATATTAAAAAAAAAAAAAAAAACCGTAAACGACGGAATTTGTTATATTTATTGATCAGAAAGTATATAATGAATATGAAGTTTTAATTTTATTGCTACAATATTGTAAAAAATAATCATGGTTTTTTATTATTAAGCAGTTTTTTTTTTTTTTTTTTTTTTTTTTGTTAGCATATCAGCTTGTGTGGCCATAATGCACCTCCCAAAGTTTTTGCATTTTACTGTGATCCAAGCCTGAGGCGGGATTCGAACCCGCTACCTTTAGATTGCCAGGTAGGCACTTTACCCACCTGGCTAGCCCGGTCGGCCAAGCAGTTCTTACGATTGGCAGGGAGTGCGAATGGACGCCACCCTATAAGGGCGCCTTCATCTTTTGTGTTTTTTTTTTATAAGAATTTCTACTTTTTTTTTTTTTATAAGAATTTCTACTTTTTTTTTTTTTATTTATGAACAATAAAATCTGTACCTAGTTTTAAAATAAATATTTAATGATGCTCACTAAAAAGGTGTATTTCACCGACTATAAAGAGGGTACATCATGTTATTAGCCCAGGAAGAGCGTCCAAATTTCTTAAGATGGCCCTGCTGCAGTGGATTAATTCCGGGAGAAATGGCAACGGTTAGCTTAGCAACAGTCCAAGTTTATAACTTGCTAAGCACAAACGTTATTTATTTAGAATAGAAAAGGATTTTTTTTTTTTTATGAGTAGCCACTTATTTTATGATACTATGAATTAAATTTCATTTGGAATCATGAATCATGAGATACTCGCGATTAAAATTCAGTCTTCGATCACTTAGGTCGCGATGTTATCCAAATGAAAAATAAATTTTCGTGTGTGAGTTGTGCCATCATTTCCGTTCAGAGTTCACAACTTTACTAACTATTGTCAGCAATGGATAGTGCATTTTTTGTTGCACAGTACTGTCTCTATCTGGCAATGTGTGTGTCTGCGTATCCGACCATCAGGTAAGTAAGTCTTATTTGATTTTAATAGTTAACTAAAAGCAGATTCATTCAGATTAGTTCTAATTTTTCTAAGCTGTTACTCGTCACCTTTTGGTACAAGCCAATGCTCCGAAAAAGAAAAAAAAAAAAAAAAAAAAGCAGAAAAGAAAAATTATTCTGGCTCATTTTAATATAAAGAGGTTCTTTCATTATTTTTATACTCCAGCTACGTCCTCCGCTCCGAATAACTCAAGCGCAGAATTTACACCTACGCCGACAAATAAGTTCTGTGCTTTCATTGACAAAGCCAAGAGAATAGACGACAGCAGCAGTGTAACACATGTTGGGGGTTGAAATGTGCACCTGTCATAAATTTTATGCTGCGACTGCGCATAGCTTATTACCTAAACATCGATCATTATATGTACAGTATCTATCTACAAATTAAAAAAAAAAAAAAAATATATATATATATATATATATATATATACAGGGTGTCTCAAAATTACACGGCAAAACTTCAGGAATGAGTTCCTCATATGTAAACAACAAAAAAATATTTTATATCAACATAGTTCCGGAAATGCTTGGTTCCCGAGTTATTAACCGGAATGTCTTATCTCCCGCAGGTGATTTCCTTCATCACAAGGTCCTGACAGAATCTGGTAGTTTTCCACTCCGACCATGTACTCGAATCAGGAGCAAGCGGATTTATGTACGGTTTGGCGGACGGAAATGCTCTGGAGGCTCGTCGTTTGTACCGCGAAAGGTTCCCAGAACGAAGATGTCCAGACAGGAAAACGTTTGAAGGTATCCATCGCCGCCTTTGTGAACATGGGACCTTTGCACCTCGTGCTGCCGACAGAGGACGACCAAGATCTACGACTCCTGAAGTATAGGGGTGGACCAATTGCCTGGCCTCCATGCTCAACTGATTTAAACCCACTAGATTTCTTCTTGTGGGGCCATTTAAAGTCATTGGTGTATTCAACTCTGGTAGTTGATGTGGAAACTCTCCGCAATCGAATTGTGGCAGGTTGTGAGACAATACGAAACATGCCAGGAATTTGGCATCATCTTGGCGAGTCCATGAGACGGCGATGTGAGGCCTGTATTCAGGCAGAAGGTGGACATTTTGAACAATTACTATAAGGTGAGGTGAACAGTTAAGTGTCATAGACAGACCTTCAAAACTCGGGAACCAAGCATTTCCGGAACTATGTTGATATAAAATATTTTTATTGTCTACATATGAGGAACTCATTCCTGAAGTTATGCCGTGTATTTTTGAGACACCCTGTATATGTAATTTATTGTGCATTTTGGTGGGAAATAGCGAGTATCAAAGGCCAAATCCTACCCTGAGACCGATTAAAACCAACGTTATAGTACGTTTCCAAGAATATCTTGGTGGGGATATTTATAATTGGATCTACCATCATGAAACTTGATTGCACAGGCACCATAATTTTTCATTTTGAGAAAAAAAAAAAAAAAATAGAACGCATCTGTCTCAAAAGCCTTCCATTAGTTTTATTTGAATTTATTAAAGAAGATAATGTTTTTTTAGTAGTATCATTTAGTCACCGAGAACTAACTCGTCTACCTGTTTCTGTGTACACGTCCATAAATTTCGCGTGTTCTCTGGTCGATTTGCCTATTATTCTGACGAAAAACCCAAGTTTCCGGGATGGGGGAACAACCTTGCTATCCCCGCCTGAGATCGACTAACTCAACCACGGAGTGGATACAGCTCCGAGATAGCCTCAAATTAGTGTTTACAGCATCATTATTACAATTTTTTTCTCGTTAATTTTTTTTACAGGCCCCAGAGGGCCTGTAAAAAATTGACGAGAAAAAAAAAGCTACAGTCGACTTAAATGCGTCTGCAGCATGCTATCGTATTTTTCTATATATGATAATATTAACTGTCAAATGGTTAGTTCTAAACTACACTGACGGACGTGGTCGTGTTCATATAAATAAAGCATTCATTATATTTCAGATAGGAAGTTGTCTGTAAGGTTTAAAGCTGCGGTTATAAATCCTTGCTAATAATAATCCTCATTTTGTTGAAACACAGCAATTACAGTTAGGTGTCTGTGTGATAACTGCAAAGCAACTAAGCCTATATTGTGTCTATACGAAACTGCATATTCTGAGCCCCCCGTGAGATCACGAACTGCCCAATATGTTCATTAACAACCAATTCAAAATTGCATGCATTATTCTGTTATTTGTTGGAAGAATAACTCGAGTTTTCGGGGAGGGAGTAACGAAACTACATATTCTGAACCCCCCCGCGAGATCCACGAACGGCCCAATGTATTCATTAACAAGCAATCCAGAAGAATTTTCCGAGCAATCCAAATTGGTAGAGCGGCGGTGCGGGGTTTCGCCACAGGTATATAAGTGCATGCATTCTTCGGTTATTTGTTGGAAGGATAATCCGAGTTTTCGGAAGGGAGGACGAGCAACCCCCACATGAAACCCGCTAATTCAGACACGTTGTGGAAAAAGCCCATAAAAATTCTGCGTCACTGACAGGATTCAAACTTGTCTTACCACCCAGCAGTGGCGTAGCCTGGTTAGGATCAGGAGGTACATTGTACCCCCGGATACAGAAATTTGGTATTGTGGTGCATTTTTATAAAAGTAACACAGCGAGATACATTTACAACTTAGTTATTCAAACTGAGTTATGAATAACTTGTAGTTATTCAATTTTTTTTAAAATATTAACTTTTATAGCTATAATTCATCGTTTATGTATTATTTTTGCAGTTTATTTTGTTTGATATATTTCTTTTCGTAATTGTATCGGTATTTCTTATATTTTATACATGATATCATATACAGGGGTCCCGGTATCCCAGTCCCCGCAGTTACGAGGTTGCAAATAATACATAAAAAAAAATATGTATTTTGTTTCGATTACACAGAAGCACCTCACTACACATTTCACTACTGTACCCTGATGCTATTCGTGTAAATGAAGAATACAATGTGACAAGGTTACAAAATGAAATTGTAAGTTTTGCAAAAGAAGGCAGATTCCACGAAGTTAATGATGGGGATATTGCACAATTGCTTGAATCAAGTGCAAAACCACTTACAAATGAGGAACTAGCAGAATTAAACCTAATTCTGCTAGCTACCCACAGAAGAGGAAGCCGAAAATGATGACGCGATGGAATCACCAAAGGATAAACATTTGAAAATTAAAGAAACCCCTTGAGAAAATTGACCAAGCACACTTGAATATTTTTGTATGAACAAAAATATTCAGGGTTCATGATCGTGCAGCAAAAGTTAAGCGCGAAGTTAAAGACAACTAAATGGTGCGACACAGTTTTATCTGAAAAAAAAAAAAAAAATAAAATAAATAAATAAATAAATAATAATAAAAAAAAAAAATATATATATAATAATAAATAAATAAAAAAAACCCCAAAACATACAAACAACTCTGGATTCATTCTTTATTCGTAAAACTGAAAAATACTTTACTTTTAACTTTTCACTATATGGTTAATAATAATAAAAATAACAGATAAGTTAGCATTAGGCAATTGGCGCCTTTTTTTTTTTTTTTTGTGAATGTATCTGGTGACAAAAAACCCTAGTTACACCACTGCCACGCGGTAGTGAGGACGGTGATTGTAATCACTGCACTGTCACGAGGGTCAATAAATACAGCGTTTGCCTAAGTTATATCGATTTTTTTCCCTAACATTTTTCATTTCATTCATTGTAAATAGTTATGAAAAACTGGCAAAAGCCACTTGCATTGTGCGATTGCCCCGTAGCTTGGCACAATTAGCAATGCAATGGTTACAGTGCAATTCACGTTATGGCAACAATTCATACTGAAAGGATAATAAAATCTGGAACAGTTTTCAGTTAGCATTCAGGTACAATGACGCAGCTGGTATCATTTATGTCAGCGCTCCTTAAGCTTAATTGTTTTATATCTTCATGTTATTTGTCTTGATGACGGGCACGTTTTCAGCACTTTAAGAACGTGATAGCAATTTTTATTATTGTCGTTTGTTGTGATAATGAGGTTTGAGCAAAGTGGCTTTCTACAGAACGGGTGGTGTCGGCTTTCACAGAAGTTCACTTGGCCAACGCAGTGCTTATCTTCAAATGCTTACAGGGCCAAATTAATTAACTGTTTTTGAAAAATTACATTATTATACACTGCATATTTTTTCGGTAGATTATTCACATTAAGCATCCACTGTTTCATGCATCAAAAATGTTGAAAACTGAAACTGAACTGACACACGGCATAGTACAATTTCTGTTGATTTTTCAAATGCTATAACACACTTGCATATTTTTAAAAATCAAAAAGGTAGCTTAAGTGCTCATGAATCGAAAAGTAACATGAAATCTATTTTTTTTAATACAAACACAAAAACAGAAATATGAAGCTAACATACTTAAATAAATATACACTGAAAGGATATTTAAATGGGGACACCCAACTAAGATCCAGTCCATGAGCTCATAGATTGGTATGCACACATGGTGGCATGGCATTACAAGAAGCTTCAACATATCTGGGAATTTGGATTGTCACGCTATCCATATAATATCTCATAATTGTTCCACACTGATGGGTGGCAGCTGTCTGACAGCAAATTCAACCTTGTCCCACAGATGTTGGATGGACCTCAGTTCCCCTGTTGGATTCAGGAGAACTGAGGAGGTACCAGAGGAAGGTGAAATCTAGCCATTTGCTAAACCATTACTACACATCTGGCCAAATGGCATAGTGCATTATCTTGCTGAAAGATGTTACCTTCTATTATCCCGATGGAAAATAACTATCAGGAAACCGCAGGTACATGAATGTGTACGTTGGATAGCAATAATGGTGGAATTAATGGTCTCCACGTTCAAAACTCATTGCACATGCATAATAAAACTTAGAGAATCTCAGTAAATTCCCCAGACCATTCCAGTGACATGATACAAAAGGAAATACAATCCGTCGGATCCTTAAACTTTCTTCCAATTGTCCGCTGTCAAACCTGTGATGTTTGCAGCACTAGTGAGAAGCAGATGTGACATCCAGTCAGGAGGGATCCTGAGTCTGCCTTCTGCTCTGATACCCTATTTGATAGAAAGTATTTCGAAGTCCTGCTGCAAAATGATTTAGACCACTCCACATTGTACCCTGAAGTTATTTGTGCTACTGTATCATTCTCTGTTGGTCCATACAAGCTGCTGCAACAGTCTCTCATCTTGTTCATCCAAAATGGGCTTTGTGCCATAGGTTTCGTGCAAGCTGGATGTCTTGTCCCTTGTGGGGCATGCCTGGTACATTTACATGATGGTAAATCAGGAACAGCCCACTAGATGCGTCCAAGACACGTCTAGTGGGCTATTCTGAGATGAGGACACACATCCCCAGATTGTGCCAACAATCAATTAGACTTTCAACAAGGTCTCTTGTATGCCTGGATAATTCCCGATACAGTGATACTCTTCTTTCATTTCCTTCACTGCATCTTTTGAAGACTTTATAATGATTTGGCACACTCTAAAAGGCTTTCTAATTAAGGCTGGAAGTTTTATCCTGCATAAATATCTTCATAAATGCTATCTGAAAAGCATGTAGGAGACTAAGTACTATAAATAAAGTACACTAACTCACATAAATTTAGTTAAATTTATTGAACCTTAAATGTGGAAATAAATCAAATCTATGTAAGGCTGTAAACCTAATCATTCAATTAAACAAGCCTGAATACAGATAGCCAACGTTTCAGACCCACTTGTGGTATCACTTTCAAAGATGATTCTAACAATGAGACAGAAATAAAGGTAAATTAATAGTTGGTAAAAATTGCAAGACTTAAATTGAGAAAGCAAAGGTTTAAACTATAATTAAACATCACAGTTATCAGGATATTTGCTGTATATTTGGGTGCACATATAGTAAATATCCTTTGAAGCACTGAAAATTTATGCAAAATTTTAAGTGACTTTGGCGAGTATAAAACACTAAATAAGAATTAAAAGGCATATAAAACACTAAATACGAATTAAAGGCACCTGCTTTGGGCTAGAAAAGCATGAATTAATACAAATATATTTATAATTTATTACATTTATATTTTTACACATATATACATTTTCTTATTTTTAAAGTCTAAGACTTTGTTCATTATTTTCATGAGATTTGCATGAAATTTGTTGGGAGTTATGTTTTCAGGTTTATTTTTAAATAAATAAATAAATTTTCTGTTTGCATGGATTACTACACGGTCAGAGAAGTTCACAAGATAGATTACAAGAAACTACCGAATTTTGCAGTCACATGAGCTTTAACTGTAGTCACTTCAAAGTACATGTAATTATACTCCTTATAGCAAATATACTTTCATATTGTAACACTATTTACAGTGAAATAAACTTGCAGTACAGTTCAGTACTAAACAAGCAACAAGTAATCACTGGTACATAAAAGCTTCCACGTACACATACAGCACCAATACCAGCGATGCCATGTTATCACCTTATGATCTACATAATATAGTACTATATATGCTTACTGCTTTTAGTTTACTGTGCAGCACAATAAAATGTCACAATGTAAACTTCCATGAAGTGTGATTAAAGAGTTCAGAGACTAATATTTAGGAAATGATGAAGCTTATTGGCTATTTGGATGGATCCCTTTTCAGAAATCTACTTGGCACTGCATGCACTAATTCCACTGTCTTGCAAATTCTGGAAAAAACCAATGTTTATGGAGGATGGGGGACTAGAGTGATGGAGTGCTCTGCACGAAATTCTCGAATGGAAAGTGAGGAGGGTACGTTGTCGTGATGCAAACTGGTGAGCATTTAGGATGGGAGACCACTGCTTCACAAGATATTCTTAAATGAAAAGCACTGAGTGTGCATAGACATTATCATGATGCAAATGCCAATTTGCTGAAGTCTACTTTTCTGGCCTTGCTATTTGACCTCATTCCACAGATGTTGGATGGACCTGAATTCATGGGAACTGAGGTGAAATATTCCTCTGGTGAAATGTAAACCAATACTATATGTCTGGCCAAATGGCATGGCATTTTGCTGGCAGATACTATCTGCTATTATCCTGCTAAAAGATAACTATCAGGAAATAGCAGGAACATGAATATGCATATTTTGGATAGCAATAATGGTGGAATTAGGGGTCTGTACGTTCAAAAATCTTTGAACATGCATAATGGAACCTAGAGTATCCCAGTAACTTCCCCAGACCATCCAGTTGCGTGATACAAAAGGGAATGTGATTTGTCTGGCTGTTAAACCTTCTTCCAATTGTCCTCTGTCAAACCCGTGATGTTTGTGGCACTAAATGAGATGCTGATGTGACATCCAGTCAGGAGGGATTGTAGAGTCTGCTTTCTGCTCTGATGGAAAGTATTTTGAACAGTCCTGCTGCAAAATGATCTGATCTCTACTGTTCCAAATTTTACTGTGACCATGCAGGGCAAATTCATAACATATTATATAATGCTCTGTGAATCAAAAAAACACAATAAGCACAATCATATTTAATGAGGTTGTCTTGCTTTTTTGGGTCCTGGAGAAATAGTACTCCATTGAGAAGACCAGGTCTGTTTCTCGGTCAGCAGTAGTACATTAACAAAGGACCTGATATACATGAAATTGTCACTGTGAGGATGCAAGGCATAAACTTGGCTGAAACATGTCACATTCCTAAATCTTGTGTTAAAATTGACTGAGAGGTCCCACAAGAAATAATAATTTCACTAGAAACTTTATGGACAGTTAAATGTCAATCATTCCTGATCACATCACCAGCAATTATATCATTAATTTTTGAAGTTGAAAGACAGCCATAAAGAGGATTATCTCTAATGGACAAGCAGCCTTCTTTAAACTTTGTGAACCACTGAAAAGTCTTTGAATGACATACTCAGAAATAACACGAGCATTTCAAGTTTGGGGATGAGCAACCTTGTAAATTCAAAGGAAAGCTGATTTTAACATTTTGTGGGTTTCTGTTGCACTTTTCCCTAATTTGAAACAAAATTTGATACAAATTTACTTGGTAAAATCGCTGATTTTTTGCATGCATGTCTAGATGTCAATAAACATGGGGCAAGTGCAACTTACTACAACATTACACATTTTTTCAATTTCAAGATAAAAAGTTAGTCCCCAGACTTTCTGATCACATCTTCTAAAAGAGCAGAAATTATTTTACTACAATACACTACAGTGCAAGACGTGATAGATGACTGTTAAAAAGAAGGTTAACTTATGAAGTGAATATATGATTACACAAGAATTTAAGGTAAAAAACAGATGTCTACTTATGTGCCATAATACACAGTAATTGAAGGTTTGAATGCTTTTTCCTTTCAGTCTTTTCCAGACTTCACTGAATCTGGAATTCGAATCAGCTAAATAAAATGGATGACTGTTATACTGCAAACATTTATTGTCCACAATGGATTCACACAATGTGGGAATTCCACAGCCAAGACAGAAGAAGTAAACTGAGCAAAAACATTGTGTCTCATCACATAATAGTGCAAAAATTGTAAGTTAAGTAGGTCTGTTTTTATCTAATTTATTAAGGTATACATATTCAAAATTGTAAACTGTCAAAATGCACAGATACCTTTTGCAACTTTAATAACTTTTTGGCTTCAGAAAAAGTTCAAAATTCATAATGGCTAGAACACCATCAAAAACAATTGCTGTAATATTACCAAATGAAATGTCATACCTCTTGAAATACTCTTCCATGAACAGAAAAATCACCTCACCTTTAGTGTCCACTTTTTAACATTTTGCAAACAAACTCATAAATAACAGTTTGATGGGCTTGCCTCATGTGAGCCATAAGAATATTAGAATTAACAAAGGACAATATGGTATCACACTACACTGTTGTCAACACTCTCTTCAGAAGGTAATTTCTATATCTTTGTGCATTTGTTGAAATTTATTGAGCATATTTTCAATAATATTTCATAATTGGCATCTTTCTTGCTCTCAAAGAAGTGATCATTTTTGAATGCAATCCATGCCCTTGATCAGCTCAGGTCACTGTTCTTCACACTGCTTGTCAGAAGTTAACTTTTATCTTATTATCTGTGGTGCAATGAAGCAATTATATTTTTCTATAACATAAACATCCCAATACTGAAGGGCAGATATTGATTTAACATAATCTAAACCTGTGAAGTTGAATGACACAGTAAAAATAAAATTATTTCCCCTTTCAAAACATACCATACTGTGGTACAGTGCATGCTGGAAGGGAAAGTAACTGTTGTCCATAGAATGATGAAACTACACTTTGTTGTCCATACAATGATGAAACTACACTTTTTAGCAACTATGACCAAACTTCAAAAATGGGCTTTTTGCTTTTCATTAATGTAACAAAATCTTTCACTTCCACCAATCCCAATGTGAAGCATTTTTGATAACAGAACATTTTTCACAACAGATAAGGACCTGTGTATGTGTTTTGAACTGACACAATCATATGAATAAAAGTTACTATGTTTACAAACAACTTGACAGGTTTTAAAAAAAAATCATTAAACAGTAAAAACGTTTAGTGAATTGTTATTCCTGCTGAACACTAGTGAACTGTTATTCCTGGTTAACACGTCATGAACAAATTGTAAAACCCAGAGAAATTTAAACTATCCATTACTTATTGTCAATGAATTGCTAATCTTGTTCACAAACAGTAATTATACTATTTCATAACCTAAAAATTTCTCGATGTTGTTGGAGCAGGATAGAAATTTATTTCACAAAGGTGAAATCTTCACCCTTCACAATCAGCTGTAAGTTGCTGCTTTTGGCAAGTGCACAAGCAGAAAACTAAGCCCCCCCATCCCCGAAAGAGTATAGTAATTTTCCACTGATCCGAAGGTTGGAATCTGTTGGAGACTAATTTTTAAAGGCTTCTCCAATCAGGCATGTAGTGAGCCAGTCTCAGGTGGAGAGAGTAGCCACTCCATAAGTTACTCTGAGGATTTCAGCCCACACATCATGACAATCAATACATGAGACATTAACATAATATGGCATGTAAAGCCAACTACAGCAGCAGCCGAGAATTAAATTTGGTAATTCTTAGGTAGTAGTTTGCCAGACTCTTCATTTTTCTAAACATAGCCAGAAAATGGGAAAGGGTAGAAAACAGACTGCTGAATTTGTAAAGTTCAACTGTAATAAGATTTTTTAAACAATAAAGTTTAATAAATGTATTAGATAATAAATTTAATCAGATGCAGACACTTCCTTTCTAATCATATTTTCTTTTGAAGCTTTTGTCTTTCTGTAATTTAACTTTTACTTTTTTTCCTTCTTTTAGTGAAAGCACATTATCTAGTAGTAACAATACTTTAATGTAGTAGTGGCAAATGATGCAAGAAATCAAGCTTCACTCACTCACACACACCTCCCATCCTTATGCTCCAAGAATCTGTCTAGTTCTTCTTTGAATTTATTACAGTCATCCACTTATGCCCCTCATGTGTGTAGTTTCAGAAAAAGAAGATGCCATTCACATTACTCAATCCATTCAAGGCCTTAAAACCTCAATCAGATCACCCTGCAGGTGCCAGCTCTAGAGATGCTGCAATTTGCAGAACTGAGGTTAGAGAACCCTTTTGTTCCCTTCACCAATCTGGTTGTGCTTCTCTGCACCCATTCCATGAGATCTACATCCTTCCTAAAGTGAGGCCTCCAGACCTGTATACATTACTTTAGGTGCGGCTTAACCATGGCCTTGTACAAAGGGATAATTGTCTCCTTATCCCTCTACTAGCAAAGTTTCTATATATCATGTTTTCATTTGCATTTAATTTTTACTTTTTAATAATTTTACTTTTTTACAAAATGATTGCGAAACCAATATGTTGAAAGAAGAACATAATGTGGCTGTTCATCAGAAATTAATTGATTAAATGTGAATAACATTAAAAAATGTGATTTGTTAGTATGCACTAGGATGTTAGTTGTGTGATTTTTTAAGTTATGTACTATGATGTTTATTATGTACTACTTTCTACTGCATAGAAAGTAGTACATAATAACCAACAACACAATAGAACTACTTAATAACTAGTGATGTTTTCAGATTCCTTACTGAAACGTGTCATCAGGCATAATTAGGAAAGATCCCGCAACTGTTCTTTACTTTACACTATAGAAGACTCTTAAAAGTTGGGAACATCTGCCAAATCTTTATTGATTACAATTTACTCTATGAAATGTTTTTTTATAGAATAAAATTAACTTAATGACAAATAAGCATGTATTAATTGGTGTTACAATTCATCAATTAATTCATCATTGTGAAACAATTCTGGAAGAAGGAAAAAAAATTTCTATTAGAAAGAACTTCTATTCTGATAAATAAAATACATAAATAAAAAAAGAAGGTAATCCAAATTAGAGGTTTTACTATACTGCATACTTAAAATAGGAACACTCTCTTTATACCTGTGGAGAGTACAAAGAGAAACAAAATATGGCAGTGAACACAAGATTTCTAATAAAAAAATACTATTAAATTTGAATTTTATATACATAAGATATATTGGATATTGCCAATAGTGTAAGGCATTGTAAAAATTGAGTAAACCCAATGTTATGATCTCAAACTAAAATGAAATGCAATCAGATAAATTAGTAATACATAAAAAGGTGCATTATGACATCATTTATTATGAACTTTTTACAAATGCATTCTTTGGATTGTTTCACTCTTACAGAAAAATGAAGCCTATGAGGTAGTTATTTCTTTTCTTCAAGGCCAAAAAATTTCTTTTTCACAATATAGCGCACACACTGGAGAATGACATTTCTTTCGTGTCTAATTTCATTAGCTAGTAGCTGAAAATAGAAAAGAAATAATACATGCTCAGAAGTAATAAGATTTACAGCTTTTTAAATTATGGGATGAGTCAGTTTTTTTTTATATTTGTATTTCTTAATAAAATAATTGAAAGTATACTATAGTTATAAAACAAACTTAACAACTTGAAAAACAACTGCTAATAAAATTTAATTTAGCTCTCCTTTTGTAAAATGCATTTTTTTAAAAACTTTATTTGAGGATACTGCTAATAGTGTAAGCTATTGTGATACCTTATACCTTTGAAACATGGCCAAAGAAGGTATAAGTTTTGAAAGTACAAGTTTTTTGAAGATGTGTTTTGTTAATTTTGTATTATAATCAGATGTTGAATCAATCTAATTACTTTTATTTTGGTACATTTTAATTTCTACTGGTAGGAAGATGCTCTTCATTTGTCTTAAATATAGGCAATTTAGTAAATTTGGGAAATTCTGATGTTTCAAATTTCTGGGAATGTTGAATATAAGGAAGTAAATCATTAAACAGGAATGATATAACACCAATTACATTCAACCTTCTGATTAGTTTTTATCTAACTTCACCGAATTATACCACTTATGGCATTTTAGCAAATGTTTGGCTTTGAAGGATCTTATTTTCTTTTCATCTTAAGAATTATCCAAAATCTAATTTCTCAGCAAGATCTTATTGTTTGGGATATAATACATTTCTCATTTGCATGTGCCCCAAGTAACTAAAACTGACTACCAAAAATAAAGAGTTCTGACTTATGCACTTGCTGTTATGACTCACATTCAGAAACACATGTACACACACAAAATTTCACTCGTGCAAGAAAATCATAATTCATACATTGAAAAGTAATATATTAATTATTAAGTTCATGAATTGTTTCATATTATTTAATTAAGATTTCTTATTAATCTGGTAGTGGTACTGCATAGCTGACAAAAGTCACTGATTTGGAATTATCGATTGTCATTATTTGTACACTTCTTAATAGTGTCTATAGTTATGTACGTAGAGTGCCCTCCATTTATATTGTTCACTTTATGTAAACTGAGGGGACTTGAGAGGATGATAAATAAATTTTCTGTTTTAATCTACCACATGGTCAAAGGAGTTCACAAGACAGAGAGGGAATACAAGAAACAGCACTATATTTAGTAATCATGTGGGCTCAAATCATAGTCATTCATATGTTTTGATTTGAGCCCACAGGGTAAGCTTAGTAGGCATGTACCCTTGCACCTGCCTACTAAGCTCTTGTTTATACTTCGGGATGACCACCAGGTCAGTAGAGTTTACAATAAATCATCAATACAAATGCTAATCATATTTTGCAGTCACGGGCTTGAACCCCAGTCCATTCAGAGTGTGTGTTACTGCACTCTCACTCTTGTCTACCTGGTTATGTAATTTAGGCAAAATGATGATGAAAAAATAAGAGTAATTTTGATAGCTTTGGCTACAAACAGTAAATTAGCTATTCCAGTACATTTGCATTCCAGAAAAGTATCATAATAGTAGCCTACCTTGTCAAAAACGCCAGAGGATTATTCTGACATCTAGTACACATAATGGCAGTAAAATTGATGCTTCAGTAGGAGATAAAAAAATAAATAAAAAATTCGAAGGTCATCCCATTTTACAATTCTAAAAGGGGAAGAAGTGATACAGATGGAAGGGTTATCATGGACTAGTATTCTGCCTGATATCTTATGCAGCACATGATAATTTTGAATTTGGTTGGCGTCAATTTATGTGATATTTCTTAGTAGCAATACACATATAGATGGTAATATGCAAAGAAGACTTCCATAAGAAAAACTAAAAGGATCACTAACAGATGGGAACACAAAATGACGTATCACTATTTATTTTTGTATTTGAGTCATGCTGAATTTTTGCAATAAATAATTTTTTTTTTCATTATAACTAATGAGTATCTTTAGTGGCCAAAAACATTTACAAAATTTTGAATTATTAGGAAAAAAAATAAAGGTATAATATGGTTTAACCTCAATATAATGTGGGTGTCAAGCAACAACTTTAATACCCACATTATAAGTGCTTATTATAGCCGAAAAAAATTATAATTTTTTTCTCAGTTTTTTTTTAAAACATAAATACATTTTACTTACTAATGTTTTATGAAGATATAGACTAAAAAGACAAAGTATTAAAGGTTATATCATTCCCTTCACATTCTACTAATGCACAATGCTGTTATGGTCTTATATTTTATGCATCCACTCTGAAATAGTCATGTTGTTGGAGAAATTGTTGAAGATAAACACAAGAAAAGCACCTGGGGTGGATGGGATCTATCCAGTTATATTAAAGGAGGCAGCAAAGGAGGTAAGCAAACCCTTAGCCATAATTATGAGAGCTTCCTTGGACTCAGGGGAGGTACCCATTGACTGGAGATGTGCAAATGTGACCCCAATTCACAAAGGGGGATCAAAGGCTGACACAAGTAATTATAGACCTGTGAGTTTAACTTCTGTTCCCGGAAAATTAATGGAGGCACTGGTGAAAGAAGCACTGCAGGATCATCTAGACAAGACTTCAGTTATAGCTAGGACACAGCATGGTTTTGTTAAGGGGAAGTCTTGCCTGACCAATTTGATTGGATACTATGATGCAGTCACAAAAGAACTGGATGCAGGGAATAACTTTGATATTATATACTTGGATCTTAGAAAGGCTTTTGATACTGTTGCACATGGAAGACTGCTGCACAAATTGGAGCAGTGTGGCATTGGAGGCAAGTTGCTGCTATGGATAAAGGGGTGGTTGAGGGGGAGAAGACAGAGAGTGGTAATCAATGGACACTGCTCATCGTGGACTAATGTTATTAGTGGAGTCCCTCAGGGTTCAGTATTGGGGCCTTTATTGTTTTCTGTATTTATAAATGATATTGATGATGGTATATCAGGCTTAATGTCCAAGTTTGCAGACGATACGAAGGTTGGCAGGGTTGTCAAGGACACTACTGACACTATGCTGCTGCAACAGGATTTGGAAAGGTTGAGCAGATGGGCTTCGAGGTGGCAAATGAAGTTTAACATTGACAAATGTAAAGTACTACATATGGGAAACAGCAACCCCAGAGCAACGTATCAACTCTGTGGTACTACACTGACAGTGGTAGAGAATGAAAGGGACCTGGGGGTGGTGGTGCAGGCAGATATGAAGTTCTCTGAGCAGTGCAGACGAGCTGCAAGAGTAGCTCATGGTGTATTGTCAATGATATATAGGAATTTTTCTAGCAGGGATAAGGAGGTGATTATTCCCTTGTATAAGGCAATGGTCAGGCCACACCTAGAGTACTGTATACAGGCCTGGAGGCCTCATTTCAGGAAGGATGTAGAGCTGCTGGAACGAGTACAGAGAAGGGCAACTAGATTGGTGAATGGGACAAAGGGGTTCTCTTACGAAGAAAGGCTTAAGTTTTGCAAATTACAGTGTCTGGAAACTAGGCACCAGCGGGGTGATCTGATAGAGGTGTACAAAGCCTTGAATGGTTTGAGCATGCTCAATGCTGATGGGATTCTTCCTCTAGCTCAGAAAAATCACCTGAGAGGGCATAAATTCAAATTGAGGAAAGACAGATGTAGGATAGATGTGCGGAAATTTGCCTTTAGCCAGCGGGTGGTTGGTGGGTGGAACAGACTTCCATCCCTTGTCGTGGAAGTTGATAGCCTAAATAAGTTTAAGGCTCAGCTGGACAGGTATTTCGAACGAACAGAGGGGTGAAGTGGAAGTGGTTATTTTTATTTATTTATGTTACTTTTTTTTTTTTTTTTTTGGCTGATGCTGCATAAGCTTGCTTTCTTGCATCAAATGCCTCTACTAATGCTAAAAATGCTAAAAAAATGTAATTTAATTTGCCAGAACTGATGACAGCATTTTTTTTCCAATACATAATTCTTAATAGTGGCCAGATGCAATAAATGAAGATGTACACTTCATATTACCTGACGTTCTAACTACACCATAACCTCGTTAATGTTTTCAAGCACTTTGTTAATTTCTGGTGCTTTTTCCATACACAAGTCATCCACATTATCTTCTGAATCATTCCCTATGTCACTGGCCTTCTGTTTGTTGATCATCTTCTCACTGTTCACGCTGACCAGGCTGGCCGGGTGGGTAAAGTGCCTGCCTGGCAACGAAAGGTCGCGGGTTCGAATCCTGCCTCGGGCTTGGATCAGAGTACTGCAAAAACCTTGGGAGGTGCATTATGGCCACAGAAGCCGATGTGCCAACAACTAACTAAAACAAAAAAAAAAAAAAAAAAAAATCTCACTGTTCACAGAGGCTGCAATTTCTTCCTCGCTCAGGTAATGCACAACTGGGGCTTCTGCACCACCTCAATCCAAGCAACAAGGTCATTTGCTCCAAGACTGCCACCAAGTACATTACAAGCATCCTTTGCTTCTTGTTCTGAAAATGCTGCTAATTCAAGGTTATTATTAGTGATCTATCTTTTCCAATACATTTTTTCCAGTAGTTTTCAATTGCTGTTGAGCTTACTTTCCCCCATGCTAATCCAACATAGTATGCAATGTCTTTCATTGTTACTGTTTTTAGAAATTCTATAACTTGAATTTCTGAGTTCACAACCTGAGATTGCCATCTTTTAATTTCAGGATATCAGTTGAAGGATGAGCAGTGATCTAAATCTTTTTGGAAAGCAAGTGGCACCTCACAGATGGCACAAACTCACTTTCAAACCATGAAGCAAAAATATCACTCATCATCCAAGCGTCTGAGCTATTTTTATAAATCACAGGTATAGATTTCATGCTGATGTGCTTAAATACTGTATAGCTATGTTTCGTTACAGTTTTACAACTGTTCACCTGTGAATTCACCATCTTGAATCACATTACACAGATTTGCCTACAAGACTAACCTGGGATATCTCACGACGATCTTTCCATCTCCAAAGAGAGATCTTCCCTTCGGAAGCTTTAAATGTGTCATCATCTCCACCAAGTAGCTTATGAAATTTAAGTGCCTGTGCTTTCAAAATTATCCTATTTATTGGTACTTACTATGCTTCTGTAGATACCACCTGTATAAGCATTGCCACATCACTGTTTTCACAAAGTCTAGTTTTCTTTCTTTGGAGGCCTATTTCATCTTTTATGGAGTCTAATGAACTGCATTTTGTTTTTTCATTCTTAACTCTTTCGATAATCTTTAACTTTCCTTCAACTATAATTTTTTCTTTTGGTAGCCATTACTTCAGTCATACTGATTTACTAATTCTGCTGTGTATTTATTTTTGATGCCCTAAGAATTTACTGTTGTTTGAGAAAACAGAATCAAAATCGAACTGCCTGGCCTCTAATAGTGCTGAAGTGGTCACGTGATTTCTCCATAAATCACTTGTCAGTTCTTGTATATTTTTGTCTAGTTTAGCTCTTAGCAGGTTTTGCTATCTTAAGTGTAACTTCTAGCAGAAGAATTGATGTTATGTGCTGTTGTTTACAAAAATTTACTTTGTAACTAAAGTAATGCACTTGATGAACGGTAGCCATATTCCCCTCCAGGTAGCTGTTTGTAATTAGCATTCCATTGATATACTCTTTTATTGCATCTCTAGCTAGGAGGAGAAAACTGGGTGTCTACAATAATTAATCTCTGACGAGTCATGTTGTTTATAAAAATTACTCTGCAACTGAATATATCAAAGTGAATACATATCCAATTTTTAGCTAATTTTCTCTCTTGGAAATAGAGTAGTAGTAGAATGTAGTTTCCAATTCCCAACATGAAATTGCTAATTTTTGAACACACTTTTTTTTTTCCATAATTCATTTTGCGGGGCATGATCATATCCACAGTATATCTGGAAGCACATTATATACAGGCTGCACTGTTAATAAGCATTAGAATCTAATGGTAAAAGAACAAGTCATAGTATACTTAGAGTAAAATTCAAAAAACTGAAAAACTTTTTTCAAATATTAAATTTAAAGCACGAGGCCTGTTAGAATAAGTGATAGCACTTGTGTAAGAAAAAGGGGCGATGCTACCGCGAAATAAATCAACAGGTGTATATATATTTTTAGATATTTTTTGTCACAAGAAAAAGTTTAAATGTAATAAAAATAAAAAGTATACCTTTTCTAATAGAGTATGTCGTCGTCTATCTCTGACTGGGAACATATCTACTATCTTCTGGGTGATCACTGGCTTTTTAGCTGCAGAAACAAAACAATTAAAAATTTATAAATATTTTCATGTTTTCAAAAGACTTAGTGATTTTAATTTGAAGTATAAAATAAAAATCCACCATTATTTTAATTCTTTCAAGAAACTAATTTTCACACAAAAAAAAAAAACATTTTTATGCTTTAGATTTAGAGCCAAGTTTTAAATGTCTAAAGTCCCAAAAAATTAATATGAAATTAGAAAACTGCCAATCTAACTGCTCCAACCTTTCAGAGAATATCTTGTAGAGGTTAAATAAACATATAGAACAGTATTATTATTGCTGCCTTTATGTTGAAATATGCTTTTGAAAAGTTTTAGAAGATAAGCAGAGTTTGATAATCTTTTTTAATTAAAATTTAAGTAAGTAAGCAAAAAAATATATACACACAAACATATAGAGAGAACACTTATTTCTTAATCCTAGTTACACTTGTTTACTCCTGTGTAATATCTTATATATTACACAGGATTGCATATCATAAATCAGGTCACTTGCATATAATAAAACATTTGTATAATCATTTGTAAATAATTTATATATTAGAGCTGTTGTGTCATTCATGGTGGTAACATCGTGTTAAGTGATGGACAAAGAGCAAACATTAAATTTTAAATTGAAGAAAAGAAACTTATGAAGTAGTAAATCAAGTATATGATAGTGATGCTCTAGACTGCATGTTTTTCAGTGGGGCTACAAGATTTCAGAATGGCCACAAGGATTTGGAATATGATGAATGTCAGGAAGGTCCAAAACTCTTGGAACCCCAGAAACAGTCAAAAGTTCATACAATGATTGAACCTGTTCACTGAATGATTCTTTGAACGATGGAAGAACAACTTCACATTAGCAGAGAAACAATTCATGGAATTCTGACAGAAGATGCTGATAAACAGAAGATCTGTGCCAGGTTTGTTCCACATTGTTTGGCTTATGAACAAAAGCTGCTCAGACTCAAAGCATGCAAAGAACTTATTCAGGTTGTTGTTGTTGATGATGATAATCTCGTCTTGCTTGATTCAACTGTAACAAGTGATGAGTTGGCATTTTGATTATGATCCACAAAGAAGCAAGGCATAGAATGGTGATCGATATGCTCTCTGTGGCACAAACAATTTTAATTTTCTTCAAAAGCAAAGTAATTGATTCAAAAGAATTTTTTTTCTACCAGGTAAAACAGAGAATACTGAGTGCAATGCCAGTTTTGGATCATTTGTCTGGAAGAATTCTAAAAGGCTAAAGTTTCAAGAAACAGAACCATTCCTGTTGCATGGCAATGCTAGTTGCATTCTGCATTGATTATCAAGGAATTTTTGGCAAAGCACAGAATTGTGGAACTAAACCCCCCCCCCCCAACCCCGATTCCTCTAATCTCCAGGACTATGCGTTTCTCAAAATAAAATTCACGCTGTAAGAACAATGATTTTGCAGTGTAGTGATTTTACATTACGAGAAATGTGACAAAGAAGTGGTGGGTATTAATTCAAATGTGTTCAAAAAATATTTCTAAGAGCTCTAAAAATGATCTCACAAGTACATAGCTGCTCAAGGCATTATATTTTGAAAAATATTACATTTTAACATCTGTTTTTCAGTTTTAAATTCAATCCTGGGCTTTTGTTAAACTTTGTATAGTGTGTGTGTGTGTGTGTGTGTGTGTCGAATTGAAACCTAAAGTTCTAACACCCAAAAGACTTCTGCCCTGTTTTCCCACTTTGAGTATCAGTCACTGAGTATTAAAAATAAGTGTCTTATGAATCTAAGTTTAACTGACACTGATTGACTTCACACTGTAGGGTAAACTTCATATTCAGTATTAACATAACTCCCTAAATCATTTTTCTTTTGACCACCTTTAACTCCTGCTCTCCTTGTCTGTTAATTACTCCTGGATTTTTGTTCTCCAGTTGCAAAGTCTCTTAGCAATAACAAAGCACTAGGAATTGACAACATACCAACAGGGCTTTTATAATACAGTGGAGAAAATCTGAAGAAAGCATTATTTGAACTGATAAAGAAGATATATAGGGTTGAACATTGTCCAGAGGAATTCTGCACATCAATCATAATCTCCATACCCAAGAAGATGACACCAACAATATGCCAAGACTACAGAACTATAAGTCTTATTATCAATGCATCCAAGATTCTGCTGAAAGTTATCAAAGTCTGTATGGAGAGTCATATTGAACAATTTGTGGGTGACTCACAGTGCGGCTTTCGCAGAGACAGAATGACGAGAGATGCTTTTAGAACACTGAGAGTGTTGGGATAGAAAATGTATAACATGGGAAGAAACCTCTATGTGTGTTTTGTGGCTTGCGAGAAGGCGTTTGATAGAGTAATTTGGAGAGAACCGTTCCTATTGCTTGGGAAAATTGGATGCAAGAAGATTATTGGACTGATTATTATTATTTTTTTTTAGCTATAAGGTGCAAGGAAGCCTGAGGCTTATGCTGCACCAGCCAAAAAAAAATTCCCGAGTTACCCTGAGAGAGAGAGAGAGAGAGAGAGAGAGAGAAAGAGAGAGTGTCAAAAGTAGAATGATGATATCCAGCTCAGGACCCTGGGTGTGCCAAGCCCATACTCATCAGATGTGAGCCCCTGGGGGTATCTTTGGCATAAAGAAGACAAAATGCGAAGTACGAGTGAGGGGAGAACTGACAGAAAAATGTACTGTACAGATACTCCTAAAAAGGGAGTAAGAGAGGGATGCTTACTTTCACCTGGATTGTTCAATATTTTTTCTGAAGTGATAATAAAGGAGGCACTTGGAAGTAAAAAGTGGGAGGTTAAAATAGGTGAAAAGTACATACAGGCTATTAAGTTTGCAGACAATCAGGCCATACTAGCAGGTTTGCCCTGCTATGCTGCAAAAAATGATCAGAAGACTAAATAAGAAAGTGCTGAAGTATGGAATGAAGATAAATGTGATGAAAACAAAGACAATGATGTTTTCATCACAAGTAAAGACAAGTAAAGGATCAATTCCCTTCTGAATTGAGATTGATGGAGTAAGAATAGAACAGGTATATCACTTTAGGTATCTGGGAAAGTTATTTAAACAGGACATTTCATGTCAAACTGAGAATCAAACCAGAATTGCAATGGCAAAACAATCTTTCAAGAACAAACTGTCATTGATTACAAAGAAGAAGCTGTCACAGTAAATTAGGAAGAAGATAATAATGACATATCTGGTCAGTGGCACTATATGCAGCAGAGGCAGAGTCTTACAAAAAGAGACAAAAAAGACTTGAGGCCTTCGAGATGTGGTGGTGGCACAGGATGATAAAAATTAAATGGACTGAAAAAGTGTCAAATCTGGAAGTATTAAAATGTCCAAGAACAAAATATAGATAGAATAAGATCAACTACACAATATAGAGGGGACTTTGGAGGGAAAATGCCCTAGGGGAAGACCAAAAAATATCTACATCAGGACGTTGCTGGATGAAGCAGGACTTCAAAATTTTGAGGAACTAAAACAAACGGCACAAGAGAGACAAAGGTGGAGACAGCTCATCAGAGGAACTGACCAGTCACAAGACTGAATTACTGATTATGATGAGTTGCAAGAAGTGTTGGATGTCATTTTTCAGACTATGATTGTAACTGGCATTTGCTATGCCAGTATACGCTAAAGAATGCCTGTTTATTAAAGTAAAGGGATGGGATTACATTTCAATGCAGGTGATGAAATAGTTTAATAAACACAGTGGAGTAATTTTAATTAAACTATGCCCATTTAATACCACCTTCTGCCTCCTATCCTCACGTCAGCCCAGATCTAAGTATGTTCCTGTAAGTCATTATTCTCCAAATTATAGTGTAATCACCCCTGGGGGACCCTAAAAGCTTCCCAAAAAGCTTAGCTATGAAAATGTCAATTTTTTTTTTTTTTTTTTTTTTGCTTCCAAATGTTTTATGATTTCATCATAATAATTAACTGGACTGGTCAGTTAAGACCTTCCTTTCATGATCCCATGATGCAATCTCTAGGATTCCATTCTCACTGAGTGGTCCTATATTGTGTCTTAACTACAGACTTCATGATGTTACCCACCAGAGAAGTCAAACGCACTAGTCTGTAGTTTCCCACCACTTCTTCATCCTCCACCATTATGGATTAGCAAAACATTAGGTTCTCCAATTTTCCACGAGTATCATATCAGTCTAATGATGATATCATTAACATTATTAATGGTTCAATACATCCACATAATGCCTTTCTTAGTATAACTGGATGGTTACTGTCAATCTTTGGGGTTTACTCCCTCCCCCAGCCCCTTTTAACTTTTCCAACCAATGTTTCTCAAAGATAGTTATATCACTAATTTTACAGCAAGCTGAGTCTCTCCTTCACCGTTTCCTGCTGGTTCAAATGCACTTTCAATTAAAAAGATCAGTGCAAAGTACCTGCTGAACTCATCTGCCACATTGTCTGGATTTTCTATAGTTTCATTGCTACCATCTTTTAAGGGGTCTATTTAATTTACCTTTTCTTATATTCACATATGAATAGAACTCTTTGTGGCTGCAGTACATACAGGGATGCAAATATGCACATTGCAAGATCAAGCCCATACAATTCCACAGCACTGTTGATAACTGCTGCACTAGTATACTAGCTTAGGGTGACCAGACGTCCCCTTTTTTTTTTACGGGATTGTCTCCCTTTTCAATCATTGATCCCACTGTCCCGAGAAAATGTAAACGGGATGCCAAATGCCCCGTTTTTTTTAAAAAGCAATTCCCATTTCTTTTTTTTTCCCCTCTTTTTTGTAAAAAATTTACAAAAAAGAGCAATTTTTTGCAAATTAGTAAAGAGGCTTACCCTATTTCCAATAGATGGGCACTATAATCCAGTAAGATATGATTCAGATGGCTTTCACATAGTTTCCACAAGTTGCATTATAATACACACAACAGTCAACTTTTGTTTGTAGCATGGCCGATGCGATAGACGGGTGCGAATGAATTTAGTATTTTCTCTGGTATTTTTCAAAGTATTAATGTGTTGGTGGTGATGTAAACTTTACTAGAAGAGTCTAGTAATTAATTATAAATTCAGTTTGTTGACAATAGGTTGTGAGATGCCCAAGCGAAAGTGTAGGTTCACGGACATGTTGAAACAAGAATTCCCTTTCCTAACTAAAAGTCATAATGTTAATGGTAAGGTTTTATGCATTGGCTGTACAGCTGAATTTTCTGTTGAACATGGTGGTCGTTCAGATATTACACAGCACACTACTAAAAAGAAGCACAAAGAAGCAGTTGCAGCAAAAAGTGCAAGCCATAAACTAACCTTTTTCGTGACAAAACAACAAGATGTAAATGGTGAATGGAAACGGCTATGCTTGTACAGCAAGATGTTTATCTTGCTGTACAAGCATAGCCATTTGTTTAGATCAGTGGATTGCACATCTACCATCATATAAAACTTATTCTCGAAAAGAGTCACATATGCAAGAACAAAATGTGGAAGTATAGTTGTGAATGTACTGGCTCTATTTGTATTTCATGAAGTGATGAGTGACTATGTGAGGCAAAATATGTATCTGTTATGGTAGAGTCATCAAATTACTCAAGCCTGAAGTTGTTCCCAGTTTTGGTGAGGTATTTTATACCTACGAAAGGAATACAAGTGAAATTGTTGGAATTCCAAAATGTCTTAGGAGAAACGTCTGAGATATTAGCAGATCACATTCTGTCCATATTGGAGAAATATCAGTTAACCAACAAGATAGCATTTTCTGGTGATAACTGCAACACCAACTTCGGAGGCATTGTGAGAAAAGGCAAGAATAATGTCTTTCACAAGTTAAGCAAGAACATGAAAATGAATATCTTGGGAGTAGGCTGTGCTGCACATATTGTGCATAATGATTTGCAAACAAGTGCTGTTACGTTAACAATTGATGTGGAATCAATTATTAACAAAGTAAAAGAGAAGAGACCTGGGGCACTGAAATCCTCCTGCAATTTTGTTGAAGTGGAATACAAGTAACTTTTAGGAAGTGTGAAGATGCGATGGCTTTCCTTGCTACCTGCAGTGGAAAGAATAATCAAAATGTTTGATGGTCTCAAGTCATATTTCTATCACAAGATAAAAGCCCCAAACTTTTGAGGGATTTTTTTTTAATAATCCACAGTCCCTTCTCTGGTTCAAGTTCATTCGCAGCCAACTTAAAACGTGTAATAATGCTATCAAAAAGATTGAACAAGAGGCCATTTGTGGCAGTGAAGTGGCACAGGAACTGATTGCCCTGAAAGAACAAATGCTCAATAGGAAGGAGCAACATTTTTTTACATCTGCTGTCCTGGACCTCAAAACCCAACTGATAGAGGATGGTGTCATCAGAGATGTTGGATTTGCTGAAACTGTCACCAATTTCTAAGATATTTTCCTAGAATATGTGGAAAACCAGGTCAGGCCTTTTGCAGAGCTGTGTGACTTTAAATGGGTTTTGTTTAATATCCCCCCATCTTGGTGTGTTGTTCATCAGTGTGTCCAAAACATATCCAAAATTGACACCAACATACTAAAAGTAATAGATGAAGACGAACTATTCAATGAAGTGAATCATGTGAAGAATATATGTGAATCTAAGATTGATCATTGGAAGAAATGTGATGTGAAGACTAGTGACAGGTGGACTGAGACAATTCAGACAATGAAAAATGAAGACATTAGATTTGGGAACATAATATGCATTGTGCATTTTGTGTTAGAAATACCAGGAACAAATGCATCATTAGAGAGGCTGTTTTCTTTAATGAATGCATTTTGGACTGATGAAAGGAACCAGTTGTCCGTTGAAACTGTACAGGCAATATTAATAACAGGAACACATTTTAAAGACATTTCTTGTATGGACTTTTACAATTTCATAAAAGAACAGCCAAACCTTTTGGAAGAAATTCAGTCATCTAAAAAATATGACAAAAATATTAATAGTGTATATCCTGGACCATCTGCTCAATAAAGATTTGTGTAACTTGACAATGTTAATGTGAAACTAAGACAGCAATACATATGTAAGTAATCTATATTAATTTTAATCGAATTAAATAGTTATGGCTAGTTGGCTTGAAACGAGTACAAGAACTAGTATGACAGAATCGAATCATCTCAACTCACCATGAGTGTCCCGTTTTTTTTGTTTTATAAATCTGGTCACCCTATACTAGCTACCAAAAACAGTCATACTAGTTACTCTGGATACCTTCGCACCGAACTGAAGTATAAAAGAAAATAATTTTTTTTATTTATTTCTTGTACTCAGCTTTCACTTGTTTTAATACTATCAGTGGGGTGTTTTTTTTATTTTTTTTTTATATAAAATAATTGCCATACAAAGCAGGCCTCACAACACTATGTAACTTTTTCATGATTTTTACTTTTCCTCAATTAAAACTTTCAGCTCTCATTATTCATTTTGGTGTTGTTCTTTTGCTATTGAATTAAGGTGTTAGTGAATCCTAAGTTAAATCTTTTAAACAATTCCCATAATGCCCATAATTTGTGTCCCACAGCATATAATTGGTTTTGGCTTTTTTTTTTTTTTTTTTTTATATTATTATTATTATTATTATTAGCCATATGGTGGAAGGAAGCCTGAGGCTTATGCTGCACCAGCCAAAAAAAAAAAAAAAAAAAAAATCCCCGATTTACCCTGTGTGAGAGAGAGAGAGAGAGAGAGAGAGAGAGAGAGAGAGAGAGAGTCAGAAGTAGAAAGGAATCACCAAGAAAGAGAAGAATGATGATATCCAGCTCAGGACCCTGGGTTTGCCAAGCCCATACTCACCAGATGTGAGCCCCTGGGGTGTTTTTTAGGAGCATTAGCAACTAAGGCCATATTGCTCTGGGAATATGCGGTGGTCATTCCGTGACCTTTCCGCATCCTCCATATTTGGTGGTGACGGGCTCGAACCCTGGTCTAATCAAGAAACGTGTGCTACGCACTGCTGCTCCTTCCCACCTGGCTACAGAGGCGCCTGCATACAATTGTCTTTCCAATTAATAGAGTCAAGAAATACTTCAAATGATCTGACAGTCTCACCCTTTCCTTTTATCATTGAGATTTGGAAACCACCTATTTTATAACATTGCAGTTGCCAAACGCTATAGGTTCCTGCACTGTCACAGCTCTGATACTGTGTGGATTCTCAGTGAAAACTAGGTCAAGGGCATTTGAATCCCTTATACCCTCAGTGACTTGCTGAAATAAATAACAATCATCCAGTTCATTCTAAAATCTGAACCCATTTGGTCTATTACTTTAATGTACTTCTTACTGACTTCCAGTCAATAAGAAGTAAATTAAAGTCATCCTTAATAATATAGTGAAATTTGTTTGGCCATTCAAGTTGCCTAAACAAATTTTTATCATAATCCCCAAAAATTATTTAGCACGTAATACACCCCCACTATCATCTTTGCTTTATCACTAGCCATCTCTTAACAGATTCAACTTCTACCTGGATTCGATTAGATTCTGGAAATGATCTGACTGTTTTTAGGCAGATTTTGATAAGAAGCATAGCCTCTCTCTCTCTCTCTCTCTCTCTTCCTCCCTCACAGAGTTCCCCCTTATGGGAAAGCACAGAGCTTATCAGCTATTTTCTGAAACTTGAGGGGCATTTGAAAAGGTTGTGGCCTGAGTACGAAGGGCTTATTTGAGGAGTCTGGTAACATGTCACTTTTCAACAGCAATAACGTCATTGTCAGTGGAAAAACGGATACCAGCCAGGTATTTTTTCAAATTGGAAAATAAGTGAAACTCTGATGGTTCTAGATCTGGTGAATATGGGGGATGGGGGGGATTTCAAAGCTGCGCCCATGCAGTGTAGCCATAGCAATAACAGACACCTTTACTGAGTTTTCCTCAGAGTTTGTCTTTGATGTTTTCATACAAATGCCTCCTAAGGTCTGCATAATATGGGCTAGTTACTGTTTGGCCTTTCTGAAAGTAATCCACTAGCAACGCTCCATCAGTATTCCAAAAAAAAAAAAAAAAAAAAACCAATGCCATCACCTTGCCAGCAGAAAGAACAGACTTGGCTTTCTTTAGATGGGAAGAAGAGCTGTGTTTTCATTGTTTGGAAACATAGCTCTTCTGTGTTTCCAAACACAGAAGGGTTGTTTCCATTTTTTGTCTGGCTGAAAGATAGACCCACATCTCAACCATGGTCATAAATCTTGCAAGGAAGTATGCTGGATCTGTTCAAAGACAATGCAAATGTTCAATTGACATGCCAACTCTTGTGTTTTTAATCTGCTGCCAACAACTTTGAGACCCATCATGCCGATACCTTTTTCATAGTGAGAACCTCTGTTATTACATGGTACAGGTGTTCAGATAAAATACCCAAGATGATACTGGTAATGTACCAAACTATCCCTCGTTGATCACTCATCACCAGATCACTCACACACACACACACACACACACACACACACACACACACACACACACACACACACACACACACACACACAGTCAACAACTTCTGAAGGGATGAATATTGCAGGTCTTCCACGGTGTGGGTCATCTTCCAGGCTCTCCCTCCCTTGTTTAAATTCTGCTTCCCACTTCTTAACTATGAAATTGAAAGGGACATTCTCCCTTTAGTGTTGTAACCATATTCTCATGAATTGCCTTTGGCATTAGTCCCTTTCCCCCCAAATACTGGACTGATTTTGTCCATCTTTCCCAATTCACACAATTTTGACTTTAGGACCTGTAATTAAAAAAAAAAAAAAAGACAAAACTGCATGGCTTGGTAGATTACTATTTGAAGTATTATACAGTAAGTACAGAAATTTTTAACAATGAACCACTACCTTTTCAAATCCCCTCGTAATCACGGTCTGATTTTGGTCTTTATTCTTAAATAGGAACCTTTAAGTATTGTGTAATTATTAATAATTTATTTTGACATGTATTGTTATACCATGATTTCCTCATTCACATCTTTCAGATATGGTTTTTATAAAATTTACTTACTAGCAGTTCATGTTTTAAAGAGATGGAGTTTTTTATTCACTTCCTAATGATTCCTAAATATCCTAATGGTTTATAAAATTTATAGCATACACTCTTCCACCACATTTTAATCAATTGGAAAAATAGTATATACACTGTCAGAAGGTCATTCGATCACATTTAATTTTTAGTATGCATCAATTTATTTTTATATTCAGTATAGCTAAACAGGACTTACTTTTAGACTCTTCTACTTCATCTTCAGAATCCAAGGCATATGAAGACATCAGAGATGCCAAGGCACCACCTATTACAGCTTCAAAAGAAGATTCCTCTCTAGAATTCCTAAGAACTGGCAGTACTTCAGGAGAACTATCATTGTTGTCATCATCAGAAACAACTGAAAATAAATTCCAATGAGCTCTTCTTCTTAAGAATATAACACGAATTCACATTATATATTTAATTCATAACAACCAAAGTAATTTCCAGTTTCCTCTAAATATATTTCACCATTTCATATAATGAGGTTATTGTCAATTCCCTCCCTTGAATTGGTCATTGGTGAACCAACTGGAAAGTATTTTGAAAGACCAAGTATACACATTAGCTGGCAGTGATCACAGTGTACTGTGGGATTTACTTAAAAGATATAATTACAATCAGGGGTAAAGGGAAGGGTTTTTGCTTCCGTAAAGGTGACTACAGTGGTCTCAGACAGTTTTTAAATTCTGTACAGTGGGATCAACCAATGATGTTACCAACAGCAAATTCTAAGTGGGAAGCATTCAAGGATGAACTAATGATGATGTCAGATGAACTAATTAGGTTCATGGCAGAGAAGAAAAATGCATGGGATGCATATAAATTATCAGGAGACACAGAAGCCTATGGTAGATAAGAGCTAGTGTGTAGTCAAGTCACAAAGAATATTAGGCAAGTGAAGGCAGAGTACAAGAAATCTTTGGCAAAGGATGCTAAGAAAAACTGCAAAGGCTTCTTTACTTAAGTAAACTCTAGAAGGAAGGGGATGAATCAGATTGGTCCACTTGATATCAATGGTTTGACTGTTGTTGATCCTGCTCAGATAGCTGATAACCTGAATGAGTATTTTGCATCTACATTCAAACATGAGGAGTTATTAAGGGAGGAAAATGCCAGAAGTTTATCACACTGTAACAGGTTGATTAATGATTTTGTAATAACTGAAAGCAAATTGGAGGAGAAATTGAAGTTGAACATAAAATAGGCACCTGGGGTGGATGGGATCTATCCAGTTATATTAAAGGAGGTGGCAAAGGCAGTAAGTAAACCCTTAGTGATAATTATGAGAGCCTCCTTGGACTCAGGTGAAGTCACCATGGACTGAAAATGTGCAAATGGATCCCCAATTCACAAAGGGGGATCGAAGGATAACATAAGTAATTACAGACCAGTTAGTTTAACTTCTGTTCCGGTGAAAATAATGGAGTCACTGATTAAAAAAAACAAAAACTTCCCATTTCGCCCATCCAGTCACTCCAAATGTTTGCCTAGTTCAGCTTTATATTTTTTTAAGGTATCAACTTCCACAACAACAGATGGAAGTCTGTTCCAGCAATCGACTACCCGCTGGCTAAAGGCAAACTCCAGCACATCTATTCTACAGCTGTCTTTCCTCAATTTGAATCCATGCCCCCTCAGGTTCTTAATCTGAGCAAGTGGAAGTATCCCGTGAGCATTGAGCCTGCTCAAACCATTCAATGCTCATGGGATATTTCTGCTTGTTCAATGGCTTTTTCGATTATTATAGGTCCCGACAATAGAATTACTTGGCTATGTTTTTGAACAAACTATTGAAACATTGCAATATCCAATTGTTCATTTTTAGCAAGCTTCATTGTTTTACGACTTTTAACGTTACCATCAGTGGTTTCCATTTTCAACATGTGGTTTTCAATTTTGTCTGTATCATGCTTTATATCATTTACTGTTGCTCTTCCTATTCCATAAACCAATGCTATACTTGTAGCACTTTCACCTTTTCTTAGACGATTGATTACTTCAATTGTTTGTGATAATCCCAACACTACTCGCTTACATTTCTCTGTCATTTCAATGGGTTTACTAAATAAAGATTATTAAAATATGAAACAACCACATACAGTGAGTTGTAAACAAAGACTGAGTGACACAATGCATTATGGCGTAGTGGGGTTAAGTGACGGTTAACAGAGACTGACTGTAAATAGGATGGCGGGCAATCGAAGTTATACTGTATCTTCTATCAACTTTCAGTAGGCATTGACTGGAATTGGCCTGCATTTCTCTTGACACAGTTGCCGTAGTAAGTTTGGAAGAAGGCTGTTTTGGCTGCAGCCTAATGTGGTATTCCAATTCAACCCACAGGTGCTCAAAGTTGTTAAGTTCAGGCTCTGAGCTGACCAATCCAATTTTTCAAACTTCACTATTCACAAGCCAATCCTGGGCGAGTCTCACTGAATGGCTGTTATGATGATACTAATGCTTTGTCTCCATACCACTGCCACAGTGTAGGTGGCACATACTTGTCCAAAATATCTAAGGTCATGGACTAGATGGTTTCAGACTGCCACCAATGGACTAAGTTCAAACCACCTGAAACAATCCTACACTGTCAGACTGATTCAACAAAACTTCATGATTGAGATGATATACTGGGCCAGGAAGAGCTCTTTTCCACACCCAAAATCATCCATCAGAATGAAACATGTATCAAGAATGTCATGCCACTACTCTTCTGAAGTCCATGAATATCAGGAATGACACCAGTCCAAACACTGTTTTGCAATAAATTTCTGAAATTTAGTTTCAAAAATAAATAGAAAAATTTAACAATGCTGTCATTTGTAAACATGTGAATGGCCATGTGGTAGCACAGACATGTACGAATTATTTTACCACAGGGCTGGTGTCTGCCTCCCACACAGACACATGAGTTAGTGGAATATACTGAATGACCATTGTCATATTGTTGTGAATGTAAGAATGGCACAAATGCTTCAAGGAAAGTCATGTATTAGTGACAGTTCACTACAATGAAACTCTGTGCACAGCCAAATCAAACGAAAGGTTGATGTTAGTAGTTTTTTAGCAGTCAAAATACTATATACTGTGAGTTTAACCCCAAATGTTGGGCTGTTAACAAAACATTTTGACCATCTTTGTGATGCAGTCAGATGAAAATACCCTCATTTGTGATAAGAAAAGAATTGGACTCTGTCTTGATAACTCCCCATCACAATAGTTACTTCTGATCGATAACTGTCTAGGAAAACATGGGGTATCTGTCTTTCCAACAGCTCCCTTACTTTCTAGATCTAGCTCCCTGCAGACCATCTACACTATTTATATTTGGTAGGACAAATGAAGATTTTCTTTCTTTCTTCCAGAAAATGCAAGTAGTAATGAGGGGCATTTCAGGACTGACATTTCAGGCAGTGGAACAGGTACACAGAGTTCTGATGAGCACATTTAAGGTGAAATAGAATGGACTGCAGAACTGTTTTTAACAGCAGTATGGCTAATGGTACAAGTATGTAGTTGCTAGAGGTGATTTTTTTGAAGGAAATGTTGCTTAGACCTCTGTATTGTTAACTATAATAAATCTATATTGAAAGTTCCATTTACTTTTAACTTTACCACATATATCTTTTTCTCCTTTTTTGTTGCAGAAAAGGGGCTGTAATTACTAATGAGGGTTACTTCTTTAAATTCAGTTAAATATATCACTTTGAACATTTGTCTTAGTTCTAATATATAATTTTTCATGTAATAACTGCTACTCAACTTTCTTCTCCTGAATTTCCTGACAATTACAATCTAGAGAAATTCCAGCCTAACATCAAAAGTTATTTTCTCAATCGATATATGGTATAAATCGTACAGGTCCCAATAATCTTGTGTTTGGAGTTACCATAAAAATTCAAATTTAGTTAAAGATTTTCCTATAAGAATGAATTTATGATGTATATACAGTTGAACCTCTATATAACAAAATTGATCATTCCCTCGAAAAAATTCATTAAACAGAAATTTTGTTATAAAGAAATATGACCTTTTCAACAATGAAAAATACTGTAAATTCAGAAATATAGTAAAAGATGGGAAATAAATCAGACCTAAGTGCGAATGAATAAATTTTCTAACATTTTAAAACAATTACTTTATTAATACATACATATTAATTACATGATGTGCACAATATATTAATACACTTTTAAGAATTATTTTGTAATATTTGGTTATTTTTTTGTTGTACACTGGATTCTACTGTACACCATTCATAAAAATGTTTGCATTAGTGTAAACACTCAAATATATTTTTTGCCACATTTTCTTCCCACTGAATGCCTCCACGCAAAGTTTCAAATGCTGCCAACATGAAATGTTGGCAGCATTTGAAACTAATGGTTTAATATTGCCCTCATTTTCATCCAACTCATCGCTGATATTGTCACTAGTTCTTTACTTATTCTCCAAAATGGACTCTCTCATATATTCAGCTACTATGACATCATTATCAACTCCTAAAAATTCATCAAGAACAATTTCTCCACTGATCAAACCTCGCTTGGAATTCTTCCCAAGATTGATCAATGTCTTCTAGTAGTACACCCCTCTCATCACTGTTAATTAGCATTTTAGCAATTCTCAATCATTGTCTCCATCACATCTTGATCCCACACTTTCGCCAACTCTGATATGCACATCCGCAAATCTATATTAGAATGTATAGGTTGATTGGTTTCTATTGTCAGTATAATTTTTTTTTCAGTATGCACCTTCGGTAGTGCATTTTCAAATTCTTGATAATGCCTTGGTCCATTGGCTACGTCGGAGGGAAGAAAACAAGCTTCACACTTGTAAGTTTCGAAATTACCAAGTGAAGGTGGGCAGGGCAGTTGTTGATAATCAATGCGATTTTTCTGTTTTCTTTCGTCATCTTTCTATCAAAATTTAAAATCCACTGCTCAAAAATTTCACTTGTCATCCAAGATTTTTTGTTGTAGTCTAACTCTAACGACTTTACTCCTTTGAAATGTCGGGGTTTACTTCTGTCTATTACCAAAAGCTTCAGCTTTTTATTAGCAGCCATATTTGCACCAACCAAAACTGTAATTGTCTCCTTACTATTTTTACCACCTAAACATTTATCATCCTTAAAAGTCAGTGTCTTGTTCGGCAAACATTTAAAAATTAGACCTGTTTCATCAACATTTAATGTCTTTCGGCTCGTAGTCCTCCATAATTTTTTTCAAAACTGTTTCTTTCCAATGAGTATAGCCCTTTTCGATTGCAACTCCATTTTCTTCACAAATAACTTTTTCGAGTAAGCCATTTGTGCTTTCTCCAGCTAACCAGAACTGGCCTGGAATGTTTTATGCCACAAAAAATATGCATACTCCAATAGCTCTTTCTTTTATTAATGGCCCTGATATCGACACGTTTTTGTCTTGAAGCAGTTTTTACGTGGATGAAGTTGGTTCATCTACACCTTTGCACAGGCATAATTTTGCATTCCGACTAGATCCGACTTTCGCTTCCGACTAGATCTCAATTCTTCAAACAGTTTGAAAACAGAAGCACAGTTTTTCAGAATTGTTAACACATTACTGGCAGGAATAACAAATTTTAAAGCAATTTCTTTTTCATTTTTTTTAACGCCCTGATCTACACTACTAAGCAATTCCACTGTAAGATTACTTGCACAGCAGCTAAAACAAAACTGATTTAGGGACCACTTGTACCTACCATGTAAACAGAGACAGGTGAAATTTAGTGAGTGTAGATGACTCTTCCTTTGAAGAAACAGATGAATTTCCAGGATAAAGGAAAATCACTCTCTCCTAATTCTCTAATAGGATACTTACAGTAGAAAACAGGTTGATCAGAACCAATGTCTATGTCAGGAATATGCCTTAATCTTTGCCAATGGCTGTGGACACATAGATAGCAGTTGACCAGCATGACTTCTCGGTACAGTAGTGTATATCAGTTTTACTTCTTTCTTCTAGCCATTTCTGAACCACTGCTGGGAAAAGGCTTCGCAAAACCTTCCATCTTTTTCTATTTCGAGCCGTGGCAGTTTCCTCCTGCAGCTCTTAATTCATGGAATTAATCTCTTTAGCTCTTAAAAGCTTAAGTGATTAATTCTTAATCCTTTTAGCTCTTAATTCTTGCTTTCTACAGCATCAGCTTTATTGCCTAAAGGCCAGAGGTGCAAATAATTCGTACCCAGGTCTCTGATTTAGTTCGTTATATGGAAATTTTCTTCGTTATACGAAAACCATTTTCAATGTAATGATCAGGGGGAAATCAATAAAGTTTGTACATAGAAAAATTCGTCATATGGAAGTTTGTTAAAGAGAGGTCCGACTGCATTTATGAATTTTACCAAAATTTTTTTTTTTTATAAAATGTATAGAGACATATTTTTATAGCAGAGTACACAGACTAGCAACTTCCTCTAACCTACTATAACTAAATTCTAGAGAGGAAATTTTTGTTGCATAAAGAATTCACAAATGCTGACTTAAATTAATCTCCCAATTTTAATTTATTGCACGTGTCTTTTTTAAATAGCTCACTGCTATTGCAGATATACCAATTCAATATAGCATAAACTTGCTTCATTTATTTTGTGATGGTTCTTTAGCTGCCTCTAATTACTTACTATTAATATTGAAAATACGAGGGGTTTCCAAAAAGTAAAGGTAACACATTTTTTCTCTCGATTAGGTTTAATAATACGAAGTTGAAATTACACACCAAGAAATAAGTGAACATGCACTACTTCTTCACAAAGTCTCCAGTTTTATTGATGCACTTGTCCCAACGATGGATCAGTTTATCAATACCAGTACTGAAGAAGTCCGTGCCCACATGCAGTAACCAACATCGTACTACCTGATGAACTTCCTCATTCATGGTGAAATGCTTTCCCAAAAGGTGATTTTCATAGGGCTGAACAAATGTAAGTCTGAAGGCACTAAGTCTGGGCTGTAGGGGGGATGTGACAGAGTTTCCAAACAATTATGGTGCAACCAGCCACGAGTAGTGTGGACAGTGTGTGGAGTTGCTTTGTCGTGCAACAAAATCACACTGCTTGTCAGGAGTCCTGGTCATTTGTGTAGAATGTTGGCTTTCAGTTTTTTCTAACGTTGCACAGTAAAGCTGTGCATTGATTGTTCCTCCCTTTGCCAAGAAATCCACCAACAGAATGCCTTGGCGATTCCAGAACACTGTGGCCATGACTTTTCAGACACTGGGAACAGTTTTGAATTTTTTGCACACAGGAGATTGTGGATGTTTCCAGGTCATGGAGTCTTGTTTGCTCTCCAGGGTAAAACGATGAACCCATGTTTCATCTGCTATGACTATGCGAGCGAGAAAATTCTCTCCTTCGTTGCTGTATCGCAACAGGTTCTCCAGACACATCCCTATGCGTTTTGTTTTGTCCTCCTCTGACAATTGTTGGGACAACCAGTGGCAGCACACTTTTTGAAAGCCAAGGACATCGTGAACAGTCAAACTTACTCACGTTTACTATTTGTGCAATTTCACTTGCCTGTTTTCAAGAATGATGCTCTTAATGAGCAAAATGTCGTCTTCTGTCTTGCTCAATGAAGGCCTGCCCACCCGATGTTGATCTTCAATGTCAACACGGCCCGCTTTAAATTCATTGTATCAAAAACACACCTGCTTCTTTGTCATCACCGTTTTGCCACAAACAGCAACCAGTTCACGGTGAATGTCACTTGGTGAAGACCCTTTTGCTTGCAAAAAAGCGAATAACTTCACAAACACCTGTTCTGGACCACACTCGCATGGTAGTCACCATTTTGCAACTGGACTGTGCTGTGAGGCGACAGTACCGCAACACTGCACTGGCAGTCTTTTTGAATAGTTATTAATGGGTCTATCTGTCCACCGCATTTCATCTCATTCCTTTTCATCATTATTAAGGAAAAAAATGTGATACCTTACTTTTTGGAAACCCCTCATAGTTCTGCAGAACCATCTTTGGAAAGTTTCTACTAATTAACTTTGCTAATAATAGTTTAAATATAGTCTTTTTAAATAAAATACCAACAGTTTCTTGTCAATAATAGAAAAACTAGCAACTCCATGTTTATAAACTAATTAATAGAGATATAAATTAGTCTTACCCATTTCTTGTGTAGGAATAAAATAAGCAAGAGAATTATCCTTAGGTGAATCATGAGTTAATTCACTTTTTTCTTCTTTGGATACTTCCTCATTATGGTTCGTTATTTTCATGCATATATCTGAATCCCTTGCATGCAACAATTTGCAGTCAGTAACATCAAGAGTGCTACTAGTTTCCTCTTCCTGTTGATCATTCTTGTCGATTTCCAAGACTGAAATTTGACTGTGTTTATATCCTTTGGATATTTTTTCATTACTGTTTATTATTTTTTTGCATGCCCCAAAATCCTCTCCATGCACAAGCTCACAATCATTATTTACAGGGTCAGTAACATCAAGAGTATAACTAGTTCCTTTTTCTTCTTGTTGGTCATTCTGATCAATTTCCAGAACTGAAACTTGACTGTGTTTATCAGATTCTGTATCAGACAAAACTAATTCCTCAGTGACAACCTGCCTAGATTCATTAAGTCTAGTTTTCAGTTCTTTTGGCTGTGAAACTGAGCTAGGTTCAATTTCTTCAATTAATATAATGTCATCTTCATCTTTTAATAGAACATGTGTACAATTTGTAATCGGTTCATTTTCTTCACTCAAGTCAATGTAAGAACTACCTTTGAATTTCTTAAGCTTTCCTTTAGTCATTTCTTCTTGTTCGCTGTCATCATCAGATAAAATTACAAGTGGTGTAGAGGATGATTCATTATTATGTGCATTTCCCCTTGTTCCAGATTTTCCTCTATAAGAACCTCTTCCTCTTCTCCTATATCTGTGTCTACCTCTGCCTCGACCTCTCCATGGTGCAGACCAACTTTCTTCTCCTCTTCCAGACTCAGATACTTCTGTTACTTTTCCTGAGTCAGACCCTTCTCTTATTCTTTCTGAGTTACATTTTCCCCATCCTCTTCTACCACGTCTTCTAAACCTCCTAAGAAAAATTTTTAAATTCAAAATGTCATATAACTTAGACAATATTAAAGAACTAAGCTCTTTAATCTAAATATTAATTATTGATTATGAAGTTGGAAAATCATGATTAACAAAATTTTATGGTTTACATATGTGGCATTAAGAGCAAGAAAAAGTAAATAAATATCAGAAATATCAAAAATGTAAGAGATATTAATTTAATTATTAATATATTAATTTAATATCTTTAAGAGAGATATCAATATTAAATATTAACTCTAATACTGATAATTGTTACTGAAGCGATTAAAAAAGATAGTAAAAAATGATAATAAAAACTATTTTAACTAGTGATGCAAAAGTCGAAATAATTTTTAAAAAAAAATATTCCCAATGTTGAGAATTTTATTATAGCCAGTTCATATGACTGAAACAGGTTATGCATGGTATTTCACAGATTCTTTGATCTTTAAACTGGTATCAATTTCCATAGTACTTAATGAAGGTTACTTTGTCATCTTATTCCATGCTTAGCGATTTCCTCATCTACACTTTTTAAAATCACATTAAAAGATATGATTAATCAGTCTTTAACTTTATTTCATCTCAATTTTTTTCTAAAATATCTTTGACACTGAGCAAAGGAAAGCTGGAGAAAGATTATAAATATGGCTCTCAATAAAGAATTGAGTGATGGGAGAGAAAAACTCAAGATATATATTATTTAAAACATAAAAAAAAAAAAAAAAAAAATCTTACTAATAAAGATAGAAATGAATATAAAAAAAATAAAAATACAGTAAATGATGATATGAAGTATTTTAACATTCCTTATCAGAATTGAAATCTAAGAATTTCAAGTTCTGAGTCTAATAACACTTCAAATCATCATAACACTTGCACTCAAACTTTATAAGTTTGAGAAGTTATTTATGTAAGTTTTCCAGTTCTTGAAGGGGTTAATTTTTTATGGTTTTCAGAACAAATGATACTGAAGCTTTCTCTCTCTGCTGTAGTAGTAGTAGAAGTGGCATATGCGATATGCACACAGAAATTGTACTCAGTTTTAATCCAAGGCAAGTCCCTCTCCACCAAACTGCAGGGACTACATGCAAAGCAGACATTAAAACAAAGACTTTTCAAAAAATAAAATCCCTCCTTTATTACATTCCCTCCTGCATTCAGCCTCTCTGTCATTACTTTCCCAGATTTTCCACTATACCTCTGTCACTCAGTTTCTCAAGAGAGGAATTCTCCACTGTATTTTGGATCAAGGTTATTACAAGTAGCCTTAACTTCATATGATACCAGTGTTGCACATAAAACGAATGAGTATATGGTGGTCCAGAAATATAGACATAATAGTTAAGTTATTTTTTTTTAATAATTAGTAGATGTCTGCCCTACCAGAGTCAGTGCAGTAGCATCAACAAAATGGCATATTTCACCAGCTGAAAAAAAAGGGGCAGTTGTGTCTTTTAGTTTGTGAAACAAATCAGCAACAATAGTTCAGAGGTGAATTTGACTCATTTTATGAAGAATCCCCCAGCAGAATTTGTGTCAGTGGCAGAAAAATTTTGTGAATATGAAATGAAAAGAAAACAGGCAGACCAAGTGTGAATAATAAAACAGTGGAGGAAGGAAGATGTATGTTCCTCAGAAGCCCAAAGAAAATCAGGAACGTGTGCAAGTCATGAATGGGGTCTACCACAACTGTTTGCAAAGTGCTACTGAAATGTTTTCAGCGCAAGCAGTACGGCTATCAAGTGATGTAAGCAATTGAATGAAAACGAAATGAATTGTACTAATTTCTGTGGAAATGCAGCAGGCAAGACATGATTATAAAAATGACCTGTTCAAGCGTAACATGTTCTAGGCACAGAAAAACCAAGTGCTTAATTGAACATGTTCATGACAGCAACAGGTTGGGCAGACAACTTGTGTAATTGAGACCTGCTAATTCATGCTCATGACAGCATGAAAGTAAATGTTTTCTGTGCTTTGAATTCAGAGAAAATTCATGGGCCTTTCTTTTTTCATCAAAAAACAATCACAAAGGTTGTTTATTATGATATAATTGAGAATTTTCTTATACCACAAATCAGTGCTGACGACCCCACTGGATGATTGTTCTTTCAACAAGACAGTGCTCCACCTCATTATCATTGAGAAGTGATGGCATTCCTGGATCAGCAGTTCCAAGAAAGATGGACTGGTTGTTCTGGTCCCATTCATTGGCCCCTGCAATCCCCAGACCAATAGATTTCTATCTTTAAGGTTTTGTGAAAGATAATATCTATCGACTACCATTATTAAGAAATGTGCTTGAACCGAAGGCCACAATTGCATCTGTAATAGTAAAAATAAAATGTGGGAGGAGCTTGATTTTTGGTGGTTGTTTGTTGAGGTGGTAGATGACTTTCATCAACCGGTGAAATACCACCACTTTGCTTATTGGAGGCTTGAAGTGGTGAAACCCATGTTTAGTCTCTAGAGCAAAGTTTCCGGCACCCCCCTCCCCCATACTTCTCCTTCAACCCATGCACGGTACTAAGTACTATAGGTTTTGATACCTTTTGTGTTTGGGGTTTTCATAAAAAAAAAAAAAAAAAAACCACTGGTGTCCATATCAAAAATCTGTAGCTTTAGCTCATCAAAACTACAGATGTTCCTCTTTAATTTGATGTATTTGCCTTCCCTCAGTTTCTAAAATTATAGTGCTTACAAATGTTTAAACTTAACTTGCTAAGTTCGTTGGTTGGTTGGTGTCGTGTCCATTTGAAGTCAAATTGAACCATGCGCTGATATCACTGCTTTAGCTAAGTCCACGATCTTTTCGTTGTAAAGTTCTCCCTGAAAAGGGGATTCGTCCATGCTTTGCAAAGTCGCCTGAATTGCAGGACAGCTGAAGATGTGTTCCGGAGTAAGCTGTTCTCTCGGGCAGTTTCTGCAAAGTTTATAAGTTCTGGTACCATCCGCACTAATTTTCATACCTGCCATGTGTCGAGTTCTCAGTCTGGCAATGGTCTTAGTGATGTTCCTATTTGCATTAATCTTGCAGATTTGGTGATCAGTTTCTATATGTTTCTGTCTGAGTCTGTGTCTGGCGATGGCATTAGCATCATCTAGAGTTATGGTTTTTGAGGTGTTGTGATTTAAGTTTCTTGCCTCTTTTGCCAGTTTATCGGCCGCCTCATTTCCTTCTATACCCACATGCGCAGGCATCCACTGTAGTGTGCAGCTCTTTCCCAATTGATGAACTGTCTCCAAGTGTCGGTGAATGTCCTGTGTGAGTCCTGTGCGTCCATGTTTTATTGCCAGCAGGGCCGCTCTTGAGTCGCAGAAGATTACAAGCCCTCTGGCTCTGTCTATGTCTCTTAGTGAAATATAACTATTTAGGGCCTCAAGGATTGCCCTTAGCTCACATGTAAAGTTAGAGGCGATGCTGCCTGCACCTATGCTTTGTTGCATTTTTGTAGTATTTGTCAGGGTGGTGTGTATGCCTGCTCCGCCCTTGAGGATAGTCTCGTCAGAGGATCCATCGGTATACATCTGTACTAAGTCACGCCTCGAATAAGTCTCAATTGTTTTGATTCCTAGAGCTTTGACAATGGTCTCGATTTCTTTTTTTGTACAGTGTTCCACGAGATCCAAATTTATTGTGGTATTTTGGGGGATGCAAGATGGTAAGGTAGGCTCTTGAAGTATGTCATATTTTGTGAGTTCAAGATCAAGACTTTCTCTGATTTCCTTATCGTATTTCATGGTGGATGACCTTTTGAGTCTTGACCTGCAGTTCCAATTTATAAAGGTCCTACGGGAGATATGATCAATGTCTCTGCTGTTAGCCTTATTAGTGAATTTAATTGTGTGATATCTTCTTCTTTGATTGAGTGTCTGAAGGCCGCATTCCCGCTCTGCTTTGGTGTTGTTTGTAGACGAAACAGCCCCGATGATTATTTTGGCTGCTCTTGCTTGGATCCTGTCCAGTTTTCCAAGTGCAGACTCAGAAGCATGTGCCCATATTGGTGCTGCATATTCCAAATTAGCCCTGATAAGTGAAGTATAAGTTGTTTTAAGTGTTTTCGGATTTGCTCCCCAGTTCGTGCCACATAAGCTTTTTAGGATGTTTAACTTCTTCAGTGCTCTGTTGGAGCTGTTTTCAATGTGTTTGGTGAAACTTGCTAAGTTATTTCATAATAACCCTGTATTGGCTGTAAATTGAATTCCTTTTAAAGCTGTATTTCTCCTTTCTTGAAGTACTTATTCAAAGTGTGAGCATTTTTTTTTGTTTGAAACACGTACAGAATACTTAAATGTTAGATCTCACAAATTGCAATTCACTTCACAATGGGAGTGATGAAGGCAGACAGTTCTTGGATACACACCCAAACCAAACTGTCTTCATCCAGAATCAATGTAAGTTCTTGCTTAAAGAAAGTATTAAATCTTCTTGTAAGATTTAATACTTTCTAGAAGTTGAAGAGCATGCTTGAATCTAATAACCCTTTAAAAACCAGAATTCAATCTCAGCAGAACATTCCTGGTAATTTAAGCGTGCAGTATTGTTTCTTTGCTGTAGGATCACATTGAATAAAGCCCATAACACATATATATTGTTAATTTCTTTAAGTGATTTGGCTCTAAGTTATGTTTTTTGCAAGGGTTAATAAATTCAGAGTATGTATGTGATATGTCTACCTCGATTAGATGCTGATATCTTTATAAAGTATCAATGCCACTGCTGCAATATTATATATTACAACAGTATGACATTTTGAAATACATATATCAGTCATAACTTTGTTATCTTTTCAGCACCACATACACTCCGGTTTGCTGGTACTCATCATCCATCAGTTTGAAAGAAAAACCCTAGGTGGCATCTTATAGGATGGTTTAATTCTTTAGAAGAATGTAATCCAATCATTATTTTCAACCAGAGGTAGAGGGGTTTCTGAAGAGAAAACAGCTTTGGTTGTTTTCTCATCAGAAACAGATGCTAATCCATCTTGGCCAGTAAAGGCTCTTGTTTTCTCAGCAGCCTGGTTTTCTATTCCATCAGAGAATTGAGAGAGAGAGAGAGAGAGAGAGAGAGAGAGAGAGAGAGAGAGAGAGAGAGAGAGAGAGAGAGAGAGAGAGAGAGAGAGCGCGCGCGCGCACAAGCTGATCTTGGTGCATAGTCTTCAGAGACAATTTTGGACTTGAACAAAAATAAAGCTCAAAATGAACAAATTTCTTTCTTTACAAAAGCAAGAGTTTTGAGACATTTTTAAATGGCTCTTCCTCCTTGTAGCATTTTAAATATATTCTGCCTCTCAATATTTGCACTGATAGATGAATATCATTTATCTTATTTGCAAAAAAAAAAAATAATTACATACATGGCTTTACAATTTTTACTATGTAAAACTACTGAACAAAATTAAAGCAAACAGACTGCAGAAAAGCAACCTAAAATTAGATGTCACTCACTTGGTGTTATTGCTAACTCATGTGGGGAATACTCACAGAATGTACTGGTGAGTTCACATATTTTAATTTATATAATCTAAAATTTCTCCAGAACATTGTCATGTTTTGAAGAACACCAGCCCACTACATTCTGAAAAATTCCAGTGTTCAATTTCATAATGACAAGTTCTACAACTTTCCAGAAAGTTAAATTAGATCCAAAAAATCTGTTAAATAAATCACAAAGAAGTTTTAATCATTTTACAAAATTCCCAAAATTCACACAAGTAATCTTTCAGAGCATATATATTCTTAGAATATTCTTTTGAGAATATTCAGAGAATATATACAGTAAACCCCCGCTATTCGCGGTATCTGTATTCGCGGTTTCGCGATCGCCGATTTAATATAAAATGAAACCTAAAAAAATGTGAATTTTAAAACGCCGTGAATATTTTCCGCCATAAAAACATGGGCGTGGCTAAAATTATCTTTCCCGGTCAAAACAGCACTCAGTGGGTGGGGGGAGAGGGGTGAAAAAATCGCGAGCGTGGATGTTTCTCGCTAATCCTTGTTCAGTATGTGTTAGTCATGGAAGGTTTCGTCGTTTGATTTTAATTTATATGTTTATAAATTGAATAAATTTATCAATTTATAAATTGATATGCTTACAAAAATGATAACACTACCGTTTTGCAGTATAAAACAGACTTTTTCGAGCGTGTTAATGGAAGAAAGTGACTTTATTGTGGTCAAGTTCTTTCTAACCCCTACAAAAATATGGTTACGAATAAAAAGAGAAGTGTGAAAATATCAAAGAAGGTGATGACACTAGCGAATAAAATTGAGTTATTAGACGAAATTTCTAAAGGTGAAAGTGTCTCCTCAGTGGCAAAACATAAAATCAATGAGTCAACGGTACAATCAATCAAGAAATCGGAAGAAAAAATCTGCCGTAGTGTCCGTGAAACCGCGCTAATTGCTTCAAAAATTTGCTCTGTAACTCGTGATGTTAAATTTAAAAAAATGGAAAAGCTTTAAATCTGTGGATAGAAGACCGAACTCAAAATAAAATTCCGTTAAGTTCACTCATCATTCGTGAAAAGGCAAAACTTCTTTATCAACACTTTAGCGAAACTGGTGATAGCACTGGCGGGATGTTTTTTTTTTGCTAGCAAAGGCGCTGATTTGAAAGATTTGTTTGAAATTTCTAATAAATATTACATTTAATATTAAGTTGTTTCTTATTTTCATTTCGATGCCATATGCTTGCATTTCACTATGTACTGTCATGTACAGTCATATTATAAAGGTACATATAATACATACATAGACAAAATTTTAGACTAGTTTTTCTTATATATTTCATACTTTGGAACGGAACCCCTTTATTACTATGGGAGCCATAACTCAGTATTCGCGTTTTCGGTATTCGCGACATTTCTCAGGAACGTAACCCCCGCGAATAGCGAGGGTTTACTGTATTCTTAGAATGCTCTTTTGAGAATATTTTCTGCTCACATAACTAGTTTTAACAAAAACAATGGATACAATATGGATGCAATTTGTAGTAGCCTAAATTAGCTATTTTGACATTTATTTGGATTTCAGAAAAGTATTTGACCTGGTCCTGCACATGAGGTTATTGTATAGGCTGGAACATGTTGGGATCATGAGTAAGGTCCTAGACAGATTGCAGGATGGCTATGGGTCAGGAGGCAGAAACTGTGATTAATGGTTACTCTTCAGATTGAGATAGTGTTAGAAGTGGGGTCCTGCAATATTGTGAACAGTGCTGTTTCTGTTCTTTAATGACAATGATGAAAGGATACAGGACATAATGACTAGATTGGGAGAGTGGTTAATGACTGGCTCTCATTAAGAATGACTTGGATGGGTTTCAAGGATGGTCAGAAAGGTAGCAGCTGTTTTAATGTTGCAAAATGCAAAGTCTCATACTTGGGAAATAACCACAAGGAGTAGTAAAAGTGTCTCTGCATTCTTCCACCTGTAATAATGGGGGCCCAGGTGCCAAGTCTTACTGTATCATGGTTAGTTTGTTTATCTCTGTGACTTTGATTTGCATTGATAAAGTTATTTTTTCCATTTTCTGACGTTTCCCCCACAAGCCAATAGCTTGAAGGGCTCTACCTTCCAAGGGGTCTGGGCTGGGGCGAATCCCCCACCTGGCAAAGTGAGCTGATTTAGGTCTTTGTTCAAAATTCTGCAACTGATTAGGCCTCGTTATAATTTTGTCAAGTGTTTCAGCTGTGCTGTGATTGTTCCTTTATTTGTACTAACAATTCTTTTGTTCTATGGCAAGAAGATTCTTGAGCCCCCAATTGGAGGTGCCAGAGACTCCTGAGGAGGAAGTGGATATTCCCAAACAAGATTTACAGAATACTGAAGGTGCTGGGGTGGATTCTGAGCCCTTGAAAGAAGCCACCAGCCATGGTGCACAAAATTCTGACCAACAAGAACTTGATCAGACAGGATTTGAAGTTCTAAATTGACACAGGTGAGGCCTGCTAGGACTACTAATATCTCAAGATATTAGTATTTGAAGTCTAATATCTCAAGATATTAGACTGAAATTGTACAGAGAACTGTTTTGGAGAATAGGTCACTTAAAGTTAAAGTTGATATATATATATATTTTTTTTTATGAAAACCCCAAACACGAGGGGTATTAATTAGAACCTATAGTACTTAGTATTGTGCTTGGGTTGGAGGTTGAGAAGACGAAAGAAGATATTTGTTGACATTAGACTTGAACTTCTGTAGACTAATTTTCAGGAAATACTTATGAAGGAAAATTGTTCAAGAAAACGGCAGTTTAAATGAGGAAGATGAAAAGTTGGTTCCGTGAATTTGAAGTTGTATGGTAAATGGGTGTTGGTGGCGCGTGTTCGGACTGTTTTGAAAGAGAGAGCAGGAATTATTGAAGCCAATTCAGAAGAACAGTGGCCATGGCAGTATCTGTAGAAAAGGCATGCAGCAGAAACAGTACGCCTATGAGAGAGTGAGTGGAGAGACTCTGTTAAAGAGGAGTCATTAATTAACCTAATTGGCCTCTTCTGAATGGAATCTAGAAGCTTGAGAGAGGTTTTGGGAGCACCGCCACAGATGTGGGAACAATATTCCATGGTAGGGTGGATTTGCGATTTGTACAGAGTGAAGTCTGGAAGAAAAGTAATACTGAGAGTGAAAGAGAAAACCATGCTTTTTAGATTCAGAGGAAGCAATATTTGTAATGTGCTTGTGCCAAAAGAGATTAGAAGTCAGGGTAATCTCCAAAAGAGATATATCATTTTGCCTAGAAATCGGAGTGCACCGAAGATAAGCATAGGAGCAGAAGAATCCTTTTTGCGAGATATAAGACAAGACTGAGTTTTAGAAGGATTCAAATCGACTAAGTTGTCTTTGCCCCATTGGAGAATTACTTGGAGATCGGCATTTAAGGAACTGGTAGCAGATATTTGAGAAGTTGAAGCTGATTGAGCAGGGCAAGGTTTCTCAAAACGGAAAGTGGAATGCAATGTGCTATCATCGGCAAAACTATGGATAGGATTTTCAGTCAATGGAAGAAGGTCATTAATATACAAGAGGAAAAGAGTGGGGGAAAGAACTGAACCTTGGGGGACACCAGCATTAGTGGAGAAGTTAGAAAACAGAGAGCCATCTACCATCCTCGGTGAGCAATCCGAGAGAAAACTGGATAACCAATTACAAAAAACAGTTGGCAAACCATAAGATAGACGCTTGTTTAGAAGACCTTTATGCCAAACACGATCGAAAATCTTTGAGATGTCAAGAGCAACTGCTTATGTTTCACCGAACGTTTTCATTAAATTTGTCCATAAATGGGTAACATAAGCCAAAATTTTGCCAGTGGATCAATACTGACGTAATCCATACTGGCGATCGTTGATCAGACGGAAGGTTTCTATGTTGTTTAAGAGTTACCGGTTAATTGATTTCTCCATTACTTTAGAAAGAGTAGAAGTAATTGCAATGGGATGATAATTGGATGGGAGGGATTTGTCACCCTTTTAAGGAACTGGCTGGATAAGAGCAAATTTCCAAGCAGAAGGAAAAACATGTCTAGATTAAGAAAGTGAAAAAAAGCGGCAAAGTACAGGAGTAAGTTCAGGAGATACAAAACCTGTGAAGAAAGGATTTCTCCACAGGTTTTGAGAACAAGTGGAGAAATACCACCAGGACCTGGAGCATTCTTAGCATCAAGATTCGTCAAAATCCTTCTGACATCCTTTTGATGGAAGACCACAGGAGGCATTGAATGGAGTGTGTTGGGAATGGTGGGAGGTGTTTTACTAAGATCATTAATACATGAGTTGGAAGAAAAATGGGATCCTAGCAGGTCGGCTTTATCCTTGGCTGAAGTGACAACAGAACCATCTGGTTTTGACATAAGTAGGAGCAGAGATGGGCAAAAGTTGTGGCCAATGGCTTTGGAAAGAGACCAGAATGTTTGGCTACCATTAGGGCAAGAAAAAAGTTTTCAACTCTTAGCCTGTTCAAAATCTGGTTTGAACTGATTAATAACTGCTTGACGATTGTTGTGAGCTTTGGTGTAGGCAGAAAATGAAACCGAAGAATTGGAAACAAGCCAATTATGATATGCAACGTTCTTCTCTTGAACAGCCTTAGCACATTTATTGGAAAACCAAGGTTTAGATATAGGACAAGATTTTAAAGTGGAGTGTGGAATAAAGGATTCTATTCCTACAAGAATAATTTCACTGACACAATCTGAGCAAACATTGACATCAGAAGTTTTGAAACAGTAATCGGGCCAAGGAAAAGAAACCTCACAGGTTATCCCATTTTTGCATTCTTGTAATGCTGAACAATACGAGGTTGGAAACAGCCATGAGATAAAGGCTCCATTAGGGAAGAGACAATCACCAAGTTGTGATCTGAGGTGCTTAAAGGACCACTCACTTTGACCGTGTACTTAGAAGGGTTGTTTGTGAGAAAAAGATCTTGCACATTGTGTGCAAGGTCATTAGTAATTGCAGTCATACTGCATGATGGAAGAGATGGGGAAAGGTTGACTAGAACTTAGCTCTGGAGACTAAACATGGGTTTCACCACTTCAAGCCTCCAATAAGCAAAGTGGTGGTATTGCACCATTTGATGAGAGTCATCTACCACCTAGTATTGCCTGGTAACACAGAGGGGCGGCATTCCACCATGTGGTGCGGGCGCCACACCTCGACCCCTTCTTACGTTGGTTCACACCTGGGTGGTCACTCACAGTCCTACCATCGTGAAGGTTCAAGCAGAGAATTTGGCTATCACAGACCGTCAACAATATCCAAACAATAGCCAAATCACAGGGTCAAAATTGGGTCTATCTGACTTGAATGCCACCCGAATATCAGTTCCATCAGCGTTTTAGACTCCCAGGTAGCAAGTACAGCTTGTCTGGCATATCTGAGAGAATGTCTGTGACAACTTCAAGGAACTAATATTGCTTGACGAATGAGTTTCTAAAGCAAAGATGTGTACCAATGTAACTCGCCCTCTAGAGGAGATCAGACCTAAGACTAGGACTATCATCCTAAAGGTCAAATCTCCAATAAGCAAAGTGGTGGTATTGCACCAGTTGATGAGAGAAATCTACCACCTAGTATTGCCTGGTATTTGAGACTAGTGAACAAGTGAAGGCGGAGCTGGGTAATATTGCCCCAGCTCTACCTAAGGTAAAGGTCGTAGCAATGCTGCCTATCCGAGACCGACAAGTAGCAGCTGAAGTGGTGTTGGAACGGGACATTACTAAGATTTTTCAGTGTAAACAAGTTCTGGAGGTGGAGAAGTCTGTCAGGACTTCTCCTGACATTGATACAAGTATCAATGATTGTGTCAAAATCCTGATTTTGGTACAAGTATCATGAAGGAACATGTTTTGCAAGAGTTGTGGTCTAGAAATTTGACTGATTGTGGAATTTCCAAGGATTAAATGTTAACCAACATAACTGTATTAACAAAGAAGAAGGCCAGAGGTGTTCCTCTGGTTTTAATTATGTAATTGAAGTTTGTTTGTTTGTTTGTTATTTGGTTTTTAGGAGCATTAGCAACTAAGGCCATGTTGCTCCGGGATATGCGGTGGTCATTCCCTGACCTTTCCGCATCCTCCATATTTGGTGGTGACGGGCTCGAACCCCGGTCTAATCAAGAAGCATGTACTACGCACTGCTGCTCCTTCCCACCTGGCTACAGAGATGCCGTGTAATTGAAGTCTCGGGGACTATAAGAAGAATTCTTATAGCCCAAGTAAGATTTTTTATTGATTGGGGGGGGGGGGAATCACACTGAGTGCGTGATCTCCTGGCACTGATGCAACGTTACAAGTGTTTATCTTATGGTCCTGTAGCTAAGTACTGTAAAGCAGATGTGTTCTGCGACCATTGTGCTGCACATGGCCACTTGTTTAAAGATTGCACTAAGTGGACAGATCTGCCAAAATGTGCCAACTGTTGGCAGAGGAAGTCCCCTTCTGCTCACATGGTAGTGGATAGGATAGAAGATGTCTGGAATATGCCAAAGCTTTGAATATTCTTCGATGAAGAACTGATTATGAAGATTAGCACCAGCTTTCTGCCATGTTGTTCGGCGGTTAAGGGCTTCTGTCCTTCAGTTGGCAATTGATACTCAAATTGAGTTAAAGTAAAGGCTGCGTCCACCAATGGCTGCGGAGCTGCTATGTTGGATATGTATAATGGCATGGGTTGTGTGTTGGGGGCAAGGCTTGTGTGTGGCTCTCCTCTTAATATAAAAGTCACTTAGGAGTAGGAGCTGTTGTTCAGCTCTATTGTAAACTGCCAAGACAAATGGTAGTGCAGAGTATGGTGATGCTGATAGCATCTACCAATTAGAATGTTAACAGGGATGACTTCTTGATTAGAAATATACAATTGCTGAATGTTGTTATTTTATTATTTTTTTGATTTTTTGAGATGTCAGATTATTGTGTTTCCTACGATCTACCTCTTTGTGGTGGGGTGGAGATACCTTTGCTGCCGAGAGGCTAAATGGTCATTTTCTAATTGTTATTTAGTCATAAGTTGATTTTTATGTTGTTATAGTTGATTAAACTAACCAGATAAGGTTCGGGAACTGTTACAGCATAGACGAAGTAGCATATGGGCGGAAGCCCAGGTGGCTACTCGATCAAAGGTTTGACAAATGAAATAATGGGGCTATATTGTTCCTTACCTGGCATAAATTCTCTTGCCCTCTGATGCTGTCATTCTGCTGCACTCCCTGAAGTCTGACTATAGGAAGTGCTGCCTGACCAAAATATAGTCCACTGATCCCTGTACGATCTCCAAAAAGTGGCAAGATCTTACTAACTGCAATCTACTGGCCAACTCCTGATTCCAGGTGCTGGAATTTTGCTGAGCTCTGGGTCTTCCCCTGGAGGTGGATTAACTCTCAGGGATTGCTCTTCTGCACCTTCTTGCATGATAGGTTCAAACGGGGATGAAAAATGTCACAATGGCACTCTTCCAACAACATAATCCCCCCCCCACCAGACTCAGTGAAAGAGAGAATTGAATGAATGAGAGAATTCTGAATGAAAATTATATAGATATATACACATAAGTTAAATGAGAGTGAACAAAATACTTCAGGCATGGATCCAGAACTTCTGATTAGCGAATGTAAACATGTGATGTGTGAAATTTAAAAAAAAAACGTGGTATCAAGAATAATCTTTTAAAGGCAATAAAAATTTTGTATAAAATAGTAAATCTGCAGTGAGGATTGAAGGAAGTATTGAAAAATGGTTTAAGGTTAAGGAGTAACATGGTTGTGCCTTACTGCTATTTCTTTAATTAAAGCATGCAAGTGGCTAAGAAAGTTAGTGTGGGAGATGTAAAACTAGATCCTTATTATATGCTGTTGATATTGTGCTGCTGAATAGTAACCTGCAAGCACTTCAGGAATTTCTGAATAAAATAAATAAAAATAATAAAAGATTATCAAGAATTTGGCAAAAAAATTAGCCACATAAACCAAAGTTATGAAAGTTGGAAGAGAACATGGAAAATTTAGATTGTACACTAAACAAGCAAAAATTGAAATAAGTTAATAATTTTGTTTATCTGGGAACAGTCTTTAATGAAGACAGAAGATTATAATGTGGAAATAGTTAAACAAATTCATTTGGAATAGAAGACAAAGTATCTACAACACAACATTCATTTTTATGCCTATTTTAACCTATGGAGATGAGAGCTAGATAAGGAATAAATGAGTTTATCAAAAATTAGAATCTTTAGAAATGAGAATTTTAAGAAAAATAAAAGGAATTAATAGATAGATGCAATGATAAGACCATATTGCAAATGAAGAAATAAGAAAAAATCCTGGGGAAAGAAATATTCAAAGTTAAACAAAGCAAACAAGATGATAAAAGCATGTAGAAAGGATTGAAGAGAGATTACCTAAACAGATAATTAAAGCAGAAAGGAATGGTAACAGGCCTAGAGGCACACGAAGGAGGTTTAATGATGTCAAACAAATCATTTGAGGAGAGTCCACTCTAGCTAGAGCTAAAAATTTAACAGGAAATAGGACAGAAATAGGACATGGAAGAAAACAGGCTGACAGTCCATAAGGATTGATGATCCTATCATCATCATCATCCAAATCTGCTGTACTCAGGAAGAGGGGGTAAGATCCTCCCCCAATTATTTATTTCAGGTTTTTGAGCCTGCAAATTTGCCCATGACACATGAATACAGACAAATGCACATACAGGTGACAAGCTTCAGTGCTATTAAAATAATACTTCTGATTTAAATTTGAATTTACCCAATTGGTAAGTTCAAATTTACTTTTCTCCTCTGCAGACTGTGAATCACTTTCCTAGAAAACTCTTCAGGAGGACCTTGCATCTCTAATCTATCCTGTTGTATCAATGTCATCCTTCTTATCTTTCAATAGTCAATGTTGGAGAGTTAGATGGTCTTTTTGAACTTATTTTTTAATTTATTCTTCACATAAAACATATTCAGATTGTTTATATTTATTTTTGTTGTGCTTTGATTTTCACAGGAAGGGTTCACCTAAACTTCTTTTCCTCCCCAAAATGCTTTAGTCTAAATATCTGTGGTGTTTACTAGGATTGCATTTCCTATAAATATTGAGAGTTTACTGTATTAACATTCAATCTCCTAAGTTAAAAATACTTACCCAAATGTTTTTGTTTCCAAAACCTCCCCTCGTTTCTGTTTTTCAGATTGTTCTGCTTGACGAAGGGCTTTATTTGCAGCAGTTGGAAAGTTTCTGTTTCAGAAATCAAAGTAATTTTTATAACACATTTTTTGCATGCTAATTAACATCAAAATGAGAAACAAATAACCTATAAGGAATTTTTCTATACACTTTTTAAGACACTTTAATCTGTTTAACATGATAAAGAATTGAATTTAATTTCAAGGTGTTCAAATTTTATTTCAACCAAAAAAGCCGCCATACTGCATATAAAACTAGGCATCTGGTTAATTCAATATTAAATTCAATATTATTAGAATATTAAATCTAAGGCAGTTCATCCAGTCAACATGGGTGACCAGGGCAATGTTCAGTCAGTTTGGAGTGATATAGGCTCTGGTAAAAAATTGAGAGTAGGAGTGTGCTATAGGCCTAATGACTGCGATGAGTATACCAAACAGCTATATAGAGAAACAGAGTGGGTCAGTAAATCATAATGTCTTATAATGTGAGATTTTAACTTCCAAACTGGGTTGGTCACTCACACACTCTTTTGTAGATTTGAGTAGAAATATACAAGAATTTTGTAGATTTCTTGGATGACTGTTTTCTATAGCACAGTATGTTAGGCAACAAGAGGAAGCAATATTCTTGATCTGTTATCAGCAGTGATTCTTCACGCATTAAGAATCTGCAGGTAAAAGACACATAGTGATCAGTGCACTAATGTGGAATTTAATTAAAGACAACCACCGTCAAGGGTAAAGGGAAAGACTTTTGCTTTGTAAGGATGACTACAGTGGACTCAGACAGTTTTAAATTATATGCAGTGGGACTAACAAATGATGTTACCAACAGCAAGTTCTAAATGGCAAGCATTCAGGAAAGTAATCATAGAAGCTATTAGGCTTTTCATACCAACGAAGAAATACGGTTCAAGGCTTAGATCAAAATGGATGTCAGATGAACTACTGAGACATGTGGCAAAGAAGAAATGTGCACTGGATGCATATAAATTATCAGGTAATACAGAAGCCTATGGCATACATAAATTATTCTGTAATCGAGTCACAAAGGAGGTTAGGCAAGCTAAGGCAGTTTATGAGAAGTCGCTTGCAAAGAAAGAGCAGCAAACTTCTATGATTATATTAACAGTAGAAGGAAGGGATTGAATCACATTGGGCCACTTGATGTCAATGGGTTAACTGATGATGACCCTGCTCAGGTGGCTGACAAAATTGAATAGGTATTTTGAATTTACATTCACACATGAGTTCTTTAGGGGAGGGGATGCCAGAAGTTTATCAAACTCTAACAGGGAGCTAAATAACTTAGTGATAACTGAAAGGAAAGTGGAAGAGAAACTGCTGAATCTGAAAATAAAAAAGGTGCCTGGGGTGGATGGAATCTATCCAGTTATGTTAAGAGAGGCAGCAAAGGAGGTAAGCAAACCCTTAGCTATAATTATGAGAGCATCTTTGGATTCAGGGGAGGTACCTATGGACTGGATATGTGTGAATGTATCCCCAAATTCATAAGGGAAGGGGAGATTAAACAGTGACATGAGTAATTACAGAACTGTTAGCTTAACGTCCGTTCCAGGGAAAATAATGGAATCATTGGTAAAGAAGTAATGAAGAACCATAAGGATAGGAATGCAATTATACATGTTAAGTGGCAATGTTGTCTATCCAATCTGGTAGGATATTATGATGCAGTGACCAACTAATTGGATGATATGATATCAAAAAAGAATTTTGATATCATATACTTGGATTTCAGGAAGGCTTCTGTTGCACATAAAAGACTGCTGTACAAACTGAAGCAATGTGGCATTAAGGGCAAGTAACTGCTATGGATAAAGGGATGGTTAAGTTGAAGAAGACAGAGTGGTTATCATTGGGCACTGCTCTTCATGGACTAATGTCATTATTGAACTCCCCAAGGTTCAGTGCTAGGCCCATTGCTGATTTCAATATTTATTAATGATATAGTCAATTCTACTATAACGCACATTTTTGCAAAGCAAATTTGCTCCAATGTGACTCATATATTAGGGAACAATGCAAGTATAACATGATTTTCAATTAGCTCGCGTGATTTTATCCGTGGGTAACACCAGATGAACGTAAAACGCAGCACCAAGGTGAACGTACTGATCTGTGCAGCAATACATACAAGTTTACAAAGCTTAAAAAATGTCAAACATCAAATGTGTGAGCACTATATTTCCCATTTACTGTAGTTGTATTGGTTGGAGACATACTTTTGTCATTTGCTGTATTCACAAGATAACAGGTGATATTGTAGACTGACTCATGTTTTCAGGAGCTCACATTTTTCTGTTTGAACACAGATTTCGTGAGGTGTGATAGCATGAGCAGAGGAACACATTTCTGGAGGTTACTACCATAAAACAATAAAAACAATTTGCAGTTCCCAGTTTATTGGGCTTTTCTGTTAGTGCAATCTAATTATAAATGGGTAGCAAGCTCGATCTTACTGCATTTGCGATAATACTGGTAGCTGGAATTCTGCGGGTTATTATGCTATTATGGTGAAATGTTTCCCCCTTTCTCCTTCCATGAAACTTCAATCATATGAAAAGCATAAATAAATTTTCAAAAAATTCTCTTCATTCCTATTTTTTAAGCTACATAAACTTGTCTCACTTGTGCAATTTGTGTGTCCTGTGTTCGTCGTTCTTGATTGCTTATCTTTTTTACTATTTTAAATTTTATAATCCAAAAAAAAAAGTCAGTTAACAAAAATATCAATCAAGCAAACTTCATTTCTTGTCAAGGTTTTTTGCTATATTTACTATATTTATTCATTAGAAATTTAAGATGTTTAAACCTGTGTTAGCAATTTTATTGGACATCTAACTGTTTTTTATTTACCGGACTGAATACTTTTTTTTTTTAGTACTCTGCCCCTATCCCTATTTTTCCCATAAGCCCTGTTGTTTTTAATGCTTGAAATACCATAACGTGGAGATTTTTAAGAACACATGTACTGCGTTATAGCAGAACTGACTGTATTGATGAAGGCTTAATGTCTAAGTTTGTAGTGATACAAAGGTTGGCAGGGTGGCTAATGACAGTAATGCAGCTGCAGCAAGATCTGGAAAAATTAGGTCAATGGGATGAGAAATGGCGGTTGAAGTTTAACATAAACAAATGCAAGGTACTGCACATGGGTAGCAATAATTCCAGAGTAACTTATCAACTGTGTGGTACTATACCCAAGGTAGTGGAAAACAAAAACAACCTGAGGATAATTGTGCAGTCAGATATGAAGTTCTCTGAGCAGTACAGACATGCTGACAGGAGAGCTCATGGGCTTTTGTCAATGATATACAGAAACTTTGCTAGCAGAGATAAGGAGGTGATTATCCCATTGTATTAGGCCATGTTTAGGCTGCATCTTGAGTACTGTATACAGGTCTGGAGACTTCACTTTAGGAAGGATGTAGATCTGCTGGAACAAGTGCAGAGAAGGGTAACCAGATTGGTGAAGAGAACAAAAGGGTGCTCTTACGTAGAAAGGTTTCAGTTTTGTAAACTGCAGACTAGGAGACTGCAATTGGAAACTAGGCACTCATGGGGAGATCTGATTGAGGTGTTTAAGGTCTTGAATGGATTGGGTTTTTTTTTTTTTTTTTTGATTTGGTAGTTGTTGGCGCATCGGCTTCTGTGGCCATATTGCACCTCCCAAGGTTTTTGCAGTACTTTTATCCAAGCCCGAGGCGGGAATCGAACCCGCGACCTTTGGGTTGCCGGGCAGGTACTTTACCCACTCGGCTAGCCAGGTCGGCTAATGGATTGAGTAAGCTAAGTGTTAATGGCATTCTTCACTTGCTGAGACTATACATGAGGGAGCATAAACTGAAGTTGAGGAAGGATGGTGCAGGATAAATGTGCAGAAGTTTGCCTTCAGCCAGCAGGTGGTTGTTTGTTAGAATAAATTTTAACAAACAACCACCTGTTATAAATAAATAACTTCTAATTAGACAAATTCTTGGATGGAATGGATTGGTAAAGGTGGTTTTTCTTTTTTCTTGCTGATGGTATATAAACTTGCTTGCATTATTTGCCTCTACTACTACATAAGTCAGACCCTTTATGGAGATGGAAATGGCATTCACAGTGCTGTTAATGTTCCCACACCGTTGGCTGAAAAACATCCCAAGACCAACACACTGGCAGGAAACTTCACTGTCTTGCTTGTACATAAAGCACGGAGATTCAACTGTGAAAAGCTCTACAGCAAATGCTGTTACTCAATTTTTTTTTTATTTTTCATCACCAACCAAAATTTTTTTGCATCTTCTTCAGACCAATGCTGGTGCTGTTTAGCCCACACAATGTGTGCTTGCTGATGTTTAGTGAGCACTAGCTTCTTAATTCAACAACGTGATTTCAGACCCGTTTCCTTCATCTTCTTCATATAGTACTACCAGTTATTTCTTCTCTTCTAATAATTGCTTTCCACTATTTGGCAAATTTTAAAGCCAGACAAGGAAATCTGTTGAATACATATACAACAAAGGAGAATATCCTTTGTTATTATCTGTTGTATTTGTTATGTTCGTTCTTGGAAGTGATGTGTTTTCTTCAATATTTGCCTACTCTTCCACTATGAAGTTCTGTAGTTTACCATTTTATTTACTTGCTATTCAACTGTTGCTTTGTGCACATCAACAATTTTAGTGTTTTTTCTCATATTCTTTCAGTCTTAATTTTATAAATCTAGCCTTCCCCAAACTTCACTACTTCTGAAAATATAAATCAGCTACAACAGCAAAGTTACAGGATCACTCTTGTACACAGAACTGTTCCCCAAGATGGCTTGGCACCCGCTGACTTGCAATGCATATGATTCACCTTGGGCCACTATGTGTGTAGGGGATTAAGCTATGGAATGTGACTAATGCATAATAGCTGTCTCCACCCAACAAAATGAACTGGGAATATTCTTATGATGCAGTAACCTTGTTTGTTATTTGGTTTTTAGGAGCATTAGCAACTAAGGCCATATTGCTCTGGGAATACGCGGTGGTCATTCCCTTGACCTTTCTGCATCCTCCGTATTTGGTGGTGACGGGCTTGAACCCCGGTCTAATCAAGAAGCGTGTGCTACGCACTGCTGCTCCTTCCCACCTGGCTACGGAGGTGCCGATGCAATAACACGAGCTGCAGTAGCAGAATTGGGTGACACAAACTTGAAACATAAATGCAAATAAATGGCAAACAATATAAAATATTCAATGCATCCATATTTTTGCAAATTAATGACAATGAACAGTTGTATACTTTCCATAAAAGTTATTCTAAAATACTTACTTTCTCCGTTCTCTCTTCCACTTTTCAATCTCTTCAGGTGTATCAAGTTTCATTATTTGTCTGGCATATCCTGTATCATGTTGCTAAAGAACACAATAATTTTATTTATTGAATTAAAAAATTCGTGCAATAATACAGATTAAGTAAATAATACTACTTTCAAGAGTTAAACTAATCTATGTTACTTTCAATTGTCAATTGTCATATGTCAATAGTTAACTTTCAATTTAAAAAAGGTGCAGCGTTATCACATTATTATTATTCTCTTATCATTTGCACTTATTTAGCCCAAATAGTTCATGATGACACAATGCTAGTGCCAAAGCTAGCAGAAACTTATGGACCTGACCCTGGTTCAGGGTCAGAAAAGGAGTCTCTAGAAGATCCAGACTTTTTTTGACTCTTGATAGGCAAAGCTGCATCTAATCACTCAGGCAGAATTGAACTATTTGGTCAGAGATTTGGACCTCTCCAAAACCAAGACTTAATTACTATGATCATGACTTCAGCAGTGGAATTTCAAAATGGTGTAAAGGTCTCATTGATTTTCATTGATTCATCCAAGGTCAGTTTGAAAGCAGTTTTACTCCATAATGGAAATAAGTTTTCATCTATACCATTGTCCTATGTAGTTCACATGAAGGAAACATACGAGAACCTACAGGTTCTTGTGAAAAAAAAAAAATAATCTATCAAGAATACAAATGGAATATCTGTGTCGACCTAAAACTGGCAATTTTGATGACAGGTTTGCAAGGTGGATACACTAAATACTGATTCTTTTTATGCAAATGGGACAGCCAATAAAAGGACTGCCATTACAGGGTAACAAAAAGGCCAGAAAAATGTAGCACATCCTCCTTTGATGGATAAATCAAAAATCTATTTACCTCCATTGCACATCAATTAGGTTTGCTTAAAATATTTGTGAAAGTGATGGACAAAAAAGGAGAAGAATTCTCCTGTATGAGGCAAAGATAAAAGAGGGAATTTTGGTGGGTCCTCAAATCAAACTGCTATTCCAAGATGGGGAATTCACTAAAAAATTAAATGCTACAGAAATAAGTCAAGAAGGCATTTGAAAACATCTTCCGGAATTTTATAGGTAATGAGAAATCACAAAATTACAGTGAAATTGTGGATGAGCTAAATTTAGAGTACAGAGAAATGGGATGCAACATGTCAGTAGAGCTTCATTTCCTAAATTCCCATTTAGAGTTTTTCCCTTAAAACTTGGGAGTGGTCTCTGATGAAAACAGTAAAAGGTTTCGCCAAGATATTTCTCAAACGGAAAAAAGATAACAGGGAAAATGGAGTCCAAATATGTTGGCTAGATTACTGTTGGAATCTTGTACAGGAGATACCAATGGACGATTATAATATGCAGAAAATGACAAAATAAGTGTTTTGTTATCAGATAAATGTTTTTGTAAATAGAATAAGGTTAACAGACCCATTGTTCAATATTTAGTACTGTATGTAACATTTCCTTAAAATATACGAAATACTTTTTACTAGAAACTAACTTAGTTTTTGACTTTAATCCCCTCTCCCTTAAAATTGGTGGGTGTTACAGCAATATGGTTGCCATATTCAAATTGAGCAACGTCAAACCTACAAGAATCACCTTGAATTTTAACAGGGAGCGAAAAACAATTTTTTTTTTGCCAACCAGCGTAATTTAACTTAGTCTACAAAAATCAAAACCCTTCTTCAAATCTATAAAACATATACATACAGCTTTGTTCAATTTCAGGTGGCTTTCTGTCAACATTCTCATTACACCTATTATTACATCCCTTTTGCCCTCCCCCCCCACAAAAGCAAACCTCTTTAAAAACTTTCTCCCACATTTCCCTTCATCCTTGTTATGCTTCTATTTAATATTCTTAGCATTATCTTTGCCTGTATGAAGTACCAAACTTATAGTTCAAAAATCTTTATATTTCACTACACGGCTTTTCTTTTCTATTGGCATCATTACAGCAGTCTTAAAATCTGGTATTTCCTTTGCTAATACATTAACCTATATAATTCTGTTAATTTCCTTAAGTCCCTTGCCCCCAATAACCTTATAAACTCCACTATATTCTATAAATACCTACTGTCTTATTTGCCTTTAATGATATGATTCTCACTTGCTCCACATTTCTACATTATCAAAATCATCTTCTTTCTGCTGACTTTTTGATCTATATAATATAACTCACTCACATATATTCCTCCAATCTTCCCCTTATCTTCTTTGGTTTTCTTACTACCTTACCATTCTTTAACATTCCTTCCCTTATAACATTCTGACCTCATCCCTTTCTTTCCATGTTCCTTTTCTTTACTCTATCATATATTAAATCATATTTTCTTAACCTTTCTAATACTCCACTATTCTTATCTTGCTTTGTCTGTTATTCATCTTAGCCTATTGTCAATTTCTCTTTACGTCCTATTGCCGTCTTGTATTTGTATTTTTCCATTTTCTTCTTTTCTCAATTTCTCTTAGTATGACCTCTGTCATCCATGGTTTCCTGCATCTTAACCCCTGTTTACATCTTATTTCCTCATAGAAATTTTTTTTATAATATCTCTTAGACCCATTTATCATTTATACTTAGATAAAATAATCCATCTGATGATCCCTTTCCAATAATTTTGTCTCCATAATATTCTTCCTTATATCTTCAAACAGGCCTATGGGGATGGGAAATTCTATACTGTAATAATTAAAGACAAACACCAGCCAAGGAATAAAAATTTTTACTATAAAAATAATAAAATAATGTGATACACTATCGGAAGACTAAAATATTACAATAAATTACGATAAAATAAACTACGATAAAACGTTAAAAATATACCGAAGCAATAAAATTATCTAAAATAAACTGGATTAAAAGCGATAAAACCTGAAGCTTTCGGAGACTGCTGTCTCCTTCTTCAACAGTATACTATTACTGCAATGACACATCCTTAAGTAGCAGACCCATGGCACTCATGCACGTGGTCCATCAGACATATGGTCGGCATTCCCCACGCGCGCATTGGAAACGGAAGTGGCTCGGGAGCGTGTCAAACAGAACCGGTCATCCCATCTGAGGATAATTGCCTCAAACAGGGGGTGTAAACGTGTCCCCCTGTCCCTGTTAATGGTATTACGACTGGATGAACCGATTCGCAAGCTCTCGAGCCACTTGCGTTCCCAAAATCCATGGGCACGGTCCGTAATGACCGCGTCTTCAGGGGAGATCTGATGCTGCTTCTCCCAGAAATGCTCTGCCACAGCAGACCTTACATAATTAGCAGTCTTAATAGTGGTCATGTGCTCCCCCAGACGGTATTTTAAAAGTCACCCTGTTTCCCCCACATAACATTCCTCACAATCCGGGCACTTCATCTCATAGACCACACTACTAGTATAGTCCTGGGCTACGGGATCTTTAACTTGAGACACCACTCTGTGCAATCTCCGTCACGGAAGTTGCACACAGCGGGTCTGACACTCCCGCAGTGCCCGTACAATACGTTCTGAAAGGCCCGGATAGTAAGGAATGTATGCGGTAGCCACAGGGGCAGACGACTCCCTACGATTGGACTCTACCCTATAAATATATTTGTCCAAGACCCTCTGGGGGAACCCACACTTCTTGAGGTCTGCCGTGACTCTGCAAATTTCCATTTCCTTATTCTCGGGGGTACTACAGTAGGTCCCCACCCTATTCAACAATGCCCTGGCTATACTATTCTTATGATGATAAGCCTGTGCCGAGCTGTAATGAACATACTGGCCACGGCAGATAGGCTTTCTATAAATCGTTGTCTTAATTCTAGACCCATCTCTGCTAACCAGGACATCCAGAAACGGGAGGGACCCAGCTTTTTCCACCTCCGAGGTGAATTGTATAAATGGGGAGAAGCTGTTAAGTAAACTGAGCACCTCATCTTCCTTCCCCTTTTATAAAATGGTGAACATATCGTCCACATATCTCCTCCACTCGCACATGGGGAAATCCAACTGATGAAATATCCTGGTTTCCAGTTCCTCCATTGCCAAATTGGCCACAATGGCACTAATGGGGGAACCCATGGCCGTGCCATGGATCTGCTTGTACATAACTTTTTGAAAGATCATGGTAGTGCTAGCGAGGCAAAACTCAACGCCTTTACAAATATCATCAATACTTAGTAAACATCTAGCACTTACGTTATCATCCTGCTCCAAGGCCAACCTTACACAATGCACCCCATGTCCAATGGGGTACATGTGAACAGAGATACAACGTCAAACGAGATCATAAGTTCATCTTCGCCTATAGACTGGCTTCTTATAAAGTTCGCAAATTCCTTGCTATCCTTAACTAATCGACATGCCTCAGGATGTTGATTATCCCGGTTCTATGGCCTCCCAAAGACGCACAAGGTGGGCATTACATTGAGGCCAATAGTATCGTTTGTGGGTAGTCCCGTCTATGCCTTATCTGGATTTTTAGCTAGAGTGATTGCTCCTATAGTGGGACGCTCCAGTTTAGTAGTTAAGGAGATTGCACACAGTGGTGTCTCAAGTTAAAGATCCTGTAGCCCAGGACTATACTAGTAGTGTGGTCTATGAGATTAAGTGCACGGATTGTGTGGAATGTTATGTGGGGGAGACGGGGCGATGTTTAAAAGACCGTCTGGGGGAGCAAATGACCGCTATTAAGACTGCTAATTATGCAAGGTCTGCTGTGGCAGAGCATTTCTGGGAGAAGCAGCATCAGATCTTCCCTGAAGACGTGGTCATCACGGACCGTGCCCATGGATTTTGGGAACGCAAGTGGCTCGAGAGCTTGCGAATCGGTTCATCCAGTAGTAATACCATTAACAGGGACAGGGGGACACGTTTACACCCCCTGTTTGAGGTGGTTGTCCTCAGACGGGATGACCGGTTCTGTTTGACACGCTCCCGAGCCACTTCCGTTTCCGATGCGCGCGTGGGGAATGCCGACCATGTGTCTGATGGACCACGTGCATGAGTGCCATGGGTCTGCTACTTAAGGATGTGTCATTGCAGTAATAGTATACTGTTGAAGAAGGAGACAGCAGTCTCCGAAAGCTTCAGGTTTTATCGCTTTTAATCCAGTTTATTTTAGATAATTTTATTGCTTCGGTATGTTTTTAACTATATTTTTAACGTTTTATCGTAGTTTATTTTATCGTAATTTATTGTAATATTTAATCTTCTGATAGTGTATCACATTATTTTATTATTTTTATAGTAAAAATTTTTATTCCTTGGCTGGTGTTTGTCTTTAATTATTGCAGTATATTCTTCCTTGTTCATATTCTCTCTATGTTCCGTCTTCCACCGTTCTTTGCCTCTCTAATCCTCTTCAACCTTAATTCCACATCCATTATTGCAATATTATATTAGAATATATGTCTAGTTCTGGGTTCTTCACTCTGTATCTGTTCCAAAACAAGATATAGTCCAATTGAAATCTACTTCTAACCCCAGGCTTATCTCCTGTTATGCTGTCTAAACAGAGTATTTGTTATCTTTAGGTCACTGTGTTCACAAAACTTCACCAACCTTTCTCAATTCTGCCAACCCAGCACATACTGTTCCCCATTTTCCCTTCTTTCCTTCTCCAACCATTGCATTCCAATCAACCATAATCATCAAAAGGCTATCTGCTTGAACTCTCTCAATTACATTTTCTATTTGCTCATAAATCTCCCCTTAACTGTGTTCTGTTGTTGGCATATATACTAATATCATTCCATTTGATTCTGCTTCATTCTTACAATTATCAATCTATCACTAATATATTCCATCTCTTTCACACTTTCAGATACCTACTTACTCAAAACTGGGCCTATTCTATTCTTAATCTCATTACCTCCAGAATATAAATTCCTTATCCCGTTACTTCTAAATTCTCCTTTCACTTTCCATCTTCTCTCACAACAATCCTCAAAGCATCTATTTTGCCTCATTCCATTTCCTGTTTAAAGTTCTGTAAATTATTTCCAATATAATATATTCCTAACATTCCAACTACATTTATCTTTCTCCTCTTTCCAGCATCTCTGCAATACATTCTGTTTACATCTTGGGGGGAAAGGAGGGGTGTGAGTCCCTGAGATGTTGGAATATTTATTAAATGTGATTTTATTATTTTAATGAAAATTTTCAAAATGTTGCATTTCAAAACTTTTATTAATTCTGCTGGGAAAAAAGAAAAAGAATAAGTAACAGTTATAAAATAGAGTAAACTATAAAATCTGGCACATTTAACAAAAAAAAAAAAAAAAAATCAACATTTTACAATCTAGAAATATTAAGAAAGCAGTCCAGCCTTCATACAAATGATTATATTTGTCTTTAATAATCCATTTCTGACATTTCTCTTTATAAGAATGCAAGCACCTGAAGTCTCATTATAAAACAAACTTGCCTTTGCAGGATGCACAGAGGTCTCGCACTACTTTCAAACAGCTGGCTTTTCCAAAAGATTAACTGTTTTTTTTCAAATGATGAGGCTGCTAAGACTGCCTGTTCCAAGATTAACTGGTCCCTCAGCAGATAGTACATGATCTCTGTGACAACACATTGTAAAGAAGTTGATCTCTAAGACAAAACAGTTATAAAGAAGTTGGTTGATGTGAGGTGCCTTGCGATATGTGAAATCAGAGTTTTCAAAGTTTTAATATAGCTAAAGCTATCTGTTTTAGACCAGAGCAGTACTTTAAATTCTGTAAATATCCTGTAAACAAAGGCCACAAAAAAAAAAAAAAAAAAAAAGATGAAAGGAGAAAATGTCTGCAAACATATCATAATTCTTCTGAGGCTATATAACTTTAGCTGTATTATTGATTTCTCTTTTATTGTAATCTCTTATTCAATAAACTACACAAATTATAGCGAACTACTCTTATAGCACTTATTACTCTTGTGTGGTTGTGATCAATTTGACATTGCTTTAGAACAGCTCAGGGCAAAGAGATACAAAAAGCCCACTGTGAGTACAGCTGGAAAAATGCAAGCTTGATTAAATCTACGGTTAATTTCTTCCACATACCTCATTATAATTATTTCTTAAAAACAGTTAATTTTTTAATCCTCCAAAAAAAACATTTTTTTTCTGTAGCACAATCACTGATATCCTCTCTGATATTGGACTAGGTATATATTTAAAATTGACAGTGCAGCTCATGATAGCATTTGCTGTGAATATATTTGTAATTTATTTACATTAGCAATTTGAACTATTATTTACATCTGCCACCACTAGCTACCTTTTAGTTATTATATATGTTTAGAAATATATCAATAATTTCAGTTGTTAGTGGTTAATATTCATTAAAATGTACCCCTCTAAAATCTGGCAACTTAATTCTCATGGGTGCTATGAGTTCAGAGTTCACTTAAACATGAAATATTTAGTCAGTTTCATTTTTCAGTTCAGAAAATCATTAAATGCAAAAATTCAAACTTATACATTTGCACATAAATAATAACAACTTGGACAAAAAATATATTTTGTATGAAAGTTAAACATAAAATAAAGAGTATAATGCAGTTGCATTTTATTCGATGGATGAATTCATGAAGACCTCTCAGTATTCAAAACTTGTTTCTCATAGGAACAATGATTTTTTTGTGAACTTAAAGGTGTGCTGCTGCTTTTTTATTTTCTCAGAATCATTTCTAATATTCTGAAGAATACTTTCTCCTAAATTAACAGCATGGTGGTTGTTTGCCCTTCTTCATAGCATCTTATCACATCTAACTTCTGTTCCAAAGTTACTGATTTTTTGGCACATTTTTCATCACTAGCAACATCACTTAATGAACACTTTGATGACATTATTATGGGATAAAAGATTTTAAATTATAACAGTGAATGTTAAAATAACAGCACAATAGTCAGCAAAATCACTTGCAGAAATTCTGATGCACATAAACAACAGCATGGTGCACACGATACTGACAAAGAATGGTTGATATTTCTGTTTAAAGTGGTGCTGCCCTGTGACAAGAGCATAAACATGCTCGGCCCGCCAGTTTTGAAATATATACGTGATTCTTGCCAAATTTTTAAAAATTTTTGGGATTTGCATTATTTCAAATTCACATAAAATGCAACTGCATTTTATGTGAATCTAGCAGATATACCAACCAATGGTTGAGAAATAGACTTTTTTATTATGCTAAAACTGAAAGAAACATGAAGAGGCAAAAATAGTTACACAAACAGTTGCACTGGAATCTAACAGGTGCTTTACACATGTAATTCCAAATAAACAATAAACATTCCCTTACAAAACCGTTCAAATAAAATTTTGTCTCTATTTAGGAAGGTACTGAAATTGTCAGCAAATAAATTTGAACCAAAGAGTAATGTGCAAATCATTTTGGAGAGGACATCAAGTTGTGCATGATCACCACAGGGTTAATGCACAACACATCTAGTATTTATATTCACTTCAAGATGTTTGGATTTTAATCTGATTTTGGTTGAGAGATTATTAAAACAATACATTCTTCCTTTGCCTTTTAGCTTTCCCTGAAGAGATGAGGCACTGATGGCTGAATTTTCTTCTACATTTTCTCATATATATATATTTTACCATTTTCTTTATATAGATCACACAACCCTGTTTCCACTTCATTAGGTCATTTCTTTTTAAAATTAATTTCAGTTTGTGGGAACTTTAGTACAGTAAAGGAGACATATTGCATTGCTGGTTTCCCTAAGTATTTCATTTCTGAATATTCTCTTCTGGTCAGTTATGTCATTTATTTAGGATAAATTTATGTGCAAAAGGAGATTTACTGCTTCACTAATACAAGGGTAATTCAAAAAATAAGTTACACTTGACCATTGTAGCCCAAGAGACATTTATTGAGGTAAATAACAATAGAAAGCGCATATCTTGCACTACTTTTCCAGATAGTCACCGAGTTGGTGTAAACACTTCTCGGAAAGTGAGACTAAACGTTTGATTCCCTGATGATAGAAATCAACTCCTTGGTCATTCAGCCACCATCGAACTGCTGTTTGCACCTGCTCATCGTTTGCAAATCGTTGTTCCCCCTAGATGTTCTTTCAGCTTGCCGAAGATGCGATAGTCACAAGGCAAAAGATCGGGACTGTACAGCGGATGTTGCCATACCTCCCATACTTTGGAGCAAGTGTCGTGTTGTGCGTGCATTGTGTGGCGTGGCCTTCCTTTTCGATCAGCATCCGTCATTTCTGCGTGACCACTTTCAAACTGCTGGCACCACTTTACTATGGCTGGACGCAACATTGCATTTTCCCCATACACTGTGTTATCTCATAATGAATCTCGGAGCAATTCAGACGTTTCGCCCACAAAAAATCGTACTGTTCCGCATACCTAGAACTTGGAGTAACATTCTAGCTGATGTGCCATTATGAATGCTTGCTCCTACACAACTGTTTCTGCTAAGTCAATGAAACTCGCCTATCAGAAGACACACGATATGAACTCCATTCCATGGAGGCGCCACATTTGTTGTGCAATTACACAAAGAGATGGCAGCAGGTGTAACTTCTTTTTTGAATGTCCCTCGTATTTTATAATTATCCTTCTTTCTTCAACCACTTTATCTTCAAATTCATTAAATTTTCCCATTCCAATCCCCACTCTCCATTTGGTCGGTAGCTGTTAGAACACTAAGTATAAATAAGAGAATTGTTTTTAGAATAAGAGAGAGGGGGGACACTGGTCTTTATAAACTAACTGCCTGATCAATATTTTAAACAAAATGCATGGCTTTTTCTGCACTATAAACAAAATCATTTCTATCTTGTATATATCAATTACCTTGCATTCAGTTCATAATACCGACATATCAGCCAATATAATGCAACCTCTGTTATGGGAGTGGAAAAAAAATTTGAAGCATATTATAAATGTAGAATTTGCTTTAAACTGAACTTCCAACTAATAATTATTCCCTATGACAGTTCCTTTATTGCAGTTCTAATTAATAACTATACAATGCGAAAATTTATTTTTATTTTGTTACACAGAGCATTAATAAAACTACAATAAATAAATTAGCTTTCGGCTGGGTGGCAGCCTTCATCGGATTAAAATACTTGAATGGCAGTTGGAATAGAGATGCACTGCCAGGATGGTGCGTGAGGCACGTGGTTAATTGTTTGTTGATGTTTGTGGCTGTGACGTATGGTGGTGACGTGGCCAGCGTTTGTCTATGGATAGAATTACTGACTCTGTGATGGGGTTAACTTGACAACCACTGTTCCTGTTCAAAGCGGTATCCGAGCATTTTATATTTAGCGATTCCAACCAGGTACGCCTCAGGTAATGGTGGGACCTGTCCACAACCACGACATCGCGGTGTGGGTCGATGTCGTGGTGGATTGTCCAGACATGCTCGGCGATAGCTGACAACCCACACCGCGATGTCGTGGTTGTGGACAGGTCCCACCATTACCTGAGGCGTACCTGGTTGGAATCGCTAAATATAAAATGCTCGGATACCGCTTTGAACAGGAACAGTGGTTGTCAAGTTAACCCCATCACAGAGTCAGTAATTCTATCCATAGACAAACGCTGGCCACGTCACCACCATACGTCACAGCCACAAACATCAACAAACAATTAACCACGTGCCTCACGCACCATCCTGGCAGTGCATCTCTATTCCAACTGCCATTCAAGTATTTTAATCCGATGAAGGCTGCCACCCAGCCGAAAGCTAATTTATTTATTGTAGTTTTATTAATGCTCTGTGTAACAAAATAAAAATAAATTTTCGCATTATGAATCCAGAGCATGTAGGCCTGTTTTATTAATAACTATACAACAGATTAACATATTTTTGAGTTTCTCATGAATAACTGGTTACAAATTTTTTCCCTTATGCTTTTAAAAATACACTCCAAAAAATTACAACAAAGACAACATACCATTTTTTTATGATTATCAACTATTTTGTAATGAGCTTCAAACTGGCAGCCATCAGTGAGACACTGCAAGAAGAGGAAAAAAAATCAGTGCAACAGCAAATTCAGAAATTTCTGTTAAAGTTTGAAATAGCAAATTAAGGAGACAAAGAATCAATAAGATTTATCATAATACACAAACGATACTTTTAGACACTCAAAAAAATTCAATTAAACATTTAAATTAATATCTAAAACAAAAAGCCATTCATTCTGGATATATATATATATATATCTAGGAAAATTCAAGTTGCTTTGCAACTTTAAATTTATAATTTTGTCTATTATTTTGAATTTAATAAACCATATCAAATATTAAATTAAAGCTGTGGCCTTAAAATTTTTGTTTTTACTGGTAACTAGTAGTTCCATTAGTAGCTGCATGCAAATAATGTAAACAACAAAATGGTGACTTTCAGTGGAGTATTAATAATGGCAAATGATGCAAGAAAGCAAGCTTATACAGCATCAGCAAAAAAAAAAAAAAAAAAAACCATTTTACCTATCCATCCTCACCAACAGTTTGTCTAGTTCTTCCTTGAATTAATTCAAACTACCCACTTCCACAACAATGGATGGAAGCACATTCCAGCAATCAATTACCTGTTGGCTGAAGACAAACTTCTACACATCTATTCAGCAACCTCAATTTGAATTTATGGCCCTCATGCATAGTCTGAGCAAGAGGAAGATCCCCCCCCCTCAGCTTTGAGTTTGCTCAAGCCATTCAAAGCCTTAAATCAGATCATCTCACAGGTGCTTAGTCTTCAGATGCTGCAATTTTCAGAACTGATGCCTTTCTTGGTAAGGGTACCCCTTTGTTCCCCTCACCAATTTAATTTCGTTGCCCTTCTCTGTACTCTCTCCATCCTAAAATGAGGCCTCCAGACTTGTATGCAGTAATCAAGATGTAGCCTGACCATTGCCTTATACAATGGAATAATTACTTCCTTATCCCTGACAGCAAAATTCCTGTATATCACTGACAAAACCCCGTGGGCTGTCTTGGCAGCCTGCACTGCTCAGAGAACTTCATATCAGACTGCACATTGACAAATTCAAGGAATTTGTCAATGTGCAGACTGCTAAAATGACAAATTCAAGGAATTTGTCAATGTTAAACTTCAACAGCCATTTCTCAACAAATCTGCATAATTTTTCTAGATTTTGTTGCAGCAGCATACCTTCATTACTGACATTAACTACCCTGCCAACCTTTGGATCATCTGCAAACTTAGACATTAGGTCGGATATACCCTCATCAACATCATTAACAAATACAGTAAACAATAACTGGCCCAACACCGAACTCTGGGGAACTCCACTAATAACATCAGTCCATGATGAGCAGTGTCCATTGATAACAACTATCTGTCTTCTTACGCTCAACCAACCCTTTATCCATAGTAGTAACTTGCCTTAATACCACACTGCTCCAATTTGTACAGAAATCTCTTATGTGCAAGAGTATCAAAAGCTTTTCTGAAATCTAAGTATATAATATCAAAATTATTTTTGCATCCAGTTCCTGTGTCACTGCATTTTGGTATCCAATCAAATTGGTCAGACAAGATCTCCCCTTAACAAACCCATGCTACGATTGAAGTATAACTGCCCTCATGTTTAGATGGTCCTGCATTATCTCTTTAACCAGTGATTCTATTATTTTCCCTGTGACAGAAGTTCGGCTAACAGGTGTGTAATTACTCATTTCACCCTTTGATACCCCTTTGTGAATTGGAGCTACAGTCACACTTCATCAGCTCACAGGATCTCCTCCCTGATGCTTAGTAGTGCAGTTCAGTGTATTCTTCTCTCCGAACAATGTGATCTGATTCCATTTTATAACATGATCCCTGAACTTCGCACTTCAGATTTTTTCCCCTAAGTTTTCACTAAAGATCAGCCACCATTACCAACAAATTTACACAAACTGAAGAAAAACAATCAAAGTTATTACTGATTTAACACTTGACAGGTTAGCATCGGTGTGGTAGAACTGACTTTGGTTAGTACATATACTGTATGACTAGTGGTAGTGAAAACACTGAGATGATCACCAATAAAAACTTAACAAGATCATGGCTTTCATATAGTGCTTGGTATGTTTTATTAAGTTTTAGGTTTGTTGGTTTTTTTTTTTTTTTTTTTTTTAGGAGCATTAACAACTAAGGCCATATTTGCGGTGATCATTCTCTGACCTTTCCGCATCCTCCGTATTTGGTGGGCTGATGTTTGTTATTTGGTTTTTAGGAGCATTAGCAACTAAGGCCATATTGTTCCGGGATATGCGGTGGTCATTCCTTGACCTTTCCGCATCCTCCGTATTTGGTGGTGACGGACTCGAACCCCGGTCTAATCAAGAAGCGTGTGCTATGCACTGCTGCTGCTCCTGGCCACCTGGCTATGGAGGCACCTTATAAAATTGGGAAGCTACTTTTGAATTACACCGTATTTCACTTGTATATAAATTGCAGATAGAGAATGTGTCATTCCGACCCCTCATAGAACAGTTAGAGATGGTTATGTCGTGCTGCTACAGTATTCTAATTAACACTGATAATATACTATACAAGGACTGCTAAAACCATAAATTAAAAAATAATAATAATAACATATATATATATATAAACATCTTATAAATATTTTCAATTTACTAAAAATGGAACTATCCTTTACCTTAGTACTGGGGTTGGTAACCTGTGGCTCTAACTTTTAGCCCACATAAAGCGCAATTTAAAAAGGAGTTAGAGGACTTAAAAATCAAGGACATGTGGAGTGCAAGACTAATATGCCTTAAAACTGAAATTGAGGATTTGGAAAGGCAAAAAGCTGCCCTTGCAATTCTACACAAATGGACGGTGATAGATGAGCTTAAAAAGCAAGACCAAATTGTGTTCGATACATGGAGTAGCTTACCGGACAAGTATATAAATTTGAAAATATCGGCATTTGGACTTCTGTTTTTTGTTTGACATATTTCTGCAGGCAAATATTTTCGAACATGAACTATATTAAAAATAAATCAAGAAATCATCTGAACAATGCGAGTCTCTCAGCATCTTTAAAGATGAAAATTATTCATACTCGCCTCATGTTGAGAGACTCGCTCAAGAAGTTCAGTAGCAAAAGTCAACATTTCGTACCTAATTGGATGTTTGTTACGTTTTTTCAGTATTAATAAATAATATTTCAAAAAATATATTTTTTTAATGGGCTGAGGTGTGGCTCTTTGGATTCTCTTTTTTTTAAAAATTAGATCAAAAATGGCTCTTTGTTCAAAAAGGTTGCCGACCCGTCTTAGTATATGCAAATGCATAGTTTTCTATGCATACACAATTGGAATAGCAGAAACTCAAAGGCACTTATATTAATTTTTGCTCTACAACATTATAGTTTTATAACATTAATTGCATCATTACTTCATCATTAGCTTTATGTCACTGAATGATGGTCATATTATATATTTCACTTATGTTTAGGTACTAAAGACTTCAATTTCAGCATACCTTGACATGTTCGGATAGATGGTTTCTCAACTGATTTTGGTCACTATATGCTCTGTCACATGTATCACATGAGAATGGTTTTTTGTTGTGATTTTCTGAATTCTAGGGAGAAAAACTGCAGTCAGATATGATCACATTACAGAAAATTACAATTACAAGGCTGATTAATTCACTCGTTTAAATATTGAAATCAAACAATCTAAATTTATTAAAACATTCACAATCCTAAGTCATAACACATAAAAATCCTACACCACATAAGATCCAGTATCCTGATGGACATTTTTTTTTTCACTATGAGTGCCCATTAGGACACAGAAAATGAGTTAGAAAATATGTGATATGGTCAGAAAAATGAAGGGAAAAAATAAATATTATACATATATATTTATTTTCTCCTATGGAATACAAAACCAAAAGACATATAATGCTTATGCTAGCAGCATACCTCAAATCTCTGTGAAAATATAGCAAAACTGCAAAAGACATTGTTCAAGGAATAAGCGTGCAATCATAAAATATTTAGTGCTGCTCCTTAACACTTAAACTATCAGAACATTTTTTTATAAAATCAGTATATCCACAAAAGCTGTCCAATATGATGGGTTTTTCGGGCCACAGTGGATGTGCAGCTCTGTCAAAACCTACATCTACCATCCAGTTAAAAAAAAAGAGAAAAAAAGATGTATCAGTAGAGCTATCAGTAAAGTGTCTGTTTTTTCAATACCTCTGACTTTGATTTGCCATGATGGGGGCAACCCGAAGGTTTTCACATAAAATATTGTATATTCTGACATCTAAATTAACCACTGAAGCACTAAAAAAAAAAAAAAAAAAACACTCAAAATTTAACGTCAACTTATATGACAGGAAAAAAATACTAACCTTGAATTAACACATTTGCTGGCCAAATGCAGATATGCATCCATTCAACTGTGGCTAATAAATGAATGTTCTTAAAGGAATGGCACATGAAATGAATAACTGAGTAATATCATCACATTGAATGAACCATGTGGTACTGCATTACAGCTGAGATTTTGCTAAGCACCAATCACATTGTCTAGAACTCAAGATCACTATAAAAACTGCTGTATATTTGGTTCATTTCATATGTTCTTTGCTTGTGCTGAAGTTATTTTATCTAGTTTAGTATTTTACACCAGAAAAGGTAAAATTTTTTTTGAAAATTATACTTATTGAATTTTAATTCTTTAGTGTGTGAAAAACAAAACATTATTCTCAGTTTGTGTCTACTGATAAAATTTTGTGTAAAAAGTGTTTTCCTATAAAATTTTACCCTAAAGGGTTATAATGGATCCACAGCCTGGAACATCGGGACTGAAAAGGAAGAGGTATGGAGAGTATGTTGAAGCTGATGACATTGACTCAACTCTTTATAATATGTCATTTGATACTGAAATAGAATTCTATTCAAGTGATGCATATTCTGAATCTCGTTTAAATGCATCTATTGATGGTGGAATGCTACAAACAGATGATGGTGTTACTTGTAGTGATGATTCTTGACAGATGAAATCCATTTACTAAAAAGCACTGCCTACTTGTCCCAGCACCCTAGAGAAGTGCCTCAAGGCACACAGGGATAACCCTTGCAAATAAAAAAGGTAGTGAATGTGTGTTAGGGGTATGTCCTTAGGGTTACAACAGTGTTTCTCAACCTGTGCCATGCCAAGTGTGCCACGGATAATGCAAAAAAAAAATATAATAATAAAAAAATAAAAAAAAAATAATAACAATAAATACATAAATAAAACCAAATTTTATAATAAAAATTAATTGAAACAAAAAATTCATTTATATATGCTGTGCCAATCCAATAATAAGCAAAACATTACAGCTGTTAAAAACAAAAATTGAACATTGCTTCTCATTACTTGATATCAAAAAAAAATATTTGTGGGCAAGAGATCCATTTGCAACAAGAAACCTTCCAACGTTAGAACTCAATTTGCAAGAGGAAGTAGAATTGGCTGAGATCTATAGTGACCAGTAGCTGGAAATTCACTTTAATTCACTTTAATAAAAATTTTCTAATACTAGAAAATTTTGGATCAAAATTCAAAACGAATTTCGGAAAAGGCAATTAGAATTTTATTGCTGTTTTCCACTTCCTACTTATGCAAAACAGGGTTTTCCTCTTGAAAAGATATTAAACAAAAAACAAGAGAGACTAAAGTCAGTAGAAGAGGAGTAGAGAGTAAGCCTATCCACAATAAATCCTCATATTAAAAAACTATGTGCTTCCCATCAAAACCAACTGTCTCACTGATTAAAATGTTATAATAGTACTTTTGTTTTTATATAATTATGTTAAATTTTTGCATATTTTCTCTTAAATTTTATGTAAGTTCAAAAAATTTCTTTTAAAAATTTTACATAATTCATATATGTTCGAAAAAGAGAAACCAAAAGCATTAAAACAAATACATGTATTATTAAATATACCCAACAGAAATAACTTTCTGTGTTTGTGAATAAATTAGTATAGTAGTGATCGTAATGTGTTGCAAAATTATGTCCTTAAAAGCATGCCACGGCAACAAAAAGGTTGAGAAACACTGGGTTATAAAGATATGAATTTGTATCAATTTATTATACAGGGTGATTCACTACCAATGCGACAAACTTGCAGGAGGTGTAGGGGGCACAAAGACGAATTGGAATCACATAGTATTGCAGGGTCCGAAATGCCTTCGCATGCGGGAGGTCGTGTGAACAAAGAAGCAAAGAAAAAGAACAGAAACAGCAACTCGTTAGTGTAACAGAAATCATTTTAATGACAAGTTTTACATTGGCAAAAAGCCATGCTACAGAAGGTGTTCGAAAGTTCGACCAGAAGCAGTCACACAGACTTCACAGCACCGCCGCATGGAATCCCTAACGTTCTGGAAGATTCCTGGCGTGTCTTGAATCTCCCCGGCAGCTACAGAGATGCAAGCGACGAGGTCTTCAACTGAATCAACAGGGGTCTTGTACACCAATGTCTTCATTTGACCCCAGCAGAAGAAGTCCAGGCATGATAGGTCCGGCGATCTAGCAGGCCAATGAACCGGACCACCACGACTTATCCAATGCTGTCCAAATGTAACGTTTAGGTGTTGACGGATGTCATTGGTGTAATGTGGGAGAGCTCCATCATGCTGGAACCACATTGAGCGGCGCAACGACTGAGGAACATATGCTTCTTCAATAAGTTCGGGCAGGACTTGCTGTAGAAAGATCAAGTATGCCCTACCGTCCAGATGAGGGGGCAGAAGGTATGGTCCAATGAGGTGGTCTCCAACAATGCTGGCCCAAACATTGACAGAGAAACGGCGTTGAGTTGCACGTGTTCGTGTACCATGGGGTTCTCCAAAGCCCACAAATGGGCGTTATGTTGATTGAAGGTTCCCTCTCTTGTGAAACTGGCCTCATCCGTGAACAATACGGACGCAGCAAATGCGCTGCCTGCCACACTCTGTTGAAGAAACCAAGTAGCAAAAGTCCTCCGGAGTGGATAATCCGCAGGCTCCAATGATTGGATGCGTTGCAGATGGTATGAACTCATTTGGTTTGTCGACAGTATCCTCCATACAGTGGATTGGGAAATACCCAATCGCTGGCCTATCGCTCGAGTACTCGTACTCGGATTGCCTTCTTCAAGATGTAGGACATTCTCCTCATTGTCTGGCGTCCTCGTTGTTCACTCTCGATTCATGGTACCTCTCATGAAACAACCAGTCTCACGTAACCTTCTGTGCACACGTGCGAAAATCATATGATGAGGAGCACACCTGTGCAGGAAACGTTCCTGGTACAAGCGCAGAGCGGCTCGCCCGTTACAGTCCGCAGCTCCATACGCGAGGTGCATGTTGGCCAGTTCAACGTTTGAATACTCGTCCATCCTACTACCTCGGGAACTGGTTCGCAAATGCTGACTTCCAGCAGAATCGCTGTTCACGCAACCTCCCGTTCAACATCCTCAACCGCATGACGAAGGCATTTCGGACCCTGCAATACTATGTGATTCCAATTCGTCTTTTTGCCCCTACACCTCTTGCAAGTTTGTCGCACTGGTAGTGAATCACCCTGTATATATATTTATACAGAAATATACATTGCTGCATACCTTTTAGAATTCAAGCATTTGTTCATCTTCTTAATCAAGCCAGAACAGTTCACTGAATTTGCTGGGAGTTTTGTTTATGGTTTACTCCGAGTTCTCAAAAAAGTAAACTTTCAAGATTGTCAGTTTCTTAAAAAAAAAAAAAAAAAAACCAAGCACTTTCATATGGAGGCACTGTTTACAGAGAAATCGTATAGTACTTGGTAGTACAGTAGTATTTAGATTTTAAGGCAATTATATTGCTGAAACCATATCACACTATTTATATCTCATAATAAAAAATATTGGCCAACTGCAACACCCGCTGGCAAAAAACATTCAAACCAGCAACCATTATTTTTTGGACAGGTACATTACCTAATGGAGCAATTCGACAGTATTGGTTAACATTTTGCTTTAACGATGGTGACTATCATTCTGTATAGAGATTAGAGTTATTGTACTATCTAATAAAAATAAATTATCTCTGACTACAGGCTACATGTACCTTCAAAAAATTAGAATTTCAAAAATCCAGAACATGCTATGTCCTGACGATGCCAGATTTATGAAGTTCTACTATGTATTACTAATTAGTACTGTATTAAGTATATTGTGATATTGTTAAAATTTTTAATTAAATATTAGAGTTGGTACATTGCATCTGAAGGATTTAATGATGCATTTGGACTAACTGGGGGCCCTAATGAACTATGGGATTTTGAGGCCTTGCTACTATAAAAATTTTATATATTTGGATGTACATTTTAACTTTTTGGTGCCCAAAACATTGGAGACCTTAGGTATGCACCTGGTGTGCCTATGTGTAAATATACCACTGAAAGGATTATTTTTAGTTCTGGTTTCAAAAATAGGCAACTCATTTGTTAAGTGTACTTAATGATTACTCTTCTAAAGATATACTAGCCTGACAGAGAACGTGGATTTGTGTAGGTAGTGTTCCTCAGTATAGTACAGGTGGGTTCGTTCCAATGATAAAGTAATAATCTTCTTCTAAACCCAAAACCCAGGTCTGCAGATGGAATTCAATACAAAGCTCAAACACATAGACAATTTTATTTAGTTAGTGTTTGAACTTAATTTTATCAACTGATCCTTGCATATCAATAAAATAATTAAATAATTCATGTAATAAAGTGTACGTTATTAAATATTCTACTTAAAAAATTTGTTGTTACATTTTTTTTTTTGATGTTATAATATCCTCCATTTATGTACCACTTGATTCAAGTTCAGATTGTGTAAGCCCAAATCAAATAACTAGAGTAATCACTGTGACCTATGTGATTTGTAAAATATAAATACTAAATAAATGTTTCATGAGCATCTAAAACCAAAAACTGGCCCTCTTTTCAGGGGTATGCCTTTTTACTGGAATATGTGGCATGTTATTTCTGATACATTCACCTCTTATTGAGGTACAAAATTGGAGAGCATTTTTTGTATGGTACAGACTAAAAGCTAATGAAACCAAGAATTATTTCATACTTCTTGTTTAATTTTTGTAATGTTGCATCCACTCTTGGATTTGGCCTCCCTCACAAGAGATGCCACATGATTTCTCTGCAATTTAAAAGCTTTCCAACTTTCTATATTATTATCCTGCTTTGCCTTGAAAAGTAACTGGTGTTTCTTCTGAATTTCCTCATATATTTGTTTTGTCATCCAAGGCTATATATAAAAGAAAATTAATTCTTTTCAAAAACTGTACACAATAAATAAGGAGAAAAATTATGAGTGCTTACTAAATGACAAAATTCAGAATTAAATTTATAATAAAAAAATAAAGAGCTTATTTTAAACTGAATTTATTTGAACTGTTTCAGGAATCATGTATGTTATAAACAACAACAATTTAAACGAAATAATTTCAGATTATATAACCTAAACAAAATTATATTTTTTTATGGTTATGGAGGCTGTATGAATAGAATGCCTGATGGTATAAAATTAAACTTTAAAGAGCTAGTTTTAAGCATTTTACTGTTTACTATCAGTGGCTCTGAAACCTAAGGTAGGTGTACATGTGTTAATGGTTTGGTTGTATACAAGAAAATATATTTTTGATAGTGGCAGTATTTCTTGTTAGCAGTACTCAGCAAAAGGCCTATGGCCATGCTAAATTGCATATTTATGTAGACACATACAACTTATTACAAAAGTACAGTATGATTAAGAGATACCATTGACCAAAAAGAACAAAAAAAAAAAAAAAAAAAACCTGCTAAAACCTCAAGTTCTGTTGCATATGCAGTATGTTCATCTGTTATTCATTTAAGAAAATCAGAAGATACCCTTGGCTGAGAGCCTCTAGATCCAAACCCAGATGCTATTGGTACTTCTCAGGTTAGCTATTTTTGTTTGTGAAAACCTTGCTGTATTTGAGTGAATGAAACAAATGCTTGCCAAAGTATTTTCTGAGCAGTATGATGTACAAATAAATTGTCATTTGAAGATAATAAAGCACTCAAAACCTACGTTGGCATTATGTTTATTTCTGAACTGGAAATACGTACATAATGGGATCAAATGTTTTATGGTATTTACTTCCTTCAGTTACTGTCTCTGCAGTCACTGAAAAAGTGGGTAAGAAAATACCACAAAATGTTTGACCCTATTATGCAGATATTTCCAATTAGGAAATAAAGATAATAATACCAATGTAGATTTTGAGTGCTTTATTATGTTCAAATATAAATGCTTGCCATTTAAGCAATGAACGATGCTACAGTGGAGAAGTCATTTTTCACAAAGTAAAAAATGATTGGTAAATTCAACTTTAACAGAAAAGAATAAATACTGATAGAGATTCAAAGTTCCTTGGATCGAACTCAGGAGTTGCTAAAATCAGATTGAACTTACTGGATATGCACGAACTTCACTGCATTTTGCACAAACAAACCATATACAAAAATCCATAAATATTCAGATATATTATGATCATAATTTTTTGAATAAATTAAGTTAAGAACACTGAACCTCAGGCAATTCCAAGAATTGAATTCCTAAGACATTCAACCTGAGTTGGCAGAAAGGAAGGTGCTTAAGCACTTTTACGGTCTGAAAGACAAGGTATTTGTTTTTACAAATATGAAGAAAAAAATCAGAATAGGCATTGCATAACAATAGTTGACTTTATGAGATGGCATTTCTTGTGGCTTTTAGAACTCATCTGAATGAACTCAAGTTACAAAATAAAGGGCAGATAATTTGTGAGGTAGACACATTGAGTCATCATCAGAACAAACTCTGACCATTGGAAAGTCAGTTAAAAAGGGCAATGCTTAATATTTTTCTACACTTGGAAATCAAAATAATAAATCCAGCTGCAATTCATTTGCATACAAAGTAGCAGATCTTCAAATAAGGAATTTAACAGCAGGTTCGAGGAGTTTAAAGTATAATAAGTTAGTTTAAAAATCTTTACATTTAACCCTAAATTCAGTATGTGTATGTGTGTGATTTGGGGGGGGGGGATCAATGAGATCCTGATATATTTCAGAAATCTATGCTTTATTTAATCTGCCCACACAGTTGAAATGCCTAATAGCTCTTTCTGAAAATGTTTTCTTTCTCCACTGAAAATTCCAGAAATCTCTGCCACACAGTTAGGAAAAATTCATGATTAAATTAAACCTAATTATATGCATGTGTTGAATGGCATCTGCCACGTATAGTTATTGTATTTGTCATATACAGTTATTGACAGCAAGCTGGCTTTACTGCCATGTGCTTTCCTCCAATTGGTATTACCCTTGGACATGTGTGATTCATGTTTCACATTGAGTACTAACTGCAGCATTTGTTGAAGCATGCAGTTTTAAATTTACGTTTCACTTACTGACAGGTCTAAAGGAGTTTTAATTTCAAAAATTAATTAAAAACATGTTTTTAATATAGAGCACGTTTTTTCAGTTTTGTGCAGAAAATAAAGGTAGCATAAAAAAAATGAATTATTTTTTGCTGATGTTTTCAAAATTTCATGTGCATGGAAGAATTTCAATTTTTCATGTGACAAGTGAATGATGATATGGAATAAGCTCCAATGTAATTGCAGATGAAACTTACTCAACTACAGAATGCTGAAGATAGAAAAAAAATAAAAAAAAAATCCAAAGATGCTTTGCTGGCTGCATTTACTTCAAAGAGAGTAACTTCATTTAGGAGTACATTTTTTCACCCTAATATGAAATTCATTAAATCTAAAATGATTTAGCAAACCTAGTTTAGTTTAAGTAACTCAGTTAACTCCAATCCTTTTAAAACCAAGTCCTTTTATTTTGCCCTAGTTAACAGAAAGGATTTATTTTATAAGGATGAAATTTACTTGAACAGAAGAGGTACAAAGGTCTTTGCTACTGTCACATGGAGACCTTAAAGATTTAGGGAAGTCTATGGCAAAACTCAGATCAACCCTGAGTCAGCTGCATGGGATTCATTTGATCCTGACAATATTTCAGCAATATCTGCTTCATCTACTCTATCCTCAAAATTCCTAATAGCCGTTATTAAAAATGTTTTCTTTGAATTCTCCGCTGAAAATTTCAGAAATGTCTGCTAACTATTTCACAATTAGGAAAAATTCATGATTAAGTTAAACCAAATTATATGCACATGCTGATATGTGTCATGTACTTTCCTCTGATTGGTAATGCTTTCTGGCTTTGTGACATTGGTGCATCACCTGGAATTGAACTGTTGATGCAGTCATGTTTCATGCAGTAAGTGCTCCTTTTACTGATAAGATGGCATATAATTGCATTTTCACTGAAGCATGTGGTTTTTAAATTTACATTTGCTTGCTGACAGGTCTAAAGGGAGTTTTAATTTAAAAATAAATAAATAAAATATATGTTTTTAATACAGAACATGGATTTTTTATAGTTGCGTCTGGAAAAGATCAAAAAACAATTGGAATCAAAAAACAATTTTGAATTATTATTTTCTGATTTTTCAAATTTTTGCGCGCACAGGAATTTTAGATTTTTGTGTGCCTAACTCAGGGTTAAGGATATCAACCAAGATGATTACACTTGCAGCAAAACTCTGAGTGTACTTGTGTGATACTTCATAATTCTTTATACATGGAAAGAACCAGTGAATCAGACAATTTCCAACAGTCACATGCCACAGAAAGATTTGGGTAAATAACTATAAAGGGATATATTAAGAGTAGTAAAAAAAAAGTAAGAAAACAGAAAATCAAATTTTAACATGTCTACACAATACTAGGAGTACTGTAAATAAAAAGGGACCAAGTAATATATATATATATTGCAGAAATTACTGAAACTATCACCCTGAGATAAGAATGACAAATTTCACCATGGTGAATACAGTGTGTTTAGGAAATAGGGAGGAGTACAGAGATGGGGGGGGGATAGTTATGCTACTTATTGAAAGCAACAAGATTCCCAAAGCCTGATCAAGTCCAGGCAGAGATTGAGCCTATGTGGTGTGAGATGACTAGTAGTAAAAGAAAGTTTGGGAGAGAGGTAAAGGATGTTACAGGCTAAATGGTTTCAAAGAGTATGATAAAATTCTCTTTAGACAATTTGAATGGGCAAGCAAAGCATCATAAATCAATAAGGAAATCATAAATGCAATAAACCTAGGGGTAGTTTCCTGAATCATCTAAATCAGCGGTCTCAAACTGGTGGCCCATGGGCCGCATCCGGCCCCCGAAGCAATTTTACATGGCCCGCGAACACATTTCAATTATGTATTTGTTGTAAATACAGTGCTTATAGTTTTAGAGACAGAGATATGGACTGAGCTTATGTGTGTGACTGCTATTGAAGGAAAAAGAGATAGAATGAATAGGTTGGAGCTTTGTCTTTGTCACTGTATGCTTGTATGCCAGGCCACGTGACTGGGGTAAGGTGGGAGAACTTCCCACGTCTGTACAATCAGTAATAGTTTGCCAGCCGACAGTTGGTGGCGCTTCAGTATTCTGGTGTTTCCGATTTTTTCTATTGAGTTGGTACTTCTGATATATATTTTCCTTGAGTCAGTCACTAGTTGGTTAGCTGGATTCACAGCTGAAAAATTCTGGCCCGTCAGCTGCTCTCAGATCATGCATTCGGCCCGCATGCAATTTGAGTTTGAGACCACTGATCTAAATGATTCAAGAAACTACTGACTGCTATTTATTTCGACACATTAGAGAAAGTACAAGAGTGTCAAATATCCTTGACCTAGTTCCCATCAAGGATCTAAGCACCATCACAAATAAGACAGTTCCCAGTTCAGGAAATTACAGAGGGGAGTGATCATAATGTCACAAAGTATGGTATTCAAAAAAATTTCAGGACTGTAATTATAGGGAGGAAACTCAGATAAAAGATAGCAGCAAGTGCATCCAACCAGTAATAATGTTAGTGAGATCTCCATTATATTCAGGTATTATTTGCTTGAACTGGAAAAGTACAAGGGAAGAGAGCTGAAGTATCTGAAGCAAGCTTATAAAGCATCATTCAAAAAAAAAAAAAAAAACACCCCACAGTTCATCCATCTATACCCTACAAGAATTTGTCTAGTTCTTGAATTTATTCAACCCAATCCACTTCCACAACAGATGCTGGCTGAAGGCAAACTTCTGCACATCTATCCTGCAACCATTATTCCTCGACTTGAATTCATGCCCCCTTCTGGCTATCCTTTTCAGCACCCATTCTAGCAAACATCCTTCCTAAAGTGAGGCCTCCAGACCTATATACGAAGGAATAATCACTTCCTTATCCCAGCAAGCAAAGTTTCTGAATATCATTGACATCCCTCCCCTGAGCTGTCCCAGCTGCATGTCTGCACTGCTCAGAGAATTTCATGTCTGACTGGACTTACCCCCCCAGATTTTTTACGTTCTCCACTACCCTGAGTGTGGTACCAAACAGTTGATAAAGTAGTTATTACTTTATCTGGGGTTACTGCTACCCATGTGCAGTACCTTGCATTTGTCAATGTTAAACTTCAACTGCCATTTCTCAGCCCACTGACCCAATTTTCCTAGATCTTGTTGCAGTAGCTCACCCTAATGACTGCCATTAACCACCATGCCAGCTATTGTATCATCTGCAAAGTTAGACATTAAACCTTATATTACTAGTTATATACCTTCATCAATACACTGATAAATATTGAAAACAGCAATTGACCCAGCACTGAATCCTGGAGAATTCCACTAATAACATTAGTCCACAAAGAGCAGTGCCCATTGATAATCACTCTCTGTCTTCTTCCACTTAACCATCCCTTTATCCATAGCAGTAGCTTGCTCTTAATGCCACACTGCTCCAGTTTGTACAGCAGTCTTTTATGTGTAACAATATCAAAAGCCTTCCCGAAATCTAAGTATATGAAGTCAAAATTATTTTTGGCATCCAGTTCCTTGGTTGCTGCAACACAGTAACTTATCAGATTGGCTAGACAAGACTGCCCCTTGACAAATCCATGCTTCGATTGCAGTATAATTGTACATGCATATACTGTCCAAATGGTCCTACATTATTTCTTTAAACAGTGATTCTATTATTTTCACTGGAACAGACATTAAGCTAACAGGTCTGTAATTACTCACGTTGGCTTTTGATCCCCCTTTATGAATCGGGGATATATTTAACTTCTCCAGTCCATAGGGACCTCCCCTGAATCCAAGGATGCTCTGATTTGCTTACCTCTTTTGCTGGCTCCTTTAATATAACTGGATAGATTCCATCCATCCCAGGTGCCTTTTTCATGTCTATCCTTAATAATTTCTCCTCCACTTTCATTTCAGTTATCACAAAGTCATTTAGTTCCTCGTTAGAGTGTGATAAACTTCTGGCATCCATTCCCTAAACAATTCCTCCCATGTGAATGTAGTTACAAAATACCTATTCAATATGTCTGCAACCTGAGAGGGTAATCAACAGTTAACTCATAGACATCAAGTGGCCCAATGTGAGTCAACCCCCTTCCTTGTACTGTTAATGTAAGCATAGAAGTCTTTGCTGTTTTCCTTTTCCAGAGCCTTCACATAATCTGCCTTAGCTTTGTGACTTGATTACAGATTAATTTATATCTACCATAGGTTTCTGTATCACCTGATAATTTATATGGATCCCATGCACTTTTAGTCTCTGTCACATGTCTCAAGATTTCATCTGACATCCATTTAGGTCTAAGCCTTGAACAGTATTTCTTTGTTGGTATGAAAAGCTGTTTAGCTTCTTTGATTACTTCCCTGAATATTTCACAGTTAGAATTTGCTGTTGGTAACATTATCAGTTGATCCCACTGCACACAAGTTAAAAACTGTTTAACACCTCTGTAGTCACCCTTAAAAAGCAAAAGCCTTTCCCTTGACAGTAGTCATATCTTTAATTAAATTCCGCATTAGTACACTGTGGTCGCTGCCATCCAGAGGGACTTTTACCTACAGATTCTTAATGCATGAAGAATCACTGCTAATAACCAGATTATGGATATTGCTTCCTCTCTAACATGCTGCTATAGAAGCTCATCAAAGAAATCCACAAAAGTCTTGCTAGTGTGTGTGACCAACCCACAAATTCCAGTCAACAATGTGGGAAGTTAAAATCCTCCATTATGAGACATTCTGATTTGCTGGCCCACTCTATTTCCCTGCATAGCTGTTTGTTATATTCATTACAGTCATTAGGCCTATAATACACTCCTATCTCAATTTTATTTTCCCAGTGCTTATATCAAACCAAACTAATTCAATGTTGCACTCGTCAGTCAAGTCAACTGGGTGCACTGCCTTAGATTTAATATTCTTCTTAACTAAGATCATAACCCCTCCACCTCTCCTGTACTGCCAGTCTTTACTGTACACATTGCACTTCTCATATTCAAATTCAGCATCACTTATGTCTCTGAGTGACACCACGTCTCCACTATTCCTACAATGTCTGCATTCAATGACTTAATCAGTACTTCAAATTCACCAAATTTATTTACAATGCTCCTAGCATTAGTGTACATGCAAGTATACATGCATGTGTTCTTACTCTTAGTTACCCTAACACAGCCCATGTATTCATTTGTTTCATGATGACCCACAGCAAGGCCTGAAATCCCAGACACCTTGTGTTCCGGGCTGCTGTAACAATAGTAGCAATGCAAGAATCACCTTCACCTCTGCCTGTGGCTCTAGTTAAACGATTAGTCTGTATATTCTCCCCAAGCCAGCAGTTTTCTGACCCCCCCTATCACTGCCTAAGTAGCATCAGCAAATATTCTTGCACCCCTTCTATTCCTGTGTAGTCCATCTCTGTGAAAACAAGTCTTTCCTGTTAACAAGCACAGAGCATGCCAATAAAAATTCTACCCAATGAGCTTGACCATTCTCTCCAGAGGTAAATCGAATCGATTGACAAGGCTCTCAACATATACACCCTCCTATCATGTCTGAGCAGAATTGCAGACACTTTCAAATTCAATCCTGACTCGCGTCTTTTTGCCAACATTGCCCTGTACTTGTTAAGTAAGTCCTCAATCTCTTACGATCATTATTGCCAATGTGTACAACAATATCATCTTTTGTGTTGTTGTTATTTGGTTTTTAGGAGCATTAGCAACTAAGGCCATATTGCTCGAGGATATGCGGTGGTCATTCTCTGACCTTTCCGTATCCTCCGTATTTGGTGGTGACGGGCTCGAACCCCGATCTAATCAAGAAGCGTGTGCTATGCACTGCTGCTCCTTCCCACCTGGCTACGGAGGCGCCACCTTTTGTGTCCTTAAAAGATATCTGATCTACAAATTTATCTACTTTTGCCCGTGGCAGACATACTCTGGTCCTATTCCAGCTCTCTTTCTTGCACAATATATTTCATGTTTCCCTTACAATAGGGTTACTGAAAATAACTAGCTCCTGTGGGACCAGTGCATTCTGCCTTCAAGATTTGTACTTGAAGATTCAGTTACTACAAGATTGATACTAGTGGCTTGAAGGCTGTGTTGTCATCTGTGACTCTGGCATTGAGTTGGGCAGCTGAGAACTTGATGGGCCCCCATTTTAATTCTTTCCAGGGCATCTACTCTATTCTTCAAACTCTCATAAATGTCCATCAGAATGCTGAGTTGCTGCCTAATTTCTTCAAACACTCTCTGCACCTAACACACACAAAGACATCCTCCTTGGCTGGATCATGTCAAGTTTCAGAAAAGTCTGCAATCAGGAACATCTCAAAAAGAATGGCATCCTAATTGGTCTCAGTATGGTTCTGTGAAGGGATGACTTTGGCTGAAAAATCTGTTAAATTATTATGACATTACTGGGCAGCAGTTAGATGCAAGAAACAACTTTGACATTACATATCTGGATTTTTGATATGGTTCTGCACAAGAGGATACTGGGTGCTACTATAGCATGAGGTCTACCGCAAGCTATACAGTCTACCGGACACTATAGTGTGAGAATACACTGCAGCATGCCGTGCAGGCTACTGGCACTATAGTGTGCGTTCTGCAGGAAACTACAGGATGCTAAAAATATGATATATGAAAAATATGAATGTGATTAAAACACAAAATTATCTGTAAAATGATTTTTAATAAAGACTAAACATTAAATATACTTTATGAATAATACACAAACAGGTTAAATAGTACATTTAAATTAATGACAATCTTATATTTTTTAACGATATACACTTTGGATATCATTTAAAAATGCCCAAATAAATCGTGTGCACCTTTTCTTAGCACCTTCCAGCAAAAGTGATTAAGGTGAGATTGAATAAGTTTACTGTTAACGACTCTCATTTTCTTTAGAATACGTGTTTTGGAATCCAACTATGACCATTCGTTCAATTACTTGCATGTTTGTTCCTATCACTGGATCCACATAAATTTCCTTGATGATTCACCATAAAATGGCAGTAACCCATGGCATTTATACTGCTATATGCAGGCAATTTATCAGAATGAATCGCTGAACCAAGTTCACATTCCCGTTCAATGATAAAGATCAAAGTGCTTCTGTCACGCTGTTGCCCATAAAAATACCAACAATCAGTCTTGCTTGAGATCAAAAATCCAAAGCCCATCAATTCTTGGTCCATAGTTCCTGTTTTGTACAACTGCGTTACTATCTTGATTGCCATTTAGCATTCTACCACGATCATATTTCTGTCAACCAGCAAATCTTGCTTTGCCAATATGAATTTGCCAATATGGAGTTAAGCTCTGTGCTAACCATCTTACCTTGTGCATTAGTATCTTCATGAACTTCAAGAACAGTAGTCTAAAAATTTTACGCTTGACATTGCTGTTGAAAGATTTCTACAGAAGTGTCATCTTGACAGAAGACACTGCAGTTCCATTTCTATGTGAGCACCATATTCTGGACGAACCCCAAGATATAGGGCTTTGTCATCGATGTGGTAGCATCATGCAAGAAAAAAGAAAATTTGACAGAAGTGCAGAATATAGGCCTATACTTCATTGTCTGCGTAAGGGGTGCCAAACTTCACGTTCTGGCCGGAAAGGCAACATATTCTTCCATCATATGGACATGAACAACAAATTACACTGCAATCTGAGTTTGTGCAAAATTTCTGGTGTTCTTTTTCAAACTGGAAATACCAATGGACATGGCAGTTACTCTAACAGGATTTGGTTTGGGTTTGGTTTTTAATGACTCTAACAGGTAAGTCTTGTGATACAATATCTGACTGGTATAACACGTGCAGAGAAGTGTGTGGCATCACTGGTTCTCACAATGCACGAGGTAAGATGGTTGGCACAGAGGTTAACCCCCATTCAAATTAAAGATTTTTAGCATCCTATAGAGTCTCATAGACCTCATTCTATAGTGCCGGTAGTCCGTACGCTGTAGTGTATTCTCACACTATACTGCATTCTGACCGCACGCTTTAGTGTATTCTCACACTATAGCTCCTGCTAGCGACCTACTTGGAAACAGACCCAGGAGTAGTTTATAGACTGAGGGAGGAAGGCCCCAATGATAATGTGATCTTTAACTACCATTTGGTATGGTAGTTAAAGATAAATTCATTAGTTAAAAATCACATTGGGCTGCTCAACAATCTAGTTAGAAGTTATTATCCATCTATAAGATAATGATGAGACCACACTTGCAATACTGTATTTGGGCACGGAGACCACATCTAAAGAAAGATATTGAACTTCTTCCAGAGAAGGTAAAAGAAAAATGACGAGATTGCTGAAGAGCACTAAGCATTATCTCCATGAGGAACAGCTGAAAGATGCCATCTGTGAAACTTGGTTTAGCACCTTCAATCAAATCTTTCCATTAGAAAAAGGATTTGATTTAAGCATATAGAGCCCTAAGGTGGGGGAAATATCTTCACTAGTAAATGACTCTTGAATCAGAGGGCCAACTATAAATTAGGGAACAACAGTACACTAGATCATATAGTTTATCTTTGCGTAGCATGTTGTGGAATACTGAAATACATTGCCTGCAGAGGTTGCCAGGATGGAGAGATTGTAAAAATTCAAGGAGGAACTGCGAATAATATGAGTACTCATCTTTTTTTTTTTTTTTTTTTGTCAGATGCAGAATAAGTTTGCTTGCTAGCACCATTATGCTACTTTAATAATAAAATATGCCACTGGAGCAACACCACCTATCTTTTTCTGGAATTAGTTGAAGTGCTCAAACTCCTCCCCTCATCAAGCAGCTCTATCTCATCGTCCCCAACTTTCAGGATAGATTTATAAATGAATAAAAGCAGTATTTCTGCAACAATATTCTATTATCTGGCTCATTACACCTGCACATATATTTTTTCTGAAAACTGCTTTTTATCAAAGTGGAGTTAACTGGACGAAAAAACAAAAATTGAAGTAGGATATAGCATTAGACAAATGCAAAAATGCATATTTAAAATGAAAAGAAATAGTGAAAATTATGTAAAACAATTTTTACCATTATAATTTTTCACTCACATAGGAAAATGCCATTTTTTACTCAATGAAAAGGTAAAAAATAAAAATCCAAAAAATGGAAACAGTCTAGTAGAAGTGATCTGATTGAGGTTTTTAAGGCTTTGAATGGATTGAGAATGAATGCCACAATTCTCAATGCTGATGGTAGCCTTCCTCTTGCTCAGACTACACAAATGAAGGGTCATTAATTCAAACTGAAGGATGGTTGCTGCAGAATAGATGTGAGGAGGTTTGCCTTCAGCCAGCAGGTGGTTGACTGAACAAACTTTCATCTAGTGTTGTGTAGGTGAGGATTTTGAATAAATTCAAGAAGAACTATACAAATTAATGGAGGGGGCAGATAAGGGAGTGATATGGGAGGTTATTTTTATGCCTGATGCTTTATAAGCTTGCTTCTTTGCATCATATGCACTAATAATAATAAAGAACATTGCTTTTAGAGGAACGATTGATCGAGGGTTGGTAATTTCATCCATTAAGTTGTTATTCTTGTTTAGAAGTTTAAATAGTGCTTCAGCAACAGAGGCATTAGTGCATTTCAGTATTTGGCATTAAGAGAAAAATCTTTTATACAAAAACATTGAGGAAAATGATGAAATTTTGTTATTGACATTGGTAATTCTAAACTAGCCTTTCCCGCTGAATATTTTTATCAATTTAATATCAGCTCAAATGCTTAACTGATATTCAAATTCTGAAAATTGCCAAATATTATGCAATCTAATGGTGCATATTTGTCACAAGCAATAGTAATGCTATACACAATTTTGCAACAATATTCGATTTCTAACCCAGAGATTTCTAACTTTAATTATACTTAATTAAAAGGGGGAAAAAAAAAACCATGTCATGCTGCTATTCTTTTAATCTTCTCTTGCCTAACAATTATTGGTCTTACTAATGAATAAGGTATTCTCAACCTTTGTTATAACATTCAAAATACTAAAAAGGCACAATTAATTCATATAAAAAAAGCATCCCCAGGGGCTCACATCTAGTGAGTACAGGCTTGGCACACCTAGGGTGCTGAGCTGAATATCATCATTCTTCTCTTTCTTGGTGATTTCCTTCTACTTTTGTGTGTGTGTGTGTCTCTCTCTCTCTCTCTCTCTCTTCCGCTCAGGGTAACTTGGGAATTCTTTTTTGGCTGGTGCAGCATAAGCCTCGGCTTCCTTGCATCATATAGCTAATAATAAAATCTCACTGCACACGACTGTATTATTATTATTATTAGCCATGCGGTGCAAGGAGTTCTGAGGCTTTTGCTGCACCAGCCAAAAAAAAAAAAAAAAAAAAATATATATATATATATATATATATATTCTGAATTATCCTGTGAGAGAGAGAGAGAGTAGTAGAATCACCAAGAAAGAGAAGACTGATGGTATCCAGCTCAGGACCCTGAGTGTGCCAATCCATACTCACCAGATATGAGTCCGTATAGTAGTATATCTATGGTCTCCCTGCAATCAGGAAGGTCAGTGTTTAAACGCCTCTGATATTAAACAATCAAGAGAAAGTCGATCAGATTTAACGAAAAAAAATATATAACAATAATAAAATAATATCTAAAATTCTGCTAAGCAGTACAACGGAAACCAATGGGTGAAATTTTCACAATAAACAAGCCTAAAATTAAACTTAATGGGCTGAACAACATTTTAAGGATTAACTCTATGGAGAAAAAATCGTATTTACCTGCCGATTACCTCCTCCTCCTTCAAAATGCCTTTTCGATCCACTATTTACCTGTTCATGTATGTTTCGCGGATAAACCTCTCTTTGCGGTACAAAGTTATGAATCCCAGGTGGCGACGTATGTAATGATGATGTCGTAAGAGGTGGTGGACGGCGATACCACGGTAAACCACCCCTTTCAAACTCGAAAGGAGCTCTTACTCTTTGGCTAAAGTGACATGAAACTGGAGTGGGAAACCCCATTTCTGGTGATGAAAAGGTTGATGGGGGTCGTGGACATCTTTCAAACGGGGGTTGAAATCTTGGTGGAGGCAATAATTGTCTGGGTGGGGGAAAACAATTACTATGAGGCGAAGGAACCGGAGGTCTATATCCAATTTCTGGAGTTACTATACCATGAGGATGATCATTCCAGTTAGCAACATAAGTAGGACGAAACCCAGCCATTCTTCCCTCGTGGCCTCCACTAAAGGCCGCCATTTTATCACATTAGACAATTAAAGAAAAAACTCTGTAAGAATTTAAAAACTCTATAAGCCCAAATATAGCCAAAAACAGTTATGTCGATAATAATGTATTATTGTATGAAGTCTTCACAGATACTCCATTTATGAGGAAAGACAGAAAGATACATGTTTAAATTAAAGAATTTTCTGTTTTAACGATTTTGACTATATATCTTGTATGTGAATTTTTTTCACTAACTGTCTTAAGTTTTGTGACCATACTACACCACGAAGGGGTATCAAAAGGTTCGTACCCTGAACTCGATAAAATATCAGTAGGAAGATGCCATTTGTAATATAAGTTGTCTACATGTTCATTAACTACCGTGCAAAATTTCATTCCCGTAGGTGATCGTACACCAGAGGTGGAGCCCGCAATCTGAGGAAGGACGCTATGGTTGACAAAGTAGAATATAGAGCAGTGACCAAGGTTCCTGCATTTCCAGAGCAAGAAAGCTCAGAAATTTGACAAAGAAACAAAAGCTGCGTATGGGCAGAAATATACGTCCTATGACACGGTAAAAAGTGGAAACAGGAGTTCCAGTGCGGTCGTACAAGTGTCTTTGACAAACAGAGAAGAAAGGCAATCAACATCCACAGACAGTGAGACGATTGCAAAGGTTGAGCAACTGGTGCTGAGTGACAGATGTGTGACAATTCATTTCATCGCAAATGCAGGAGGAATTAGTCATAGGTCTTCTCAGCATTTTACATGATCATCTGCAGGTGTCTAAGGTCTCCGCATGATAGGTTCCAAGATTGCTAACGCCTTTGCTGAAGCCGTTACCACCACCAACTTTGTTGCCCAGTATCTCTTCGAAATATTTCAGCAGCCACCCTATTCTCCTGAGCTAGAACCGTCAGATTTCTTCTTGTTTTGAGAAATGAAGACACCATTTCGTGGATGCCGCTTTGATTTGGAAGTCATCATTGAAGCGGAATCGTGGTTTCAGGCAAAAAGTGCGGACATCTATGATCAAGGCATTAAACAACTGATCAATAGATGGGAAAAATGTGTGACTATACGTGAAGAGTACATAAAAAAACGGATTATAGTTCCTGTGAAGTGTCACCTTTCTAGAGCTATTATTTCTAGGTAAGGGGACAAACCTTTTGATATCACCTCGTATCCAGTTAAAACATTATGATCACACCCATGTTTTTAGCAATTAGCAGTACCTTCCGACTAGCGGCACATTTGTCGCTGGGAGAACCGGTAAATGTGATACTGCAAGTCATAATATGCGATCCACACGAAGTTTTGATCGCATTTGGTATCGATTATCCGCGCCGGTAGCACAGTGGCTATAATCACAGTCCTTCCCACACCTGGTGGAAAAGGCCATTGTTCGAATCCTATCAATGATACCAGCAGCTTTTATGGACTTTTTTCACTCTGTGGCTGAGTTAGTCGTCTTCAGACATGGATAACAAGACTTCCTTCGCGGAAACTCAGGTTTTTCTTCCAGCAAAACAAGAAAGTCGACCTGAGAACACACGCAATTTATGGACATAGTACACGATCCCCCACGTCTCATCGATGATCGTGGTGAACGCAGGCTTCCTGCCTTGTACGAATCGGAAAACAGTGGAATAGCGGACCATTGAGGTTGACCAGGGAAGCCAAAATTATTATTATACTAGGGTTATCTGTAATTCATTACATAAACCCGTATTTGTGTCTGTAAATTGGGTGTATTCTCTAGTCAATTTTCCTGTTTTGCTGGACAAAAAAACTTGCTGTCTACCCCTGAGACCGACTAACTCAGCCACGGAGTGAAAAATGCTCAGTACAGTTCCTCTCATCATAGACGGGATTTGAACTCGAGCCTTTTACACCGGGTGTGGGGAGGACGGTGACGATACCACTGTGCTACACGCGCAGACTGTGACCAGGAGTACAAATCAAATTATTATATTAGGGTCTCCCGTAAATGTTTAAATATACCCGATTATGTATTATGTCTGTAAATTGCTTGTGTTCTGTGGTTGAATTGCCTGTTTTGTTGGAGGAAAAAACCACAGTTTATGGGGATAAAGCTTGCTATATACGCTTGAGATCGACTAACTCAGTCATGGAGTGAAAAAAGCCCATTAAAGTTCCTCGTGTCATCTATGGTATTCGCACTCGGGCCTCATCCACTCGGTGAGGGAGGACAATGAAAATACCACTGTGCTAACCACGCAGACTGACAAGGGGTACACCAGTGGAGTTTCCAAAACTACGATCCAACGAACCCAGCTTTATATGGAACGTTGTTCCAGCAATTAACCACCCGCTGGCTAAAGACAAACTTCCACACATCTGTCCTACAACTGTCTTTCCTCAATTTGAATTTATGCCCTCTCAGGCGATTATTCTGAGCAAGAGAAAGAATCCCATCAGCATTGAGCATGCTCAAACCATTCAAGGCTTTATACACCTAAATCAGATCGCTTCACAGGTGTCTAGTTTCCAGATACTGTAATTTGCAAAACTTAAGCCTTTCTTCGTAAGAGCAATGATATATCGATATCATTTATGATGGTATATCAGTCTTAAAGTCCAAATTTGCAGACGATACAGAGGTCGGTAGGGTTGTTAATGACACCAAAGACAGTACGCTGCTGCAACAGGATCTAGAAGAGTTGAGCATATGAGCTGTGAGGTGGCACTCAAGTTTAACGTTGACAAATGTAAAATACTGCCTATGGAAAGCAGTAAACCCAAAGTAACGTGTCGACTGTGTGGTACTACACTGACAGTGGTAGAGAGTGAAAAGGACCTGGGGGTTATTGTGCAGGCAGATATGAAGTGTTCTGAGCATTGCAGCCGATCTGCAAGAGTAGCTCATGGTAAATGATACACAGGAAGTTTTCTAGAAGCAATAAGGATGTGATTATTCCCTTGTATAAGGCAATGGTCAGGCCACACCACGAGTACTGTATACAGGTCTGGAGGCCTCATTTTAAGAAGGATGTAGAGCTGTTGGAATGAGTACAGAGAAATGCAACAAGATTAGTTAATGGAACAAAGGGTTGCTCTTACGAATAAAGGCTTACGTTTTGTAAATTACAGTATCTGGAGACGAGGTACCTGCGAGGTGATCTGATTGAAGTGTATAAAGTCTTGAATGGCTCGAGCATGCTCAATGCTGATGGGATTCTTCCTCTGACTCAGAATAATCGCCTGAGAGGGCCATAAATTCAAATTGAGGAAAGGCAGTTGTAGGATAGATGTGCGGAAGTTTGCCTTTAGCCAGCGGGTAGTTGATTGCTGAAACAAACTTCCATCTGCTGTTGTAGAAGTTGATAGCTTAAACAGATTCAAGGCAGAACTAGACAAACTTTTGGAGCGAGTGGAAGGGTGAAATGATAAGGGTCTGTGTGTTTTTTTTATTTTTTTGGCTGATGCTATATAAGCTTGATTTCTTGCATTATTTTCCCTTGCTAATGCTGACAGGACTGTAATTTCTTGTGTCTGCCTTTGATCCTCCTTTGTTGATGGAGGTCATATTTGCATATCTTCAGTCCATGCGTACCTTCTCTGAGTACAAGAAAGCTCTCATAATTATGGCTAAGTGTTTGCTTAATTCCTTTGCTGCCTCCTTTAATATAACTTGATCGATTCCATTCATCGCAGGTGCATTTCATATGCCTTTCGTATGTTTAACTTCACAAATTTCCCTCCACTTTGCTCCCAGTTATTACAAGTTCACTTAGCTCCTTGTTAGAGTTTGACAAATTTCTGGCACTCCCCTCATTGAATAACTCATGTGTGAATGTAGTTGCAAAATACTCATTCAGTTTATCAGCTTTCTGAGCATGGTCATCAACAGTCAACCCCTCTACAATTAAGTGGTCCAATCTGATTCATCCCTTTCTTTCTAACGTTTACATAAGTAAAGAATGCTTTACTGTTTTTTCTTGGCATCCTTTGCCAAAGATTTCTCGTAATCTGCCTTTGTCTGCCTAACCTCCTTTGTGACTTGGTTACAGATCAGTTTATATCTATCATAGGCTTCTGTGTCACCTGTTAATTTATATGTATCCCATGCATATTTTTTTCTCTGCCACATGTCTAATTAGTTCATCTGACATCCATTTAGGACTAAATCTTGAACAATATTTCTTAGTTGGTATGAAAAGCTTAGTAGCTTCCAAGATTAATTCTTTGAATGCTTCCTATTTTGAGTTTGCCATTGGTAACATTATCAGTTGGTCCCACAGCATAAAATTTAAATACTGTCTCAGACCACAGTAGTTACCTTTTTGTTTGATTGTGACTTGGAATACTTCACTTTTGTAGTCAACCTTGTGTCCATTTTAATAAATATAGATAATAAAGACTCAAAGTGTACTATACGACACTGATCTCTCTCTCAGTTTCAAGACCAACACCACGAAATATCTGATGTTGCGCTAGTTATAATCAACACTTCTTTAATGAGATATGTTAGGTTCTAAAGCAACTAAGGCGTCAGTGTATTGAGGAGTCGATAAATTGTCTGTAACTGCATGCAGGGTCCGGAGGCAAAGAACATGTTCGGGCCCCTACTTAATTAATGAAAATTGCAAAAAGAGAAGACAGCGAAAGACGCCAGCCCCCCTAAAGGGCCCTAGCCCAGAGGCCTTGCCTGCCTACATGGTACCTACGCCACTGACTGCATGTATTCTTCGGTTGGTATGCAGTACTGAAGATTTGGTCTGACCGTTGCCTTATAGATAGGACAATCAATTATGTTACGGGACTACGCGAGGTGCCTTTCAGTAAAGGATGTAAAGTGTAATGAAACATAAGTGGCTTTCATTAGACTCTACATCCTTATTTTAATTTTTGTACTTAAAAAAACAGCAGTAATCCTTTACAAGAACAATAGAAGTACAAATTCAAATTATTTTATTAGAGTCACCCAGAATTGCTTCTATATTGAACAAAAAAAGTACAAGAAGGAAACAAAGAAGACATCTTTTTAGTACTAAAAAAATATTAGTAAGTCCTGTTATAGCAAAATGTTAAATCTGCAGACAATCGCTAAAAACCACCTATTGCTAAAAACTCCTAGTCATCAAATTAATTGCTCAAGTAATTAATTAGCTCAATTTGGAAATTTAACTTTTTGGACTTTTTTGGTATCTCTTATTTTGTAAAGAAAATCATTGTTGATTTGTTAGATGCTATACTCTTGATTGTCAACAAAAACTGCCGTCTGCGCGGGAAGCGTGAAATTAGTAATAATATTAGTGCTCTTTCTTTAGAGAAGGCCTGGAAGCCTAAATTTAAGAAACACGCGGATCTTTCGGAACGAGAACAGAAAGAGGTACCTTTACTAAAAAAGATTTTGTTCTGCAAGTTATGCAACTTTCAGAACAAAAGTCTTTGCATAACTTGGAAACTGGCGAACTTGCGAGAAGAACATGATTTTAGTCTTTCAGACTAAATGGATTGAGAAACTTAATGATGATGAGACCTGATTGTATTCTTTAAGAATTTAAATAGATTGAGTAAACTTAATGTTGTTGGTATTCTAACTCTTTCTCGGTTAACAGATATAAAGTGACATAAATTGAAAAAGGATGGCTGCAGGATAATGTGCTAAAATTTGTTTACGGCAAGAGAGTAATTTATTATTACAAGCTACGAGAAGTAGGGTTAAAAGGAGTTCAGGGCAAAAAGATTTATCGGTCATGATTCAGTCACGCACAACGTGTTCCATCAGTATAAACCAAGTGGCTAGGAAGGCACATGGCGTCTTGGTTCTGCTATACACCTGCTCGCTGAATTCTGACCACCTACCTAATACCGTGTTGGGCCAAAATTCGAACGGATAACAGCCGCTGTTCCTTCTAGTTGTAGTTGGGTTTTAGGAGCATCAGCGACTAAGGCCATATTGCTCTGTGTATATTATCTATAAATTGCATCTATTCTGAGGTCGATTTTCTGTTTGTTGGACGAAAAACTCGAATTCCCAGGAGAAAAAATTATTTTGCCCTCGCCTGACTAACTCAGCAGTGTGGTGATGAAAGCCCATAAACATTCTTCCCTCGACGGGACTCGAACCAACTCTGCTACCTATAAGCATTAGCATTAGCATTAGTAGAGGCATTTGATGCAAGAAAGCAAGCTTATGCAGCATCAGCCAAAAAAAAAAAAAAAAAACCCACTTCCACTTCACCCCTCTGTTCGTTCAAAATACCTGTCCAGCTGAGCCTTAAACTTATTTAGGCTATCAACCTCCACCACAAGGGATGGCAGTCTGTTCCACCAACCAACCACCCGCTGGCTAAAGGCAAATTTCCGCACGTCTATCCTACATCTGTCTTTCCTCAATTTTAATTTATGCCCTCTCAGGTGATTTTTCTGAGCTAGAGGAAGAATCCCATCAGCATTGAGCATGCTTAAACCATTCAAGGCTTTATACACCTCTATCAGATCACCTCGCTGGTGCCTAGTCTCCAGACACTGTAATTTGCAAAACTTAAGCCTTTCTTCGTAAGAGCACCCCTTTGTTCCATTCACTAATCTTGTTGCCCTTCTCTGTACTCGTTCCAGCAGCTCTACATCCTTCTTGAAATGAGGCCTCCAGACCTGTATACAGTACTCTAGGTGTGGCCTGACCATTGCCTTATACAATGGAATAATCACCTCCTTATCCCTGCTGGAAAAATTCCTGTATATCATTGACAATACTCCATGAGCTACTCTTGCAGCCCGTTTGCACTGCTCAGAGAACTTCATATCTGACTGCACAACCACCCCCAAGTCCCTTTCATTCTCTACCACTGTCAGTGTAGTACCACAGAGTTGATACGTTGCTCTGGGGTTGCTGTTTCCCATGTGTAGTACTTTACATTTGTCAATGTTAAACTTCATTTGCCACCTCTCAGCCCATCTGCTCAACCTTTCCAGATCCTGTTGCAGCAGCATAGTGTCAGTAGTGTCCTTGACAACCCTGCCAACCTTTATATCATCTGCAAACTTGGACATTAAGCTTGATATACCCTCATCAATATAATTTATAAATACAGAAAACAATAATGGACCCAACACTGAGCCCTGAGGGACTCCACTAATAACGTTAGTCCACGATGAGCAGTGTCCATTGATTACCACTCTCTGTCTTTCCAGATCCTGTTGCAGCAGCATAGTGTCAGTAGTGTCCTTGACAACCCTGCCAACCTTTGTATCATCTGCAAACTTGGACATTAAGCTTGATATACCCTCATCAATATCATTTATAAATACAGAAAACAATAATGGACCCAACACTGAGCCCTGAGGGACTCCACTAATAACGTTAGTCCACGATGAGCAGTGTCCATTGATTACCACTCTCTGTCTTCTCCCACTCAACCATCCCTTTATCCAAAGCAGCAATTTGCCTCCAGTGCCACACTGCTCCAATTTGTGCAGCAGTCTTCCATGTGCAACAGTATCAAAAGCCTTTCTAAGATCCAAGTATATAATATCAAAGTTATTCCCTGCATCCAGTTCTTTTGTGACTGCATCATAGTATCCAATCAAGTTGGTCAGGCAAGACTTCCCCTTAACAAAACCATGCTGTGTCTGAGCTATAACTGAAGTCTTGTCTAAATGATCCTGCAGTGCTTCTTTAACCAGTGCCTCCATTAATTTTCCTGGAACAGAAGTTAAGCTCACAGGTCTATAATTACTTGTGTCAGCCTTTGATCCTCCTTTGTGAATTGGGGTCACATTTGCACATTTCCAGTCTATGGGTACCTCAGGGGAGGTACCCATAGACTGGAAAAAAATGCAAACTGTACACAGAAGCATTACTTATGGACACATATCAATTTCCTCTCCTTCATCTTTCATAATTTACCAAGCTGACCATTTTCTCATTAAGGATATTAACATATTTACTTACAGAGCAAAGACAATACAGTACATACAGGTATTAGTACTACTCATTAATTAAATCAACAATAATCACGATCGATAAACACAACTTACAAATTAACGAATGCATACACGTAATGACAATAATATCTCATAGAGGACGTTAGTTTTCAACACTGTGAGTTTCCAAGGTACGGACTTCGAAAAAAATATTTAAAATGTTAAGAATATTAGACTGAGCTATAACTGAAGTCTTGTCTAAATGATCCTGCAGTGCTTCTTTAACCAGTGCCTCCATTAATTTTCCTGGAACAGAAGTTAAGCTCACAGGTCTATAATTACTTGTGTCAGCCTTTGATCCTCCTTTGTGAATTGGGGTCACATTTGCACATTTCCAGTCTATGGGTACCTCAGGGGAGGTACCCATAGACTGGAAAAAAAATGCAAACTGTACACAGAAGCATTACTTATGGACACATATCAATTTCCTCTCCTTCATCTTTCATAATTTACCAAGCTGACCATTTTCTCATTAAGGATATTAACATATTTACTTACAGAGCAAAGACAATACAGTACATACAGGTATTAGTACTACTCATTAATTAAATCAACAATAATCACGATCGATAAACACAACTTACAAATTAACGAATGCATACACGTAATGACAATAATATCTCATAGAGGACGTTAGTTTTCAACACTGTGAGTTTCCAAGGTACGGACTTCGAAAAAAATATTTAAAATGTTAAGAATATTAGACTGAGCTATAACTGAAGTCTTGTCTAAATGATCCTGCAGTGCTTCTTTAACCAGTGCCTCCATTAATTTTCCTGGAACAGAAGTTAAGCTCACAGGTCTATAATTACTTGTGTCAGCCTTTGATCCTCCTTTGTGAATTGGGGTCACATTTGCACATTTCCAGTCTATGGGTACCTCAGGGGAGGTACCCATAGACTGGAAAAAAATGCAAACTGTACACAGAAGCATTACTTATGGACACATATCAATTTCCTCTCCTTCATCTTTCATAATCATTAATTTCATTCTCATTAATATCCTTAATGAGAAAATGGTCAGCTTGGTAAATTATGAAAGATGAAGGAGAGGAAATTGATATGTTTCCATAAGTAATGCTTCTGTGTACAGTTTGCATTTTCCAGTCTATGGGTACCTCCCCTGAGTCCAAGGAAGCTCTCATAATTATGGCTAAGGGTTTGCTTACTTCCTTTGCTGCCTCCTTTAATATAACTGGATAGATCCCATCCACCCCGGGTGCCTTTCTTGTGTTTATCTTCAACAGTTTCTCCTCCACTTTACTCCCAGTTATTTCAAGATTCTGTAGCTTACTGCTAGAGTTGAATACACCTCTGGCATTCCCCTCGCTGAATAACTCCTCATGTGTGAATGTCGATGCAAAATATTCATTTAGTTTGTTAGCTACCTGAGCAGGATCATCAACAGTTGACCCATCAATATCAAGTGGACCAATCTGATTCATCCCCTTCCTTCTAGAGTTTACATAAGTAAAGAACTCTTTGCTGTTTTTCTTTGCATCCCTTGCCAAGGATTTCTCGTAATCTGCCTTCGCCTGCCTAACCTCCTTTGTAACTTGGTTGCATATCAACTTGTATCTATCATAGGCTTCTGTGTCATGTGTTAATTTATATGTATCCCATGCATTTTTCTTCTCTGCCATATGCCTCATTAGTTCATCTGACATCCATTTTGGCCTAAACCTTGAACAATATTTCTTAGTTGGTATGTAAAGCCTAGTAGCTTCCAAGATAAGTTCTTTGAATGCTTCCCATTTTGAATTTGCTGTTGGTAACATCATCAGTTGGTCCCACTGTATAGAATTTAAATACTGTCTCAGTCCATCGTAGTCGCCTTTACGGAAGCAATAACCCTTCCCTTTACCCCTAATGGTAGTTACCTCTTTCAGTAAATCCCACTTCAGCACACTGTGATCACTGCCACCTAGTGGTTCATTTATCTGCAGATTCTTAATGCATGAAGAATCACTGCTGATAATCAAATCAAGAGTATTACTCCCTCTAGTTGCCTCCCGAACATGCTGATGTAGAAAACAATCATCCAATAAATCCACAAAAGCCCTGCTAGTGTGTGAGTAACCAGCCCCCAAATTCCAGTCAATATCTGGGAAATTAAAATCTCCCATTATAAGACTCTCTGATTTACTGGCCCACTCTATTTCCCTGTACAGTTCCTTATTATACTCCTCAGAGTCATTAGGCCTATAGCACACTCCTACTCTCAATTTTGATCTCCCAATGCTTATGTCACACCAAACTGACTCAACACTGCACTGTCCAGCGATGTCGACTGGCTTCACTTCCTTGGTTTTTATGTGTTTCTTAACTAATTGCATAACCCCTCCCCCCTTCCTATCCTGTCTATCCTTTCTGTAGACGTTGTACTCCCCAAATTGCAGTTCTGCATCCCTTATATCTGTGTGACACCACGTCTCTGATATCCCAACAATATCTGCCTTCGATGTTTTGAGCAATACCTCAAATTCATCAAATTTATTTACTAAACTCCTAGCATTGGTGTACACGCAAGTATACCTGCACCTGTTTCTATTCTTAGCTACCATAACACAACCCATGTGTTTACTTGTACCGCAATGTCTCCCAGCAGTCTCTGAAATACCATGCATCTTGTTTTTCAGGCTTCTGCTCATTCTAATAGAAGCAGTGCAAGAATCTCTTTCACCTCTGCCAGTGGCTACTGTCAATCTATTGGTCTTTGTCTCCCCCCAAGCTAAGGGCCCGCTATTCGCGTAGGCATTGACTCCACTAAATGTGTGAGGATGTCAATAGGGATTTTCACTCATGCTGCCTGAAAGGCCTCACTTTCCGTTCCAAAACATCCCACAGGTGTTTAATTTGAAACAGGTCAGGTGAATTTGGAGGCCAATCAAGATGGATGATATCTTCACTGTGTTCCTCGAACTACTCGTGCCCTGTGCACGAGTATCTTTCACCTTCTGGGAAGCGAAAGCCCTTCTTCCACTAGACTAATGATAATAATTTAGTTTTCGTAGTACTGTTCTTATTTTAGAACACAATTTTATATATTCGAAACATGCAACACCAAAACATATTTTGGAAAATGAAGTAGGTCCTTAATAACACCTCCACCTTTTGTAGCCGTTGTGTGAAAACTTCCCACAACGATAAACGCAACAACCATTCCAGATTTGTTGGTAATCCAATAATTTCTGTATCATTGTTGTTCAGTCCTGGTAATTGTTCCCCTGATTGTGTGTTTCTATTCTTACTGTATATTTGCTTATATCATTTCACAAATAAAGGTTATGAATTTAACAACTTAAAAGAGGCACATAGTATCGTCTAATATTCTTAACATTTTAAATATTTTTTTCGAAGTCCGTACCTTGGAAACTCACAGTGTTGAAAACTAACGTCCTCTATGAGATATTATTGTCATTACGTGTATGCATTCGTTAATTTGTAAGTTGTGTTTATCGATCGTGATTATTGTTGATTTAATTAATGAGTAGTACTAATACCTGTATGTACTGTATTGTCTTTGCTCTGTAAGTAAATATGTTAATATCCTTAATGAGAAAATGGTCAGCTTGGTAAATTATGAAAGATGAAGGAGAGGAAATTGATATGTGTCCATAAGTAATGCTTCTGTGTACAGTTTGCATTTTTGCAGAATTATGTCGATGTTAGACAATGATAGAGGACGAAGAAGAAAAAAGAGAATTAATGGCCCTATTAAGCCAAGGGAGAGGAGCAGCGAGATTGATGCCGGGCCATCGGGTAAAACATTAGTAATATTATCTAAGCCTCAGCCGGAAAAGCCGCCGCCTCAGGAAGAAACTGTTACCCACAGTCCTACCAGGCAGAATGAATTAAAACCACCAACTGTGCTTCTTAAAGCTCGTGAAGGCGATCGCGATGGTAGCAGGGCTGCCTCACCTGCAGGTGCAGCATCTCCAGCTACAAATCAAAATGCTTCCTCTTTACCAAACAGGGACACTGATGTTTTTGCAGATTTAGTTAAAGCAGTGGCACAACGCGTGTACCATATTCAGCAGAAGCCATCAAGTTCCACACAAAGTTCAATCGAGAGTGAACAGAAGTTAGCACCCGCGCAGGAAATGACTTGTCCTGTAAAGCTTGTTGGCGATTCATTGCAGTGGTGTGACAGTGCAATGGAGTATTTGCAAGACCAAACAGATTTTTATGTCGTTGGAGTTGTTGGTTTACAAGGAACTGGAAAATCAACTATTTTATCCATTATAGGAGGAGAATATAATAAAGAGGGTGGGTGGCAGCTATTTAAACCTCAAACAAGAGAAATGAAAGAGCATGGTGAGCATTGCACATCCGGAATTGATATTTATGTAACTAATGAAAGAGTAATTTTGCTTGATACACAAGCTGTGCTTAGTGCTTCTGTAATGGATCATATGATTCAGTATGAAAAAAAATCATTAGGTGGGCCTGAATATCATTCTACAGAAAATGCTTTACAGATGCAGTCATTACAGTTAGCAGCATTTTTAATGGCAGTGTGTCATACAATAATTGTTGTTCAAGATTGGTTTACTGATATTAATCTTCTTAGGTTTATCCAGTCAGCAGAAATGCTCAAGCCAACAACTCCAACTAACCCCCATGAACTTGGTCCCACACCGGAAGACACAACAGAGTATTACCCACATATTGTATTTATGCAGAACAAATGTTGTAAAGCTGACTTTGAACCTCATGCGGTTTACGAAATGAAGAAAACACTGGCAACAGTATTACAGAAATCAAAGTTAAAATTTACAGATTCTATCAGTGTAAATTATATCTCTCAAGAGGTGTCCCTGTACAGTAATGTCAATTTGTTTCTCCTTCCAGAAAATACTCATTCAGATCAAGATATTTATACATTTGATTTTCTTGAATATCAGAGTCATCCCGAATTCACACAATTAACTAAATCTCTAATGTACCAAGTATTATCCATGCCACGGAGTTTACTGACTCATACTGCTCTCTCTGAGAAAAACTGGTTTCATTATGCTGCCAGAATTTGGGAAACTGTTAAAAAATCATCATTGTTTTTAGAATATAATAGATTGCTTCCATAATATATTTTCTGTTATGTAGAAAACATATTGCTAAAAATGAAAATAAATTATAATTTAATAGCATGATTTTCACGATCAATGGTTATTTTATGGTGTTCTGTGTTTTCCCTTTAATTATTATTATACATATTTTTAAAGATAATCGTAACTTAAATTTTACAAAAAGGAATGGTAAAAGTAAAATTTAACTAAAAATTAACTTTTATTTTGAAATTTTCTAAATAGAAATTACCCGTTTAATAACTGATCTAGCAAAAACTTTAGCTTTAGATCTGTTTAGTGTCTGTAGAAATTGTAATTTTTTTTTTCAGCTTTATCTTATCAGCCAATCAGGGGAGCAGGAGGGGAGAGAGATAAAAGAAATTAATAACTTCCATATACGGGACTTGCTGATTTTTTTAAACGAAACTAGGAAAGCTTTTAAGAATGAGAAAAATATATAGAAACCAAGCATTTATTCAGAAATAAGCCAATTATCAATAATGATATTTTGCAATAACTTTTTGTGAACTATCTTTCCTTGCCTTTCTCTGTTAAAAATTTGAGAATTATTTTGAAAAGGATCAAGATGAACCATATACATCTACGAGTTTTCATGCACTAAATAGCATATTAAGTATTTTTGACTGTTCTGCTAACTTGCAGAATATTTAGGCCACCTTTTCATTTGTGCTGTGTGACATGATATTCTGAGAAGGAAAAATATATTTCTGTATTAAAACGTTAATAATCCAACTTGATGCAGACTAGATGTGGGACTATTATTTGTGTTGTAGATATTCTTAATGTAATCATAATCAAATTATAAAGATATCTGAGACTCGCTTTTAAAAAATCATAAAAATAAACTTTCATTTCTTTGTTAATTGTATTCGTGCTGAATGGCTGTGTACTGAGTTTGTCAATGAAGCTGTTGACTGGTGGTGGAAAACATAACATCCTTTTACATAGAACTGTCAATCAGTCATTCTGATATTGTTGCTCAAGATATTTACAGGTTAGCGCAAGAAACAAGCTTCATCTGTTATATAATGTTGTTCAGTGTGGCTGCACAACTCTGAGGCAGGATACTTGCCCTGGGTACATTAAAACCAGGGGACAAAGAACATAGAAATTAAAAATAATGTAATATCATATTATATATTTGTTTATTTGTTGTTACTTTAACTTTGAGACACCAAAAAATGAGTACGATATGCATTTTTTGGAGGAATAAGTGATAGAAAATATTTCCCAGGTGCAGGAATACCTAGTTACTACTCTACGGCACAGTGATCTCTCTTTTTTCTTTTTTTAAATTGGTTTCTGTAACTCCACATTTTCCTTCCAGACACTAACATTATACAAGGTTCAAATTAATTATTCTTTAAGATAAGAAAACCACACTGTTAACCCTACACTGCCACTAAATACACAGCTATACATGATGGGACTTCATGGAATCCCTTCCACTGAGGAATTCCTTCTACTGAGGAATCCCTTCCTCAGTGGCTTTAGGGATAACTAATTGTTCTAAAACATCAAACATATGTGATGTAGTTTTAACAAAAAAAAAGATTGTCAATATTATTTTACACTGGCAACTCCCCTGTCTATGGAATACAAAGGAATTATTCCATTGCTTAAAATGCAGTGTAGTGTTTTCATATCTCATATTTAATATCATATCACTGTCCATTCACTCCAAATGATTGTCTAGTTCTACCTTGAATTTATTTAAGTTATCAACCTCCACTACGACAAATGGAAGTTTGTTCCATCTATAAACCACTTGCTGGCTAAAAGCAAATTTCCGCACAACTATTCTACAACTGTCTTTCTTCAGTTTGAATTTATGTCCCCTCAGGTGAGTAATCTAAGCAAGAGGTAGAATCCCATCAGCATTGAGCTTGCTCAAACCATTCAAGACCTTATACACCTCAATTAGCTCATCTCGCAGGCGCTTAGTTTCCAGATGCTGCAATTTACGGAATTTAAGTCTTTCTTGGTAAGAGCAACCCTTTGCTCCACTCACCAATCTTGTTCCCCTTCTCTGTACTTGTTCCAGCAGCTCTACATCCTTCCTAAAATCAGGCCTCCAGACATGTATGCAGTACTCAAGGTGTGACCTGACCATTGCCTTATACAAGGGTACAGTCACCTCCTTATCTAGCAAAATTTCTGTATATCATTGACAAGACACCATGAGTTACTAATGTAGCCTGTCTGCACTGCTCAAAAATCTATATCTGACTGCACAAGTACCCCCAGGTCCTTTTAATACTCTACTACCCTGAATGTAGTACCACACAGTTGGTACATTACTCTGGGTTTACTGCTACCCATATGTGGTACTTTACATTTTTCAATGTTAAACTTCAGTTGCCACCTCTCAGCCCATCTGCTCAACTTTTCTAGATCCTGTTGCAGTAGTATACTATCATTATTGTCATTATGTCTGCAAACTTTTACATTAACCCTAATATACCTTCATCAATATCATTGATAAATACAGAAAACAGCACTGGGCCCTTATTGCCGTACTGCTCCAATTTGTACAGTAATCTTCCATGTGCAACAGTATCAAAAGCCTTCCTAAGATCCAAGTATATAATATCAAAATTATTCTTTGCATTCAGTTTCTTTGTGATCACATCATAGTATCCAATGAAATTTGTCAGACAAGACTTACCCTTAACAAATCCATGCTGTGTCTGAACTATAACTGCAGTCTTGTCTAGATGATCCTGCAGTGCTTCTTTAACCAGTGACTCCATTATTTTCCTGAGAATAGAAGTTAAACTAACAGGTCTGTAATTACTTGTGTCACCCTTTGATCCCCCTTTGTGAATTGGGGACACATTTGCACATCTCTAGTCCATGGGGACGTCTTCTGAGTCTAAGGAAGCTTTCATAATTATGGTTAAGGGTTTAATTACTTCCTTTGCTGACACCCTTTAATATAACAGGATAGATCCCATCCACCCCAGGTGCCTTTTTTATGTTCAATGTCAACAATTTCTCCTCCACTTTGCTCTCAGTTATTACAAAATCATTTAGCTTCTTGCTATAGTTTGATAAGCTTCTGGCCTCCACTTCCCTACAGACTTTCTCATGTGTGAATGTAGATGCAAAATACTCATTCAGTTTGTCAGTTACCTCAGAAGGTTCATCAATAATTGAACTGTCGATATCAAGTGAAACAATCATCCCCTTCCTTCTAGAGTGTACATAAGTAAAGAAGTCTTTGCTGTTTTTCTTTGCATCCTGTACCAAAGATTTTTCATAATCTGCCTTTGCTTACCTAACCTCCTTTGTGACTTTATTACAGACTAGCTTATATTTACCATAGTTTGCTGTATCACCTGATAATTTATATGCACATCATGCATTTTTCTTCTCTGTCACGAGTTTCAATTGTTCCATGTGCCATCCATTTAGGCCTAAATCTTGAACAGTATTTCTTAGTTGGGATAAAAAGCCTAGTAATAAGATCTATACCACCTGTTATTTTTTACTCTCTGTTAGTATTAGTAGTGGCAAATAATGCAAATGGCAAATAATGCAAAGAAGTAAATTAATATTTAGATTGGACTGCAGGAAGTTTTATTTTAGCCAGCGAGTTATAAATTACTGGAATAAGTTGCCTTCATGGGTGGTAGAGGCCGACAGTTTGGGGAAATTCAAAGGTCATCTGGATAGTACTTTCGGGTGAGGGAAGCGCATAGGATGATAGGTTTAATTTCCTTTTTATTTTTTTTTATTATTTTTTTAATTTATTAATTATTATTATTTAGTTTATTTTATTTTATTTATTTATTTATTTTTTGTTTTTATTATTGTTTTGATCGGATTTTTTTTTTTTTTTTTGGCTGGTGCAGCATAAGCCATAGGCTTTCTTGCACCATGCGGCCATTACTAATACTAATACAGCATCAGTTGTATTAACTTGCTTCTTTACTTCCAAAAAAAAAAAAAAAAAAAAAATCCTATATTACCTGGCCACTTCTAATATTTTGTCTAGTTTTCCTTTAAGTTTATTAGATAGATGAGAGCTTACATATGCTCAATTTATTGAAATTATCTACTTCCACAACAGCATGTGAAATCTTGTTCCAACCGTCAATTAACGGCTGGCTGAAAGCTAATTTCTACACATTTGTCCTGCTATGCCTCTTATGTGTGTTGTCTGAGCAAGAGTAAGGATGCCATCAACATTTAGCTTACACAAATTCACTTAAAGCCCTAAACACCTCAACCAGATCTCCTTACAAGTGCCTGTTTTTCAGACATGCAGTTTGCACTGAAATCTTTCTTGCTAAGTGTGCCCTTTTGTTCCTTTCACTAATGTTATTGCTCTTCTCTGCACCCTTCACAGATCCATAACCTTCCTAAAATGAAGCTTCCAGACCTTCATGTTTCAATGAGGCTTTCAGACCACATCTTTACTCAAGACATGGCCTATCCATTGCTTTATACAATGGATAATCACCTCTATATCCCTGCTCGAAAAATCCCTGTATATCATTGACAAAACCCCATGAGCTGTCCTAGCAACCCATCCACACTGCTCAGATAACTTAATATCTGACTGCACAATTACCTCCAGGTATTTTTCATTTTCCACTACCCCTAGTTTAGTACCACACAGTATGTTAATCTTGGATTGCTGCTATCCATATGCAGTACATTGCATTTTTCAATGTTTAACTTCAATTGCCATTTCTCAGCCCATTTACCTAATATTTATAGATCTTGTCACAGTAACTTACCTTGATTACTGTCATTAACCACTCCTGCCAACCATTGTATCATCTACAAACTTAGATGTTAAGCCTGATATATTTTTATCAATATCATTAATAAATACAGAAAACACTAATGGGCCCAGCAGTGAACCCTGAGGGGATTCCACTAATAACATTAGTCCATGAATAGCAGTATCCATTAATAACCACTCTGTTTGAGTGGGTGAAGAATACAGAGTGGTTATCCATTAATAACCACTCTGTATTCTTCTCCCACTCAAACATCCCTTTACCCATTGCAGTAACTTGCTCTTAATGTCACACTGCTCTAATTTATACAGCAATCTTTTATGTGCAACAGTATCAAAAGCTTCCCTGAAATCCAAGTATGTGATATCAGAATTATTTTTTTGCATACAGTTCCTTTGTTACTGCATCATAATGTCTAGTCAGACAAGACCAATCCTTAACAAATCTATGCTGTGATTGCAGTATAATTGCATTCTGTCTAGATAGTCCTGCATTACTTCTTTAATGAGTGACTCAATTATTTTCCCTGGAACAAAAGTTAAGCTAACATATCTGTAATTACTCATGTTGCCTTTATATCCCCCTTTTTGAATTGGGGAAACATTTGCATATCTCCAGTCCATAGGGACCTCTTCTGAATCCAAGGATGTTCTCATAGTTATGGCTAAGGGTCTGTTTATCTTCCTTAATATAATTGGATAGATTCCATCCACCCTGGGTGCCTTTTCTATGTTTAGCTTCAACAATATCTCTTCCACTTTTTCTCTCAGTTATAACAAAATCATTTAGCTCACTGTTAGTGTTTGATAAACTTCTGGCATCTCATCTCCTTCCATAGAGAATTCCACACTGTGAATTTAGATGCAAAATACCTATTCAGTTTGTCAGTAACCTGAGCAGGATTAACAACAGTTAAACCATTGACATAAATTGAACCAATACTGAGGTTCTTCCTCTTACTCAGTTACGCACCTGAGGGGCACAAATTCAAATTGAGGAAAGGCAGTTATAGAATAGATGTGTGGAAATTCGCCTTGAGCTAGCAGGTGGTTGATTGCTGGAACAAACTTCCATCGGTCGTTGTGGAAGTTGATAGCTTAAATATGGATGGATGAAATGGGAACGTTTTTTTTAGTTTTGGCAGATGCTGTATAAGCTTGCTTTCTTGCACCATATGCCTCTACTGATGCTAATGGTTCAACCCCTTCCTTCTGCTTTTAATATAAGTAAAGAAGTTGTTGCTTTTCTTTGCATTCTTTTCCTGGTACATCTGGTAATGTTATCAGTTGGTTCCTTGCATAGAATTTAAAAATTGAGACCACTGTAGATACCCATATGGAAGCAGAAGTCCTTTTACCCTTGACAGTTATGTCTTTAAGTAAATCCTACATTGATACACTGTGATCACTGCCAGCTAGTGGGTTTTTACCTGAAAATTCTTAATGCATGAAGAATCACTCTTGATAATCAGAACAAGAGTATGCTTTCCTCTTGCCCCTCTAATGTGCAGCTCTAGAAAACATTCATTCAATAAATCACACACTTGCTAGTGTGTGAGTAAACCAAACCAAAAGTACCTGTCGGTATTTGGAAAGTTAAAATCCCCCATTATAAGACATTCTACTTCTCTGGAACACTCTTATTTCTCTGTATATTTGTTATACTCATCTCAGTCTTTAGGCCTATAACACACTCCTACTCTGATTTTTGTTTTCCCACTGCTTACATCACACTGTGCAGATTTTGGAAACCACAGGTAGCACCTGACCCTAACACTATGCTTACATCACACAAAACTGACTCAAATGTTGCACTGGTCACCCATGTTGACTAGATGCACCACTGTAGATTTAATGTTTCTTAACTAAGAGCATAATCCCTCCTGTCCTTTCTGTACATATTGTACTCATATTCAAATACTGCATCCGTTATGTCTGAGTGATACCACATCTCCTATATCCCTACAATGTCTTAATTTGATGACTTAATCAGTACTTCAAATTTATTTACAATGCTCCTAGAATTAATGTACATGCATCTGTTCTTACTCTTATTATTCTAATACAACCTGTGTATTTGCTTGTTTCATGATGACCCACAACAGGGCTATAGTCTCTCTAGGACTAAATTGATTGACAAAGCTCTCAACATGTACTCCTTCCTATTATGTCTGGGCAGAATTTCGCAGATACTTTTAAATTTAATCCTAACTTGTGACTTTTTCCCAACATTGCCCTGTATTTGTTAAGTAAGTCCTCAGATCTCCTACTCTTAATATCTTCAATGCCAACATGCCCAACAGTATCATCTTTTGTGCCCTTAAAAGATATCTGCTCTACAGTGTTATCTACTTTTGCCCCTGGCAGACATACCCTGATTCTATTCCACCTTTCCTTTTTGCACAGTATAGTTCCCATTTCCCCGACAGTGTAGTCACCGACAATAACTACCTCCCATGCGACCAATGCATTCTGCTTGGGGATTGCCGCTGTGTTGCCTGATGCACAAGTCTAACTGATGGCATTGAGTTGGGCTGCCAAAAGCTTGATGGGGACTCCCCATTTTAATTCCTTTGAGGGCATCCACCCTATTCTTCAAGTTCTCATAAACACTGAATTCACACAATTTCCTCACATTCTTTGCATCTTTAGGTATGATTTAAATTCAGTTAATATTGACACTAAACTAATAAACATCTAAATGCAGTAATGAAACTTCACAGTTATGCAGCAATAACATTAGAGTTCCCTGGTTGTGTATTGCTTTCAAACAAATTACATCTCCACAAGGTTAATATGTCATTTATTTAAAAGATGACACAATGACTAAATGACATTAAGTGCAGAAACACACTACTATCACTTCACAGGACTTCACTTGTATACATGTCTAACGTCAAATGTGGGGAAGCTATATTTCCCATTTAGTTTATTGCTCAGAGACGCACTGCTGTCATTGGCTGTATTCACAAGATAACACATCGGGCTTCAAGACCGAATCATGTCAGGAGCTCAGATTTTTCTGTTTGAACAGAAATTTCGTTAGGCATGACAAGAGGAAAATGGAGGAAATGCTAACAGCAAATTAAATTATAAGTAAATAATGCTGTTTTGAGAGCACAAGTACAAATATCTGAAAACAAATAACAACATCAAGCACATTGCTCCTGTGCCTATTCTGACGCACCCTCCACTTCGATCAGCTACTCGGCATACTCACTGCAAATGTCCAGTCATATAGATGCTCAAAAATGGCCAGAGGAGGAAAATAGACCAACAGTATTACAATTAACACATTTAGAGGACAAACAAGTTGATCATTTCAATTTGTACAACTCATAACAATTTCTTGCAAGTTCAATTTTTAGGGTTGAGAAGTAGTTTTTTGTTATTATATTTCATTAAAATTTTTTGTTTGGTATTTTGACAGAATAAATCCTTATTCAAAATTAAACTTGTAGTATTTCAACTTTCCTTAAACATACAACTAATTTTTCCTTAGTGCCGATTGAATTTCTAAATTGCATATTTTGTCCTTGAATGTCATCCTTAATAAGAATATATAGGAAATTAAATTCTTCTTTATTCATCCATAAGTACATCTTAAAACAATATTCATCTTCTAAGTCCTGCAGTAAATGATGAAATTTGCCCTTTTCTGTTCTCTTCCAGTTTATGTCGTGTATCCATTGCATACTCTTTTGTTTTCTCAGCTATCAGAAAAGCACATGCATTTTCTAAATCTATGAAATCTGAAGAAGAAGATGAACTGTGGCAATTCATTTCGCTTCAGCATTCCTCAGAGAATAACATATATACAACGTTACAGTAGGGTTGCCAGATGTACCCCATTTTGGTGTATCATACACCTTTTTTGGAATTATAATAAATTTCCAAGATACCCCTTTTTTAAAATTTGAAATGGGGTATTTGAAAAAAGCAAAAATCATAAAACACTGTTTAGATGATTATTCAGGAAGAAAGAATTAACTGACGATAGTTGTTGTTGAAATGCACCCTTAAAGACTAAAAAAAAACGACATTCTATCCTATTTACAAAGACGGTTATAGAATATTTATATTATGCTTTGTAATCTTTTACATTCTACTTGACTTCTTTTTTATTTCATTGTAATGTTTTAAGGCTCAGGCAACAAACTATTTTTTTATTTAAAATTCCCAATATCAATATCGATTTGCTGTATATGTTCTGTTGAAATAATTCCATAAAAATACCTCAAAAATACCATAGATATTTGGATAAAATTTTTTAAATGTACACGAAGTACGTAATACAAAAAAATATATTTTGATTTTGCTTTGCCTCACTCAAATGCAATGAGTGAGCGAGTATTTAGCTTAATGTTTAACACATGGAAAAAGGATAGAAATAAATTAGACCTAAAGAATGCTAAAGGAGAACGATTGGTGAAAACTAATCACAATATGTCATGCAAAGAATTTTACGCATATGCACTAAAAAAATGAAAAACTGTTAAAGAAAATTCGCTCAAATGAAAAGTATCGTTAGTTAAATTTTTTTTTTTGATAAAATAAATTAGGTTTATTGAATATGTATTGTAAATAATTATGTAGAACATTCAATATTAATATTTATAAAAGTTTCCTTTAGTGTATAACTCTTGCAATAAAATTTTTCAAATTAAAGGAATTGAAGCACACGCTATAATTCGGTTAATTTTATTAAAATTTGACTAATTTTGCATTCCACAAATTTGTAAAAATCAACAAAATATAAAAATAAATTTTTTATTAAAATTGTTCTTTTTTATTTTATTTTTTAAGATATAATGCGAGTACCCCAAAATGAGGAATGAATACCCTAAACATAAGCACGAGTACACCGAGATCAAATTTTTAATCTGGTCACTCTATGTTACAGTGATGCTTCTTCTACGACCAACTTCACAGTTTACACTAAGCAGTGACATGAAGAGAGTCCTGTAATGTGATAATAGTGTGTTTCAGCCTTAATATTTTGCAATGTCATTACATTGCAAAAGGCTAGCTACCAATTATACTATTTTCAAACAAATGCATTTAAAAGTAGTGCAATAACAGGACAACTCATTGTAAAAGCAAAGTTTGTGAAATCCAACTGGCATAAAGCAAATATATCATTGCTGACCATTTCGAGAGAATTCTTGGTGCAAAGTGTATAATATTGATCTCAAGTGCCTGATGATTTGTGCGTCTAGGAAGTCACCTTTTCAGGGACAGGAAGTCAATTCTGGGGACTTTCCCAAGAAATCAGGTGATGTCCGGTAACCATATCTTACAGTGATCTAAGCAACTGATTGAGTACTGTCATTTTTACTGCCATTCTTGTATATAAAAATCAAGTTATAAAATTCTCAAATGCTGTGGATTTGGTTAGTTGTGGGAAAAGTAGAGTTGGCTAGGTTCAAGCTAAATTTTTATATTTTTTAGTGATACTGGCTTGAGTTTTCATTTTAGTGTATTCAAGATGCCATTTTGGCACCTTACCAAGTATTAAAAATATCAAACATCAGCATGGTATTGTCTTAGTTTCTCCTGTGTGCATTGAATCTGCAGCAAATGCCTTGAGCCAGTTCTGCTTCTTAGATATAAGGTTTTTCTAAATAGCAATAATAGTCTGTTCACAACAAACCATTAGCATTTAGTTTTCTACACAAAACATTAATAACTTTTATGACAGCAAACTGGTTTTGCCACCCATTATGAAAAAGTCAAGTTTGATTTCCACGAGAAATACTTTATGTAGTAGCATTAGTGTTTGGGTAAGGTGCCATGTTAGTTTTTCACATCTGCACCATGGCACTCTTGTAATGTATACAGAAACTCTTTTAAAGCCAGAAAAGTGTAGTTTGTTTTATGTGAAAAGTGTTATGTTCTGGCTGCAGGGCTCCCAGTGGGACTCCACGTTGCCTGCCACCACCAGGAGGTGAGCCAGGCTGTCCACAGTACTCTAGCTGTTCTCCCTTTGAGCTTCCTGATGGAAAGCAAAAAAAAAAAATAAAAAATAAATTATGTACCAGGTACATAATGAGTTGCTGCCGCTCTACTCTGAGCTTGATAGTGTCACTGATAATGTCACAGTGGCAGCGTTAAAAACGTCTTTACTGCAGGAACTCATTATGAAACTGGTACAATAAAATAAATAAATAAAGTATTGCTGCATTATTTTTATTGAAAAAATAATTTCAGTACAATGAATGGAATTTTTCATTGTACTAGTGTACAATGAAATAATTCGTATAAAATATAACAACACTAAAATTATTGGTCTATAGTAACTGAAATAAGATATATAATTTTGACACTCAAATGATTTTAATTCCCGAGTGAATACTCCATCAATTGTCATTCCATCATGCTTAGTATTTACTAAAGTATTTGACTTAATATCTGAATTGAAGACATCTTTCAAATATTTACAAAACTTCTTTCCAGCCTCAGAATTTAATCCTAGATTGAAATCACCAGCGAGAACTATAGGTATACAATCCAGTGGCTCTTCCAATAATTTTGCACTTTCAATGGAACACAGCATCAAATTCTTGTTTATGAATTTTTGAATTATATCTAACAACATCCCTGGAGTAATGTATATGGCAACGATGACAATAGATTCACTATTGAATTTGCACAAAGATCCACAAATGTCTCCAATTTCATCTGATACCACTGTCGCATTGCTGCTACAAAGATATGTGGTGTACTGATGATAGTTGAACCTTCACGCTGATATATCGCAACACCACCACTACGAACATCCGACCTTTTAAATTGAGTCACACATTGGAATGGTTTAAATAATATATAAATTATCCAACCACGTTTCACTTAATATCAATATTTTCGATTGCTGTAAGATTGTGTCCGTTTCGACATCTCGAACACGGGCCCATAAACTTTGTACGTTCAGTGACGATATAAATATACCACTTTGTATGAAATCTTGCAATTCATCCTGTAGAGATGGTAGCTTATTATTTTTCAAGCAGTCTGGTTCAGCATGAAGTTCTATATTACTAGTAGCTTTGCCATGGTGAAATCATTGTGGGGATTTGTAATATATAAACATTGCAATGAGGTCACTGAGATAATGCCACGTATACAAGTTGCTGTTGATGATCTTTCTCATAATTATATACAATTTTGTCTAAGGTCCCTTCTTGAGATTTATGTATAGTCAAAGCACATACTAAAGAAAATTGTGTATGCCTACATGTTAATTTCCTATTGTTCTTGAATGGAATCGTTGATTGTTTTATAATAGGTACGGATTGACTAGGTAAATTTTTATCTCTCACATATTGTTTATAGCGAGATTGAAGGTTATGTCCTATTTTTGACTTAGGAAATTTCATCCGTATTCGTTTAACTGTTTCGTCATCCTCAAATTCGAAATATAATTAAAGTACTGATTGCACCATTTACCAATCCATCGACCACATCTATATTTGTAGTAATCATGTACGATTTTATTTTCAATAATGGTAGAATGTATGGAAGTCCTGCAGTTTCAGTCACAGACATTTTATGAATTTTATTTCGAATCCCTTGCGGACATAAATTAGTAGCATCTTCTTTGGTAACAAATTTCGATTGTATAAATATTAAGTTCATCTGGTATTAACGCTTCTCCATTGCCTATTTTTGTAAGAATTTTAGAAAATGTACTATCCGACTGTCGAACAGCTTGTACTAATTAATGAAATTGTAGTGAATGCCATAATTCTGGAGCAATCTCTAATTACTTGTTTATAAATTCTTTCGATTGCAATATAGAACGAGTAATTTAGCTGTTATTCCTACTGATTTAAATGCAATTTGCAAATTTTCTGCAGTACGCATTTGCATAATTTTCATTGCCATATATAGCAAATGTTGGGGAGTTACTCCATGACAATCAGATATACAAAGTTCACTCGATGCCATCATAAAGGGAGTAATTTTCGTGCATGTCCCAAATATGTAGCTGGAAAAGAAAGTTCTTCGGCATGTATATCAAATATGAAACTTGTTGGAGATGATTTCTGACCTGGTACTATACATAAATATTTATCTTCAGACCATAATGTTTGTTGTTGAATTAACAATAGTTCATCATCATTGTTGACAGGTTCCACAGTTTCATCTGAATGTTCCTGTTCACTATCATCATTTGTCCCCAAGAAATTCACTCACTTTTATGCCATAGAATTTATACAAAGGGGTGAATTGATCAAATACTGCAACCATATTTTCACATTTTTTTTCTGCACACAGCCTTGTAGATATGATTTATGTATGAGTCTTTGTTTTATACGTACATTGATGGCATAATTGTCATCTAATTCTCTAGGTAATTGATGAACCATCATATTTATGTTAACTGGTGCATTTATTACTTCTCCATTGATCCCATATTGTCCATGTTTATAATGTAAATGACGAATTTGCATAAAGGGTAATTGTGGTGATATCAAACGCTCAGTTACAACATCCAGTGGAGGCAAATGAGTGAGTTATGTTGGATATGTAAATCCATTTGACGTGGCCATAGTTGGTATCCGTCCCTCTTTTAATGAGGTATGACGTATTACACGTCATGAAAGTACTCACTTCTTGTAAATGAAATTCATTTTGAAGTAATTCATATGAAGTTGTTGGAAATGGTTTCAAATCTAATTGAAACCATAAACGATCACAAATAGTACAACTAAATCCAAATGGGTTTTTGTACACTAGTTTTTCAAACTCACTGTCAGCTCGTGTAGACATTATAGGGATGTAATCAGGAATCTCATTATTAGCCATTTCTAATTTCGCTTTTTTTCATGCATGATATTCCTTCATTCGTTCTGCTGGAGTTTTAGATTCCTGATAAGTATCAGGCATAGTAGAACTCTGTGGCTGACAAGTATCAGGCATAGTAGAACTCTGTGGTTGAGTTTCATTATTATTTGGAATAGTTTGAATTTATAATTTCCTTTTCTTCTATTCACAACATTCCTTCATTATTTCAGCTTGAGTTTTTTTGGGTGCAGTTTGAGAACTCCTAGGCATAACGAAACACTCTTGTTGAATTTCATCTGGATTCACATTTCTGTCCAACTTCCCTTTCTTTCTTTCACGATATTCCTTCAAATGCTGGGCTGTAGATTTTGGCACACTTACGTATTAATCATGCTGATATAATGGTATAATGTAGTGCATCACTGCTCAGCTGTACTTGTGTCACTGCACTTGTTGCATACAATTGAGTTTTCTTGGGTGCATGCATTGTACTTGTTGTGTCACTGCACTTGTTGCATCACTGCAGCAACAAGTACAATGCATGCACATCGGTTTTCGTGACGCTTTCTAGGTAACATAATGCTTTTTTCCAAATAATGCCGGTAAAAACATTTTTAACGTCAAAAATAGGGTGAGCATGAATGGTTGAAGACAGTACGAGGGATCAAAGTGGGAACAAGGAGGATGAGGAAAGAAGGCATCCTCTGGTGGAGCAAAGAGGTGGGAGGTAGAAGTAGGAATCACCCATGGCATTGGAAATCCATCCATTGCCAGGGAAAGGAAGACAGTTTGCAGAACAAGGGAGGCCTGCAAAGGAGAGTGCCGTGTTGGTATCCCACATCTGGCAAAGCCAGTTTTGTTATAATTTTCAATTATAACAAAAGACAGCGTTTTGCGAAATCGAATAGAGAAAGCAATTACGCGAAAGTGATTCGCCTTTTTGTAATTTTTTAGTGTAATATTCAATAGGAAAGTTTCTTTTCTCCCAGAAACTGGGATTTTTTGTCCAGCAAAACAGACAAATTGACCATAGAACATATGCAATTAAAAGACATGACACACACACAACACGGCAGATGAATTTAATTATTCGGGTGGCCTAAAAATAATATAGTAGTATATTATTATTATCTATCTTTTGGAAAATCAAATTTTTTTAATTATTCTGGTTTGTTTTCAACTAACATCATTCTTGTTTTATTATTTAAAATTTGTGGCCATTTGCCAGGATCACTAAGTGAAATTAGTTGATCTTGTATACAATATTGTGATCTTAACTTTCTTCTTCATCCGAATTTGCTTCACTTGCACCTAGTGTGTCTTGCTGAATTGGAATGTCAACATCTTGGACAGGTGATAATTCATGTTTTTCAGTTTCTTCGTCGATAGTAGTAAAATTAAAGGGAATCAAAGTCGATGGACCTGGTTGTGGCTGGATGTCAAGAAACCTGGTATTGAACTTATTGCTTTTTTTAATTCATCGCTTTTCATTTTTGTTCCTTTTTTTGTATTCATAACCAAAGAGTTGTTTCCTTCTGTCAGAGCCGACCGGGCTAGCCGAGTGGGTAAAGTACCTGCCCGGCAACCCAAAGGTCGCGGGTTCGATTCCCGCCTCGGGCTTGGATCAAAGTACTGCAAAAACCTTGGGAGGTGCAATATGGCCACAGAAGCTGATGCGCCAACAATTACCAAAATCAAATCAAATCAAACCTTCTGTCAGACATCAGAGAAATACTAAAAAAAAAAGTTTTAAATTTAAAATTCAATATTTGTTAATATAAAATACTACAAAACACATTCTTTGATACATTCAACTTTTCGTCTCCTTTGTCTTTGCTGTCTCTTTTAGCGTTTTTTTTTTTTTTTTTTTAATGAAAACCCCAAACACGAAAGGTATCAAAACCTATAGTACTTAGTACCGTGCATGGGTTGAAGGTGAAGTATGGGGGGAGGGGGATGCCGGAAACTTTGCTCTAGAGACTAAACATGGGTTTCACCACTTCAAGCCTCCAATAAGCAAAGTGGTGGTTTACCTCTTAGTCTCTGCCACCCCTTAGTCATTGCCGCCCTGGTGCAGTACACCACTTGCACCACTGGGTTGGCGTGGCTCTGATCTGAGTTGCCTTGCTGCTTACATTAAACAGCTCAAACGCTACCTCAATTTAAAAAAAAAAATTTTAATGTAATTTTACAAATTTTCATAGTTCTCACATTTTATAATTTATTTTTTTAAAATCCTAGTTGCTAGAAACCAGTTGTGTGGACATGATCATGTTGCTACTTGAGGGTTATAACATGTGGTAACAGGCCAAAATTTACTCATGTTTTTATTATTAGCCTTTGTGACTAATGGGTTGACTACAACTGCTGTCCCTCCATATCATGGGAATTTCATAATTCCCATGATGTGGAGGGACATAAGCTCATTTTTTTTTTTTTTTTTATACCACAATGGCCCAATTACACAGCTCTGGGTAAAGGATGTATTATTTTTCTTTTCCTAGAAACTCTGGTTTCTTATCCAACAAAATGATCGAATCAATCACAGAATATATACAATTTACAAACATAATGTACTGATACATCGTGACTTTAAATGCCTTAACAGGCTCAAATTTATACCTGGATAAGTCAAATTGTTTGCACATGTAATTTCACAACACCCGGGTTTTGGTGCATATATTTAACCTATTCCATTCCAAAACTCGTCTATTTTTAAGTATTTTTTATTATTTAAGCATCTTTCTCTTAAGTATAACTTTGTACTTGTACATGTCTTTTAAGCCTTTGTGACTGTCAAAATTTCTCAGAAAATGGAGAAATTTTGAAAAATCAACAAGATGAGTTTAAACAAAAAGAAACATATATTAATGTTGTGGATAATCCTTTAGTTCCAAGGTAAAATGACAATAAAATGATTGGAAACCTAAAATACTGAAACTTGCCTCTCGACTGCTTATGTATTAATGGAGGAGATTGATTAAAGGGCGTGGACATTAAAACTGATTAAAATTTAAATTGCACAGAGAAAAGTACGCCTTTCTCGATACTTGGCATGTGGGTTTTGCTATATAAGATCACTGTTGAACCAAGAGTCTGAATGGGACTCTTGGTTCAAGAAGAGAAATCATGATTGCTCTTCTGTGTGAATTCTAATACACCCCGTAAGCACTTCTGTTTCCAAAAATGACTTTCGGCATATGTGGCATATATAAGACTTCTCTTAAGTATAACTTTGTGATTGTGAAAATGCTTTCCCACATGTTCGACAATTATATAGTTTCTCTTTTGTATGAGTTATATGTTTTTTAAGCTTTTCTGTCCCCAAAGATGATTAGTTGGTTATTAGGAGTTTTATGGTGCATCAGCATTTACGGTTATTGTGTGTCCCCCCAAATGAATCCAAACATAATTAACATGTATGAAGTTTCTCCTGATTTGTATTTGAAGACTGTTAGTATGAAAATTCTTTTCCATATATTTCACAAGAATAAATTTTCTCTCTACTATGAATTTACACATGTCTTTCCAGATGTTCATACTGTGAAGATGAATTGCTGCACGCATTTCACATGTATAAGGTTTCTCTAGAGAATGAATTATTCTGGTGTGTCTTTGAACACGTTCTGATTGTGAAAAGGCTTTTCCATGTATTTCACAAATACAAATATTCCTTTGAGTATGAAAAGTCATGAGTTTTAAGGTGTTCTAATTATGAAAATGATCTCCCACATATTTTTCATTTGAAGTATTTCTTATTAATGTAAATATGTCTATATATAGTTATAACAGACTGGAATGAAAATTTTTTGCTGCTTATCTCACATATGTAAAAGACTTTTCCTTAATGTATTTTATGGTATTTTAACCCTGTAAATGTCCTTGTGCAAATTTTACATCATGACTTTTACCAGTGTGAGTTCATTTTTGTATAATTGCATGAATACTTGCATGATGTTTTTTAATCTAAAAAAAAAATTTCACCACAAATTCTTCTCTTGTGTAGGTTATCAAATGTAGTGACTGTGGTGAAAATTATTCTGATTCATAATAAAATGTTTTTTACAGCTATAGATTAAATTACAATATCTCTCATCTAAATTTATACACATTTTCTAAGTTTAATAATAGTTTTTCCAAGTATTGGATTGCTTCTTTAACAAGAAAGGCATTAGTTCTGCAAATTGCAGCATCTGGAGACTAGGTGCAACTTGTAGGCGATCTGACTGAGGTATTTAAGGCCTTTAATGGATTGAGCTAGCTCAATGCTGATGAGATTCTTCCTCTTGTTCAGGCTGCATACATGAGGGGGCACAAATTCAGATTGAGGAAGGTTGGTTGCAGAATAGATGTGTGGAAATTTGCCTTTAGCTAATGGGTGGTTGATTGCTGGAACAAACTTCTGTCTAATGTTGTGGAAGTGGATAGCTTGAATAAATTCAAGGAGGTACAAGACAAATTGTTGTAGGGGATGGATAGGTGAAATGGGAAATGTTTTATTTATTTATTTTTTTTTTTTTCAGGCTGATGCTGTATAAGCTTGCTTTCTTGTATCATTTGCTAGTACTAATGCTAACATTTTGAAATATTTTTCTAATAATATAAAACATTCCTATCATATAATACATTGTTATTCCAGTTCCAATTATTTTTTAAGAAAATTTTAGGAAACAGATTTTTTACATTACTTTAGGAGTATTTCTGTTCATATTTCTTGGAATATAGAAATTTGTTTTTAAACTATTTCATGAAGTTCTTTATCTGTAACAGAGAAAATTAAATGCGTATATAAGCAATATATACAATACAAGATAGAAACAGAAATGGGAAATAGTGTAACTGACATTCCAAATGTAACTTGAAATACAATTGTGTTAAGTTAATATTAAAACCAAAACATCTTTGCATTGTACTTGAACAACTACTATTTTACATACACCCACCCACCTTTAATCATAATGCTCATGGTTTATGATGAGGAAGCCCTAAATATGAAGAAATGCCAACAGTGGTTCCAGGAGTTCAGGTCTAGTGTGCAGTGTTGTTTATCATTAAATTAGAATTATTTAATTCTCACACATATCTTTCTCCCAAGAAATTGAAGGTAACAAAGATTATTTTGCATAAAATTATACTTATTCTAAAACTTCATTTAACAGTTTGTTACTTTTAAATCTTGAATAGAAAGAAATGGTAATTCAGTTAACAAATGTGCAATAAATGTATTATAATAAAGGAAATACATGTAAAAATATTATTGCATTTAATTGCATTTTGGTGCATATTTTTGTATATTTTATTGTATATCTTGCCTATTTTTTAGCACATATTATCATTTTATTATTATTATTATTATTTTTATTATTTTATTATTAGCATATTATTATTTTAGTGCATATTTTAGTCCAGTTATTGCCATGGAAAGTCTGATGTGTAGCTAATGGAATGAGAAAAAAAATAGATAGTTGTTATGGCTGATTTTGTGGTGATGTGGCTAGCAATTATTTTGAGTGTTATTCTGGTACAAATTATGAATTTTTACTAAAATAGGGACTTTGAAAAGCACATTATTCTCTCACTCAGGAAGGTACAGCAGACTGCTACTTATGAAGTATTTCATGAGGATCAAGCAAGCAAGTTTTTGTACGTAGTGATGCTAATTATGACAACTACACACCTAAGGAATGACAGGAATGCTAATTATGACAGTGATATACCTAAGGAATCCATTTTTAACAGATGATTCATTATATATATGAATATATTCATGATTATTATATATGAATATTATGTATTCATTATAATGCAAGCCAGAGATTTACAGGATGTATTCTAACACAATCACAGTACAAGAAATATACACCGATGAGCCAAAACATTATGACCACCTACCTAATATGATGTTGGTCCTCCACATGCACTGAAAACAGCTCGTACCTGGCAAGGCATGGATGCTACAAGATTTCTAAATGTGTCTTGTGGTATCTGGTACCAGCACATAACCAGCAGATCCTTTAACCCCTGTAAGGTCCATGGTTGAGATGCCACAGATCGGGGTTGCTGTTCCAACACAAACCACAGATGCTCGCTGGGATTGAATCCTGGGCAATTTGGAGGCCAGAGCAATACCTGGAAGTCTTCCTCATATTCTCCGAACCAGTTTCGAACAATCCGGGCGGTGAGGCGTGGCACATTATCCTGCTGATTAAGTCCACTGCCTTTCCCCTCTGAAGAACAAGAGTAACACTGATTAATGTAAATATTTGAGCTCAGTATACCTGAGGTCGAGATGCCACAGTTCGGAGTTGCTGTTCCAACACAAACCACAGATGCTCGCTGGGATTGAATCCTGGGGAATTTGGAGGCCAGAGCAATACGTGGAAGTCTTCCTCATATTTTCCGAACCAGTTTCGAACAATCCGGGTGGTGAGGCGTGGTGCATTATCCTGCTGAAACACAGCACCACTAGAGGGGAAGACCGTTGCCATGAAAGGGTGTACCTGGTCAGCAATGATGTTTAAGGTAGGTGGTAGACGTCAAAGTGCTTGGCACATCGATGACTAAACCCAGTGTATCCCAGAAGAACATCGCCCAAAGCATGACACCGCTGCCACTAGCATGCTATCGTCCCACGGTGCATCCAGACGCCATCACTTCCCCAGGTAAACGACACACATACCCAGCCATCTATGGTGCAACAGGAAATGTGATTCATTGGACCAGATGACCTTCTTCCAATTACTCAAGGTCCAGTTTCAATGCTGGCGTGCCCAATGTAGTCACTGTTGTCAGTGAACTGTGGTTAGCATGGGCACTCGGAGCGGACTGCTGAAAATGGGGCTACACAGCTCCATTTTCAGCAGGGTTCGATGTACTGTGTATTGTGACACATTACTCTGATCACCAGCATTCCAATTACCGGTGAGTTGTGCCACAGTTACCCTTCTGTTGCTGCATACTATTCAGGAGAGCCTTCACTCACCTTGAGCGATGACCCATGGTTATCTAACACCTTGCTGGCGGTTTGTGAGTTTCCCCTCCATGGACCACTTTTATTATTATTATTATTATTAATAGCCATATGGTGCAAGGAAGCCCGAGGCTTATGCTGCACCAGGAAAAAAAAAAATCCCGAGTTACCCTAAGAGATAGAGTCAAAAGTAGAAGGAAATCACCAAGAAGGAGAAGAATGATGATATCCAGCTCAGGACCCTGGGTGTGCCAAGCCCATACCCACCAGATGTGAGCCCCGGGGTTAATTTTTTAGTAGGTACTAACCACGGCTGACTGTGAGCATCCCACCAGCTGTGCCAGTTCAGATATGCTCTGATCCAGTTGTCTGGCCATTAAAATTTGGCCTTTGTCAAACTTGCTTAAGTCCACTGCCTTTCCCATCTGAAGAACAAGAGTAACACTGATTAATGTAAATACCTGAGCTTAGTATCAGGTGTTTTATAATACCATGTCCCGACCTGTGCATGCGCCATAGTTCACTTGCAGTTGCTTCGATTTGCATAATGACTCACTGGTCGTAATGTTTTGGGTCATCTGTGTATGTGCCATATATATTTCTTGGCACAGAATATGGAATTTAAACGTATATACACTTTCTGTGTAATTGTGCTGTTCGAAAGTGGTACTGTCATTTTTTTTTTTTTTTTCAGTTTCCTCCCGAAATGCTTTTCGTGATTACCCGACATATGCTGGTAAAATCAGACTTTCTGCAATCACGTGAGATTTCTTTTTTTTTTTTTTTTTTTTTTTTTTTGCCACCAGTTCGGCTACTAAATAGCTCGCTTCTTGAGCTTTCTCAGATATTTTAGTTATATAAAATTCTGTACCTTGTTTTCTGGTAGAGGCTTTGAGCCTTTTAGAATACTCCATAGTTTTGGACGATAAATTCTTGTTTTTCGTAGAAAAATGACACTGCAAATTACTCAGCACCATTGATTTATCCAACAGTTTTAAAATACATACCGCATAAAGGTTGAGGACAATCTTGGGTACCAGTATAAGAAAATCCCATTGCTAAATAATCATATTTACGACAAAATGTTTTCTTCCTTTTTAATGTTGATGGTTGCTCATTTTTGTTTTTTGTCATTTTCTTCAAGCTCATTATCAAGTTGCCTCCTCTGATTTTCTTTCACTAAATATTATCCATCGCTAATAATTTCTAAAAAAATTAAAGTTACTTCTAGAAACTAATACAATACAGTTAATTGAAGATACCTGTTCTATACAAATTAACTGAATATGACGTTATAGAGATAAAAACACAAAAAGTACTTTAAAAACAAAGGACATTTCTTACTATGCTGCTAACAATTGCACCTAATTCGTAGTCATGCTTTACGTACATATATACAACTGCAGGGGTGTCTGGGAGAGACCCTCAACTTGAGGGCCTCAAGTGATAAGAATGGCCGAATAAAGGTGAACAATTCTAGTACTAGGAATCAAAAGGTGAATAAAAGTAAACAGATCTAGTACTAAGAATTAACAGGTGAATAGTACTAGGAATGAAACATGACATCACATTGATTGCCGGAAGGAACTTGGATCGGTGCAGTGTAAATAAACGAATTTTTTATTTGAATTAATTTTTATTAATTTTTTTTATTTGCATTTTCTGCGGCACACAGGTTGAGAAACACTGGTTTATATCAATACTAGTTGTACACAGCGTAACATACGCCACCAGCATCATATCTTAAAGGTTATTAATTAAATATCAACACATTTTATTTATTTATTCATAAATTTCATTATAAACAAAATTTCACTCTTCTTAGATACAACACTTAATGAGTCCATTGATCTAACTCTTGAAAAACCAACATATAGTTGCCCGTGACCGAATACAGGTTTCGGAAGGTATAAGCATATTCTTTCAAAAGCCTGTCCCTGTGACTTGTTGATGGTCATCGGAAATGCTAAACGTATAGGAACCTGTCTTCTTTTGAATTTAAAAGGCATATTTGTATCATGGAATAAGAGGTATTCGCAGTATGAGAACATTATCTAAGTTCAATCCATTTATTACCCGAGCCTCTACGATGTGTCTTTGTAGACGCATAATTATCAATCTTTTTCCATTGCAGAGTCTCCGTGATGGCATAAGATTCCGTAGTAGCATGAATACAGCACCTACTTTCAGTTTTAGCTCGTGAGCAGGCATTCCTGTTGGTATTAAGAAATTCTTCAGGGTATGCCAGATGCTCACTTGGTTCATCGCTTGCTAAACAGTAAACACTTTTGTAAACAGTCTCTCCTCCGGGAATACGGTCTAGCATTTTGTTGTTCAGTTCCAAAGACTCCTTATTTGTAACGCTTAGTATTGCTCTGCCTTTGAACTGCCGAGCTGTAACAGTGTTGAAGTTAATGTCACCATAGAGTTGGTCTACAGGGTCTTGTGTGTTTGAAAAACAGTGTAGGCAAACTTATAATTGCACCACTCTTTCCGTCACCTACTTCTAATAGCCAGTCTGAAAATTCCTTTTCGGTTGCTATTCACATATTACCTGTAAGTTTCAGTCCATGGAATTGGTCCATAGCCTATGTTTCTTAATACAACTGGCAAATGTTAGAGAACTTGAGCCTTGTAGTATCACCAGTACGACTTGTCTGAAGTCACCACCTAGTAGTATAATTTTCCCTCCAAAAGACTTGTCTAATCCTGTCAGATCGCGCAGTATGTCTACTGCTTGAAAGGCGTGAATGTGAGTCGATGGTGCTTCGTCCCACACTATCAGTTTTGATTGTAGACGTGCCTTAGCTTCCTCTGTGTTTGGCTTTAAATTGCATGTTGAAGTTGCATTCAGAAGCACAGGTATCTTGAACATAGAGTGAGCAGTTCTACCTCCTGCTAACACAGTTGCTGCAATACCTATGGACAGTGCGAAGAGTGATACTGAGAAATATTTGGGCTTTTATGCTATTAAATAATATAAAAATATACCTTAAAAATTGTTTTATGAAATAAATCTGTTGCTCCAGGAAACTGTCAATTGTACTCTAATAAGCCACCTGCGTGTTATGAGCATTCTATGGGATCTCCAGAAGAGTTCTTTGCATCAGTATTACTTCTGTTCTTTGTGATTTATGTGCTCTCTAGCTGTCGGGTGAGGATATTTTACGAAACAGTTCTCGGTGATAATCTGAACCATCTTATTTGTACCTGGTGCTTAGCAGAGTGGTTTTAATCACTACCCTCCCACACTGGTAGAAAAGGCTTGAGTCAAACCATGTCAATCGTGGAGAATTTTCATTGACATAGGCTGTTTTCATAATGTTGCTAAGTTAGGCAGTCTTAGGTGGGATTTCAATGGAACAAATCTACAAGAAAGTCATTACGTAATTTAAAGTTTTGGAATCACAGGAAAAGAGTTCGACCACAGCTTCAATACGTAATGGCTATATTTGCGAATTTATCTTTAGCATTTGACTTCCTATGACGGAGAAGTTGGCCTGCTCGCGTTAGGGCTTTTGATTGTTCGTTAACAGCTTTACAATCTTACCCGTAGTTACTTTTTCATTGCTCAGTTAAAATTATTTCTGGTACTCAGAAAAGCTACTATTCTATTTCAAGAAGATGCCCTCAAGTTTCTGTTCTTGGCTCACTCGTCTGGGATTTCGTCCCGGACGAATGGCTGCTTCGCTCTATTCCTAACACTTCCAGACTCGCTTACGCGGACAATTTAGTCTTTTGGTTTATGGGAACACACATTCCTCGCTAGAAATATCTGCTAACAAAATTATGACCAATTTATGTTTTTGGACTAACTGTAATACTTTTTACTTTCTCAGAAAAAACAAAGCTTCTATATCTCACAGGTACTCTGTCTACATCTAGACCTGTTGTACAGCTTTCTGAACGTTCCATCTCCATGGTTGATTCTCATAACTTTCTGGGCATCATATTCGACCTTAAACTTGGTTTACAAAAACATATTTTGAACCATAATAAAATTAAAAATTCACATCTACAATTGTCCATCTCTTTAACCAATCCTGTGATATTAATCATCGTATGCTCTGTCTTATAAAAATATTGTGTTTCTCCTTCTCTGAATGTACGGTGCTAGCACCTGGTTCTGGTACTTTAAAAAGGTTCACCTTCAGAAAATATCTATCCGATGCATGCTTTTAGTCATGAATCGAACATTTCGTACAGTTTCAACAGCTGTGCCCCAGGTCACAACTGGCTGTTTTCCACTGTACCTCCAAGTAATCTAGAGATCCATTGAAAGACAGACATTCGTGGATTTTGTTTCCATCTTCGTCACTCAAGAACAATTACATTTTTGGATACAATTTATTACTTAGTGTGACCCTATTGAAAAGAAACGCTGCTGGGATTGTCTTGTCTAACTTTTGCAGGATTGATGGACCAGTACTTCTAATGGTCTGGTCACACAAATATTTATTCCACTGGTTAGTTTTTGTTTGCCAAAAATGTGCTAAAATGGTTCTCCTCGAGTTTTAACAGGCGTTTCCTACTGGCTGGGCATGCATCACTTAGAGCTAAGCTTATTACCTTTCCGATTCACCTTTATGTTTCTGTGACCAACCCGAGGATTCGGAGGATGGCCACTTTAAATGTTCACGTTATAGTGATCTTTGTCAGCTTCTTATCTCTTGCATTAAATTTTCTCCTGGGAACGAATCTTGACTTCTGACATCAAAGTAAATAGTTATTACCCTTCTTCAGAACAGATTAAACTTTATCGAGATTCTTATGATTCCTCTACCTCTGCTTCCATGTATTCCCTGACGGTTCCAGCTGAAGAAATTACTTGGACTGGAATTCTTTACTGCCATCTGCAATTGAATCTTTTCTGGACCTTCACTCTACTGTTGGCCTCAGACTGGCTCTGAGGCAGGGCCGTACGAGTAAGCCTGCCGACACAGGCTTACTTGTACGGGATTCCTCCTCATCCTTTTGCTCTTGTAACCTTATCATTTCATTTTATTCTATCCTATGAGGACTGCTAGAGGATGGTTGATGAGTGAGTTTGAATGTGTATTGGCTTCAGGTTTCTGGAGTAGATTTACGTTTTTTTAATTGGTTTGGGCATTCGGGACGAGATTGTAAAAGAAATTGCAAGCTTTCCAGGTGACTGCCTTCCTGGTGACTAAGTAGCCAGAACAACAAAACACACCTTTCTGGGCCATTTAGAGAGTTTTATATCATCACAGTATTTCATGGCACAGGAACTAAAGTTCTGGAGTCTCTCTACATAAGATACTATATATACGCTGTACTACCACTTTATTAGTACACTCCTGCTGTGCACAGAATGGTTTGTCTCACAACGTTTCAAGTGTCACATGATCACAGTTGTGGATATAAATGCAGTAGAACAACCTTTCCAATATCAGTTACGCGTACGAACCGTAGCAAGAATGGGGAAAAGGAGTGATCTAACGGACTTCGAACGTGGCGTGGTAGTAGGTGCAAGACGTGCTGGACAAAGCATCTCTGAAACGGCAGTTCTCCTGAACTTTTCACGCACCACAATTTCAAGGGTGTATCGACAATGGTGCAAAGAACAGAAATCGTCTCAACGGCACTATTGTGGAAGAAACTCGCTTCTTGATGAGAGAGGTCAGAGGAGGATGGCTAGACTTTGTTCTGCACACCTTGGTGTGCAGAACAAAATATCGCGACGGACCACTAGTTGCATTTTGTCTCAAATGGGCTACAACAGCCGACGGCCACATCGCGTACCTTTGTTATCAATGAAGAACAAGAGAGCACGCCTCTTGTGGGCACAGCAACATCAGCACTGGACTATCGAGGATTGGGAAACAGTTGCGTGGTCTGACGAGTCGAAGTTCCTGGTGCATCATGTTGATGGAAGGCTCAGAATTTGGCGAAAACAACATGAATCCATGGACTCGTTATGTCTGACGACTACTGTGCAAGGTGGTATGGGCAGTGTTATGGTGTGGGGAATGTTTCCTTGGCACACGTTGGGTCCACTAATACCCATAGATTCACGTCTGAATGTCACATCATACCTAAACATCTTTGCTGACCAAGTGCATCCGTTCGTGTTGACAGTTTATACTCAGTCAGATGGTTACTTCCAGCAGGATAATGCGCCGGTGCACAAAGCCCGAATCACTATGGAATGGTTCCAGGAACATGACAATGACTTTTCTTTGCCGCAGTGGCCCGCTCATTCGACAGATCTTAATCCTATTGAACATCTTGGGGTTTATATCTGGTGAGTTGTCTTGAGCTGGATATCATCATTCTACTCTTTCTTGGTGATTCCCTTCTATTTCTCTCTCTCTCAGGGTAACACGGGAATTTTTTTTTTTTTGGCTGGTACAGCGTAAGCCTCAGACCTCCTTGCACCATATGGCTAATCATAATAATAATCAATAGTCTTTGGGATGAGCTGGAAAGGGCTGTTCTCTGCAGGCCTACACCTCCGTCGAATCTCAAGGAACTGCGCTGAAAACTTCCTGCACAACGTTTTCAGCATCTTATTCAATCCATGACTGGACGAATTCAGGCTGTTTTGAAGGCTAAAGGAGTTTCAACACTCTACTAGGTAAATGTGCCTAATAACGTGGCAGCATAGTGTATGTCTACATGTCTAAAACGTTTTTTTTTTTTTTTTTTGATTTGGTAGTTGTTGGCGCATCGGCTTCTGTGGCCATATTGCACCTCCCAAGGTTTTTGCAGTACTTTGATCCAAGCTCAAGGCGGGAATCGAACCCGCGACCTTTGGGTTGCCGGGCAGGTACTTTACCCACTCGGCTAGCCCGGTCGGCGTCTAACACCTAAAATACATTAAGGTATACTCAAATTCCTTTTCCATCTCAATACCTTCTCTGTCGCCCTGGCCAGTGTGTTCTTGTCCATAAGACTCTTATCTTCAGTGTCTGATTTAGCTCTCTGTGCCCGCCAAATAATAAAATAATAATAATAAATATATAAATAAAACATAAAAAAATAATAAATTTAAAAAAATAATAAATATTAAAATAATAATAATAAAAATAAAGCCACAAAGAATAATTTTAGCGCATACAAAGTTATTCTTGATAGTATTTTACATTGTTCTGATGGCAATGAGCCCTACTATACCCTACTACATTTTAAAGAATACTTAGTAAAACGTTGAGCGCTCTTTAATTGTGTAGTAATTTGTGTAAATGAGACTAAACACATCAATAGTCTTAGTGTAATACGGAGGATGCGGAAAGGTCAGGGAATGACCACCGCATTATCCGGAGCAATATGGCCTTAGTTGCTAATGCTCCTAAAAAAAAAAAACCAAACCAGTCTTAGTGTAAAAATTCAAAAATCTTTTGAAAATTATGTCAATGGGGTATTCTGCTGTTCTCATTAAGAAATTTGTATTTAGTAAGCCTCGATATATTATCGTGTTAGTGGAAGTCATTTAGGTATTGCGTGAAATTGGGATTTTGCATTATCATTGAGTACAGATCAGAGTTGTCCGACATTAAGTCACTTCCAGCTCATGCAAGTAAGAAATGTTACTAAGTTTGTTTGTCAACAGATGACATCACTTTCTCGATGAATGCCCTTCTTTAACTTGTTGGAACAGGAAGGAACGAAAGGAACAATGATACATCAATTTTAGAGACGGTGAAATAATGGCAGGTAACATTATCAAAACAGTAGGAAAAGAACTGTTCCTTGAAATAACAACAAATGTTTCTCTTTCTAGAAGAGTATGCAAGAACAGGAAATCAGTTATTAGCGAAGTATTCTCTGTTTTGATCCTAAATTTTTTATTTTCCCATTTCTTTTCTTTACTGCCTATTCAAAATAACACCGATTATTTATTAAAGGCTGTGGCAATATTTAGAAATTGATGTTATTGTTATTATTGTATTGTAAACGAATTCTCTTGATAAATAAAATTGTATTGTATTGTATTATTATTATTATTATTGTATTGTATTGCATTATTATTATTATTATTATTAGCCATAAGGTGCAAGGAAGCCTGAGACTTATGCTGCACCAGCCCAAAAAAAAAAAAAAAAAAAAATCCCGTGTTACCCTGAGAGAGAGAGAGAGAGAGAGTCAGAAGAAGAGAATCACCAAGAAAGCAAGAAAGAAGAATGATGATATCCAGCTCAGGACCCTGGGTTTGCCAAGTCCATACCTGTTTCGAATTAGAGTGAAGTTAACTGAGGTCATGAGGTGGCTGCGTTTATGAATTGTGTGTGTTTTAAGGTTTATCGGTTTGTTTTTGGGGTAGAAAATCCAGGGAAAATAATTACTAATTCAGTCGGGTTTGGAAACGTCGCAAATAGGCTCCACATTCGATCCTGAATCTTTGCAAATATATATGAAAAAAAATATATCCTTTTCCAACAACTGAAGACTACATAGATTGGTGTGTGCGTGTGTGTGTGATAGACGTTGACTTCACTGATGAAGTTTTTTAAAACAGGGATTTTTGCTGATTCCCTTAACTAGGACAATAACTAGGTCAAGACAACTTTAAGCACTTAGCGAAAACTAAAAATTCTAATCTACCATTAAATGAAAAATCCCAGTAATATATTTATTAGGGGAACAAAAGAGTGCTCTTACCAAGAAAGGTTTCAGTTCTGAAATTTGAAACGTTTGGAAACTAGACATCTGGGAGGGAAAAACTGAGGCGTTTAAGGCTTTGAATGGATTGAGTAACCTAAATGCTGATGGCACCCTCTTGCTCAGACAATGCACACATGAGGAAGGATGGTTGCAGGATAGATGTGCGGAAATTTGTTTTCAGCCTGCCAGGAAGTTGATTGTTGGAACACGTTTCTAGGAAGAACTAGCTAAATTATTAGAGCTGATGGACTGGTCATATTTTTGTGAGGCTTTTGTGAGGGGATGGACTGTTTTTTTTTTTTTTTTTTTTCTTGTGATGCTGTATAAACTTGCTTTCTTGCATCATTTAACTCTACTGATACTAATAGTATTGTATGTATGCGTACCCTGTCTGTGGTGGCTCTCAGACGTAAATCCATCCCAACCTTTATATCTGTGATGATATAGAGAAACTCTGTAAAACGGGCCTGATAAATGGTGTACTGTATGTATTTGTGTATAAGTTTACACGTGTACAGTTGTGTGTGTGTGTGTGTGTGTGTGTGTGTGTGTGTGTGTGTGTGTGTGTGTGTGTGTGTGTGTGTGTGTGTGTGTGTGTGTGTGTTAGGGCTATTTGCCACCAAGGCGCAGCCAGAACCCGGACAGCTGCATAAAATCAGCAACAAAACAAGTAAAAGCGTGAACATTTAATGTAATTCTACTAAAACAATATAGTATGATCTTGTTTATAATATGTTGTTGTTGTAATAGGGTTTAGGAGCATCTCGGCAACTAAGGCCATATTTCTTCATGTATACTGTCTGTAAATTGGATGTGTTCTGTAAATTGGATGTGTCCTGTTTGTCAAACGAAAAAACCATGCCACCATCGCCTGAGACCGACTTTAAAATATGTTGCACAGTATCAAACAATAAAATTATGGTTGTAAATTTTGCATTGATTGTAGAATGCACTACGATTACAATTAAATTGTAAATTTCATTTCATACCTATCAAGCCAATTGTTTCATACTTTAAATTAAAATAAATAAATCTTTATTTTTCCTACCAAGATACATAAGTGTTACATTGGTGAGAGACAAATTCCCTTCACGGCAGTATACGCCAGGGGATTTGCATATAATACAATATAAAGGAATAAAAACATATATTTGATTATATTTACATATAATACAATATAAAGGAATATAACAACACCACCAGTGAACACACTATATACGTGGTACACTTGTTCACATAAGCACAGCATTGAGTCATATAGTTATTCCAGACCGCACAGAACTGTTCACAGTAGCCTGAGCGAACCACATCGCGGTTTGTTTCCTGTATTTCGGATCTTCTATTAGCCTGTCAGCTTGTCTCAAATTGATGGAGATGAAGATGGCCGATAGGCCATCTTCAGCCTGTTAGCTTTCGTCCTCAAGGATTTGGTGCCTCTTAAGCCAGATAGCGGGATGTGCCATTCACAAAGCTTCCAGAAGCACGATGATGTTATCATTGTAGTCATCATCTTGATTGTGGTTATCAGTCGTTTCCAGGCAATAATGTCTGGTAAACGCTGTATTTTCAGTTGTTCAGCAAGCTGCGTGGTCCTTAACTGATGGGGATATGGTGTTTACTGTTGGCCCTTCAGCAGCCAGAATTCTTATATATCTTGCGGTTGTCGCAGTTTGTTTCACGTGCAAGAGGTGTTGTTTGGTTACCCAACGTAGATAGTTTAATCTCTTTACAAGCCCGTCTACATGGGCCGTAATTATAAGTTTGATGTCAAATATTATTCCCAGATCTCTGTGAGTTGTGATAATTGGGACAGGTGTCCCATTTAGTTATGGATTTGTCAAAACACGCTGTTTCAATGGTAGAGCCTGTTTTAAAAGAGAATTATGAAGGTGCGCGAGAGTGAAAAAATCGACGTACAAGTTCTAATCCTTGATAGCATCTTTCACTTATACTTCTTGTTCAACCACAATAAGTTCGTCATCTTCATCACTTCAAATTTCGGAAAATTCCATTACATCTGTAATGAGTCCCTCTTCATTCGTGAATATCCTGAAACATTCAATGTCAGCATCCACTTCTGCGTAATCTTTGAAGCTTAAGTTTTCCTACAACTTTACGTGTTTGTCGAAAGTCGTACCAATCTTGGTAAAATCAAAAAATAAAGAACTCTTACAGCCATCAGATTGAATTGCGAAACAGCGTTTTTCGAACTGATTCGTAGATTAGCCCCCCTACCTTTGGGAATCTGTAGAAAGACTATGGATAAAACATTTTTAAAGCTAAACGGTGGTCCTTAATCCTTATGTTACCAAAGTTTGAGAACCACTCACGCTCGAATTTGTACATGTGAGGAGGCCTCAGAATATGTAATCATATATATTTTTCGTCAGAAATGAAAATGGTGGGTCTCCAATCCATGGCTAATTTGGCTTATGCTTAAACCGTGCACTGGAATCACTGGTATAAAATACCAATCGCTAAGCCGCATTTTTTGATTACCATTGGAGACTGTTTTGAGTCCTGGTTATTACACTGAAGCATGATATGGAAGCCACCATTAGGTTGTCCACATGACCAAAGTTCATTATCAATAAGGTCCGTTTGCTCCGGTAGCACAGTGGTATCGTCACCGTCCTCCCAATACCGGGTGAAAAAGGCCCGGGTTCGAATCCCATCGACGATCTCAGAAACTTTTATGGACTTTTTCACTTCGTGGCTGAGTCAGTCGGTCTTAGGCGTAGATAACAAGGTTTTTTTCCCCGAGTCAGGGGTTTTCGTCCAGCAAGCAGGCAAATCGACCAGAAACACGCAATTTACAGACACAATACACGTGGGTAGATGAAATAACTTTCTGGGTGACCATAATAAATATTTTTATTTATTTATTTTTTTTTTTATCGATAAGGCCCAGCCCACTTAACTTAGGTCAATGCAACCTCGTTAGGTGTACGTCATCCGAAACGACGTTCAGATATGCTCTGACGTTCGCAGTGTCCTGCATTGGGACCAGGAAACTAAGGGTATGTCCCGAAATCACGCCCCACTTTTCTAGCAGCCCGTACTTTAGGTATATAAACAGTTTCCTCTATACGTGCATTCTTCTATCCGTGCTTAAAATTGGAAATCGAGGATCATCGAGCCACAAGATCAGTCCTCCTGCATCCATCCATCCTTTGGGTTCATGGCACTAACACAGCTCTATTTTATATCCAAGGACAGTGGCTGCCATAAAGGTCTCATACTTCCGTAGTTCATTCTTTGTTGAGTTCTTTGCGTGGAGCGGGTACTGAGGCCTTGCGACGTTCCAAAATCAAATATAAAATTAATTTTTCTGCCGTTTGACAACAATTACATTTGATAATCCGTTCCAGAAGTCGAGTAACTGGCTTCGTCGTCTTCTACTCTCGGCTAGAGTTGCGTGTATTCATGGATGTTTTTCAGTCGTTCTTCCATTAGTTAACGATTCGAGTGACACTAGTCCTTGAACACTCGACAGGTGCAGCCGTCTTCTCTCCTGTAGCATATACTAAACGCACACCTACAGTCATGTTTCTTTGGAAGTCAGTGAGATCCTGTCCATTCGTTTCGACCAGTTATCGCCCTAAGGCTCTCGTGATTTTGGATCCCTACTTCTACAGTTCTGTGCATTTTTATGTATATTTAATCTTTTTGAGGTGTCCCAAAATACTGGAACCATATCTGCGCGCTTAGCCAATGCGTAAATAAAGTGGTTTGGCAAAGTACTAATAAAGTGGTCTGGCAAATGCATTTGGGCACGTATTTTCGACATAACTGTAGCCTAATGGATCGTGTAGACGTAGAGAGTTACACATTAACTACGTGTTAGAATCCGAGTGATATCACAAAATACAATACAGTAATACTGTATTCATGTTGCGTCCATTTCCTTTAAAATCATCTGATCCTATGCGGTCGTCTTGGAACAGAAACTGAAAGAAATCGAAAAAAAAAAAAAAAAAAATAATAATATATATATATATATATTTATAAATAAATAAAATAATAAATAAATAAATAATAAATAAAACAAATAAATTTTCAGGCAACTATGACTGTCCTTTCCAAAATAAAAATAGTATTCAAATTCGTCTCACTGCAAAATGTATTTACAATGAATCCTGATTTGCCAAATTTAAATTTACAATTTGATACATTTAACGATTTGTAACCTTTTTGGCATTCTTAAGAACCTGTTATTCTAAAAACTGTTATTCCTACCTGTTATTCTAAAACATTAGCGTTAAGTTCTGTTACCCCCTTTTAGCTGGCTAGACAAATTTATTTAGATATCTACAAGAGGTATTCATAACAACATATTCAGGTTTTTACTTGTGGGCCATATATACTGGCTCCAAAGTTGACTTCATTTCATTGCTAGTCTTTCTCGTGTCACGTACATTTGTCAGATTTTGTATACGGAAGAATTAAAGGACCGAAAAAAGGCATTATTAAAATATAGAGTTTCGTTATCAGTCATTCTCTTCGTAATCACTGGTTAAGTTAGGTGTTGGAATATCTGTCAGTAGGGGTGTCTATTAAATACAGATTACAAGAAACGTGCGCTGAGGAAAGAACTGCACGAAAGGGAACTACTCATGCTGTGTTGCAATTTTATTCGCTTCCAATCATATAAAGGACACAACACTTTCTTTCGTACTAATTAACATGTTGCGCAAAATTTTGAATGTTTGCATTGTTCTAGTACACGTGATCATCACCCAGTATAACAGACTGCAACTTACTCATCTTTTGCCAGTTGAAAATCCCTAAGAGTGCAGTAAGGTGAAAAAGATTTTTATCAAGTACGTTCTGCATAAGAACCCCACTTTGACTGTTCTATCAGTGGAAAGAAATGAATTCCAACTTGGCCAATCTCCTTTTTATATTTTTCGTAGTTAAAACAACAAATGGTCAAGTGTTTGGAAATGGCTCATGCACCAATTATGCCGTTCAAGCGAACTTTGACAGAAGTCGGGTAAGAGATTTAAAAAGATATGTAAACTGTTTAAATTTTGCTGTTAAGATCTTTCAGTATATTTTTCTAATCATAAATAAATAAACAAGAAATAATTTATTCCTTTAGTTCGTTTCTTCAGTCCGAGATAGTGGTAACCTCAGGAGAGTTGGGTGCTGGTGTGGTATACACTTACGTGAAAGTTTTTAGTTCTCATGAAAATTTGTTATTCTTTTACCTAATAAGCGTTTATTAAAATAAATAAATAAAATAATATAAACACTAAATAGCATAAAAATACCGAACATTATAAGACATTAGGACGGCTTATTTTTAATATTTGAGCATGTGAGTTCATAATTTTTTTTCTTCCATCCTATTCCTTGTTTATTGTCAATGGAAAAATATTGTAGAGGGAGTTTCAATTCAAGAAAATCACTGTTTAATTTATTTGTGTAAGTAGCGTAGAAGTAAAATGGAGCTGCTGTTTTCTAATGCGTAAGTAACGAGCTTGTTTCGTAGAATAGAATAGTATATAATACTGAAAATGGTAAAAAAAATGTAAGAATAAATAAATGAACTTGTGATGCTGATAATTAATTCTAAAAACTATTACGGTAATTGAATTAAACGTTGTATTTCTTTGAGCTAGTAAAAAAATGTTAACTGGTTAGCGATATGTTAGGTAAATAAACCTCGTTCTTACATTGTACTTGAAGTGACTATACGTACTGGATTGATCGGGCTAGTACCGGTTTCAGTACCAGTTTTGAGCAATAAACGTAGTACCGGTTTCAGTACCATTTCTACCAGTTTTGAGCAATAAACGTACAAGTACCATCTGATGGAGAACTCATCAGATGGTACTTGTAAGTTTATTTGGATTTATAAAATATTTATTGGTTATAAATATAGAATAAAATGCGGCTCGAATGAATTTAAATGAATAAATTAAATAGAAGGAAAGTAAACCTAAACTAAACCAGATTTACTAATAAACAATATTGTTGACTATTCCGTGTCACGGCATCTTTCCTTTTTGCTCATGCTCAGTAGCTACAAGTCCGTGAAGATTTTGAACTTAGTTATAAGTAATTTAAAAGGACCTGTAAATTATCATCGTTTGTGGTATCCTAGGAAGAGATGAAGTGCAAAACAGTATTTGTGGGACGAACTATTCTATTGCGTATGGCAGTTACCCTGATACTAATGGTCAAGTAACTATTAAAGTTAGCATAATCCTACCTAAATTACTATACTATCAAGCAGAGTTGGATATTATTTGAATATTAAAAAAAAAGATACTCCTTATTTCATTATTCATTGTTCAAGTTAATTGTTATTCGTTGGAGAAGGCATTATTCATTATTTTTATTTGAACTTCGAATAAATTTTACACATCATCATTTCTCCCTTATTGGGGGTTCCACCCCGTGACAGGTATTATTACCAAGTACACAGGGTGGTTGTTGTTATGTCTGGTGTTACTGTTGGCCGAGGAACTCTGACTATTTTACAGGTGTTCAGGATTGCGACTTTCTGTGGTTCCTTGTAGGTGTTCACTGGGAGACTTATTGCTGCTAGGCTGTCAACCACCGGTATAGTCTCTGGCGCCATACCTGTAGTTGACACGATGATCGGGATGGTCGTTACTTGTTGCATATGCCACATCTATTTGATTTCCTGTCTTAGGTTCATGTACTTCCTGATTTTTTTCCCATGGGTCTTCTGCAGGTTGCCAGTGTTGGGTACCGCTATGTCAATCAGATAGGTAGCCTTTTCCTTCTTGTCCACAAGAGTTATGTTCGGTCTGTTGTGCGGGATTGTCTTATCCGTTATTATGTTGCGGTCCCAGTACAACTTATGGGTTTGGGTCTCTAGTACTGCCTGGGGTTCGTACTTGTAGTATGGTACACTTTCTTCGATCAACTGGTATTTCCTTGCTAGCTTCTGATATATTATCTTGGCTACCTGGTCATGTCTATGAGTGTTCTCAGTCTGTACTCAGGTGATCACCTTACATCCCGCGGTGATGTGTTGGATTGTTTGTGAGGCCAGGTGGCATCGACGATATGTGTCATCGGACACTCCGGGCTCCTTGGCGATGTATTTTCTAAAGTTTCTAGTGTTGATTACCTGGTCTTGGTTGGCGAACATGAATCTTTCACTCTTGGGGAAGCGCGTCCCACTCGGGAGCCATGCATTGGAAGCAATTTTATCTGTGATCTTCTTCTTCTTCTTCTTCTTATTATTATTATTATTAGCCATATGTTGCAAGGAAGCCTGAGGCTTTTGCTGTACCGGACAAAAAAAAAAAAAAAAATTCTGAGTTACCCAGAGAGAGAGAGAGAGAGAGAGAGAGAGAGAGAGAGAGTCAGAAGTATAAGGAAGAGAAGAATGATGATATCCAGCTCAGGACTCTGGGTGTGCCAAGCCCATACTAGTGTGAACCCCTGGGGTTAATTTCTCTAATATACTGTAGTCTACCGCACGTACTACATGGTTTTCTTAAGTCACCAGTTTGTGTTCATTCTTGTATTACGGAGAATGCAGAATATCGCTTTCTTTCTTTCTTAGTTGATTATTTTGTTTACATTTCGTTATGATAAAGTTCAGGAATTAGCTAACCTTGAAAAATATTCAGAAATAATAATAATAAAATGTTTTTGTTAATTAAGTATAATATATCATTACTATTTTCTGCTGCTGTTGAATTTTTGAGAAAAGCGTTGTGGTGAAGGCGATTTTACAGATAGACTAGACGTAGAACATATTCGTGTTATTTATGTAATAAAAAGCCAAGGTAGCTGACCGTCAGTACCGTTTAAAAAAAAAAAAATCCTGAAATTGTAATTGGCAATTTTTTTTTCTCTTTTAATTTGTAATCATCACGCTCAATAAACTGCAAATAAAACTGTATTCGTAAAACAAAAAAAGTACATATTGATTTATTGATCGAACTCGGATACCTCGTTATAACATGTTTGGATTACAGAAAATCTGGTCACTGGTTAGAGAGTAGTGCTGAAGATTGAATGGTATGGCGAGAAACTTGAACCAAAGAGATTTGAAACGGAAGTTTGTGTGTATACGTGCGTAATCAAGGGAAATACGTAAAAAAAATGTTAGTTCTGTGTAATAATTGTATTATATATACTGTATATACTTTACTTTATCCACACTGTTTGTCCTGGTTAGGAGTCAGCGACATGAATGGAACGCTTCCACTTAGTGCGGTTGGCACAGTCTGCTGGAATGAGCCTTATTTCCTGCATATCTTGCCGCACTCTGCTCTCGATTGTCATCCTCAGCCTGCCTCTCCTCATTCAACTTGGAACTTGGCAGTTAAGCACATGCTTGGTAATGTGGGTAAACTTGCGATGCTGGACGTGCCCCCACCATCTAAGTCTGGATAATATTATTATATTATCAGCAAAACTGTGGATAGCATTTCCAATCAATGGAAGAAGGTCATTAATATACAAGAGGAAAAGAGTGGGAGAAAGAACTGAGCCTTGGGGAACACTAGCATTAGTGGGGAAGTTAGAAGACAGAGAACCATCTACCATAACCCGCAGTGAGAGAGATCAGAGAGAAAACTGGATACCCAATTACAAAAAACAGTTGGAAAATCATAAGATGGAAGCTTATTTAGAAGACCTTTATGCAAAACACGATCTTTGAAATGTCAAGAGCAACTGCTTGAGTTTCACCAAACTTTTCTATTGAATTTGTCCACAGATGGGTAACATAAGCCAGAATATCACCAGTGGAACGACACTGATGGAATCCATACTGGCGATCATTTATAAGATAGAAGGTTTCTAGATAGTTTAAGAGTTGGCAGTTTATTGATTTCTCCATTACTTTAGAAAGAGTAGAAGTAAGTGCAATGGGACGATAATTGGATGGACGAGATTTGTCACCATTTTTAGGAACTGGCTGGATATGAGCAAATTTCCAAGCAGAAGAGAAAACACCTTTCGAATAAAAAAGAGAAAAGAGGCAACACAGAACAGGAGTAAGTTGTTGTTATTTGGTTTTTAGGAGCATTAGCAACTAAAGCCATATTGCTCCGGGGATATGCGGTGGTCATTCCCTGACCTTTCCGCATTCTCCGTATTTGGTGGTCACGGGCTCTCAGCAGACCTTATACTTTTCAATCCATTTCCTCAGATAGCATTTTTACTCTTCACTACTTCCTTTTACCCTCGCGGCTAATAGAGTAAACACTGTATAACGGTTCTTCCACATTGTGTGGAAAAGATTCGTTTTCGAGCTCTGTCTGAATGAGAGGAAACTATTATGGGGTTTTTGACAACTTGACTTGATGAGACTTTTGACTTTTATGGGGTTTTTGACAACTTGACTTGATGAGACTTTTGACTTTTATGGGGTTTTTGACAACCTGAATTTCATAGGGTTTTCCTCTCTGAAACCTCGGGTCATTCATACTTCAAGCACAGGCAAACCAACGAATACGTTAAATGGCCTTAATTGCCTTAACCCAAAATCGAAACAACTGTCCTTTCTGTTTTCAAGGCCTTAATTTTGCAATTTTATCCTCGAACGAGAAATAATTGTAACAGAGTACATACATAAAAGATTGCCAGTGTATTTAATGAGGAGGAAATTATCCAATGAATAAATTTGTATGCTCAACTTGATCTTTTTTCTATATTGCAGTTTGGCGGAAGATGGTACTGTATTGGCTTGACCCAGATCTTTCAACCCACTCAGAGCGTTTGCTACTATGCTGATATTGTCGATAAAGGAAATTACGCAACAGCAAATGCCTATTTTGTTGAAGGGTAAGTTTTTTTTTTTTTAATATCATTTTACTACAAGTACGTATATGGAATTCTTAGGTAGACACAAATATATATATATATATACAGTATAAACTAACAAAATTACAGTGAAATGATACTATAAAGGAAAACAATTTCTTTATTGATTATTCAAGTTGATTAAGTGTTCCTTTTGTGATTTAATAGACGTTAATGCAGTATTTTCCTTCCTGCCATGTACTGTACGATATTTCATAGCAATCATGCCGAAGTTCACCAACCTCTCATAATCTTTTACTTTAAATGATTCAAAGTTGTTGGCATGGGCTCAGTCTAAAACTGGTGTCGGGGGAGTAGATTCGGAGAATAAGCTAGTGAAGGAATAGACCCTCCGGTCATTATCCATAATCAGTAAATTGCTAGTTCTAGAATGTTGTGAGGTCGTGTGAAAATGTGGTGGAAAGCATTCGCTTTTGGCTTCTCCTTCTGACAGCTGACACATCAACCAAAACTTTAGCGTGTCGCGGTATTTGATATTATTGATTGTTGGTGATGCAAAGAAAAAAAGGGCCATATGCTTGGCACGTTTCAAAGTAGTTATGCAATTTTTACTCATGTATATATGGACGTCATACCTGTTTACCTTTCCACCGTGTAATCTTACCTCATCACATGTTCGACAAGAGATGTCATCGTCCGACAGCAAACTTCATAACATTTCACTTTGTGGTGTGTTGAAATATTTGCAGTTTGTAAGTGCGAAAGACAAGACATTTCCCAAAACTTCAGATTGTTGGCTGAGGATTATTAATTTCATGACGCTTAGATTTTATTGAATTACGAAGAAAGGAATTTTAAACTGTTTCGCGAACTGTTGCTGCACTTACTTGTAGCAAATCGTCCTGGACTCTTGCAGATGTAACCGACATCACTTGTTGGGTTTTAGGCCAATCAACGACAGACCATATTGCGCTACTGTGTATTATGTCTGTAAAAGTGTGTGTCCGCAGGCTAATTTGCATGTTGTGCTGGCTGATAAAGCAGGAATAAGTAACTATGGGAAAATCCTACTCCACCTGAGATCGGCAACTACAGCGTTCACTGAAAAGGACGTTAGAAATTCCTCCAGTCGCTAATATATATATATGGGTGTGTGCTTGTCTTCACTATGTCCGTTCCTCCGTCCTCAAGTAACAACTCCACTCCCAGTGGACAGATTTTCATGAAATGTTATATTCGGGCCTTTTAAAAATATTCATCATTCTAAATTCATTAAAATCGAACTAATAGAAATCCGGCAATTATTATCTCTCTCTCTCTTTCTTCCATACAGTTTGCACGGAAAGACGAAATCATAGATTAAATGTAGTTTTAATGTCGATTATTAGCTTTTAGACAGTCCGTGCACCCTTCCCTTGTATTGCTATGCATGACTCTTGAATGTGGTATGGCCTATGAAGAGATACACATACAGAGAGAGAAAAGACACAAAAGTATATGGGAGAAGAGTAATGAATATTATATAGTTGCAATTAAATTGAATGGCTAAGTGTAGAGAACATAAAACTATAGAGGTTTATTAAGTGTTCTGTAAAATCTTAGTAATTAATTGATAAGAAGTAAGTACACTATATTTACTTTTCGCTTCTATTAATCACAGAAAAAGAAAAAATCAATTAATTTAAGAAAAAAAAATCGAACCTTTCTGAAATGTAACGAATTGCGTGCATTAACTGACTTGGTTTTATTAGATTAGGTTGATTTTTTTAGTACATTTTTGTTTGGAGCTCTCGCGGTAGCACAGTAGTTATAATCACCATTCTCCTATACTGTATGGAAATTGCCTGGGCTCAAATCCCATAAATGATGTGAGGAACTTTTGTGGGCTTTTTTCACGTCGTGGCCGAGTCAGTTCAGTCTTGAACGAGGGAAGCATGTTTTTTTCTCCCAAAAATTTGAGTTTTTCGTCAAGGAACAGGAAAACTGATCAAATACATGTGCAGTTTAAAGACGTGATATATTTGGATGTATGAACTACTTTCTCAAGTAGCCGGAAATAATAAGTTTTATTGATTTATTTAGTTTTTTTTGTAGTTATTTGTTAGTCACCCCAGATACAAAACCAAGTTTTTTTGTTTTTTTTTTAAAGATGTGGTTCTGTTAAGCTGGGAATTTTGAATTTTTTCAGGTTTATTTTGTAGATTATGGCCTGTTGTCTTCAATTGTAGGAAACTCCTATTGTCTTCACAACGTCTGTCCGCGTGTAATAACATGGGTGGATTTGGTTAAATTTTGATATAAGCCTTTTTAAAATCAAGCTATTCCAGATTTCATTAAAATTGGACCAAAAGAAATCTCGCAATTATTTTTTTGTTTGTCCGTCCTTCCGTCCACATGTAATAACTTGACTACCGGCGGATGGATTTTCATGACATTTTTATATTTGGCTTTCTTAGAATGATTTGTGGAGCCTTCTCAAATTTTATTAAAATCTGACCAATAGAAATCCGGCAATTATTATTATTTTTCATACGTATCACATAGGCTATCCGTATATTGTAGGGGAAGCACTGGATATTATGTTTTTGCTTGTAATGATTGGAGGAATGAATGGGCAGTATGGCAGATGTGCAGAAATGAAATGTTCTCTGTTCGTACATAAAGGTGTTTGCTTTTTTTGTTATAAATCATGAATGCGCTTGAAATTAACTCAACATGTACATTAACTAACTAACTAACTAACTTGTATTTTATCTACTGTCGAGGTACTTGGGATGCCATTTGTTAATATTGTACATTGTTTTGAAATTTGGGTTTTATATTGCATATAAATAGATAAATTTCCTGTTTGTACTTCAGGACAAGCACATAAGATCAGAGAATATTTATAAGATAGAGAGACTATAAAAATATTACCGTATTTAGCAGTCATATTGGTTAGAATCACGGTCTACTCAAACGCGTGGACTACTATGCCCTTGCGTTTGACCGCTCGACTATGGCGACCTTATGGGACCTTTAAATTGTGCGCTTTAAATTTTTTGGGTCAGTAGTGTATTTAAATTGTATAGTTTGACGATTTTGTTCCGTGTGCCCTTGCTGTAATTTTGAGTGTTTGATTTTCATTAATCAGGAGTTTGAGCTCTGTTGTGATAAGGTACTGAATTTGAACTTATTTTAGGGATATGAATCAAGAGAAAGATAATGCTTTTAAAAAGTTTAACGAGAACAACTTATTCTTCAAAAAGGGGAAGATCGTCTTTTGTTGGTTTGTTGGTTCACAGTTGGATATAAGAGGACAAGAAGAATGGAAATATGTAGGAGGAGAAGGATGAAGACATAGTTGCATAATATATCGTTATTAAAAAGGAAAAACAAAAGAGAAATGGTTATTTAAATGAATCAGACAAAATAAAGGTGCTATGAAAACTGCACTAGATAAACAGAGGTCAGAGTATGTTATGCATAGAGAATAAGAAGCTTAAATGTAGACAAGAGATGACACAGAGTGGGGTGTTTTCTCTATTAGAAAAATATAAAAGCAATTTAAAGAAATTGCTTTTATATTTGAAATACTCTAAACCACAGCCAAAGATAATTGTCTTTCTGGAGAAGATGTGATATAAAAGTCTAAATGGAATGGGCACGATGAAGGAACAGGTTATTAGCCACATTAAGATTAGATCTTATAAATGTATGGACTCAAAGATTTGGATTTTCGAGAAACAATGTTTATTTATTTTTTTTTTGAGAGTAAATGATCAAGTTCATTAAATCTCTTCTGTTCTTCTTTGTATTACAGACGCAATGAATTGTTTCAGTAAAGTTGGCTGTCTTGTCGTTGTGGGCATCTTTCCATCCCTCTCTGAACCGTTTGTACCATTCGTACACACGTGGCTGACTCATGATTTCATCACTGTACACTTTTATTAACATCTCCAACGTTTCTGCACACCATTTTTACCAAGTTTCTCCAAAAATTTAATAACAATTATTTGCTTTAAATTACGATCACTCATTTTTTACACCTAAGGGTTTAAACGATGATTCACTTAAAGAGGCACAATTCAATCAAAACTTAACCGATTGCAAAGAAACAAAATCTGATCTGTACAGGAAAAAACAAGCTACATCATGATATGGATGTTGTTGAATGCGCAGTAGTAAGGCATTGGTAAGCAACGATTCTCGTTTCATTTAAGTCGCACCTTGTGAAACGGTTTAAGTTCTTTTAGTGGGTTTACACCGGGGATAACATACCTGTTCACTGTTCTCATGTTGCGTGATCAAATCCATACACTACCTCAAAAATTGTTACAGCATGTGGGTTTGAGCTGCAACAGTGAAGTAGTAAATTCCTTTAGCCTGGGTCCATCGAAGAGTATAAAAAGGAGGAATTGTTTGTTTTTCGAATTTATTCTTTTGCTGGCATCTGGTGTCTCTCATTCGTGGAAGTTCATATCACAACTATTTTTCAAAATTCACAGCGATATATTATCTGCTCTCTCTCTCTCTCTCTCTCTCTCTCTCTCTCTCTCTCTCTCTCTCTCTCTCTCTCTCTCTCTCTCTCTAATGCAATATCATCGAACCTATTGGACATAATGACACCATTAAATTACAATAATTCTTCTAATTTTAAAAGTTATCTTTATTTGAACGCAAATACGAAAGCAGTCCAATACGGAATACTACATATCTTTACTTCACTGTAAAGATGGATAGTATTCCGTTTAAGAAATTAAATAAATGCATTAATGAAAACAAACAAATAAACATTTCTTTTCTTTTCTAATCCATATCTTGATTTGGAAGCTTAAAATAAGAAAGGGACGTTTGTCCAACTATCGTTCAAAGACGAGTGGAGTTACATTGAGCGGATTGGTCACTCCATATCAGACGCTGTGGTAGCCAATCTCAGCACACATGGTGGCATGGTAGTGAATGATGTGAGGACCAGTAACACCATATTTCACTAATAAAACATAAATTATGTAATAACGAAATGAACTTCAAATGTATCTAAATGTATTTTTTAAATGTTTAAACCAGCGGTTCTCAAAGTATCGTCCGCGGACCCCTTGGGGACCGAGAGACCCTTTCAAGGAGTCCGCGAGGTCAAAACTATTTTCATAATAATACTAAGACGTTATGCTAAGGCTAAGGCTTTGGGGTCCTCAATAGTTTTTTTTTTTTGGATCCTCAATAAGTTTTCAATAGTCCTCAGTACAATAGTTTCTCAGGACCCTTGTAAAAGGGTCATGAGACCAAAAAGTTTGGGAACCGCTGGTTTAAACAATTCGAACTTAATATCTTAAACTGGATAATATTGAAACTCGTTCCACTGTACGGAAAAAAAGATATCAGCAATCCACAGTAACTGTAAATAAAATAATATGGAGACAAATAAAACTTATCAAAGTGAATCACTTTCTTTCCAGAAATTCTACCCCTGTAACTCTTTACCATAATATATCGTACGTGTTGAATGATCCTGCGAAGTTTGTCTTCACTGCTTTAAACAGTAAGTATGACAGTTATTTCTCTAGGAATTTCTTTGTATCTTGTGACTTTACTATATTATATTTATTATCGTGTTTTGTATTTTGTTTTTCCAGTCCAAGGAAATGGCTATGCTTTAGTCTTTGATACAGATTATAGATATGCTTTGATATGGATGTGTCTCGACTCCTCAGGAAGTGTTCATATAGGTGAGTTACAAATTAAAAACTCCTACAAACTCCTGATGCCACAAAACATCATTAGTTTTATCTCATAAGTTTTAAAATCCTTCAAAAATTAAACGTTTCAGTGTTTTAAGAGTAATTAATTTGTATAAACACAGGTTAAAGAACACCAGAACTGCAAAACATTTTAAACTTAGAGACTAGAAAAGATAAGCTTAAATCATTACTTAAGTATCAAAGATGAATTTCTTTATTCTGTTATGCATTCGAAGGGTGTAATATAGCTTATTATTTTTCAGGTACGGTGGCTGCTTTATCACGTACTCAAAGTTTATCTCAGGCTTACCGGCAGAGGGCATTGCAGGAGTTGAGGAAAAGGAACATCGATATTAATCTAATGAAGTTTTATAATGTGAACTGTAATGGTATAGCATAAAGGAATACACATCCCTAATAGTTCTAGATGATGTTATTTTTATTTCCAACGTGATTCCTGGTGTTATATTTTCAGGTGTGGTGATTTCCCATATACAATAATGTATATTTTATAATAAAAATACTATTATCTTTTCATACAAAAAATTGCCTTAATTGAAGAATTGATTTCAGAGATGAAATTCTGTCTTGACTCGCGTTTCTCGTGATCTGTTTCATTTAGTTGTATTTACAAATATCGTAATTTATTTAAGGTACCATTGCAGATATCAGAAATATTTTTGTGATGACAGGATCATTTATTCCTTTAGTGAATATCATGCCAAGGAAGGATTCCTGCCTTCGTGGGTAGCACGGTTGGTAGAATCGCTGTCCTCTCCCACACCGGGAAGAAAGACCTGGATTCGAGTTCCATCGATGGCGTGAGGAATTTTAATGGGCCTTTTTCACAACGTGGCTGAGTTAGTCGGCCTCAGGCGATGGTAGCATGGTTTTTTCTCCCGGAAACTCAGGTTTTATGTCCATCAAACAGAAAATCAACCACAGAACACGCAATTTACAGACAGTATACGCGGAGCAATATGGCATTAGTCACTGATGCCCCTAAAACCCAACAACAACAACAACGAAGGATTCCTTTAATACGATTCAGTGGTTTAAAAATGGCAACTTGGTCGGAGAATGCAAACTCACAGCCAGATTTAGAGCTCCTGTTGGTAATTAGGTGGGTTTAGTTAGCGAGCATCAGCTGACTTTCTGAGCGGAAGGTGGCGCAGTTTTTTTTTTTCTCCCAGAAACTGTTTGTTTTATTCCACAAACAGGCAAATCGACCGTGGAAAGTAGGCAGTTTACGGACACCATTATACTCTCATTTCCAAAGCATTACGACTACCCGGTCTCCACGAGTTAACGCATCTGACAGCACCTAGGAATAATGTCATCGACAGGCGCAGTATATAGTAACTATCAGTCGCTGTTGTAAGGTTATAGGCGCATCAGCAACTTAGACTATATTGCGCCGTATATAATTTCTGTAACTTAGGGTGTTCTATGGTCGATTTGCTGTTTTTTCTGGAAAAAAAAAGACCCGTGTTTCCAGCAGGAAAAACCATGCAACCTCGCCTGAGACCGACTAAAATACTTACCAGTTCATCGCTAAGAAACCCGTGCAATGGGAAAAGAGGACCCGATGGAGTTTGAACGGGGAATGATATGTTGTTTTTGTTGTAGGAAGGCCAGAATCTCAGCAACCGTAGGCATTTCGGCTGTGGCGGAATGCCAGCGGTTGGTGAAGGTGTGGCGGGAATAATCCGAAGAGGAACATAATCAACCAACGTGCCTGTACGGGGAGACCAGGTGTTGTCCCGGACCACTGCACGTGGCAACACCTCGATTGGTTGACATTCGAGGTGGTGGTACATGCTGTCGGGGACAACACACGGCCCACGATACCTTAGTTAACAGCAGACTACAACCAGAGCGCATGGCTCGCATTGTGCAGAATGGTTCGAGGATCATGTCCAAGCATTTCGTGTGCTCCACTCGCCGTCGAATTTCACCCGACATAAATCCCATCAAACGTTTGTGGAATGCGGTGGAACGCGACACCTTCAGCAATCTGCTGGAGTCGATGCCGTAGCGGATACAAGCGATTATCACGGCGAAAGGCGGCCAACACACCATTAGGTAGGTGGGTGTCATAATGTTTCGGCTGATCAGTGTATGACGTCGTCATGGCCACAGCGCCACTAGTAGCGAAGTGGATAAAACGTTGCCGCCTTCTCATGCCATGTGTACCTAGATAGAAGTTTAGAAATATTTCTCGTCAGTGAGGAGGAACATTTATGAGCTTTTTTCATGCACTTCTTGCCGCTGAATTAATCTCTCTCTCTCAATCGGAAGTGGATAGGGTAGCTTTTTTTTTTTTTTGTTCTGAAAACTCATGTTTTTCATCTAACAAAACAGGTAAAACCGATTATTGACACTTAGAATTTAAAAACACGATATATTGGTGATAAAATCTTCCTGGATAGTATAGTGGACTCGTCATCTGTTTGGTGTGGTCTGGATTCAAATCACGTCGAAGACCGTATAAATTCTTAAACATCTCCTCAGTCAAGGCTGTGGTTAACCGACTTCGATCATAGGGAATTGAATTGTATCTCGTGAGTTATTCCAAGGAGTTTTTAACCTGCACAATATACAAATCGACCCTGCAATATTTTGGTCATTGTATACCTGTGACTGTGACCAAAGTGTTTTATGAGATTGAAGACCTTCAAAACTATCAACCTGATGTTTCATGTTCTTAGTTGCCTAAAAGTAAATTCTAAAATAATCCATATCTAGCCTTATCTCTGATTTTTTATATAAAATTGTAAAAATTTGGGAAACGGGACGGTGGCCGTCAGATTGGAAGAAATCAATTTTCATTCCTTTACCAAAAAAAGGAGATCAAATTACAGGACTATTAGCCTAATTTCTCACGCTAGCAAGATTTTTCTTAAAATCATATTAAACAGAATCTCAAGAAAACTTGAAGAAGAAATTCCAGAAGAGCAAGCAGGTTTCAGAAGGGGTAGAGGAACCAGAGATCAGATCTTAAGTCTATGACTGATTATTGAAAAATGCAAAGAATTCAATGTTCCAGTCGTTTTGCGTTTTATAGATTATGCAAAAGCATTTGATTGTGTTCAACATGAGAAACTATGGGAAACGATAACTAATATGGGTTTCCCAATCCACATAATTCAGCCGATTAAGCTACTGTACCAGAAAGAGGAAGGAACTGTGAGAACCAATATGGGAAACACTGACTTTTTCACAATAGGTAACGGTGTCAGGCAGGGCTGTATTTTGTCACTTCACCTTTTTAATCTTTATGCCGAAGATATCATGCGTGAATCTTTGGAAGGTTTAGAGACTCGCATCAAAATTGGAGGACTGAAGATAAACAACCTTCTTTATGCAGATGATTCTGTGTTAATTTGCAATGCTAAAGATCATCTTAAAGAAACTCTGAGGAGAGTATGTGAATCAAGTATGAAAAAAGGATTGTTTCTGAATGTGTAAAACTAAAACTGGTAATTGGTGATAATCTCGGTTTCAGTAAAGTGAAAGTTAATGGGCAAGATATGGAAGATGTTGATGAATTTGATTACTTAGGGTCAAGAATAAATAAAAATAGTGACTGCTCAAACGATGTAAAGAGATAGGCAATTGCTAAAACGTTGGTCACTGATCTGACAAAATTATGGAGAGATCAAGATCTGCCCATAAAGACGAAACTGAGAATCATTGATTCGTTCATTTTTCCATTTGCCACTTGTGGATGTGAAGGATGGAATCTGAAAAGAGTTGACAGGAAGAAAATTGAGGCATTTGAAATGTGGTGACAGGAGAATACTTGGATCGAAGAACAAATGAGTGGGTATTAAATAAAATTGGCAAGCCTAAAATTCTTCATAGCATCAACAAAAGACAACTCAAATTTTTTGATCATATAGTAAGAAGGGAAACTTTATTTTGAAGAATATAATGGAAGGAAAAATCGAGGGGAAGAGATGCAGAGGAAGACCTGCAACTAGATGGAAGGATGAGATCAGTGAACTTCTGGGCATGACACTTTGCGATGCCGCTCGTAGAGCACATGATCGATGCAGTTGGAAGAATTTGTTGGTGGCCACACCAGTTCCTCAGGGAGCTATGTGACTGGAAGAAGAAGCCTTATCTGCCTTGTTTTATGCTAAAATAAACCAAAGGCAGGTAAGGCTAAATATCACAGAAAAAGGAAAGTGTCACAGCATGCAGTTATCAGGAGATAATAGCATGCTGTGACAGTTTTCAGTTTACCGAAGAGAAAAGAGAGAGAGAGAGATAAACGCATTTAATGCTGCAGCGAACGCTACGCTGGGCCTTTTTTCTTTTTGCGAGAGTTGCATTTTATGTCATTGAGAATCGTGTTAAGGTCGAAACCTTTATTATTGTGCGAAAAATATGTAAGTTGGCAGAGTTAATATTTTGAGCTGAGATTCCCTTATAAACAGGAGTTGAAATGGAAAAGTTTTATGAAATGGAACGGTCGTTAATAAAATATTTTTACAAGATTGTACACATTACCGATGGGTATGACGAACCGTAACTGTGTTCTAGTGGGCTGCGGTCCATTCCGAGCCCTGCTTATAATTTGATAAGCCACAAACGAGTAATTCTGTGGTACTACCTTTACGATTTTGCGAATTCCTGGCCAAGTATCCACGGATCACATTACTCGTTTCCATCAAATAAAAATATCTTTAAATAAATGCACGCGGCGCTTTGTTGTAATTTCAAGTTATTCCGGTGTAATTTAATACACAAATTTAAATTTACATACGAAATGTTTCAGCGCTCTGTGGTTCCCTTTCTGTACGCTTTACTACCGTTAGCAATAAATCAGAAATGAATAAGAACTTATCTACAGGTCTGTTAACAAAGGAATCATTGATAACACAGAGGTCATCTGATGAGGCTGGGGACGTGTGCCTTATCTCCTAATGTTCGTATCGTGTACTATTCGTTGTCCTTCTAACCGTTAACTTGGCAGATCGTCTAGGAGGGGGGGTGGGATGCTTTATCATCTCTGGACGTAGAGATCAGTGCCTCCATCTGCCGATGAATTTAGAAAATTGGCAGCCTGTGGAGACAACGTTGCCAATTGGTGAGATGCTGTAAGATTATTCTTTGTATTATGAGATCGACGTGCTCTCGTGGATAGGGCAGCTAATCTCATCTTAGCGAGAGGGATTTTTAGGATTTTTTTTTTTCACATCATGCCTTAGGAAAGTGGCTAGAAACAACTAAACAACACGCACTGCAGAAACATAACGTTACCCACACTTCTGACCGTGTTTTGCATCATCACATTGCATCCTGGCGGGTTGAACTGATGTTAAAGAACCACTTACATAAGATACTATACATGTGTATCATTCCTTGAGTTAATTTGTCTCAAGCGAGGATTGTATGTTTTTGTTTTTTCTTAAGAATTGGATTTTTCATCCTGCAAAACATATGGCCCCTAGAATATACAAAATTTACAAACCTGCTACAGACGTCCCATGGCCTTAACTTGTCTGAGCGATAAATACCAAATAAGAGTAGCATCAGCAATCTTAATTGATGTAATTAAGAGTATGACTAGCACTATGAGTGTGACTAGAGTATGACTAGCACCTTTTTTTTGGGGGGGGGGAGAGGCACTTGGCCTACCGGAGAACTTTTTATGTTCTTATTCGCTGTAAAAAATACGTTGACACTGTTTGTTTGCTTTGTCGTTGTTTTCTTGTAATCTTGGATGATAGGGAAATAAAAACTGAAGTTAGTCTGAGGATAGTGTGCCTCAAACAACCCGAGCTGCTTGTGGAATCAATAATTCTTTTATTAGCGAGACTCTAGATAGTTTATTATTCCCTTGATTTTTAGTGTTCTTGACGGCAGTGTTGGGTAAAGTTTTTTGTTTATATGAGCGTTACAGACACTGAAGATGAATACTTAAAGCTTAGAAACATTTGGTATATAAATTTCAGTTAGTTCATTCGGTTATTTACTGGGGCATACTCCACTTCAAATACTTCCGTTTTCTAGTCAGATGTTTTTTTTTTATTTATTTAATATTCTAAAAGCCTTCGGAGGATATGTGTGACATCACTCAACTTTAATAAACCTCATTTAACACAAGAAAAGTCAAATAAACCTCAGCATTTCACTTCTCTTTAATTCTCTGCTAATAAGAAAAAAAGGCTGAAAAATAAAATTCTCAATCGAAGTGGAGTAATTTTCTCTTTCAATTACTTTCTGTAATTTTCTTCTTCAGTTTCTTTACTAGATCATTTGTTTTCGTAAAAGCAACGCAAATTTTGAATATTGATTATAAGTGCTTCAAATCTGTTGTAAGCAGATGTTCCACAGAACCTTGGGATTCGGCTAAGAAAAATGGCACTGATGGTGGAAAACCTACGACGTCTTTGTATGAACTTTATTTTAAATAATTTCGCTTACGAAATATAAAAACACTGTCAGTGTCCATCCATTCATTGAATCAATAGCTTTTGGAAGAGGTTTCGTTGAAATCTCCAAGCTTTATTTCTATATCTGGAGGCAGTATTTCAGATTAGCAGACTTGTTTTTTGACTGATTCTTCTCAATAGTTCTTTGCCATATCTTTTCATCAAACAGAGCTAATTTTTATCATTATTAACTTATTTTTAAATCAAATATTGTTACGGTATTATTATAGTAAAAAAGGAGACAAAAACAGTACTAAGTAATTTAATATGCACTTTAAAATAACATAAATGAATACCAACCGAATTAAAATTGTGATGTGATTGGTTAGAATTAGGAAATTGTGAAAATTTTTCTCGTTCTTCCGGTTACTATTATTGAATTCTTAGAGAATGAGCGCTTAGTCAGTTTGTGACTCGCGAATTATTACACAAACTGACTGAGCGCGCATGCTTTAAGAAGTCGATGATTTAGCATATCTATATATTATAGTTGCATTTCTAAATGAAACCACTTTTAAATTAAAAAAAAAAAAAGGGCCAGTATAGGATATGTGCGTAATGTCCATAAAAATATTTGGATTCTGAAACATATTCAGAAAACGTTCAGGGAGTTCAAAAATATATAATATTGAGAGCCAACTCCCTCTCCCATCTCCTAGAAAGAAACTCTACCAATAGCTATTTCTTTCGCCCGGATAAGGGCAGTCACACGGCGAAGCATTGAGTCCACCAGTTCGCGAACGCGTTCCACAGGTATTTCCATCCATCCTTGCTGCACCGCTGTTCATAATTCCATTGCATCCTTGGGTGGAGAATCCAAAGCTCGAACGGACCTTTCTACAGCAACCCAAAGATGCTCCACGGGGTTCATGTCCGGTGAACGGGATGGTAAAATTGCAGAATGTTCTTCGAACCATGTTCTAGTCACCACTACTGCTCTGTGGGAAGGCGCATTGTCCTGCTGAAAGAGTCCATTGCCCTGTGGGTGCACGATGGCCATGAAGAGATGCAGATGGTCTGCAAAGATGGACACGTAACCTGCACCGTTCACAGATGCATCTAAACGTTCCAGAGGTCCCGACGTGTGCCATTTGACACGCCCCAGACCATTACCGACCGCCCACCTGCCTGAACGTTCCTTGTTGACATGACGGGTGCATAGCTTCGTTACGCACTCCAATCATCCAAGGTCCAGTGTCGATTACTTTTGCCCATTTGAGGCATAGAGTCCTGTGTCGTGGTGTTAGCAGTGGGACTCTGGTGTGTTGGCGGCTCCCATAACCTATTGCGGCTAATGATCGCCTGATGATCTTGGTGGAGACGTTTCTGGCACCTCCCTCATTGAAGTCGGCGGTGATTTGTGCCACTGTCTCTCTCCGGTTGGCTGAAACAATGCGAGACAGACTTCGACGGCCACGTTCATTCACCACCTTTCTTCGCCCACAGAGCTATCCACGATGAGATGTTAATCTGGAAATGGCGTATTCCCGATACACTCTTGATACTGTCGAACGGGGATAGTGCAATTTCTGTGCCATTTCCTGGATAGAGTGACCCATGCGTCGGGCACCCACTATCATCCCTCTTTCAAAGTCTTTCAAACTCACGACGTTTATCCGCACTGACAGCGAATTACCGTCTACGTGATTGCAGTGATGTAGTGTACCTATATACCTGTCAAGCGGTGGGTTCGTCCACTAGCGAGAGGGGTGACAGCGTCGCATTGCCCAGGAACCAGGTATCCCATGAATTCTGTCCTTTCAGTGTATATCAGTATGAAAAGTTTTAACATATACAGGCTATTTATGTTAAAAGTTTTCTGAATCGAAATATTTGAAATGTGAAATCGGCATTGCGTTTATATTTAAACGTCTTTTTCCATTTCTTTTTCAAGTATTAACGGTAAACGTCACGGATCCAGAAGCAGAACTCCGTAAATAAATAAACTTGCAAAACGGCAGTGTGTCAGAATGAGAATGGAGTGAGCAGTGGCCTGTGCAAAATTTTTCTGACGCATCTTACGCTCCTGTAGCCGTTACCATGGTGACTGTGGGAATAAAAGTTATTTTCTACAATGGCTGCTTTACTGTATAAACTTCCATTGCTAAGGGATTTCGTGTAGAGAGAGAGAGAGAGAGAGAGCGCTTATTCAAGACATGCAACCTTCAACTGCTGTGCATACTTCAGAGAGGTCATGAGAATTACATTTAAACGGCTACTAAAAATATAAAGTTATATTTATTTATGTCAAAATAGTACAAAAGAGGAAGGCCTTATTAATTTGGCTGTACGTTTTTATAGTAAACTAAATTAAATGTAAGTATTTCAGATCAAATCCTGAACGATTACAAATTACAATGGTAATGCACTGATAGAAGTTTAAGAACGGAATTTAAGTTTTCTTCGCTAATCTGTGCAATGCCCTTGCATGTAGCACAGGATTCGAAACCTTTCAGTCACGTGAAGAATTTTTATGGGCGAGGAATTTTTAAGTCAAATCAGTCTCAAGCAAGGGTTGCTTGTTTTTTCTCACAGTAACTCGGAATTTTTCATCCAACAGACAGGCAAATCGATCGAAGAATAAATTCTTTGTTTTTGTTTGCTGTGTACTTTTAGGTGGATCAGCGACTAATAATATATTACTCGCTGATGCGCCTGTACTGTAACTGTAGGTACTGTAAATTGCATGAATTCTGTGCTTGATTTTCCTGTTTGCTGGATGAAAAACTGGAGTTTCCGGGAAAAAACCGCACAACACTCCTGAGACCGATAACTCAGTCACGTTGTGAAAAAGGCCCATAAATATTCCTCACGTCATCCATCATTTGATTCGAACTTAGGTTTTTTCCACCTGGTGTGGAGATTCTACTATCGACCGATTTTACCAACTGTGCTACGCGCGAGGGCAAGAATACTTGCAATTACAGATACATTGTTGTTGTTGTTGTTATTTGGTTTTTTAGGAGCATTAGCAACTAAGGCCATATTGCTCCATAGATACACTGAGTGATCACTGAATTATGACCACCCCTATGAAAACTGAGTGCGACCCGTTGACCACGTGAGGTACGAGAGTGCGCAGTTAGTCGACCTATGTAGCATAGATAAGGCGTAAGTAGCTCGACAAGCTGGTGCCTCGATTTCTCCAACGGTTGAACTGGTGGGGTGTTCGAGATCCGCCGTAGTTAAAGTGCACCAGGACTGGCGTCAAAATGGTCAAACAACGACCCGATGGCTAAACTGCAAAGGTCAGCGAAAGGTTGATGTTAGAGGTGAGCGCAGGGTCCGACGATTCGTACAGGCGAACAGGCGCAGCACTGTTGAAGAGTTGACTACCCAATACAACATGGGCCAACCCGGAACAATATCTGGCATGACCATGCGTCGCATGCTCGCACGTATGGGCTATACCAGCAGACGACCTCTCCTAACCAAGGTTCATCGGCGTAAAAGACTTGCCTGGTGCAAAGAGTATGCAAGTTGGACGTTAGAAGACTGGAAGAAGGTGTGCTGGTCGGATGAGTCACATTATTTACTCCACACCGTGGATGGTCGTGTACGGATTTGGCGTCAACAACATGAAGCTCTTCATCTATCACGAATGGTATCAAAAGTGCAGGCCGGTGGAGGCAGTTGTATGGTGTGGGGCATGTTTCACTGGCAGGAACTTGGACCCCTGGTGCATGTGGAATAACGTATCAGTGGTCTCCGCTATCGTCAACTGCTTACTGACTGTGTACACCCCGCTGTTACACTTTTTCCCGAATGGCGATGGTGTCTTCCAAGATGACAATGCGCTGAGCCATCGGGCACTTGTTGTGCAAGAATCCTTTGAGGAACACAATTCTGACTTCCAGGATATCGATTGGCCTCCTAACTCCACCGATATCAATGCCATAGAGTACTTGTGGGACACTATGGAAAGGCATGTCAGGCGTCTGGATACACCAATCACGTCCATACCTGCATTGCTGACCGCATTACACCCAGCTTGGTTGGCCATACCTCCCGAACGCTTCCGACATCTTGTTGAATCAATGCCACGTCGGATAGCTGCTGTACGAGAGCAAAAGGAGGGCCTACGAAGTATTAGGTAGGTGGTCATAATTCAGCGATCACTCAGTGTATATTATACTCTCACTACATGGTCTTAGTTGCTTTGGTGTTTAGCATACATTATACCAAATCATCGTGGGTAGCACAGTTGGTAGAATAGCCGTGCTCCCCGCACTGGGTGGAAAAGATCTGAGTTTGAAGACTTGAAGAATTTTTATAGGGCTTTTTTACAACGTGGCTGAGTTAATCGGTCTCAGGTGAGGGTAATATAGTTTTTTCTCTCGGAAACCCGTGTTTTTAGTCCAGCATACAGAAAATCGACCCCTGAACAAGTGATTTACGCTGATGCTCTTAAAACCCTACTACTACTACATTACATCATACCAATCTGAATAATAATAACACAACATTCCATCAAAAATATTTTTTTCGTTGTTCACTCCGACTTTTTCTGACCCTGTTTTAGCGTCGGCGTTCGAATTGAAAAGCCATACTTTTATAGGTTTTTCCACACAACAAAAACAGGAAAGTCATGAAGTGAGAAAACTGGAATGTACGCAGGCTGTTTAGCCACCCAGCGCAATTTTTGAATTAGGTTAGCAAGGTGTGGGCATGCGTTACCATTAGCAGAATAGATAAATAAATCATGTGGGAAACCACCGGTGGCGCCTTCCACAAAAACACTATGCCACTATGTCATACAGGAAAGCCCATCATAGCCAAGGTCAATTTCAAGAAAATCTGATGTTTCGAGATTAATAAATTAATATACATTGCAACAAGATTAAAGTAAGAAAACAGTGTCTATGAATCACTTGGCTTTTGACCTTGACTTGTGGGTTCTGAGAGTTCATATTTGGCTATAGTTGTTCATTTGTATGAACTGGAACAATGTGGCATTATGGGTAAGTTACTGCTGTGGATAAAGGGATTATTAAGCGGAAGAAGACAGAGAGTAGTTATCAATGGGTACTGCTCTACGTGTCCTAACGTTATCAGTGGATACTGCTCTTCGTGGACTAATGTTATCAGTGGAGTTCCCTTAGGGAACTTCACTGATAACAAGTGCTGGGCCCATTATTTTCAATATTTGTTAATGATATTGATGAAGGTATATCAGCCTTAAAGTTAGTTTTCAGATGATACAAAGTTTGGCAGGGTGCAACAAGTGTGTGTGGAACGTTATCAGTGGACACTGCTCTTCGTGGACTAATGTTATCAGTGGAGTTCCCTAGGGTTCAGTGCTGGGCCCATTATTTTCAATATTTATTAATGATATTGATGAAGGTATATCAGACTTAAAGTTAAAGTTTTCAGATGATACAAAGTTTGGCAGGGTGCAACAAGATTGACCGTATGCAACAAGATTTCGAAAAATTAGGTCGATGGGCTGAGAAATGGGAGTTGAAGTTTAACGTTGACAGATCAAGGTACTGCATATGGATAGCAGTAATCTCAGAGTAAGTTATCAACAGTGTGGGACTACACTCAGAGTAGTAAAAAATGAAAAAGACCTCGGGGTAATTGTGCAGTCAGATATGAAATTCTCTGAGCAGTGCAGACGTGTTGTCAGGATAGCTCTTGGGGTTTTGTCAATGATATACAGAAACTTTGCTATCAGGCATAAGGAAGAGATTATCCCTTTGTACAAGGTCATAGTTAGGCTGCATCTAGACTCTAGAGTATAGTATAAAGGTCTGGAGGCCTCACTTTAGGAACGATGTAAGTTCTTCTGGAACGGGTGCAGAGAAGGACAGCCAAATTGGTGAAGGGAAAAAAAGGGTGTTTTTACCTAGAAAGGCTTCAGTTCTGCAAATTGCAGCATTTGGAGACTAGGCACCTGCGGAGAGATCTGATTGAGGTGTTTAAGTTTTGAAAGGATTGAGTAGCTGAATATGAATGGAATTCTTCCTCTTGCTGAGAATACACACATGACGGGACATAAATTTTAGTTTGGGAAGGATGGTTGAAGGATAGATGTGCGGAATTTTGCCTTCAGCCAGCGAGTTGATTGTTAGAATAGGTTTCCATCTGTTGTGGAAATGTATGGTTTTAATAAATTCAAGGAAGAACTAGACAAATTCTTGGAGGATAAGGATGGGTAAAGGTGTGTGCGCGTGCGTGCGTGTGTATAGTCGGCTGGGATTCGTTTAAAGAGATCAGTTAGGCTGGAGAATAATCTGTTCACTTGTTGCAGTCTCGTGAGGCTAATTCTCTATAGTGAAGTACATCTGCCAAATTATTAATGGTCGCGTGAATATTGAAATTATGACCCGGCCGATAATGATTTTATGAAATTAAATACTGGGAAGAAAAACTCGAGTTTCCGGGAGTAAAAACCATACTATCCTCGCCTGATACCAAATAACTCATCCACATTGTGAAAAAGACCCATAAAAGTTCCTCGCGTCAACTTTTATGAATCTCGAGGAATTCGAACTCAGGTTTTTTTCCATTCGGTGTGGAGAAGGAGCAGGACGGAGATTGTATTAACTGTGATACGTTGATACTGTGATACGAGGACCTAAACTACAGTAACTTATATAGCTTCTCAATAATTTCAACTTTTTTTTCTCAAGTGGATTTAGTGGACTGAATTGACACTCAACCAAACCCACTTGAAAAGAGTGGTTTTGGTTTAGTGTCAGGGTGATTCACTATATCCAAGTCCAGAAAGAAAACTTTTTTTTTGTTTTTGCTTTTTGCTTCTATCTTTGCTTTCAAGATACAAAGCTCAGTGTAAATAAATCTGAGAGATATCCTCAAATTTATTTATGCTAAATAAAGATATCCGTTTTTTTTTTTTTTTTTTGAATCACGGGCAAAGTAGTTTCATCCGGATGTTTTTAAGCATGACTAAAAGGTATATGAATATTTCAAAATATAGGGAAAGGTTGATGATATATCAAATGATCGTAAGATGGTGAATTTGGAGAATCCGATTACATATTTAAATTTTACAGAGAATTTAAAAGTTGCCCATGTATGCAATCGCAAATTAGGTTTTTACTGTGCGACAAGTGACTCCATCTATTGAACAATAAAGAGATATTCGACATGCATTGATTTATCATCTTACTAGCATTTCAGTTAGGAATGCTAAAAGGAGAGAACTGTGAGGCGAGACATTTTTACAGGGCCTGGATGATAGATTAATTGGGGTGGGTTGTAATGATTTTCAAACTTACTGTAATAATTAATAAAAATGATAAATTAATCTTTGTTTTTGTGGTTAACAATGGTCAAAGCGGCTTTGTTTGCCAGGATGTTTCATTTGTCTTTTTATTTAAACGCAAGAGAATTTGAATTGAATCGAGAGGTTAATAGCTTGGAAGAAGTACCAACGGACATTATGACATGTGTCCCGTATAAAAGGAATTAATCTAGTTTGGGTTTCTTATTCTTCCAAGGAAGAATAAGAATAGGTTGATTGATTGGAATCAATCAACCAAAGACGTGACTGGAAAATAATCAAAACAAATAACAAGACTGGGAAATGTTAGCCAAATAGAATTTTATTGTTTATCTTAAATGCCCCCTGTTTTAACTGATGATTTCTATGTCAGTCAAAATCTGATGTTTCTATGTCAGTTATTCCTCTGTTTTAATTGATGATTTCTATGTAAATTTGTACCATCCAAACAAATTCACATTTCAGTGCAGTTCTGTAGCATCCTGACCGAGTTATTTGGTCTTGGACGAGATTGCATTCCTTCTGCCCCAGAAGCTGAAACAGTAAAACCAACAATTAAGTACATGCTGTTGCAGATGTGTTAAACTCTTCATGGCCTTATCAGCCTGGCCTTGAATCCCGGAAAGATGGGGGCAATTTGTTTATTTATTATTTTTTCATACCGTGGTCGAATTGGTCTTTATCGTGCGAGGGTCGCAGTTTTTTTTTTTTTACGGTAGAGAAACTGGTTTGTCATTCCGAAAAACACAGACACAAACGTCCAGAGAAAAACACAGATCATAGAACTCACGCAATTTATGGACCTATACCGAAGCCTTAATTGCTTTATCTCATTAAGGAAAAAAACAACCTCTCATGATTTAGGTCAATTATAAATCTTGATAAGCTATCCTAACTTATCTAACATGGTTTTTATTAAGTAACTAACATGCGATTATCAACTACATATGCGCTGTGTTAGGTTATCTAAACTGACATAGTACACTGATTACTTTAGGTTAGATTAGTATTAGTATAAGTGTTAAAGGCTGAATGATGCAAGGAACTAACTTATCCTTCATAGAAAAAAAAAAAAAAAAAAACACTCAGTCAATAATAATCATAATGGACCACAAAACGAGTCAATCACAATTTGTGATAGACTCGGGGATTTTTTTAACGATGTCTAAAAAGTAACAATCCAATTCTGCCTTGAAATTTTTCAGACTCTACCACGTCAACTGCCTTGGGAGACAACTTATTCCCGTGAAGAACACATTGTCCGAAGGGGAACTTCATTAAGAACTAATCTTCTGTTGCTTCCCAAGATTTTATATTTATGTCCCACCTTTGTTCTTGTTTTACTTGCAAAATTGAAAACACAGTACCTCTTTCATTCATTTTGCTTATTCCTATAAGGTCCTTAAACACTATTGTCAGGTCACCCCCTAAGGTGTTCTAATCTCCAGACTATGCTAAGGTGTGCTAATCTCCAGAGTCTGCAGTCCACATCTTCTAAGACGTTCCTCATTGGAACAACCTTTAGCACTCCCAACCAATCTAGTTTCCCTTCTTTGAGCCCTATTTAGAAGTTCCATGTCCTTTTTAGGTGAGACTTTGTAGACCTGAATGCAACATTCCAAATGAGGTCTCACCAACGTTTTATAAAGAGGAATAATATCTTTCTTGCTGATTGCAAAGGGCCCATTCATCATTAATAATACACTCTGAGTCTTCCTGGCCACCTGTTTACACTGCCAGTAAAATGCATATCTGCCTGTGTCATAATCTCTAAAAATTTTTTGTCCTGAATCACTTTTAATTTATTGTCCTCTAGTCTGTATTTTATCCCCGGTTTTTTGTTCTTTACGTTTACCAGTATTAAACTTCAGTTGCTATCTTTCGGACCATATGTGTAACTAACTGATCTAAAGCGTTATAGAGCAGCCTGGTTCCAGTTGTTGGCCATCCTACAAACCTACCTTTAAATCATCAGAAAACATCGACCTCTTTCGCTATATACTCTCATTGGTATACGAGTAATCGAGGAAAATCACAAACAAGAGAGGCCCAACGATCAATCCTGAAGGAGCTCGCTATGAAAAATGTTTTGCAATGAACTATTTTTATGGCATAGTTAATTGAATTATTTTAATGCAAAACCAGTTTCCTCACCCGTTTACTAATGAATTTCACTACTCAGATGCAGATCAGTTTGCATTGTGTGAATCAGTGGTCCGTAAAATCATTTCGTCCTCTTGTTGATTCAGGTTTGTGCAAGAACGCATTACAATTTGCTCGTATAATGGAAAGATAAAAATTAGAATGGGCTTTGAAGAGGTACAAGTACACCGCCTGCCCACTTTAATGGGACCATGAGCTAATACCATGCCGGACCGCTATTGGCCCGCATCACTGTTTCAATATGACGTGGTATGGAAAAAACAGGGGTTTGAAAAATGTGACACAACAGGAGGAATATTGGACCATTCGGGTACCCAAAGTGACCTCAATTTCTGGAGGCATTCGCAGAGGAACTGTGCTGGCGAACCCACCTTCCTTTACAATTCATCGGACAGATGCTCAATGAAACTGAGATCTGGGGATTGCACTGACCAGGGCAGATACTTGGAAGTGTCTTCGTCGTGTTTCCTCAAACCGCTCTTTCACACATTTGGCGCTGTGGATGTCGGTGGTCGCATTGTCATCTTGAAAATGTCCCTGTCTATAGGGGTAACCATGCGACATTTCCGAGTTCAGTTAATTCGCAGCGATGTTCACGGTAACCTCCAGTAGGATCAAGGGGGAAAGAGTATGCCACTAAAATACTGCTCATACCAATACACCCCACCAGCAGCCTCTACTCTTGGTACGCAATAGGAGGTTCCACTGCTTTGTGGTTTCCTCCAAATGTACATCAGTGCTGAAAAACGTAAATGGGGACTCGTGTCGTCGGATCCCACGATTTTATTCCAGTCTTGCGTCCATCGTTTGTGTTCCTGCCACCAACGCAGCAGCATTTTCTGGTTTTATCAGTGGCTTCTGTAGTCTCCTTACTCATTTGTGGAGTTCTCCGCACGGTGTGGATACTGACGCCTTCTAATGTTCCCACATTAAATTCAGAGGTTAATTGGTACGTCGTCTGACAACAATTACACTTGATAGTCCACTGCAGAAGGTCGGCACCTCGTTCCATCACCTTAGATTTTCGGCCGCGGTTGCATCAGTCACGAATGGTTTCTAGGCTTTTTTCTATTAAAGGTTTGAATGACACCAGTCTTTGAACACTCCACAAATGCAGCTGTCCTCTGTACGGTATTACCTACTAATGGTACACCAGCAGTCATAAACATCTTCGTTAGTCCTTAAGATCCTCCATTGTCAGTGAACTGATATAGGCATTATTGGGTCACGTAGTTTGATAGCGGTTTCCTGTACACGTTAAACACCATGTGATCTATTCGATATATGTATTTTTACTAGATTTGATAATTGAGAGCTATTAAGTGCTCGATAATTCCTATATTCTGTTATATTATGAAAACAACAGGGATTACCTTTATTTTAGATATAGGAAGCTTCTTTTCCAGCCAACTCTCCTAGTCCAACGCGCTAATAATTCTTTGGGAAGGGGATATCAATTTTACAAAAAATGTGGGGCATCTTCCCCACTGTCAGAACCTTAGTGTTCAGACCCCTCGGTCTCAACATTGAGCGCTCAAGACCTGTCTTCAAACACCATACCTCTGGCAGCAAGGAAACCATTACGTGGATTGACATAAAATTAAATTTTTGAAGGTCTAAAAGCTTAATAAATATGGACCGATTATTCTCTTCTGTCCTGTAGCTTGACATTAGAATTAAAATTTGGGGGTCTAAAAAGCTTAATGGATATGGGAGATTATTCTCTACATTCCTTAAGTTGGACTAGAACTTTTCAGGGTGTAATGTTCACAGGAATATGTGAGTTGGTGAGTTGCTCTATTCCTGTGAACATGATTCTCCGAAAAATTCTAGTCCGGCTTAAGGAATGTAGAGAATAATCTCCCCATATCCATTAAGCTTTTTAGACCCCCAAATTTTAATTCTAATGTCAAGCTACACGACCGAAGAGAATAATCGGTCCATATTTATTAAGCTTTTAGACCTTCAAAAATTTAATTTTATGTCAATCCACGTAATGGTTTCCTTGCTGCCAGAGGTATGGTGATCCCCTTCTCAAAGAATTATTAGCGCGTTGGACTAGGAGAGTTGACTGGAAAAGAAGCTTCCTCTATCTAAAATAAAGGTAATCCCTGTTGTTTTCCTAATGTATTTTTACATACATCGTTGCACATAGCCCACTTCTGTGGTCCTAATGGAGTGGCCAGGCAGTGCAAAGTAATAAGCAGGTTGATTTCTTTTTTTGTTAGACTTGTTTCCAAACCAACATTCGAAGAGGTTTCGTGGTGACATTGGCTCAAAAATCAACATACATGTTCAGCTGGGCAGTCAAAATAGCACAAAAACCGGATGAAGATGAGGAAAACCTTTAAATAATGCTGAAAATTAACAGGATTTGAAAACAGATTTTTAAAAAAATAAACAAAGAAGTTTATTGTTAAATTTGTGACACTTGTCCTCTCGAAAAATCAGTGCTTGCAGCCACAGTGATCAAAATATTACTCTGTATAACGGGACCTTTGAAAATAAAACGCTAAAACATTTCAAAAGAATATTTCAAACACATTTCAAACCTTGGAATCTTTTTGTGGAAGTGAAGCGCCTGGTTTAACACACCATACTGCGATATTTATATCCTGTATGTACATACTACATGAAAAGGTAGCAGAAGATGAAATATAGCCTTCAGCAGAACCATGGTTTCCACGCATGCAGTTTGAGAGGCACTGTCACAACAGGTTCATCAGACAACTGTACGCGATGTCCATGTCATGTAAAAGCACAACATACATTCAAATGTCAGGTTCCCGTGGAGCCTGTGCCTTATTTTTTTTTTTTTGTCTGTTGGTAGATGCTGTTTGGTGAGTCTGCATTTTCTGTAACAAATAAACACTATTCCCATTATGGCATTAGAAACGAGCACAGCGTGACAGCTATTATTGATGACCTGCATATACTCTTCACGCTTTTAACGCGTGATTCTATTTGCTGAAAAGACCGCCTGTTTCAACAACTACTGATGTTTCTAAATTTTGCAAAAATTGAGGGAAAGCATCCTTTATAACATCACACGCTTTCTCTGGTTAATCTTAAATTTATTTCCTACCTACCTATACGATATCATCTAATCATCTAATGATCAAAAATATGCCACAATCTATTAAAGAAAAAAAAAAAAAAAGAACAGGCAGATAGGCCTTTGCACAACGCTCTCTGATAGGACAGAATTCATGGGATACCTGGTTCCTGAGCAACGCGACGCTGTCACTCCTCTCGCTAGTGGACGAATCCACCTCTTGGCAGGTATATAGGTACACTGCCATTCACGTAGACGATAATTCAATGTCAGTATGGATAAACGTCGTGAGTTAACCGACTTTGAAAGAGGGATGATAGTGGGTGCCTGACACATGGGTCGGGGGTGGTACAGGAATTGCACTATCCCCGTTCGACACTATCAAGAGTGTATCGGGAATACGCCATTTCCGGAATAACATCTCATCGTGGATAGCATTGTGGGCAGAGAAAGGTGGTGGCTGAACGTGGTCCAGGTTATGTATCCATACTTGCAGACCATCTGCATCCCTTCATGATCATCGTGCACCCACAGGCCAATGAACTCTTTCAACAGGACAATGCGCCTCCCCACAGAGCTGTGGTGACTAGAACATGGTTCGAAAAGCATTCCACAGATTTTACTACCATGGAACTGTCTACCCGTTCACCGGACATGAACATGAACCGTGTGAGACATCTTTGGGATGCTGTGGAAACGTCCATTCGAGCTTTGCATCCTCCACCCAAGAATGCGACGGAATTATGAACAGCGGTGCAGGAAGCATGGATGGAAATACCTGTGGAACGCTTTCGTGAACTGGTGGATTCAATGCTTCGCCGTGTGACTGCCCTTATCCGGGTGGAAGGTGGGCCTACCAGTTACTAGGTTGGCATCCCATGATTTTTGTCCACTCAGTGTACTTTGGACTATTACAGTTTAGGGGAAGAGAAGAACAGTATACTGGCGTAGGAGCTTAGAATAATCCAAGGTAAAATTCAGACACTGGGAGAGAGAAACCTGCACAATAAGGTGGATTGCCGATGTTTTAACTCTTATTTTTGAGTAATGAACGCGCGCGCGCGCGCACACACACACACATACGCAGTGCTTTGTAGGTTTTTATTCATAGTACAACATCACGAGAGCACGCAGGGAAAAACGGACGAAAACATGCAATTACATTGTATCGTGTACTGGCAAACCAAGTTATTAAAGTTGATGACTCTGCAATAAATAATCTTAATCAGACTGTGTCTTTGTTGAATCATGGTTTCCTGTTTACGAATATACGAAACAGTAATTTTTGTTTTGTTTTCCTGTTACTCCAAATAACTTTTCCCTGTTGCTGTTTAGCAACGTAAATAAATGCTCCTAACGTAATGGAAGAGAAGAAAGCAATTCTGTTACTAGTGGTTTTATTCAAGAACGAAATTTTAACAGATTAATTTTGATATGAAGTTAGTGTTAACCGAGGTGCCTCAGTAGCGCAGTAGGCAGCACATCAGTCTCATGATCTGAAAGTCGTGAGTTCGATCCTCGTATCAGGCAAAATGTTCATTTTTAAGCCACCGTAGCCGAGTGGTGAAGCGAGAGGTTGCGTGAGTACACGTTCCTTGAATGTCTGGGATTAAAGCCCGTAATTGCTAAATACGGTTCTGTTTCTTGTATTCTCTCTTGTCGTCTCAATTTATTAGTAAGGAAAAATTATACAAGGGAGCGAACTTTTTTTTCTCAGCCACAATTTTATTTACAAAAATAATATTAAACGTATTCATTATCAACGAAATAAAATATAAACGAAAGCTTAACTAATCCTTTTTAGTAGGTTATGTATCATGTTCATATGAATAATATACAATAATTATTTTTATTCATGGTTATCTTTTACATTCACATTATACATAGTGTATTGAGGAAAAAAAAGACTGATCTATTCCAAATGAATAAACAACAATTCCGTTTTTTGTCTACGGATTATGGTATGATCTTGTAGGCAACCATAGTGTTATTCTATCTTCTGGAAATCTCACCGACTGGGTATAACATACTGACAGTCACTTCCCAACACCTGCTTGCGATTGGACACGACTTTCTAAATGCATAACTGCACACTCTGGGACTGGTGGAAAGTCCACAATGAGACTGTGATGGTATTGAAGACTGGTCTCGTGTAATGCATGGCTGTTATTACTACCACCACTCAAGAAATAGCCTATTGACTAACTGAGGTCATTGAAACCTGGACAAAAACACATTTTAGTCCGAGAAGCATTTTGAAACATTCAAACTAAGACGATCCAGGGTACGCCCACAAGTGCAGGTTATCTCCGTTAAGATATTGAGATGGTGTCGCCCTGTAGAGGTGCAGAAAATGCTGAGCATTAAATCGAATGCATCCCCACTGGCAAACTCCGGATTGGAAAATTATACCTGAAACCACATGAATGCCTCAGCTAAAATAAATTTTAAAAAAATAATAATAATAAATTAATTTTCTGTTTATAATTCGGGACGACCACACGGTTAGAGGAGCTCACAAGATAGAGAACAGCACCATATTTAGCAGTCACAGGCTTGAACTCCGGTTAATCAAGCAATTGTGTGCTTATGCACCCTCCCGCGCCGACCGGGCTAGCCGAGTGGGTAAAGTACCTGCCCGGCAACCCAAAGGTCGCGGGTTCGATTCTCGCCTCGGGCTTGGATTAAAGTACTGCAAAAAAACCTTGGGAGGTGCAATATGGCCACAGAAGCCGATGCGCCAACAACTACCAAATCAAATCAATCAATCATGCACCTTCCCGCCTGACAGCTCGGCCACTGCGGGTTGCAACCTCTTTGTATTCTCTCCATTAATTTACTTATTAATTGGCTGACAGCCTGCAACAGGAACTGAATAGATTCTCTCTCCATCAGTATGGTAATGGCAATGGTAATCTCAGTATGAATCTGATTTTCAAGTACTTGTTTTTTAGCACTTGTTTTGCCCCAAGTTATAGGCGTTAACAGTTGACTGGCTTGTCGCTGTTTTTGGTGCCAGGCTAGGGAGATGCAGTAAATGCTGGGCGTTTATTACCAGTATTCTCGCTAGCAAAACCCCCGGACTGGACAATCTCACAAAGTAAGGAACACATAGAAGCACACTATTTCTCCTGTGAAGCACACAAATAACACAACCGAACATAAAAGTAACTGCCTAGTTTACCTACCTGAGCCCTTATTGAGCTAAGAATCCTTTACAGTTTAGAGTACACACAATTAAACTGCTGTCTAGATGTCCAAGTTATCCTTCTCCCCCGGCAAGGTACTTTTAAATCAGATCCTACTACAGTCTAATAGATGTTAACCACTGACTTCTTAAATTGAGAGAGTATTCTGTACTGTTTTTATGTTGCTTAGGGTTCTCCCCGACTAACAGCTCGAATTGAAATACTATTGCAATTTAGGGACAAGAGTGGATTAATACAATATCAACAGATCCTTTGTTAATCTGACATCGTTACCTTACAGTTCAACTTAAAACCACATATTCTACAGGAAGCATTAACATCTCCCCAACAGTTAGAAGCTTTCTCCAGACTGTCGCACGCTCCATACATAATACGTGCTAACTATAGATAATGAAAGCTCTCCTGAAGGGTAGGATCTGCCCACAATGGAACTCCTCTGCCCAAGCTTGAATAATACCCAAACATAGACATAAACATGGATGTCCCTGGCTTTTACCGGCAGGATGCTTTTTTTGACCATGGACCCTGGAATTATGCGCCTGCAATGGATTAAAGCAATCCATAGTAGAGTTGAACCAGTTAATATTGGGTTCAACACCTAACAAGGACCTTACAAATATGGAAGTACCTAGTTACTTGTGGGATTAGGAGTGTGTAACCTACTTGTAACCTAGTTTTAACTACGTTACATGCTCCTACATCCCACAACTTGACGGCAGATGCTGGTATTGAACCAGTACAGGATACGGACCTGGAAACCAAAGGGTAAAACATACCCTTTGGTTTCCAGGGTTCTCCGCTCCTACGGATAGAGATCTCTGTTAATCAAGGCATTGCAGTTGCCTAAGGCAACTGCAACTCCCCTCCAACATTGTCAGCATGGTAACCTCCTGGCCATACACGCCAAGCTGCAAATTCCTAGTTTTCAACTGCGAACACGAAAACTCTGTGCTTGAGTGGGATTACTGAAAAACTTTCATAGAGTTAATGCAGTTAACACCTTGTCCCAAGTACCCTGCTGCGGGAAACAGCTGCAACCTTGATGGCTGACACTGGCACAGTGTTTCAGTATGGGAATAAACTTCTTAACTCTTTATGAAGGGTGGGATTCGCCGACACCAACCCTCCCCTCCCCGATTCCAGGGGAATCATGAAGATTTTCCCTTGGAATCCAGTTTCACCCCAGAGAATAAATAACAAACCCCTCCTTGGAGGAGTAGGATTTTTTGCTGATGGTGAAGTTTGGCTCCTTGATGTGAGATGTGATAAATCTCACGCAGCTAGTAGTGGATCACACCAGTACGGGTTTGATTTTGTGGAACGCTCTTTTCTCCTACAGGTTCTTTCACCTCTCACTAACTAAAGTGGCCAGTCACTGACACAAACAACATAACCCACACTATGTTGTACAAGTGTACACTCATTGACTGCCTGCACAGAGCTCTGTATATTCACCCAAAAATATGCGGAGCAGAGGGTGGACCTCCAGTTCTGCTTAGACAGATGCATAATGCACAATACCTGCTTGCGGTAAAAATGTGCTTCAGATTAAATCTGAAAGTGTAAAACCAGGGAAAGTCGTTTGTACCTTCGACCATCCGGTCGAAGGTACAAACCGAATACAATATTTCGCCTGAAAACCGGAAAGTTGGCATATCTGACATCATAGTGCCGCTTGAGGCAACAAAACAAAATACCGTCTGTAGTATTGAAAGAAAATACCATCTGTGGCAACGAAAGAAAATACCGCCTAAGGCAACTGCAAACCAATATTCGTCTATACCTGCAATGCTGTCATTTTTCACAACATGAGATAAAATTTAATTGAAGTTTTATTTAATTACGGATATAATACTGTATTTAGAACTCAGCAATCACAACAAATGAATGAATTTTAAAACAGTAACGTTTTTGATTAAACAAAGAACAGTCCTCTAAATATAAACATAACTGCAAAACAAAATACAACATAAAAAACTGTAAATTTCTAAAATTTTGCTCTGATGAGGTTTTAGAGGGATATTCATATATGTCCCAGCCTTTGCAAAATCATCGATAATGCCTTGATTGATGATATCATCTTTTTTTCAATAGATAAAAAGTTTTAAAGCTACCTTTTCTCTATTGTGGGCTCTCAGTCATTCTTTTTTAAGTAAAGTTTAGAAAATTTCACAGTCGTAAAATGTATAAAATTATTACGAATGCTCTTAATGTTTTATTATTTTATTTTATTACAGCCACCAACTACCGGTGACCGAATTACAAAACGATATAATTTTAAAACAATTTTTTTATATTTTAAATTATACTCATGGCATTTCATAGGTAGTCTAGACCACGAACTCTCCAAAAAAGGTATCAGGACACACACCAGTTTCACACTGCCATTCACTTCGATAGTATATCTCTTCTCCTTTGGGCGCTATGACACTCATAAAAAAACAATTCGCCTTCCTGGGTGAGCTGCCCACCAATGACCCATAGACAGTAGACTAACTGGTATAAACTTCCATTCCTCTTGCAGAACAGTGACCAGTTGAGCCACGACGTGGACGTGTTGATATGGCTCTCACCCGACGTTCCAGTTCAACCCATAGAAGTTCCATAGGGTTCAAATCGGCCCTCTGCGCTGGCCATTCCAACTTTTGTACGTTCCTCAAACAGCACCAGCAGTATGGGGTGAGGCATTATCGTGTTGAAACGAACATAAGTCTGTATCAAAGAACTGCCACATCGTAGGAAGCATGAAATTGTCCAAAATGTTAAACTAAGTGTCGGCATTCATAGCTCCTCGCACAACCGCCAAAGATTCTGAACCATACCATGAGAAACAGCCGCAAACCATAACTCCACCTTCTTCGAACTTCATTCTTGTTACAATGCAGCAGCAGACGTTTTCTAGGCATCCTCCGTACTGCCCATCTAATCGGAATAGAGTGTAGAGAGATTCGTCATCGAACAGAACCGATTTACACTGTTCTGCCGACCGATTAAGCGTTTTTTGCACTGTGCAAGGATAGACCGCTGATTGCTGTTGGTGAAGTTTGGCTTATGTGCCGCCAATGAAAAACGAGTCTGTAGAAGCTCCATACTTAGTATGGTTGTACAAACATCGTTTTCTGCCAGTTCAGTGCCCTTACTTTCTCATCTTTATCTATTCCTTCGGCCCTCTGAGGGCCATCCATCCTACCTATCCTTCTACAGGCCCCTCACCTTCTTAACGTTCGTGCTCTTCACTCGCCTTCCCTGCTCTTAACTATTTCGCACTATCCACTCTGGTCATGGACTGCCTTTGCTTTTGTCCTGGCCAGAACATTGGCTCAGTAAGTGTTTCTATCTACCGTGTCTGGTCCAGCTCCCAGTGTGACGAATGCTGGGAGGTCCTTTCCTTGTGATTGTGCCTACCGGTAACTAAATTATCAGTCGAACAACATTCTACTCAAATAACTCACACTACCCACACCAATTCTGCAAAGATGTGCAGCATCAGAGAGTACTCAATGAGGATTTATGGGAAAACACAGGAACCGCCTAACAATCACTATGTTCACTATGTACAAACTTCCACCCCTGTTGGCGCCTTAAACTCCTAGTTGATGTTTTACTCGGAAGGGTAATACAAAAATCTTCTGAGATTGTTGTACTATCTTTCACAGTGCCCGCTGGTCACATGGAGTGACTTAGCTGGTTTTCACGTGCGTTGCTGAGGAGTAGTGGTACCGTCACGCTTCCAGTTTCATGATAACATCACGGACGATCGACTTTGGATGTCAGCAATTGCAGGAATTGACAAACCAACAGTGTGACATCTGACAATAATACACCTCTCGATATTAGTCAGCTTGGTTGTACATGCTATGACTAATAAAACTAAGTTGTGTGGCTCATACGCCTTCCTTATATACCAGTCTGAGTCACTCGTTTATCGGGAGAGTCCAATGGACTATGAAAACAGGAGTGCCCGAATATTTTCTTGTACAAATGCTTCAAAGATAATCGAAAGAGTTGTTAGGTCTTACAATCAGACCTAATCAAGAATAATCTTTATTGAATTTCCAAATTCTAATTAATTTTTAATTGCTTTCTAAAAGCAATTAAAATGTTAAAATGATATTCCTACTGAAATGACGCTTGCGATCTTCTCCTTAGCTCATCCCGCTATGTCGGTCATCATGATTTTGAAGCATTATTACTTCAATTTACAACTATAGATCTTACAACTATAGATCATGCAAATAAAAATACTATTTTGGGACAGAGTGTATATACTATATTTATATTTACATTAAAACAATTAATTTTAATTTACCGAATACTTAGAATGAAATTTGGAAAATTGGAAAATTTAATTGTTATCTATTCTGTATCTGGAGGAATCTTCTCTTCATTATGGTTCTAATTTTATGTTAGTAGAAAGACACAAGAAATTGGTTGGCGCTTCCACTACGTGACACAAGGAGCTACATGGATGGATTACTGCTGAAAAATGACTGTTAGAATATGTTTTTGTTATTCAGGTCTCGCGAACTGAATGATAAGATTGTTTACTACTTGAATAACATTCAAGTAGTGAACAATGCTGACTCAACATTTTTTCTTGCGTTAAAAGTGTTGAATCCGCCAAATGTGAAAGATGAAAACAGTTTGCTCTGACATTAGACAACCCATTCACGAACACACCCAATTAAAATTTGTAAATCACATCGAATTTTCGGGATTATTGATCCAATTCACTTTCTTTGATCTGGTACAGAAGTATGTACTGAAGATATCCCACGTCACTGAAATTGGAAATATTTGTATGATCAATTGTCAAAAATATTGCTATGTCCTCCGAGAGAGTAGTGGTTTCTCCACTTATCACTCGTTTGGGATGGTGAGGGTCTGAGTCCTGTCGTAGATTGGAGGAATTTCTAAAAGACTTCAATTGAGGCTATAGGTTTAACCTATCTCAGGCGAAGGTATTAGAGTCCTTATTACGTTCGCCTTTCTTTAAAAGAACAGTTGTTTTATTTATTGCCGTTCTTCATTTTTAAAAATCGGCTCCCGAAGTTCAATAAATATTTTGCATTTATTCACTCAGAGTTGTGTTCTTGTGTTCTCTCTCGTACATATTATTGTTACTTGCGTGTGGAAAATTTCTCTTCAACTCTTATATTTCGTATTTTTATAATTTTATGATTACGATGTCGAGTAATAAAGTCAAGATTAAATATTAATTAGACGTTTTCTAACAAATAAATAAAACGAGTTTCAGTTATCGCATAAGTGGTCTTTCTGGCCTACAGAAATTTTTGTAGGACGACCCTAAGAGCTATTATGTTCTCAAGGAACTTAGTGTCAGGTGTCAGACGATTCTCTATTTAACTCAAGCTGTTTCTGGACCCCTGTGCAAAATTTTATTTTCATTTATTATCGATCCGCGACACGCATCTAAAGTGTGTCCGAAGTGAAACTTTACGTATAAAAAGGAAGGCGCAGCCAGCGCAGGACTACCTATATAAAAATGTCGTAGTGGGTTACCCAAGAACAGCTTCATCCACTCATGTATATTATGTCCATAAATTGCTGTATTCTCTGGTCAGTTGGTTTTAATGGACGAAAAACCCGATAACCGGGAGGGGGAACCTTGCTCGTCTCGCCTGTAACCTGACACGGAATGGAAAAAACCCATAAAGGTTCCTCGGGTCATTGACGGGATTCGAACTCGGATCTTTTTTCACTCGGTGTGGAGAGGACGGTCGCAGATTACCTATAGTAATACTTACATGTCTGGCGTATCCTAAATCGTATGCACTCCAAAATGGAAGCGTTTACATTAACATCTTCACCTTAATTAACATCTGCACCTTAAATCACTGGCCCATTTGCTCAGTCAGATACGGCACACTGATTACCCCTCCTGTTTGCAGTTTCCCATTTCCAACAATCTAATCTCACCATAACATTGGAAAATTAATGCCACTCGATTCCGTTCTTTCCAAACTGTTATTTTATGACATAATTAAATGATTGTGCAGCCGTGTCTATTCCACATGAACCAATGGTATTTTTCAGCGTTTAAACCAAAATAATAGGTAGCACGATACTGTTGACATGCACTGCGTATTCTAATCAAGTAGATAACCGACGAAGCTGATGCGCTATTACAGCGAGAAAAATCGATAGACCTCGCAGACAATGGATGCACGAAGTTCATTACGGAAAAGTACCTTAGCACCGTTTATCTAAAATTCCCTCTTTAATTACCTTCTGCTTCCACAATCTGGGAAACGTCAGGGTGTAAAATGTATTGGTAGCTGGCTGGATTTTGTGCTAAGTGATGCAAAATGAACGGCACACTCAAATCGATGAATCCATTTCAATCTGTTTACGTTACTCCAAGTACCAAAGCCAGATTTGCGAAATCCGTTTATCTCGCTCCACATTTTACTTGTTAATGAATAAATTATGAGCTAATTAAGATAAATGAAATCCTCCAACGCATTGCGGTGATCCACACCGCAAGATCACTTGTGTCCAATGGGCTGATGAGAAACATAATTAACATTGATCCAAATATTCTCTGTATTTCCTTGTATTCCTTGAAAAATATGGACAAGAAAATGTTCACTTAAATTTAAAAGTTTCATTGAGATTTAAACTTATTGTACAGCCAACGTTTGCGGAAAATAATTCAGCACTTTTAAGTCCGGCTTCTCCAACAAGAGAATTATGCGGCCCCTCTCCTCTTTGTCAATCCAACTTTTGCTAAATGAAATTTTAGGAGAAAATAATGATTCACAATAAAAAAAAAAAACATATAAACTTGCGCCTGAAACGCATTCGGAGTTATTAAACTTGACTGGCTCAATTCCACTTCCGACTTTGCTTACAAATAAATCGCATTCGAGTAAGCTTGCCGAAGCGCACCAGTGCTAAATTTCTGTGTGAATTTTAAGCATCCTTGATGTAATTCTTCTTTAAAAATGGCTGATAACACGAAAGACTAGTGCCGAAGTGACTAGTTCTGTAAATAAACGTCATGTTGAACGCAAAGGGTAAATAATAACATATGAAAATGAATTGTATTGAAAAACATTGAGCATTTTTTAAATAGAAATATAATGGAATTAGTATGTAGTTTTCACTTATTTAGATTTTGGTCTATTTGTTCATATTAGTTGGACTTCTGATTGAAACTTTCTGAAGACAGCAATTTTCTAGTTCTTACTGTAATGGTCACTTCCGGCATTTTCTATTCTAACTACAATTGTTTCCTGCATGTCAGATGGTATATAAAGTAAACCTCACAGACAGGTGAATTAGTCAGTTTTATGCGTGAGTGAATGTTGTTACATACGAGGGGTGATCATTTAATTCGCGTATTGGTACAAGATCTTATCTTAATTGTCATCATCTGAATCTTCTGTGGTTTCTCCTCCTTGAAATACTCTCCTTTGAACTTTACATACTTGCGCTACAGTCGTGCCCACGCATTAAATGCTTCTTGCAAGCCATTTTTCGAAAGACTGCGAAGTGCTTCTGTTGTGACTCTGCGAGCAACGTTGTGGCGGACACGAAACGTTCCCGTTTCAGAGCTTTCTTTAGCCTGGAAATAGAAAGAAATCACAAGGGATTAAGTCCGGTGAATAAAGGGAATGTGGCAGAACCTCAACATCTATGACAGTGATCACTGCCTGCAAAATATTAGCCGTATGGGTTTGGCATTGTCTTGATAGAGGAAACCACTTCACACAGGAAATTTCGGTCACGAGCCTGACAAATGATACCGGAATATGGCCGTCCTACCAAGACCTCATTACCATATGCTTCATTCATCTCTTTAACTGTTTCCGATGCACTTAAGTCCTGTCTGACACAATAACGAATCACATATCACTGTTCAATCTGTATGTCCGACACGACACTTGCTTCAAAACGATCGTCAGTGACACGTGGCTAAAAAAACTCTCTTCACGCAACACTAGCTCAACACAGGTATTGGCATGCGCATACCGAGTCTGCTCAGTAGCGATCAGGAAGAGCGCCTTTAGCGGCAGTTATGGAAATTTCACGCAGTAAGCATAACATCTTGCACCAATCCGCAAATTAAATGATCACCCCTCTCATTAGTAAACTCGTGTGCACTTTTTGTAGTTTTCGGTATCACTTGCTAAGATTAAAATGTTAAAACGTGACATCTGTTCGTTAATTCACCAGGTAGCTTATATTGTTTGTGTGCAGTGATAACCGTCCCATTAAAGAAAGCATATGGACTTTATCTTGGCTGAATATTAGGTGAATAGGACAAGAATTGGACTCGATACAATCTGCATAATGCAGCATATATGAGGAACTTTGAGATCTATAAAGCCCTGATTGAGAATTTATTACAAAATTACCATAATCTCGGTTGCAAGGTTGCAGTGTCCCTAAAAATACTTCCTCTTTTCCAATTTAGACTTTTTCTTGGATAACCTTGGACATGTTAGTGATCAATAGGGTGAACGTTTTTATCAAGATATTGCTACCATAGAGAAATGTTACCAAGGCGCTGGCAGATTATTGATGGCATTAATTAGAGGCTCCTCATCATTACAAAAAGAAAAAGCAAAGGGAAAAAACTGATTATTTTTACTGTTCATTAATACTTTTAATTCTTCATTAAAAATTTTAATAAGCATAAATTGCATTCCCTTCTCTGTGGGGAATTCAAATTATGAATTCAAATTTGGATTCGGCTAATTAAAATCCACGAGAGGAACCAAATTTTAAGCTTTTGATCACAAATCAAAAGCTGCAAATTTGTTGTCCAAGTAATTATAAATATGCTATTTGTATTTTATAAAAAAATTGCAATTTTGACTTGGTAACCTTGCGAGGAACATTAAGGCAATTTAGTTTCTAGAAAAGATAACGGCAAAGTATCTGAAGGCAAAGAAAAAGCAACCTGTAAATTATATTTAGTTCTAATAGTATTTTTTGTGAATATTTATCATTTTTAGTAGGTTGGGAGTACCAATTATCTCTACTTGACGACTTTTAAAAGGAAGATCCTTGTTATATTCAAACATTCAGGCGTCTTCATTTGGTAACTTGCCAAGTGTCAGCACTCTGAACTAATCTTTATTAAATGGTTGGCGCACAATAGAGCATTAAGTTACATCATGAACAATGCTTCTGATGGTTGTTATCAGTCCTCTTTTGTTGCATCTCTGTGTTACACGAAACTCTTTAAAAGATAGTGTTCAGTACTTTCCAGAATTCGTCTACCTCTTCTAATTAGGATTTCGCCGACGCTCAACGAAAAGAGTGATTGGACGGTAAATGCTGGAATAAGATGCACGGAGCGAATTGCTATTGCACGTGAAATTGGATGCTTTTGTGTTACGGTTATTATGCACATGAGGTAGCCAAGAATAACTCTCACCGATAATGAGGGACACTATTACAGAGATAAATAACATTTTCATTTGGAAGTTCCAATTGCGAAGAGCGATTTGGAATTGTCCAAAGGATAATGGCTGCCAGATAGAACAATTTATCTCTCTTTGTCGCCCTGTTTAAAAGAAGGTTTCTTGCCCATTTACAAAAAAATTAAATATATTTTCATAAACCATTTTTTTCCATTGATGTGTAAATGAAAGCATGCATATTAATAGACTTTTAGGCTAGCTTTGAAAAATCTGATTCAATGAATGTGAATCCACTGTTTTTTCCAATCTTTAACAACTGCTTAGCATTACATGCGATAATAGACTGACAAACCTTTAATCATAGCGATGCTTAATTCAGTGACTGTTAAAATTAAGAAAGTAAACTGCCTCCGGCCCTTTGTAATTTACGCACTCCGTGCTCCATTACAAAGTATACTGAGTGACCAGTTTATTTGGTCCACGGACCTAACAGCGAGGAGTACCACCTGTAGCCCTAAGAACAGTCTGAAATCGTCAGTACGTGCTTTATATAGCCTGACATGGGCCCATGATACTGTTTCTGGTGGTGCAATCGATTTCTTAAATGATGGGGTGTACATAATAAACTGAAACTCAATGTAAATACCATGGTTTCCAACCCGTGGGCCGCGGATTTATTGAAGGTGATCCGCTAATCCATCTCTGCCCAAAAAAAAAAGCATTGCCATTTTGATCTTTATTTACCTTCAACAAAATATGCAGCGTGATTTATTGAAATGCAAATTCATTTTTAAAATCGTTACCGAATTTTTGTCATTATTCAACTATTCGTGAACGGTGGGGGATTCAGGGAAATTATTTGATGTTTAAAAAGGGTTCTCATGCTCGAAAAGATGGGGAATCATTGCGATATGGCAGTGGTTCCGAACTCTAGGTTTATATAGACCCAGTCTTGGTCTATATAATCAGAGCTTGTGATAAAATGTAAAAGTATTTGGTTCTTAACCTAATTTTGTGGTGACCAGACGTCCCGTTTTTCGTTGTTTTTTCCCGAGGTGTTTACGAAAAAATGGATTATACTAAGTTGAAAATCTGCATACGTATTACTACGCTTGCTTTTTTTGACACCTTCAGCCTTTCTTTTTAAGAATGAAATTTTAAACTAAGCATACTGTATCTTGAGTATTACCGTATAAACGTGATAAATGTAATAATAATAATAATTATTATTAGATAGCCTGATTTGTACGCAATATCGATCAGGCTACCTTTTTGGTGGACATAGCGGTGCCTAACACCAGCAACCCTCAGAAAACCTATGAGGAAAAGATCAGGAAGTACACAGACCTAATACAGGAAGTCGAAGAAATGTGGCATATGGAACAAGTAATGGCCATCCCGTTCACTGTGTAAACCACCATGGTGCCAAAGTGCCTCCGTAAGAACCTAGCAGCAATAGGCCTCTCAGAGAACACTTACATGAAATTCCAGAAAGCAGCGATCCTGAACACCCGTATGATAATCAGGGTTCCTCGACCAATGATAGTAACTGGACATAACAACTAGCCCACGCACCCGGTACTAATACCCGTCACGGGATGAGAAAACCCATTAGGAGAAGAACGAGATAATAATAATAAATATGGAAGATACATATACACAAAAGACACTGATTATGGAACCAGCAAGAACAGCAGACAAATAATGTTGAATTTTAAAAAAAGGTGAGGTGAGCCTTTCAATCTCCCTTCGACAGGATGAGAAAGAAGACTCACGCAGCATTATGGGTCACAAAACAGGAGCTAGTAGGAGTGCGCAGTACATCGTGAAGTGCCTTAATCCAATACCGCTATACGCTTCTGAAATTTGGTCCTCCGCTCCAGCCTCCCACTTAAAAAGATTTCTCGGGTTAGAGTATTCGATCCTGTGAGGCATAAACAGAGCAATGGGCAACCCTCTCACGATTTCTAGATTCATTCTCCAAGAAAACATGGACACCACTTCCTAAGGATATTTCTTGCAGACATATGACGGCTACAAGAAATATCCTTACTCTAGTATGGTTCATAACGGGCTGAATAGATGGTTCAACTTTATCAGCTTTAATCTGTGGTCCAAAGAAAGCGAGAAGAGACCATCCTGACTCTTTCTCTTGGAGAAACATCTAACTGTTATTAACAAACAGAGTCATGAATGATGAGAGGGCTCGATGGCCAGTGATTTTACAACACTGGATTGCCAGCCTGATGGACCCAGTTTCGAGTCTCGCCTTGGCGGGAGCGAGCATGTGTTGTCCATCAAGTTGGCAGACTGGCGTGACAATACTGTATAATTAAAAAAAATAATAATGAGAATAAAATCGCGAAAGTCACTTCATGCAGCAGCCAGGAAAGCAAGGTACGGGGGATTCCAAGATTGCTGTGGATCATCATGGAACAATTAAATACATGGGCTGTGTTATGCTAACCAAGAGTAAGAACAGGTGCATGTATACTTGCATGCACACCAGTGCTAGGAGCATAGTAAATAAACTTGATGAATTTGAAGTGCTGGTCAAGTCGTCAAATACAAAAATTTGTACAAGACATTGTGGGGATATCAGAGACGTGGTGTCACTCAGATATAAGGGATGGAGAATTTTAATGTGGGGAGTACAATCTGTGCTTGTATGTATTTAGGTAAGGTGGCACCCGGAGCGTTATTTCAACTCTGCCACATTTCATTGTGAAAATACAAAACTCTGTAAAAATGGCCAGACGTGTGAGTACAATGTTGTTTCTGCGAATGTGTATGTATTTTGTTGTTCGTGTTGTACTTGCCGTTTGGCTACCTGGAATCAGCTGGACGGCTGATTCCGAGTACTCGTCCACCACCAAAGGAAAGGGAAGGTAGGCTAGGGGTCACTACCATGTAGCAGCAGTAGAGAGGAACACTGTATGGGCCGAACAAAGTTCAAGCCAGAAGTATCCGCCAATTATACTTCTGAAAGTGGTATTTCTAATACCACTTCTGAAATACCACTTTCACTATTCCTTGTATGAGATGAAATTCAAGCATCGGTTCTTATTTCTGTGCCATTCATACGATCCGTGATAGCTCGTGTCCTCTGAAAGGCTTCCCGAGCAAAAAACTGTAAAGCCTGGAAAGACACCTGACTTTAATATAAGGTGATTCACTTCCAGGTACGAGATTGTCAATGGAAGATTTTAAGGTCTCCTTAAGGTCGTTATAATACGTACAATAATATAATACGTGACTGTAGCATTCAGTGCTACCACATCCACAACGATCCGTTACAGTTAAGCCTAATTGACAGAGTTTATAATTCAAAGAACCATGTCCTGTTGAAATATAAGAAGTCTATTATAGAAATATTATAGAATTAAAGAAGTATATACTTCTTTAGACGTATATACTTTAGACTTGAAGTATATACTTCAAGATAAAATCATTAAAAACCAGTTTTTAATTATTTTATCTTGAAGAAAAGTCACTTAACCTGATACAGTTGTATCCCATCTAGTTTGCCAGATGTTGATGCATTCATTCCAACACTTAGCACGTTCACTCTTAATAGTTTCCTGAAAGTTCAAGGTTATTCCCAAGAAGTCTGTTGGGATCCCTTTCTTTAATATGCATAGGGGAATAGTCCATTGAACTGATGCCAATTTCTTTTGTACTTGAAATTTGTCCACCCTGTGAAACCATGCAGCTGAGGTTACCACATTATTGCATTTGTATTACACTAATACAAATGTATACCTGTATTTTGTGTCTGTAAATTGCTTGTGTTCTCTGGTCGATTTGCCTGTTTTACTGTACGAAAAAAAACCCAGTTTCTGAGGAAAAAACCTTGATATCTACGTCTGAGACCGACTAACTCAGCCACGGAGTGAAAAAAGCCCATTAAAGTTCCTCGCATCATCGACGGGATTCGAACCCCGGCTTTTTTTCACCCAGTATGGGTAGGACCGTAACGATACCACTGTGCCACTCGCGCAGACAAAGACAAATACAGAAAATCGACCTCAGAACATACGTATTTACAGACAATATACGGAGCAATGTGACCTTAGTTGCTGATACTCCTAAAACCCTACTGCAACGACCAAAAACTAGCAAGGCTTTTGTGGATTTTATGGTTGACTGTTTTCTATGGCAGCATGTTAGAGAGGCAGTGCTCTTGATATGATTATTAGCAGGAATTCTTCATGCATTAAGAACCTTCAGGTAAAAGCCCCTCTTGATGGTAGCGAAAACAGTGTGCTGATGAGGGATTTACTTAAAGACAATTACCGTCAAGAGTAAAGTGGACCAATGTGATTGGTCCACTTGTGCGTTGAATCTTATTGGTCCACTTGATGTCGATGATTTAACTATTGATGATCCTACTCAGGTTGCTGATAGTAGCCAAAAAAATATAACCTTTGTATTGACAGTCACAGACAGAAGAAATGCAAATAAATGGGAATAGATGTGAAGAAAACTGTGACGTGGGGGTGATGGCGTGTTGTCTCGTTGAGTATAACGACTGCACAGGCTTCTACTGCAGCAGTCTGAAGCCAAACTAGTGAAATGCGCGATCTATCAAACTTTGTAAAAGGTCTTATCGCCAGTGCACGTTTTACAGGAGCCATGATTCAAGAAACGAAAGACAAAAGTGGTTTCTCAAAAGCATCCATCTCAAAGGTTTTTAATGACTGGAAAGCAAGCGGCTCTTCCAAATCTGAAAAGCGTAAATGTGGCAATAAAAACAACAATACTTTAAGATCGAAGCCGTCGTACTCAAAGGAGGACTGTACGGAAAAACAGAAGGACATCCAGTGTGCAACAAATAACATCTGAATTCAACCAAACTCAGAATTACCCTATTTCAACCCGTACCATGGGCAGAGAATTGAAGATATTGGGTATTGACAGGCGCCTGCCAATACCTAATAACTTCAATTCTATAAGCGGATTTTTCTTTCAGAGAAAAACAGAAAAATCTCCTCTAAGTGGTGCCTAGGACGTCGTGATTGGAAATCGGAACAATGGAAAAAAGGGATGTGGTCAGATGAATCACAACATACTTTGTTTTGCACTGATGGTAGGCAAAGAGTGTGGCGGAAACCTCACGAAATGATGGACCCTGCTTGCTTTTCAAGATATATGGAGTGTATCGTGTATAGGGAATGTTTTGTTCGCACGGACATTCAGTCCGTGACAACAAAACGGTAGGTCCGTATCAATGGATCCACCGTTGATACCGGTGGAAGGCCTATTACCATCCAGGGAGTACTTGAATTTTGTACGAAATCTACTCTTTGGATGAGATCTTGTTCAGATCATAAGAGTTATTAAATTCATAAGATAAATTAACCAATTTAAAAATGTTAATCTAGAGTTCCGCTGCCAAAAAAATTGTAAGTCCCAGCCACGTATGTGCTGTTGCACAGGGAGTGGTGGACTCTGGCGTCTTAAAATGGAATGTATGACAACTAGCATATTCGGGCAATTTTAACAGTTCGTAAGAATGAAATTCGAAGTGTTGTGTGTGTGAAGGGTTTGGTCACATATTGGTAACTTTGTTTTTATTTCTTATTTATTTTTTGGAAACTTTGAAAGTGATGAAAAAATGTAAATTTTCAAAACGAACAGTGGTGAAACTACCTTATCGCCAGGTCTGCCATCAGGGATGGGGGAGGGGGACAAATAGTCAGGGCCTGACGGCTGGTTTGGTATGGTTTTTAAAGGTCACGTGGTGAGGGTTTCTTGGCTACCTGGCAGGGAGTCAAATAATTTGTAGTTTGGTCACTGAAAACGACTGTCTAAAGGCATCTTTTTAGTACGTTTAGTTCTTTCTATTGAACAGGAAACAGCTTCGAACCAGTGAAGAACAACATGATTGGCTAGACAGATGAATTTTAATATACACACGAATACCATTTTATGACGTTCTGTAGAATTTACGAGTAATTTTTGATTTTTGTTATTTATGACGTAGGTAATAGAAAAGTTAACCAGTTACTCCTCTAATATTAAAATCTGAGTGTTCATTCATTCATATAAAATAAGGAAGTCAATAAGAAGTTGTTTGGTTTTTAGGAGCATTAGCAACTAAGTCCATATTACTCCGGGAATATGCGGTAGTCATTCCATGACCTTTCCGCATCCTCCGTATTTGGTGGTCACGGGCTCGAACCGCGGTCTAATCAAGAAGCGTGTGCTATGCACTGCTGCTCCTGCCCACCTGGCTATGGAGGCGCCATATAATAAGAAGTTGTGTACCACAGTTGGAAGGGGCGACTGGATGCCAGTTGATTACTTACACACACAGAACGAAAGAGAGAGAGATGAGAAGGAAAAAGATAGAAGGTAGGAACAGAGGACAGACCTGCTGTTTGTTTCAAGTCATTCCAAGCCTCGAATTAACTAATGTCCGCGACAACTTAATAACCATCTGTCACCAATCAAATGTAAACAACCTCTGGCAACGACGATTATGCTGTTAAACAGGTACCGGTGATAGCTTAACAGCACCAGCGATAGCGTAATTTAGCTTGAAACTAAACCAATTCAGTGCTGGATATCCTTTGATTCGTCAACGAACAGAATCAGAGAATATTCTGGAAGACTTCGCCAAAAGTCATTTACATATGAGTACAGTATTCCTACAAGAGTTTATGGGTATTCTGTATACATTAGAAGAGTTATAACTCGTAAATTACAGTTCTGCTTCCTCCATAAATCGAATGTTTGGTTTTGGTGATAGTTTTTTTTTTTTTTTTTTTGTTTTAATCGGGTGTTTCTTTACCCACTTCCTTATCTCTCTTAACACGTTTACTCTCCCGAACATTTATCCTTGATAGGTGGTTCTAAGGAACAGACAGCAGGAAGTTAGACCAGCTGTTATTTCTTTAACAGACTCCTTGAGCATCTTATTTGTCATATCTACACAATACCGTCTTTTGATAGAACCGTAGTCTGAAAAGAATGACACATCCATTTGGCGAAACAACACGGATCAGATGTATTTGAGGCAGAATTACCTTCAGAATTGTTCACCTTACTAAAGCAATATTTTAAATGAACTTTTGTACATGAATATAGAATAATTGTTTAACACCAGCACTAAAAAAAAAGCTTTCACTGTACTTGTTTCGGTATGTTGAAAACAAGTTTTGAAATTTATAGGCAGAAAAAACTAATAAATAAATAGGCAGAAAATGAATTAACATTTTAACGAATTAACAAATAAATAGGCAGAAAAAGCGAATTAACAAATAAATAGGCAGAAAAGCGAATTAATAAATAAATGGAGGCAGAAAAATAAATAGGCAGAGATAGAAAAATGAATAAATAAATAGGCAGAAATGAAAGTTTCGGTATGTTGAAAACATAAGTTTTGAAATAAATAGGCAGAAAAAACTAATAAATAAATAGGCAGAAAATGAATTAAATAATTAAGTAGAAAATAAATTAAATAATTAAGTAGAAAATGAATTAAATAATTAAGTAGAAAATGAATTGATAAATAAATAGGCAGAAAAGCGAATTAATAAATAAATAGAGGCAGAAAAATAAATAGGCAGAGATGGAAAAATGAATAAGTAAATAGGCATAAATTGAGAAATGAATAAATAAATAGGCAGAAATAGAAAATGATAAATAAATAGGCAGAAATAGAAAATTATAAATAAATAGGCAGAGATATAAAATGATAAATAAATAATCAGGAAAAAACGGCGCGTAAATAGATATCACATGATTTAGTAGTCATCTCTCTCGAAATGTTGAGCATTTGTAAATTGTCAGATTGCTGCTCCAAATGCTTTGAATTATTTTTGTACCTTTTTATTCATTTCAGAGTTATACTTTTTTCAAATCGGGAGCTAATTCAGAATCACCCTCTATTTTACAGTAGGATAAGTCATTACCGCTTACGCTATGTCATATTGTTTTTTAAATAAAAAAAAAGGTTTTTGGATTGTCAAAGTTAATTATGAATAATGACGTAAATTTTTCGAGCACCTTTTCTTCTTTGATGTTTTGCAATTGCAAGTAATGATGTAATTAACGTTGATTTGATCATTTCTGCTAAAGGGCAGCTGCATGTAATATTAGGTAGATGTGAAAGGTTCGGAAATATAGTCTTCGTTCGATTAGATTTTTGTTTATTAAATTATTTGTAAAATATCAATATTAAAAATTATTATTTAAAAAATATATATTACTGACGTTACGCTGAGTTCAGTATGCGGTATATTTTATTGTAAACTCAGTTTAGCTTACTCTAAGTAAAGAATTTTCCTTTATTAAGTGAATACATGCAGGCAGAGGTGTACAAAATCAACTTTGAATATGTGGATTCACCAAGAATTTGAGTCTATTTTCAAAGGGCAGTAGATTCCACGATATAATATGTTTAAAGATGCCGAATGAAGTTGTAGGGTTTTTAGGAGCTTCAGCGACTAAGGCCATATTGTCTGTAAATTGCGTGTGTTCTGAGATCGATTTTCTGTTTGCTGGAAGAAAAACCCGAGTTTTTGGGAGAAAAAAGCATGCTACCCTCGCCTGAGACCGACTAACTCAGCCACGTTGTGAAAAAGGCCCATAAAAATTCCTCCCATCATCGATGGATTCGAACTCAGGTCTTTTCCACCGGGTGTAGGGCGATCCTACCAACTCTGCTATCCACGAGGGCACCGATTGAAGTGAGGATTAATTTTTCCAAAACTCTCACTTGATCACATGTTGAAGTTTGGTGGTGTTTAAAACACTTGGAATATCATGATTAATCGCAATGCAGCTCATAAGTGTCTAGATGATGTATATGGTTTTCTAGTATCATTAGTGATGGTATCCTTAAAAAAGGTTTTAAGGCGCATCAGCAATGTATATGCTTTTCTAGTATCGTTGGTGACAGTTACCCTCTTTAAAGAGTTTTAAGTGCCGTAGGGTTTTAGGCGCATCAGTAACTTGGGTTATATTGCGCCATATAATCTGTAAATTGCGTGTGTTCTGTGGTCGATTTGCTGTTTGGTGGAAGAAAAACACGAGTTTCCGGGGGACAGGGGATCATGCTGCCCTCGCCTGAGACCGACTAATTCAGCCACGTTGTGAAAAAGGCCCATAACAATTCCTCGCGTCATTGACGGGATTCGAACTCACGTCTTTTCCATCCCCTGTGGGGAGGATGGTGATTATACCAACTGTGCTATCCGCCAGTGTCTGAACAGAATCATTTTGTAACCTCACTGGATAATTAATTTGTGCTACGTTTTCTCAATGCAGAACAAATAGCCTTGTACATCATGCAGTGGGAAGGCGTAACTGAAGTAAAATTTATTTAATTCAATTTTACAGAGGTAAATAAAATTTATATATAATCAGGTCAACTTTCCAGGCTTTGCGTCACCTTAGCCTTTGGCCTCTGCTCCCCAAACACCCTATGATGAACACTTGTTCTTTTGTTATTTGAAAATAATGATAAAAATATGAAGTTTGTTGAATTATCGTCTAGAACCCAATCCATATTTCTTTTATCAGTCTTAATTTTTTTTCATTTATACTGTACTTTGTCTCCCTTGTTTCAAATTGCCTAAAATGGCATTTTCATACAAAACAATGAATAACGAATCGAATAATTTACTTTACTTTCCTAATAAGTTAATTTACTTTCCTTATATTCTGAATAAAATACATCTTGTCCTTACCATAAACGTTTAATATAAATAAATACCTTTACTGCAGATAATGTCGTGGTATTAAAAAATATTGGGAATGCACTGTAGAAAGTTACACTGGAGACCCGTCCTTTGTTTTGCTTTTTGAAGTATGTCAGAACTGTTACAAACGTAGATTATGAGTGGTGGAATCTTTCTTGTTTAACTAAGGCGCTGGAGCTTATCATATTTACTTCCTTACGAAAAATTCATTTTTTTAGTTATTCTTTACAATTGAAATAAAATATAGTAAAACGACAAAGATTCTTTCTTCCTTTATCTTTTTTCTCTATTTGAGGCACCAATGAAGATGTGAATTAAGATCCCATAAATCATGATTGGTTCGATTGATACTTGGGAGAATTAAGTTATTTATCGTCGCGTCTTATCTCTCTCTCTCTCTGTGTGTGTCTCTCTCTCTCTCTCTCTCTCTCTCCTTCTCCTTAAGAACCATTGTTCTCTTTCACCTTTGACCTTTTAAATACATAGCAGAGGAAAACCAAGGATATCTCATCTGACATTAATTCAATTTACTACATAAGTGGCTAGCTCGTTACCGATTCTAGTGCGTATGCTAAAAGCTTCTCAGTTATCCAAGCTAAAATTATGCTGTCGGTTGAAGCTCAACTTTACGATACTTGACATTGTTATCCTTTTCTTTTGGGGTGACATTGTCCAAACAGCCATACTTTTAGTACTGGTTGCTGTTATGTTTGACATTCGTGACTGATAATATATTCATAAGAATTATGATGGAGAATATGAGTTAAATGGGGTCCGGAATGGGCGACGTAGGTTCATAATATAAACAATGATAACAGAGGGAGGTTTGAGGTCGAAACTTCCATCCTCTTGTAGGCATCATAATGTAAACACAAAAAAGGCAGGATACGATTTACCACGACGCTCTCAGAATAGTATTAAAATTACCTTACTTCTGCTTCTGGAGCCAAGAAAGATTGAGTGGATTGGCGATTCTGTAAGTCTGTAAGGAGATTGGACCATGCAATAAGCCCTCTTTGGATCACCTAAAAATGTCATTATTGAAGGAAAGTTCCATTTCATCATTAAGGGACCTTACTGATGATCCCTAAATCGGTCTGAACCGTCGTCCTTGAGTAGCACAATTGGTAAAATATCTATCCTTCCCCCACTGGGTGGAAAAGACCTGAGTTCAAGTCCTATCGATGACGTGAAGAATTTTTATTGGCATTTTTCACAACTTGGTTGAACTAGTCGGTCTCAGGCGAGGTAACATGTTTTCCCTCCCGCAAACTCAAATTTTTCGTCCAGCAAACAGAAAATCGACCATGAACAGGCGCTATTTACACAGCATACACGAAAAAATACGGCCTTGGTAGCTGGTGCTTCTAAAATCCTTCTGCAAGAACAACAACTGTCTGCGTCTCATTTATTTTTCGACGTCATCCCTAAGAATTAACACGAGTGTTTTCTATTTTCACTTAAAAATACTAAAAATAGTAAGATTAATACATCTATAATATTAATGGTATTAGTGACGTTGATACGCATACCGAAATACTCATCTTAGGACTTGAAATTTAACCATATTGGTAAAGTGAAGAACTTTGGGGTAGGTTGCTTAGAAGGATCATCTGAACCCAAAAGGCAGCTAAGACCATAACGTGTTAAGTGTATTGTGCTTTATGAAAGGTGCAGTAAATTGCGTTTCTATGCTCCGGTCCGTTTACGTGTTTTGGATGAAAAATCCCAGATAAAAGCCATGCAATCCACGGCCGAGATCAGCTACAAATGTTTAAATACCAATAAAAGTTTACACCGTAGTGAAAGAATCGAACTAAATCTAGACCTTGTCCAAAGTTGGAGAACAAGGTTAGCTAGTGCATTAGACACGAGGATGCCTTAGATCGAAATTGAAATAGGACACCTAACGTAATAAATTGGCATCCATTGCTCCAGACACTATATATTTATTGTTAAGAGGTTTTGGATAGTTTCCTTGATTTACAAGATTTACTTGCCAAGAAAGGAACTTTCTTTTCACTCGAAAGTAGCCGCCCATGGAGAACGTTTTGTGTCATGTTCACCATTCCGTTTCCTGTCACGCATTCTACTATCAGGTGGCGTTTTCATTGTTTGCTAGTCACGTACAGTCAGCGGCGCGTGAACGACAAGGTGTTGGGAAAATAAATGCATGCGTGCTGAAGGTGACGCCTAGAAGTCGCATATTGGGATAATCGTGGAGATCCTGTTTCGGACTTACCATTTCGGTTCTTTGTTATGCCTCATGAATCGGTTAATTAATGTATCATTTGCAATGTTGGAGACACACCAGAATTTCTTACGATACCCGTGTTTGTTACTGCCCTGTCAAACTTAATTGAATCAGTAACGAGTATATCCAAATATTAGGAACACATGACACGACAAGTTGAACATGATCTGAATTCTAAAAAGCACTGCAGCATTTATAGCTCAGTTTTACCCTAAATGTTATTTCCAGTTTTTGTGTGTTCTGGTACAATAGTTTTTTCTTATGGTGGAATAATATTTTACCACTTACAAGTTTCATTATGTTGAAGAGCTAAGGAAGTAGCCATTCGTTGGAAAGGTTGTGACAGCTGTGCTTTCTAGTCCATTTTTAAATACGACTGGTCAAACTGTCCATCCTTACGTCCATCTCTTTTCTTCATTGTTCTGTTCATCCAAATGTAATGCTGATATATATGGGCATCATTCTGTCTGATTCCGGCATCGAAAGTTTTGATAAATATCCTCCTATCATATCAAACGTACCTCACTCAGTGCTTGCTTTGACATTTTGATGGAAACAAATCAGAAGAACGTTGATAATGTTAGTATTAGTAATGCAAAAAAGGCATAATTGATTTTGCACCATCAGAATGACCGTAATACCCGGACTTTCCAAGTTCTAACAGCAGTTTTCCAGTTCTTCATAAAACCTATGCCCTAGAGTTAACTTCTATTTTGGGTTGAATTGGTTAGAATATGCTCAAAGGTACCATGGAGCTTTAGCGGATCGTATCTGTAAATTGATCGCATTGTACAACCTTATTTTAAGGATTAAAAAAAAAAACATTCAACCCTCGCCCGAGACTGACTTACTCTGCTAGGAAGTGAAAATAAACCCATCAAAGTTCCTCCCGTCCTACTGACCACAGTGTGAGAGCAGGACACTATCTACTTCGCTACCATCCAGTTTATTGTTGCCATTTTTCAATCTTATTACTCTGGTGTGTCTTCTTCTTTTGCATGATTTTCCACTATCCTGCTGGTAGTTTGCACGCGGGTAGCACAATGGTTATAATCACCGTCCTCTCCACTTCGGGCTGAAAAGGTTTTTCCCTCGGAAACTGAAACTGTAATTAGTCTTCTCATAAACAGACTTATAATGATAATAACGCTACATAGATAAGATGGTTTCCAGCGCATGGCTCACGAGCGGGAGACACTTTCCCAAGATCGAAGGAGTCATGCTAACCATCCAAGGCCAGGTAATCGACGACAGGAACTACAGGAAATATATCACCAAGGACCCCAAAGCTACAGATGACACGTGCTGCTGATGCCATCTTTTTTTTTTTTTTTTTTTTTTTATGAAAACCCCAAACACGAAAGGTATCAAAACCTATAGTACTTAGTACCGTGCATGGGTTGAAGGAGAAGTATGGGGGGAGGGGGGGGGTGCTGGAAACTTTGCTCTAGAGACTAAACATGGGTTTCACCACTTCAAGCATCTGGCCACAGAAACAATCTAGAGCATCACCGAGCGATGCAGGGTTATCACTCAGACGGAGTACACTCACGGACTCGTCCAGGTCTCCAGAATCTAACGAGAAAATACCAGTTGATCAAAGAAAGTGTACTCATCACAAGTACGAACAACCTCAGGCCGTACTAGAGACCCCTACTTACAAACTATACTGGTATCGTGTCATAATAACGGACAAGACGATCCCGCACAACAGACCAGACATAATCCTCATCGACAAGAACGAAATGGTTACTTATCTGATCGACATAGCGGTGCTCGACGCCAGTAATCTCCAGAAAACTTACGAGGAAAAGATCAGCAAGTACACAGACCTAAGACAGGAAGTCAAAGAAATGTGGCATATGGAACAAATAATGACCATCCCAATCACCGTGTCAATCACCGGCATAGTGCCAAAGAGCCTTCATAAGAACCCAACAACAACAGGTCTCTCAGGGAACACTTACATGGAACTCCAGAAAGCTGCGATCCCGAATACCTGTAAGATAGTCCTTGGTAGTATAGTGGTTAATATTCCCGCCTGTCACGCGGGATACAGGCGGGGATATTAACTCCCCAGTTCGATTCTCCTATCAACACTCCTCGGTTCGCATCTCCACCGGGAAGTTTTGATAGTCAGAGAGTTCCTCGACTGATAATTGTAACTGCACATAATAACCATTCTACGCAGTTAGTATCAGTACACGTCGCGGGATGGGAAAACCCCCATTAGAAGAAAAAAGAGACAACAACAATAATAATAATAATCATACACGAGAAACTGCATTGATATAAAAAGGTTCCATCCGTTTCCTTAAAAAAATGTACAGTATATACATTGATGGAGCTCTAATAAATATCCTTAGAATTATTATAACATTCAGACTCCTAAATTCAACTGTATAGTGTCAGAAATGGCCTGTAGGAAAAACTATTGTCTGTTAACCTCTTTGAGGCGGAATTTGAGTCAACTAACTCAAAATTACCTGTCATGCGCAGAAGACCTAAAGTATTTGGTCATGTCAGTTGCCAAGTGACTCAGTTATCATAACCTTCACATTGGGCACAGGTATTTTCCCAAATCATCCAAAATCGCATGCACAGACATAATTTATCCACGAAGACTCGTGGTGTGTCTTCTATTGAATCAGCGTCGTAGAGCCAGAAGAATGTGGAGTGGCGCCATGTGCTCTACATAGATGAGTCCAGTAACGGCCTACAGTCGGATTTTCGTCTGTTCCTAGTGTGAAGTGAAAGAGGAAACCGAAACAACCCTGTGTACGGACAGGAACAGTCAGTTCGGTGGACATGGACTATGGTATGGGTGGCATTAGTCGCTTTGGTCGTACGGATCATCACAACATCAGGAATTGGACCCAAGTGTACGCAGGCATAGAGATGGAATCATGCGATCCACGATCGTTCCTTATGCTGGGGTTGTGGACAAAGAATTAATTTTGATGGACAACCGCACTCAACCACATTGGGCACAGCTGGTAAACAATGTTTGGAAGATTGAAATTACTCTTCATTCTTTTAACATTTTCGACTACATTGATTGGAACTTAGCTTCAACTACATCACAAGGTACATACATGTTATCATATTTACACAAACAACGTCTGTTACATGCGGTCCCCTAATTGACCATTATAGTGTGCCAAAAGTAGGCGTGTAGAATATTAATAATGGATTGAGGCTAGAAGAACATTTTGTGTATTACCTATCTACTCGGTCCTATGATTAGCCTTCTCATGTTTTCATGTTACTGGATGCTTTATCTCCCCCCCCCCCTTATTCTAATATATTGATTGATGAAGATTAACCAGAAATTGTCTGCGATAAAGAAATCAGATTCAGCTGGTTTCTTTGCCAGTCTAATTATTCAGAATTCAAGAAATTAATTAATTTTTTTTTTACAGTCTAACGATTCTTAGAATTGCTCGAAGGGCAAATTGATTCTTTTAAATACCACATTTCTTTTTTTTTTCTTTTTTTTTTTTTTTTTTTCGCACGCCAGTTTTGACAAGATCCGTTGAGTACGTAGCAGCAGAATTCTAAGAAATGAGTTGACACTTAATTTGTTATATTAGTATAAATAGCAAAACCTGTCCTTATCTTCTCTCCTTCACAGAGCAGCTGTCTTGAACCAATGATAGTCATCTATAGGTATAGCAATACTGACAGATTGTTATTAACTTCTCAGTTATGGTTGTCATCTTTAATGACGTCATAATAGTGGTTTGCGCACGTGTCTCGAGACACGAGATTGTAATCAGTTGGTTGAAACTGACGATTGACAGTTGATTTTTTTTGTCTTTTGGTACTAAAAACTGGATGGATAAAGTTTTAATGCGACATAACATAACAACATATCAGTTTATTTTTTACTGTGAATTCTTTTATCATAAGATAAAATAAAATTAAACGTTCCAATATGATGATAGAAGTTTCTTTTGATAATATCCTTTGCTGACACGCGAGGTAATGTGCTGGTTAGAGATCCGGTTCATTGGAAAATTGAAGCTTTGTGAAAGTTTCATGGTATTTAAACACGTATAAACAGAGTTCAAGAGACTGTATGTATCATCGAGTTATAAAAAATCTTATGCCATTTATTCCCTACCATACGAACGATATCAAAACCGGTTATGGCGGAGGGAGAGAACGCCTTTTTCTCCTACTCTTTCTCTAAACACCCCTACCGATGATAATGTTGCAGCCTCAGTTGAGCGTGCGTGGTCTCCTCAATACTGTGGGCTATAGCAGTTGTCTTTAGCTGTTGATAAAGGGAAGACGTGCAACAACACGCGCAAGACTAGCATGCGCGTGTTGATGTTTCTAATTTCATTGGTGCGTTAAGGTATTTTCTCACAAAAGTGAGCAGACGAATAGCTGGTTGTAAGTTTCACTTTTTGACTGTCGCGCGCTGTGCGCGCATAAGTTTCCTTTGTTATCGTCTGCTTCGATAAACGAGTGCGTGAAACTGGTAAGGTTGTCGTGAACTGTAATTATTTGGATTCATTCTTTGTAGTGAACTTTCCAGTTTCTGTGTGCTTTACCATGACCCTTCCAGCGACTAACGGAACTACCGGCCGGCCTATGATGACCCTTGCTCCTCCAACGGTACGACCGCGAAAGTACAGCCTTCCCGTTCTGTACCCAAAGCCGTCGCTGTCCGTGTACGCCGCGGCGGCGGAGACTGCGAAAGAAAACGTTTCTCGGAGGCGCAAACTTAGTCAGGTGGGCCATGTCGTCACCCATCGTTTGTCCACGACAATCATCGGATGGCGGGGTGCGGTGTCTCCGCAAGAAGTCGTCAGCCAGGCAAAAAGTCTTTGCGGACGCTACCTGAGGGCGAAGTTGCGCACGTGCTCGACAATTCACAAGAAACTCGGACTCCAGCGATTGAAGAGTGTCAGCAATCTGGCGCAAAACACTGACACTGCCGACATAGCGGCCGAACTCCGTCTCTTGACCCTGGAGCTGGAGCGGAGCCATCCAAAACTGTTCCAAAGCGTGACTTCGAATGTGGGGCTTCACATGTTAACATCCGAATCCGTGGTTCATAACTTGTTTCTCTCCGTAGCAGAGCAGATTTTCCGGACAGACATTACATGGGGGAGGGTCGTAGCACTGTTTGCTATGACCGGCGCCCTTGCTACAGACTGCATCAAGATGGGCCACCCAGAATACGTCCTTGGACTTGTACAGAGAATGGGCACCTTTGTAGAAAGGGACTTAGCTGCTTGGATTTCTCAACAAGGTGGATGGGTAGGTATAATCCATTGCTCTCTCATTTTTAATAAACATTTTTTTTTTTTTGTGGTGCATAATTTGAAAGTTCTGCGACCTAGGAGCAATTATCGTTAGTATAAGAGAATGCGTTTCTTCTCTTTGTAGATGTAACGTAATCCCCCCCCCCCTCCACGTCTTCAGGTAGCACAGTTATTTGGGCTTCTTTTACGCAAAGACGCATCTGGTCGATATTTCGGCTCTCACGACAACTCAAGACCAGAGGATTTGTAAAAACCTCAACTGACATTCATAAATTTAATAGATTAAGTAGAACCCTCCATGATGCATCTGTATATATTGTTTGTAAACTGTGTTCAGGCTTGTTGCTTTGTTTTCCGGATAAAATAATCAGACGAGAAGACTATACTTCTCGTCCTGAGACTGGTGTCAGTCCGTTTTAAGATTTCAATCAGTTTTTTCAAAACTGAACCTTTCACTCTAGTGGCGAATGACAAATCAAAATATCAGTCTATACCTGTTATGATTTCAATAGCGCATTAGCGTCTGAGGGCATATTGCGCTGTGCGTATTATGTTTGTACAAGTGTGTTCATCGGGCAATTTGCATGTTGTGTAATGTGAAAAACCTGGAACATCCCAAGGTGGAAAAACCAACTCCCCGCTTATATTTGCAGTTACACTCCAGATTTAAGAGTCCTTTACGAATCCTTCAATCTCTGACGGGATTCGGACCCACTCGTTTCAAAACGAGTGACAGGAAAGGAGCAAAACCACTACACAGTTAGGAGGCAAAGGCAGTGGTGTTTATATCTTATTTACAACACAGATTGATTGCACATCAGGTGAATCGGGAATGCTTATATAATCGACACGGCGCTTTCCAGCAAGCGTATAGTGAGGATTCAATGAAGCACCCGACACTTATACCAGTGGTTTAAGTGTCGGGGAGGTGTATTTGATCCATCAACTCTATTAACAGTCGAGACTAAGTGAAATAACATTTCTTTTTCCTTTTAAATATGATTAACAAACTTCAGTAAGAAGTGCCCAAGACAATGGAACAAAATTGCTTTTTTTAGATAGTTATTGCCGAAGAAATAAATCGATATCCTTTTATGAAAAGGTATACACTTTCACTCGTTTTCGTCAAGCAAAAGAAGGAAAAAATTCCTGGGAACTTTTAGAATTACTTCGTATTAGCATTTAAAAACCATTAGAGGTCATTAATTGCCGCATACTCAAAAACTATCACTTGCGAAATTGTTTAATGGAGCAGGAAGAAGCAATTAAAATCCTTCAATTGCGTTATTAAAGCTGCCCCTTAAAGGAAGCTATAAACTGCGATTGAGTTACGTCGAAAACTAGTCTTGTTGAAATTATTGGGATCGGATTAGAATAATGGGGCGGACCACTGTTTGTTGGCTGCAATCACTATATCCAAATATAGTCCCCTGTCGGGAGTATTCGGACACTAACACGCTTGGAAAAAGTTTAATTAAGAAATTAATGGTATGTAGGCCCACCTTTGACCCTACTGACTGCTTCGATCTGCCATGGAACTTTTAACCAGTCTTTGTAGTAGAAATTTGTTCATTCCTCCTTCGGTGCACTTGTCAGTTCTGCAGTAGAAGCGGGGCGGTGCTAGATGCGCCCTGATCCTGTCAGTTCACTCCCAAGGTGTTCGACTGGATTCATGTCTGGACTAGCCACTCGAATTGTATTACGTTATTTTCTTCAAGCCACTTTTGCACTGCTTGCTGTATGATATGGAACATTACTGTATTAGAACATGGAGGGTCCATTTCCATAGCATTGCTAAGAGTGTAGGCACCACGGAATTGTCCAAGAGTTCGATGTACAAATCGGCATTGATAATTTTTGGCACTACAGCCAAAGAACCCAGTCCGTACTATGAAAAACAACTCCACACCACGATCGTGTCTTTCGAATTCTGTTGTGGACTATGCGTATGCTGTTAGCATATGTGTTCTTAGGCATTCTCTACGGACTGGATACTGCTCTAGCTCCAACAATGTTTTCCAAGGACGTTGGTCGGATCGTTTTCACCGATTTCTTCAGAGATCGACGATTCCTATTCCCCCACCTCCATCGATCATTTGTATACATTTACGTCACTTCTTTTCACTGCATCGGCTGCGACTAACTTTTCAAGGTTCATTTCCAATGATTAAGCCGATTTGAACTGTGGGCGTCTTGCCGTGACTCATTCTACTTGTTTTTGATATCTTTTAAAATTCCTGCTTTGTTACATCTCGTTCATTCAGTTGGGTGGGGTATCTCAATACTTTTGGTAGGCAAATATATCTTTCAAAGATGTTAATAATAAAAAGTAAAGGCTTTAATCAGGAACAGTTTTTGCATCTCAATTAAGTTGGTTGATTTTCGGTCATAATAAGATTACTTAGCTGGTTAACTTTTCCTTCTCCGCTATTTTCTTCATTTGACATTTTCCTCTTTCCTGAAGATGTTGCAATTAAAAGAAACTTCAATTTCAAGATGAGGAAAGAGTTGATCAGAAAAACATTGCTTCAGATGACGACAAAAGGTCTTTTCTTTTGACAGTTAGTGTTTTTTTTTTTTTTCCTATTTTTTGAACGTGAAATATTGTTTAATAAAGATCCTTAAAACGTAGTACCTGTCATTAGGCACTCATGGCCAATGAAGTACGACCACTTAATAACACAATTTTCCTTCCCCAGGTTAACTGCGAGAATAAACTTGGATGCCGCAAGATTACTAACAACATCTGGAATTATGGTCTTGCATGCTGCCCGCAGACTGATCCACAGTGGCCGTTGGTGAATCCACATATCCTACACCCAGTTTCGACCTCATGTTCTGCGGATATCTGTACATCTTAACCGGTGATATGCTTCCTTAACTTGTTAAATAAGGCCAGCTCTGTTTGAGAAGGGCAGACGAATGTAACTGATCTGCAACATTATTCAAATAGTCCAAAAATGTTGGGTCCATTGCCATATGCAACGTCTACCATCAGCCAACACATCCTTTCCAGTCATCGACTTGCGCAACCATAATTGAGATCCTAAAATCTGTTTTCGGTGCTGTATGACTCACTTTTCACTCATTTAGAAAGTACGGGTTCAAACCATTGGATGCTGTAGGAATTGTTGAAGATCATGTGAGATTACGAAGTGAGGTTTAAAAAAAAAAACAATTTTTCACAAGGTTATGTTATTAAATGCTAAAGATACCATGGACAGCAGGAGTGACCAATGAGTGTCTTTCAGAGAATTGGAAAAACCCTGGAATTGCTGAAGGACATAAAAGAAAAACGGCCTATCTTGGACACCTGATGAGGAACAACAAATACGCAATTCCACGGCTAATTATTGAGGAGAGAATGGAAGAAAGAAGAAAGCCTGGGAGAAGACGCACATTGTGGCTTGATAACATTAAGAATTGGACAGGACTGAACACCAAGCAGCTGTTCAGAGCTACAAGAGACAGATATATATATATATATATATATATATATATCTGCCGTGGTGGTTGCCGACCTTCGTTAGGAGATGGTACTCAGAGAAGAGGGTTATTAAATTTCCCTATACGGTCTTTATCCCTTTTGTTTTATATTATGTTTTGTTAAAAGACAATTAGCGACATATTCCCACTTCATGTTGTAACTGTCATTTTAAATCGTAGCGAATGAGAAATGCAGCTTTCCTGCCAGTTTGATTGACATGCAAAGTGGCGAACTGCCAAATATATTCAAAGGAACATATCCGGTCTGTTATTCCTAACATTTGCTGAATAATTTGCCTCCATGAGAATTCCATCTTCCAACGTCTGTATGCAGACAAAGTCTTATTGTCAATAAATGTAAATCTACCTAATATTTTGGTGTATTTTATAGAATTATTTTTAAATTTATTGCAAAAGAGATTGGTAATTAAGATAAACTCACTTTGCGTTTACTTGTAATAACATTTTAATACTTATGAAAAGTCCCTTATTAATCCATCAAATACTCTTCTTTTTTTATGCCCTAATCTTTATATTGTAGAAATCTGCTCTCCCAACTGTAAAGGTGGGGTGAAATATCACTCCATCTTTGTAAACTGAGCGATCTAAAAGAAAGTTTTTTTAAAAGAAGTATTACTCAAGGCCAAATTAGGTTTGTTCTCTTCACTACACATCCAGATTATTATGAGATTTCGTAGACAAAAAAAGTCCATTTTGAGTAAGTATGGACTTGTTATTCCTGTTTTATCAAAAGATCCTTCTGTGGTTTCTGCCTCATCTTCAGTAGTGGAGGTTTCTGATTGGCACTTCTTACACGGCCATTCAACCAGGAGGTAATCGATCAGTAATACAATTAATTATTTACATTTATATAAATCAAAAATATATATTTTACAAAATGTAAACTTACATAAACAACTGCCATAAATAAGAAATATTTACAAATTTAAGTAGCAGATTTAAAACATGCAAATTTCGGTATAATTTTAGTAGCAGGAGTCAGGGGCGAACTCGGACGCATCTCGGTACTTTGATTTCTCTTGCTTTTCCACTGGATAGAAGATGTCACAGCTCCATCCACGTGGTTTCCTGCAGTTTCTTCGAACTGCATATTTTGGAGTCACAGAACTTGTCTAGATCAATCTCTAGTCTGTTGATAAGCTGAATTGTTTCCGAGAAACATTACTTAAGCGATCTAGATTGACTAGCCTTGCTTGAAGAGGGAGCCGAGTGTCAGCCTGGAAGCATCCTGCTGTCCTGGGAGTTGTGATGATATCGTCGATTATGGGGGGGGGGGACATCGATGCGTCCGGTTATAAGTTTAGTTAGGATATTTTGGGCAGCAAGCACCGACTCCATTTGAGGATATAATACTTTTTCTACATGTTCCCCTGCTATATAGATTTCTATGTTATTCCTTAACTTTTAATTAATTGAATAATCAATTTCTATATTCTTTTCGGCCCTCGTGAGTAGCACAGTTACTAGATTCGCCGTCCTCCCTACACGGGTAGAAAGACTTGAGTTCGAGTCCCGTCGATGACGTGAGGAATTATGGGTCTTTATCACAACGTGGCTGAGTTATTTGGTCTCAGGCGAGGGTAGCATGGTTTTTCTCCTGGAAACTCTGGTTTTTCGTCCAGCAAACAGAAAATCGACCACAGAACACACAATTTACACGCCATATACACGGAGCAATATGGCCTTAGTCGTGATGCTCCTAAAAATCTTACAACAACAATATTCTTTTGGAGCCGAATTAGGTATTTTTTTTACACGCGTAAAAATATTAAATACGTCCCCCATTACCTATTATAGAATGCGCCAAGCTAGACTTCTGTATAGATGGTTTTCTTCTCTCACGACCTTGCACACGTTCACATTTCGGTTATGTGCATATTGATTTCATCACCTTGAACGCAGTCTACTCACATATGATAAAATTACTTTTGTTTGGAAGTGGAACCTGTAAAATATGGTTTTTAAAGTTTTTTTGAAAATTATAAAATATCTAATGCTATTTTGCCTGCCTAACTTCTCCTGCGGCCAGCAGGATTTAACTGGTTAGTTAATGCCAAGGCCTTAAGCTCACAGCAGAATAAAGTTTGAACGCAAAGAGTTGCCTTCAACGAGTTGGCCTGGTATTGCACTACTTTCAACGAAATATTTTAAGTAAATAGCAGATTAACCTTTTGGCAATGCTTTTTTTTTTTTTTTTTTTTTTTTTTTGAAATAGTGCAATACCAAAAAATGGTATCGCCAAAAGGTTAATCTACCATTTATTCAAAAAGATTTGTTTGAAAATGGTGCAAAATCAGGACAATGCATCTGTCAGACAGCTGTCTCTTGTGTCATTATTTTTTTCTCCTGTCTGTAGTTCTTGTTTTCTATTCTCCATCATCCATCTCAAGATTGAGTTTTTTATCCCTAAATTAAGCTGTCGTAACGGTGTCTCATCTCCTAAATAAATGGCAGATTCACCTATTGGTGACAGCATTGTTGAAGATGGTGCAATACCATGGCAACTCTTTTCCATGCTTACCACCGTGAGTGATAATCATTGCATTAACTATGCAGTTTGGAATCATGAGAACGAAGTGACAAGGGTATTTTAAATAAATAAGTGAATTAACTCCTTTAAATGTGTTTAAGTTCTGATTTTTTTTCAGAGAATTAAAGTTACTGTTTCCATTTCTCAGAAATTACACTATTTGGCCTTTTCTTTTTTTAAGGCCGTTTCAAGATAAAGAACAAATATGGGGCCTTACTGTACTGATCTTATCCTACGAATATCGGAACATTATTTTATAATTTGTCTTCTCACAGTACTGCCCCTTTAGAGAGAAATATTTTGGTCTCTCCCACGGTAGTTTTGTGATGGCATCATCAAGGTAAAAAAAAAAAAAAAAAAAAACACCGCAAAAACTACTGGTTCATATTTTGTAAAGAAATACGAAGCCAGCATACAAAATGGCCCCAATAGGTCTAATGAAACATAATCATAAGTTGCACTGGAGGTACATGTGGGTTGTTTGCCACATGTATCTCTACAGTTCTGGCTTTAGTCGATGGAGTCTTGGGCAAACCGAGGTTGCTCTTCAATTCAGACTAAACATATCAGCGGCGTTACTGCTCGAGTTTATTTGTTCACACGCGTCTGTTTACCTTTTTTCTTTTCATCGAAATGAGAACTCGTTGCAAATGTAATCAAAGTGACTTTTAAATGATAGACTTATCTAATGTTCAGTACTGTTGTTAAATAACTTTCGCCGATCCCCCTCTGCTGACATTTCTGTACAAAACTTTATTGCTTGCGTATCCACGTCAGCCACATAATATAGACAACGCCCTCTTTCAGCAGGTTTACCTGTCATGTGGGTTCTCTTGAAACTCATGCGGTTGAAAGGAGAGAAGTATGAGTGGGAGTGTCAAGAAGAGGTGTATGTTTAGCATATACTGAGACCACGATCAATTAATGACATGGAAATGACCTGTCAGTGTACATAACTTCTCCAAAATACTCTTGAAACTCATTAGAGTATCTGTAAAACAATCTGATCCACAGACCAGCTAGGTATTTGATAATTAGGCAGGTTATAAGGTGACATCAAAGTGGTCACCTGTTGTATGACCACTTTGATGACCTTGTACACCTAGTAGCTGCAGCTTGCAAGAATAGTGCGCATTAAGTTACGAAATTTTGCTGAATAAGCGATGGCACAAAAGAGAGACAGATACGCACTCTTTTTTGCATGGATTATTATAATCATCATTATCTGTTTATTGATCATTTCATGAGCCACCACCTGGACAGCAGCCAGCTGGGCGGGGGAGGTTATGCAGTTTCATATCATAATTTTGTTTATGTACATTTTATTTCCAATTATTTATTTAACTATAAATTGATTTATAGTTTAACTCCTGGCGACGATTATTCCGGCGGTGATGGGTAATGTTGCTGTACTTTCTTCTGCACAGTCATGTATAGATGGAAGCGTGTGATAAAGGATTTCTGTTTTTTATTCTCTTGGTATCCTTGAAGTCATAACGATAAACATGCATTATGTTTTTATTAGCTAGGTTTCTGTATGCTTTCTGTTGGCAGAATTTATCAAGATCAATGGCCAGATTTATTAATCAAATCTAATGTTTCCAGGAAACATGCGTCTTAGATCTTCAAGATTGTTAAGACAGTTTCGGAGTGGAAACCTAGGATCAATTTGGATTATTCCCGCAACTCTGGGTGTTTTAATCGGGTTAGTGGTATCAGGGGCGTCGAGGTGATGAGTCTGTCCAGTGCAACTAAGTTAGTTGCAACAATCTGTTTCCATGGAGCATCTTCAAGATTGACCTACAGCTGGGCTCTAGATATGGTGTGCTAGTTGCTAGTCCGCCTGCGGATGAGCCATTGTTCAAGAATCAGGAACTTATTAAAATGTGTTGTAGGAGCAGAAGTATGGGACAGAGACAAGATATATTTACTAAACAATTCAGCATCATGTATCCCAGTTAGTTCCTGGCGGATTGCCCATATTGAAGAATACATTTTTGTTTTTGTATTCAGTTGGTGAGTCTGAAAAGTCAGCCAGTCATCCCATACTTAATCCCAGATCTTTATTTTAACCTTTTGAATGGACGATTATTTAATAGTAGTATTGATATCATTGCGTAACTTCTTCCAGGTGAACGATGTGTGGGCTGTCTTTGCTTGGTTTGTCTCTAATGTGATTGAGGACAGATATTGTTCAAGTTGCTGGATTGTTTTTTTTTTTTATTATTTGTCTGCAGAGTAGCCTAAGGAACCTGATTTTGGTCAGGTGAGGTGACGTAGAGTTTCAAATCACCAGCTTAGGACTGGAAGTCAGTTTGGGATGCCAGAAAGGGCTTTAGGGCTGCAGCGAACGGGGTTGAGGACAAGACGCCATCTTGGACAGGATTCTTAAAGACAAATGCGTCTGTTTAGTATGAATGCCAGATTGCTTCCTTAATATTTTCTGATTGTAAAAATAAATTTTTTTTTTGGCAAATTGTGCTGGATTTTACTTTTTCCCGCAGAAAGAGGGGGGGGGGGGGCAACCATGGACGGATAGCCCTATTCGAAATGATTTCAATGGCCCCTACCCCAAAGAAATATCTGTAATACCAATTGACTTCCCGCAAATAGCGCATTGTATTTATGTGAAGAGGTCGAAAGGGTTATTAGACGTACAGACCGGATCCTATCCACTAATAGGATCAAGTCTGTACCTGATAGATCTACCGACTTTCCAGAAATCGAAGAACTCTGTTCGTTCTGCATTTCTGAATATACCAGAGGACATTTCTGTAAGAGAAATGAAAAACTTTAAAAACTCAACGCCACTTAATAAAACTAAGTACATGATATTGCCGATAAATCGGAATGGACTTAGAAGAGACTAGAATGGCATTCAGTCTCACTCTGGTTCACTCTGAGTCCTGCACGGAGTACATGACGTAATAGATCGCTACTTCTGTAGGAGAATACATCACATTATCAGGACAGTGTTGTAATAAATTGCCCACAGGGTAGAAGAAATGTAATAAATGATAAAAATGGAACTTTCATGCTCTCCACTCTTAGTGAAAAAATTTGATACAGATCTAATCGCCACCACTTGCAGATGGCTCATAGAATTGCTTAAGTTGTGGAAATGTCGGAAACGACTGCCGGAATTTCTCCAAATTTTCCCATGAAGTTTGTTTATCGGTGGGAATCCTTATCGTACTTAAAGATTCTTGAATTACTTGCAAAAGGTCTAATTTACATAGTTAATTTTTGTCTGCAGAAAACGGACCATTTTGACTCTCCAGTTTAAATTAAACTCGCAAACTTCAAATGGCTTGTTAGCAATGAAAAGCAATCATTGCGCTGAGAAAGGTATTTCGAACACACTTCTTCGAAATATCTTCCTTAAGAATTTTTTTGCAAAAACCTACTTAATGTAACAATGTTAATCTCTCTCCATCTATTTTGCTATCATAAACGTACGAGTCCTTAGTGTATTTTTATAATAGAAGGTATCCCTTTTGAAGTCGCTGATTTTAAATGTCAAAGAAAACCCAGTGCACTAGGAAATGTCTTTTCTTTTATTGAGAAAGAAAACCAATACAGTTTATAATTAAAAAAAAAAAGTCAGCCAACTTCTACATGAGCTCCTTTGGTGCAAGAAGAATGTCCAAACAATATTCGATTTCAGACCATGTTCGCTCCAATATATCTGCACTTATTGTGGCAGTTGCTTGCACGGTCGTGTACGCAACGTGGCGATGTTAAACACCTTTGTGGAATAAACCATGTCTTTCACATAGCCCCAGAAGAAATCTAAGGGTGTTGTCTGGTGAACGAGAGGACCATGGTAACAGTCCACCACACCCAATCCAATGGATCGGCAACGTGTCGTTCAGAGTGATGCGCACCTGCAGGCTCCATTGAGGCGGTGCTCCATCTTGCTGAAAGATTATGTTGGGTTGTAAGTGTGAAATCTGAGGAAATGCGTGTTGTTCCAGCATGTCTAGGTATGTGATTCCTGTAACAGTATCCTCAAAGAAGAACGGTCTAATAATCACGGTATCCAAGAACGGTGCTCTTGGATACCGTGCGAGTTAGAACCCCACATTCGAACATTATATCAGTTAACCTTTCCTAGAACGTGAAATGTTGTCTTGTCAGAAAACATAACATGACTCAAGAAATCGTCGTTTTAGTCGATTGCGATCAGTAATATCAATAGCGAAGATTTGGGGCTGTAGTTTGTCACTCGGCTTGATTTCTTGAACCATTTGCAAATTGTAAGCGTACAAACTCAGCCGCTTGTGTGCGATCCTGTGCAGAGTTTCACGGGCATATTCATCAATTCCTTTACACGCCTGAATGAATTCGGCAGGCTACGAACAAAGGCAGCACCTACCTCTTCAACTCTCTCTCTTCTGGGACGCTTCGATAATCTCCATGTTTCTTCTGCACGCTACCGGTGTTCAAAAATGACCTGCACGATCTTCGTATAGACTTTGGGTCAGGTGCATCTTTGAACACGCGTCTAAATTTCCTTTGAATCGTGATAACAGATTTGCTGTCTGCTCTTTCTCCTGTACTGACTTCATTTTTACACAAACGACAGCACGACAATGTCACAGCGCGTTTCATAACATCAACGATGATACCTGATCATGTCTCCTCTCCCACTACGACGCCTTATGTACAAAGCATGAACTTTAACTTTTAAGATCAGGGATGTTCAAAAGGGACACCCTGTACAGCGCACGCCGCTTAGGATCACAGGTAATGTCATCATTTCGTTTAATGATTATCACTTTTGTGAATTCCTAATCAGAAGAATACGTTAAAGAAAAAATTGTCTACTGTAATCAGCCTTCAGTTTTTTTTCCCTTATCGCGGTTTACGCAAATGCAGTGGAAGTGATTACGTAACATCCTATTTTTACTTTTAACTCCAACACGTTAAGTGTCCAGTTACTGCTGTTGCATCGCATACTTACCGGTGTCGTTACTCCGTGAAAGCAAGCACTGTGTCTGTATTCCTACCAATGTGACTATTTTAACAGTAAAACATTAATCCTTTTCTAATTCTTGATTGTAATTTTTTTAATATGTATTTAATGGGTTGTATGAATTTCCTGAAACATTGACAGTTTCATTTTTATTGATGACTTTCTCGAAGAAGTCGGAGTAGTTTATATTGCTTTATTTTTAATGTTTTCTTTCCATCCATGTCCACCTTTCATGCACACACTTCTGCTCTGCATCAATAAAAATGCTAATCAGCTGCTTTCCTTTTTTTTTTTCTTCAGTTATTATCAGTTTAGCTGAGTCCCGAAGTGATCACAATAAGCAGCTTCCACTGTATTTGTTTTCATAGCGGTAATAGGTTTTTATATCATTTTTAAAACATGCTGTGTAATGGAGACTTTCCATCTTGGGACAAAATGCAGACAAAAAATAATCTGCTCTCAATTACCTAATTCTGTTTAGATTGGATAAACACAAGTTCTAATATCTTAATTATATGTATTATGAAGTATGGACCAGGTCGTATTTTGAACTAGACTAAATAAACAGATCTTACTTTAACGTTGAGATTGAATCAAACTTGTGGTCGGTTGTGGGAGAAGATCTGCCTACCATCATGAAATTCAACCCGTGAACTTATCCTTGCGTGTAGCCCATTGATTTTGTCCTGTTCGTGTCGCAGTAATATCATCACCGCAGGTGTATCGATTCTATGAAACACTCCAAATTACTGCTCGACTTCTCCGCCAAACACACCATGCTGGTACCTGCTTTCTCTCTCTCCACTCTAATCTGCAGACAACTGCTTTTGGGTCACGATGTCAGGGTGACTCGAAAACTCACTTAATTTCAGCCATAGTAGCTGTCAAAAATTACGATAGCGTCTGACGAAACCCCTTTTAAATTTCGTCTTATTTGAAACGTTAAAGTAATACCAATGTGGTAATATTTCCTTTGCTTCTCTTTCAAATAACTAATGTATTTCAGAGTATATTTTAATAATTTGCCTACTTCTGTATCTATAACTGAAGTTCAGTTATTTTTGCGATGGTGGGAACTGTTTTTAAAAATTGTAGTCTGAAATGTAGGCAGCAGTCTGTACAAGTTGAATACATATTGCATTTTACCTTGTTAGTGCAAATGAGTTTAACTGCAATTTAAACTGAGAATTAGAGGGTGATCATTTTTTTTTTTCGTACTGACCGTTAATTTTCTGTTATCCCTTCAATTTGGAATTGCAATTTTTGGTTTCTTCGAACAAAAAATGTCTTTTTTTTTTTTTTCTTTTTTTCTCGAAGCCATTCTGAAACAGATTCTAAACAGAATTAATGGATTTTATATTTATTTTTTAAACAGTGTGTGTAATGGAGACTTGCAATTTTGTTCCACGATGGCGGATAGAAATGCTCACAGGTATTTAAAATTTTTGTTTAAATCGGATAAACAAAGGAGTTCTAAATATATCGATGGTGCTTTCAAAATGGCGGATCCCAATAACATCTTCCCCAAAAATATCCTACGAACCATCACGTACTTTAAATTTGATTGGAATTGAGGTTCAACACGAAATATAGACGGGTGCAGCTTATCTGAATGGACATGAATTTTCTAAAGAAGTTCCAAATAGGACTAATTTTATCAACATATTCCATAATTACCTCACGTAAATTTTTTAGTCTTGTTCAAAACTAAGTTATTAAGATCATGAACAGTGATCTTCAAACCCCAACTTTCCAAATGGGTTAAAAAGCCAAAAGGAAAAAAAACTCCTCCTTTAAACCTGATCAAGTATCATTTTTTTTTTTTTCTGAAGCTGCAAACTTTGGAACTTCAGCTGTTTAAAATTGTACCAATACTTTGGCGCAACACAGTCTGCGTTGCTTCGCCGTCTTGGATCTCCTGTGATGAACTCAAGACCCACCATTCTTCAATAGTTCTTTTCAGAATCATTGGTATAATTTAAATAGTTGAAGTTCCAGAGGTTCAGTTCCAGGAGGATTGGGCGAGCTAGGAAGATGGAGGTGTCTGTTTTACAACTTTGTTGGTTTGAAATAAGGTCGTGTTCACTTCCAGGAGACAGATCTCATGTTAAGGTTTACATTTCTAGACGAAGATCTTGGTAGAGGTTACAATGGAATAAAACATGATGCCCGCCCACAGAACTACAGGCACAAGCATTAATAGGGGAAATATTAAGCTGGTGTAATTTCGCCTTTAGCGAACCATAGTCTGTTAAAAAGTAAAACTAGTAAAGTAGTAATGGCATGTGATGCAAGAAAGCAAGTGTGAGCTTATGCAGCATCAGCCAAAAAAAAAAAAAAAAAAAAATCACACCATTCCCTCCAAATGCCTATCCAGTTCCTCCTTAAATTTATTTAACCTGTCAACTTCCACAACGACAGATGGAAGTTTGTTCCAGCAGTTAACAAACCGCTGGCTAAAGGCAAATTTCCGCACATCTATTCTACATCTGTCTTTTCTTAATTTGAATTTATGCCCCCTTAGGTTCGTAATCTGAACAAGTGGAAGGATCCCATCAGAATTCAGCGTGCTCAACCTATTCAAGGCCTTATACACCTCAATCAGATCACCGCGCAGGTGCCTAGTCTCCAGCCACTGCAATTTGCAGAACTTAAGCCTCTCTTGGTAAGAGGATCCCTTCATTCCCCTCGCAATCTTGTTGCCCTTCTCTGTACACGCTCAAGTAAATCTACATCCTTCCTAAAATGAGGCCTCCAGACTTGTACGCAGTGCTCAAGGCGCAGCCTGACCATTGCCTTATACAGAGGGACAATCACATCCTTCTCCCTGTTAGCAAAATTCCTATATATCATTGACAAAATCCCATGACTTGCCCTGGCAGACTGTCTGCATTGCTCAGGAAACTTCATATCTGACTGCACAATTATTCCCAGGTCTTTCATTTTCTACCACCTTAAGTCTAGAGTACCACACAGTTGGTACGTTTCTCTGGAGTTACTTCTACCCATATGCAGTACTTTGCATTTGTCAAGGTTAAACTTCAGTTGCCACTTCTTAGCCCATCTGCCCAAATTTTCGAGATCCTGTTGCAGTAGCACACTGCCATTACTGGCATTAACAACCCTGCCAACCTTTGTATCATCTGCAAACTTCAACACTAAGCCTGATATACCTTCATCAATATCATTGATAAATATACAAAACAACAGAGGACCCAACACCGAACCCTGTGGGACTCCACTAATAACATTAGTCCACAAAGAGCAGCACCCATTAATTACCACCCTCTATCTTTTCCCACTCAACCATCGTTAATACCATTCTGCTCCAATTTGTACAATAGTCTTCCATGCGCAACAGTGTCAAAAGCTTTCCTGAAATCCAAATATATGATATCAAAATTATTTTTTGCCTCCGGTTCCTTTGTAACCACATCATAATATCTTATCAAATTTGTCAGACAAGACTTTCCCTTAACAAACCCATGCTGTGTCTGAATTATTGCTGCAGTCTTGTCTAGATGATCCTGCAGTGCACCTTTAATCAGTGACTCCATTATTTTACCCCGAACGGAAGTTAAACTAACTGGTCCGTAATTACTCGTGTCACCCTTCGATCCCCCCCTTTGTGAATTGGGGATACATTTGCACATCTCCCTTTGTGAATTGGGGATACATTTGCACATCTCCAGTCCGTGGGGCCTCCCCTGAGTCCAAGGATGCTCTCATAATTATGTCTAAGGGTTTGCTTACTTCGTTTGCCGCCTCCTATAATATGACTGGATAGATCCTATCCACCCCAGGTGCTTTTCTTATGTTTAACTTCAATTTCTCCTCCAACTTGCTCTCAGTTATTACAAAATCATTAAGTACCCTGCTACAATTTGATAACCTTCTGCCGTTTTCAAACCTTAATAATTCCTCACGTGTGAATGTAGATGCAAAATACTCATTTAGTTTGTTTGCTATCTGAGCAGGATCATCAACAGTCGAACCATCGATATCAAGTGGACCAATCAGATTCATCCCCTTCCTTTTAGAGTTTACATAAGTAAAGAAATCCTTGCTGTTTTTCTTAGCATCTTTTGCCAAAGATTTCTCGTAATCTGCCTAACCTCCTTTGTGACCTGATTACAGACTAGCTTATATCTGCCATAGGCTTCTTGAGTCGCTTGATAATTTATATAGCCCACCGGGCTAGCCCAGTGGGTAAAGTACCTGCCCGGCAACCCAAAGGTCGCGGGTTCGATTCCCGCCTCGGGCTTGGATCAAAGTACTGCAAAAACTTTGGGAGGTGCAATATGGCCACAGAAGCCGATGCGCCAACAACTACCAAATCAAAAAAAAAAAGATATAATAATAATAAAAAATATAAAAATTTATATGCATCCCATGCATTTTTCTTCTCTGTCACGAGTCTCATTAGTTCATTTGACAACTATTTAGGCCTAAACCTTGAACAATATTTCTTAATAGGTATGAAACTTTTAGTAGCATCCACGATTAATTCCTTAGATGGTTCCCACTCGTAGCCGAGTGGTCATGAGCCAGGGTGCATAGCACGCGTTCCTTGAGTGGACCGGGGTTCAAGCCCGTGACTACTAAATACGGTAAATATTTGTATTGACGATTTATTGTAAACTCTACTGACTTGGTTGTCGTGCTTGAGTATAAACAGAAAATTTAATTTTTTTTACTAACTGTTGGTAACGTCGTCAGTTGATCCCACTGTACAGAATTTAAAAACTGTCTGAGACCAGTGTACTCACCTTTACAGAAGCAAAAACCCTTTCCTTTACCCCTGATGGTAATTATATCTTTAAGTAAATCTCACATCAGTACACTGTGATCACTGCCACCTAGTGGTTCCTTTATCTGCAAATTCTCTTAATACACGAATGATCACCGCTGATAACCAGATCAAGAGTATTACCCTCTCTGGTTACCTCTCGAACATGCTGCTGCAGAAAACAATCATCCAATAAATCCACAAAAGTCTTGCTAGTGTGTTAGTAACCAACCCCCAAGTTCCAGTCAATATCTGGAAAGTTAAAATCCCCCATTATAAGACATTCTGATTTACTGGCCCACTCTATTTCTCTGTACAATTGTTCATTGTACTCATTCGAGTCATTAGGCCTATAACACACTCCTACTCTTATTTTTGCTTTCGCAGTGTCACACCAAACTGAGTGCACTGTTCATCTATATCAACTGGATGCACTTATTTTGATTTTATGTTTTTCTTAATTAACAGCATAGCACCTCCTCCCTTCCTATCCTATCTGTACACATTGTACTCCCCAAATTCCAGTTCTGCATTCCTTATATCTGTGTGACACCACGTCTCTGCTATCCTAACAATATCCGCCTTTGATGTCTTGACCAACACTCCAAATTCATCGAATTTATTTACTATACTTCTAGCTTTGGTATACATGTACTTATTCCTAGTTACCCTGACACATCCCATATACCCACCTGTTTCACGATGACTGCCATCAGTCCCTGAAACCCCCAACACCCCTCGTTCCAGGTCGCTACTTATTCTAATAGAAATTGTGCAAGAATCACCTTCACCTCTGCCTGCGGCTACTTTTAACCTTTTAGTCTGTGAATCCCCCCAGGGACAATCACCCTTGTATATCCTTGGCAGAACTAAATGAGTTATGAGGGATAAAATATTTAGTTGTGGCTCCTTTGGAAAACAGAATCTACATTGCCATTTTTGTAATATAATATTCCAGCATTTAATCTTTTCCTTTTTAGGATCAGTTTTAACATCCAAAACAAACATCTGCAAAACTTAATAGTATACTTTCTGATATGGTGATTAATTTCTTTATATATTAGATGATAGTTGGAGTTTGCTAAAACTTGTAATGCAGAAATAGATAGTGTTCTGCACATTCTTAACATTTCCAGAAGAAAATATTGATGGGTAGTTGTCAGGTGTGCCTGGATGTAAGTCTTCGAATACCATCTCTTCAAAAGCTGTTTTGAATATTTCGTGGGTTTCTGTTGTACCGTTCCCTGATTTGAAACAATTTCTCTATATATACATATTTTTAAGATCTATGATTTCTGAGAGTCATCAGTCAATGTGCATTTACGGAATTGGTTCAGATTTAAAAGAAATTAATTTCAAAATAGTGTCGTCAAGGTGATCCAGTGATCAATTATTTTTAAATTTTCAACGTTATAATATGTTGCTATTCAAGGTGTGGGCGGCAGATTTGGAGGCTGTAATCCCGCCTACTTCTAACTGATGCCAAGTCCTGTTAGGTGTTAAACCCACATATCCTGTCTGGCTGTCTTCATAGCAAGGAAGAATATACGCACCATTGTTGATGTCCTTGACGTGTTCTCGGGGAATCCGTTTTTTGTTTTTCAAGTTTACTACAACTTGAAATACGATTGAAAAACTGCTTTCATTTTTATATCCTTGAAAACGGGTTCAAAGGCAGAAATATAACTATTTTGGTGGGGATATTTTTGTAGCTAAACTTTCTAGTTTTTTGACTAGAAATGAATTTCTAGTAGTTCTGACTGGATATTGCGTTTTCAGGGAACTTCATTAAAAACGACAATCGGATAATGCGATTCAAATTTGTACACACTTAAGAACTAATAAATTGTAACTGATGATGAACATATTGACCTTTTTCGTAGATTTATGAAAGATCTTAGTACAGCACTCCTGTCTAGGCGTAGGTAATTTTAGAGGTCTCTAAAACTCAAGTGTACAAATACGGCAGGCCGATCACAAAATTGGAACCCTATTTTCTTGTTTAATCATGAAAAACGTTACTTTCAGATGAAGTGAGAAATAAGTCATGAATCCCCATCAGTGACTTAAGTACTCATTTCAGGATTAAGAGGGCTGATCTTAAATAATTTTTCAACGCTTTTTTTTTTCTGTCTCTCAAAGAAACAGCCACCTTAGAACACAGTTTATACACACAAACGGCACACTCGTGGCTTGAGTTTCTTTGACATGAGGGATCAGATCAAAAATAGTCAGCCGTCCTATTAAAATACCTCAATTAATCAAGGACCTACTTTATATAAAATACCCTTTTGCATGTTCTACTTAAAAACAGTACATCCTATGAGCATCCCGTATTTTTCTTACGGCTGCTAGAATTGTTCTTTTTAAATTTATTCGAACTACCCACTTTCGCAACACCAAACAGTATTCGGAAAATTTGTTCCAACAACCAATTACTCTCTCAGGCTGAAAAAAAAAATTCTGCCATCTATCCTGCAGCCATCATTTTCACTTCGCCCCCTCTCCTGTGTGTTTTACAAGAAAGAGTAAGGAAGTATTTAGTGTACTCAATCCATTCAAAACCTTAAACACCTCAATCGGATCTCCTCGCAGGTGTCTAGTTTCCAAGGGTTTCACTTTGTAGAACTGAACTCTTTCTTGGTAAGAGTATCCTTGACTAATCTGGTTGCTTTTCTCTGCATCCTTTACAAGAGAGCCACATCCTTCTTAAAATGACACTTCCAGTCTTGTATCTGCTAAAGATACAGGACTGGAAGTGTAATTTTAAAGGGGATAATCATCTCTCTGTCTCTGCTAGAAAATTCTTTGCGATCTACCAATCATATAATTGGTAGATTGCAAGGAAAGTGAAGGAGTGCCCTATTCTAGTTGACTTTAATGTTTTCTGAATTTCAACGATCCCCTTCCATGTAGAACGACGTCCTCTTACTATTTTGATGATGGATCGAATGGATCCAAGTACTTCGATGTCACACTTTCAATAATATGTGTTTCAAGGCATTCTTCATTATATTTCTTCAAACACTGAATTTAAACCACGTTTACAGTTATTGACTATTCCTTGTAAAATCACGTCGTGTGTAGAACGCCCCTTTAATTTAAATGGTAGAACCGTTCAAATGCAAGTGCAACATGCATCTCATGCTGTATTGCATATCAACACAAAAACTGGGACATTATTTTTAATGTTAGTACTTGCTAACCATTAAATCTCATTTTTAAATAGGTGTTGGTCCTTTTGACTCTCGTCACAGCAGGATGCTCGTCTGTGAACACTGACCCAAATGTCTGTCTGTAGATATTAAATGTAATTTTCTCTATTATTCTTCGAAAGCGTATTCGGTTTGCTTATTTCGGATCCCAGGGAGCATTCCAAGATGATTCACTTGAGGGCACTGACTTGCTAAGGTAGATTTACAACTTGCTCTTCGAACCAGGATCGTCATTGTAGCGTATGAAAAGATGCGTTATCATCCTGAAAATGGGGGTGCTTGCCCTGTAATATTGCATTAAAAATGATGGGAATATTTCGCCATCTTTGTATACAATATAATTTCATGAACTTCGTGTATGGAGGTCTCATTTCTCCTGGTCTTCACTAATATAAACATAAACCAATCCCAATTAAATGTACACTAATTCTCATCCTCTCAGATCTTTAAATGCTCGCGTAATTTTCTTTAAATGATGTTTATAGTTATTCTTAGCTAACGATCTAATTTTTTAGAGTAATTGTGGCCCGTCATGTCTCCAACAATGGAAGCATACTTTGGGTATTCAGATCAAAGTGAAAACTGCTACCTCCAAGTCTGCCGCACTAGTAAAAAAAATTTATACACTGAGGCAAATGCAGAACGAAGCCCGAGGGAAAAATTCCTCACTTGCATCCGCTATTGTTCTATCACCCTCGCTATTTTATTGTTCAGAGAACAATAGAAATCTAGAACACCTTGAGAGAACGGCGAATCAAGGAACAAATGAAAGGCAAATGGTAAATTGTACAGACAAGGAGGACCCTGGTGTGAGAACAGAGCACGATTGATAACTATAAAACTTGTCCGCCTTTTTGAATTAGGGATGGGGAGGGGGGGGGCTTCCTACCGAAGAAGTTATTCACGAAAGTTGTTTGGAGGATTTTGACCTCTCGAATATTTTGGTCATAGTGTGCAAGTACATAGTATTGACAATTCTTGTGGTGGTTCTTGCGTGTGTATGCTCACAAGCCGATTTGCGTGTTGCTTGCCAAAATGAACGCTTTACTCCTGTTTGATATCGGCTAACTATAGTCTCTATTGTGAAGGGTATTTTAAGAATTAATTCATGGGATTCGTTACTCATCTTCAGTTTTTTTTTTTATCCTTTTCCCAGTACTTCACTGAAATTTTAACATTTTCAAAGACTGTTTCAGCAGCATTCCTGCACAATTTTTGTTACTTATTAATACTTAAGATGACGAGGATTGGCTATGTTAAGAAAGGAATGTTCTTCATGGGTGGTTTATCAATATTCTTTTATTCACTGAGAAGAGTTTTAGCAATTTTTGAGATAAGCTTTATAGAGAGTGCTATTACAATGGCTTGGTTTTGCAAGTTTATCCCAGTGGTACTTAATCAAAATTGAGTCTAGAAAAGAAACTGATTTAGAAAATTGTCGAATATTTCACAGGACAACTTTTCCAAAATTGCAATCTCGCGTGAGCATAGCACTGTGAGAGTATCGATTTATCCCAGAGAGAGCCCGCTGAGTAAGGTTAGGAAGTAAAATTTGAATTTTATGTTACTATTTGTGTTATTGGAAAGAGGTATTCTTCTGTTATATTTTACTTCATCTACTGCTTTTCACAATTTTTGAGAACTGTAGAAGTCCCTTCAATATTTTTCCTATGAGCTTCACTTTAGATAAATTTTCCTTACTTCTATTATAAGTTTCCTTTAATTGGATATTTTCGACAGGTAAATGCGTTCCCATCTATATTAAACTGGCCTTTCATCATTTCCATCTGTATGACCTTACAAGTTATCTTTCATTTTCGAATACTCGATTTTAAGAACATCAGTATCGGACACATAACAGGTTAATTTTAATAAATAAACGTATATTGTTATGTACAGTATTTTTAAAAAGTTCAAGCTGCCAGCTAGTGATATGATAAAAATCAGTTACTTCGCAGTTTTCGAGAGCGCACGTGCCTTTTTTATCCCACTTCCTCCTTTATGATCAAAGTTTGTCCTCCTCCACCCTGAACAGGAATCGTTCGTGAAACTATTCTTTCCAAATAGACTTAAAAGCGCAAACATTTTCTTGCACAAGACAAGGAACTACTTCAAGATATACTTACGATCACCCTGTACATCTTCTCACCATTTTCGCAGTGTATACTTAACCTTGTGAACTCTAACACTATTTTCCCCAAATAGGGGCACCTTACTCCCACACGGGAAATACTTCCTTCTATTCGCTTTACTTCAAATTTTGTTATACAACTGCCTCACAATCAAAAACGTATAAAAAAGAGCTCTTTTTTTGAAGTCTCTAAGTATTAGGCAATTATAACTGGCCTATTGTAGTCAAGAAAAAAAAAAAAATAGTTTTTCCAACAAAAATATCTTTACCATGAAAACATTAACGGGTATTACTTTTGAAATAATGTGAGAAAATTTGTAGAGAAATACTGAAATCAATAAGTGGTCAGTATATTGTGTTTGGGAGAATACATTTCCACAGCTGTGTACCGCATAACGCCAATGTAAACATCCGTCCTGCCGCACCTGGAAGATTGGTCGTTTTTTCCCATGGACACCTAGCCTTAGATGGGATGATTGCGCGTCTGCCATGCTCACCTGACATAATTCAGGTTGATTTTGTATAAGGTTATGGTAAATCTTGTGTACAGAACACAAGAACCTGATTGGTTAACCTTAAAGACCCAATGATGGAAGCCTTTGTCTCGATTCCACCAGAAGTAACCACGTTCGTGGGGGGGGAGGAGACTACTTTCGTTTTTATTGACTAGAAAAAAACTTTCTGAATTTAAAATATCGAATACAGAGTGTTTATATGAATCTTCAGAAATTATCCATTCGACTCCCTGTATCTTAATGTTTCAGAGTTGCATACAACTCTGGAACATTTGACCTGGACAGTACAAAATTGTACTGTCCAGGTCAAAATTGTATTCTACAAAATTACTGTACAAATCTAATCGCAGTAATCTGTACAGATTGCGAAGTAATTGACGTAAATGTGTGAAAGAGGAAGTGTGGATAAAGGAAACCGGAAGCTGCGGATATATGAAAACGATAGTTGTTCGGTTTTTCTGAGGTCACTTAGCAAACCATAATTATTAATTTTACAGTGTACACTAGACTTTCTTATGCAATTTTCGTTATGTAAGTGGATACGAATGTCCTTGGGAAAATATCCTTCTTGGTGATTCGAACCCAAAAGAATATTTGCTTTTTGTGACCCACCTACGATGAAAGAAGGTTTTTTATATCAATCTGGAATAAATATCGAAACCCTTAAGCTATTTACAACTTTGTTTCCAAAAGTTAGAATCTTAAAAATGAAGCTTTTATTAACTACAACATCAACTTTCGCGACTATACCCGACAGTTTAATCACTAGCAAAGCCATCTGATAACAAACATTGGCCGTGATGTCAAACACACGTGCACGTTATTATTGGGATCAAAGAGGCATGGCTGGCGTCGAGCTATTATCTCGGGTCGTGTAAATGAACCTCCATTGTATAACGGATGTTGGTGTAGTTGCCTATCTAGGAACACCTGTCAGTACTTTTATGGTTCGGGTAGTGCGCATGAAGGAAGTTTACCTTCCAGGTAAAAGGAATGATTACGATGTGTAATTAGCAGTTAATAGAATATCTTTGTCCCCAAACACGTGGATGTCTTTCCTTAGGGTCAATAGAGAAGTGTGACGTACTTTGGGTTTTATAAGTTTATTTTCAAATGAAAAAAGCATATGATGCTGTGAGAGAATATTGATTGAATTATTTACTTTCTGTTTGTAATTCTGCTTCTGATACGCATCCAGCCTTTGAGTTAATAATCATATGTCATCTTGGTAGTTATTCTTAACGTTTATCTCTTCTTTGTACGAAAGAAAGGGTAGGATTTATCTGAGGTCGATAATTCTGGTCTTGTTAGTTAGACTGCTACTTAAAAGCTAATAATGCTTAGATTTTATACTTTGATCTAAACCAGAATTTACATTTTAGCAGAACTCAACAAAAAGTATGATCGTGGTTTCCAATGGTTTACGTACTTCAATTTTTGGAGGTCATAACGAATCATTAAATTCAGTGGGTGGACAAAATTACTCGAAATAATTATTAAATGTTGAATAAACCTTCGCACTACTTGAGTAAAGCCTTTATAAGAACCTTGTATGGGAAGAAAAATCTTTATTGCTCTATATTATATACACTGGAAGTTCATTACACATATCATTGATGTACAGTACAGATAAAATGACACGCAGAGGCCAGGGGCTTGACAAAAGTTAAGGGTATACAGTACATCAAAACGTTATAACACATAAATGAGAGTAATACCTAATAGCAAAATATATGTAATAATTTAAATATACATGAATATAATCTGGAGTATATGGAAATTCTGAGAGGGACAGGATGGACAAGTACAAAATATACAAACAAATTTATTTACAAATACTTGATCTATGAGCATGAGGGGTTCCGTTGTCAGCCTGAGATGGCAGGTGAGGATATCACTTGGGCACAATATCAGGGGGATACAATAGCGAGTTCGGCCAGGGAATGGCTGTAATTGCGATCTGATGCAAATTTGGCTTATCATTTGTAGGGCTTTTATTATGGGAAGCACTTGGGTAGTTAGAAATCTGTCGCACATATTCAATCTATTTTTTTAGCCGCAGAAAAGGAATGGCTTTGAGGATGGGTGGTGTGGTGCACCATTAACATGTCCCAGAAGTTAGGGGCATTGATTGTGCAAATCGGCATTTTAACAGTAGTTCAAGTTCTCATGCAGATAACGTGAGGCAGACGTGGGATTTGAAGTTGAGGGCCATGCTTGTGGTATTTTGTTGGAGAATAATGCGATGTTTGTGGGTTGCCCACTTCAGTATCCGGTATTCAATTGCGAAAATGGGTTCCAGAAGAGAAGGTGCAGCAGAGGCCGAAATTTCAGTGGCATATTATAGGACAGTAGGGTATACAACGGTTTGGAGATATCTTATAGCGGTTTTTATCTCACATTACGTGAAGATGTTGACGGGGTATCCATCGCAGTCGACTTGTTTTGGTGAGTACAGATTAAATGTGACTCTTAAACCTAAGCATTGGGTCAAAGGTTACACCAAAATCTTCGTGGCTTGTCACATATGGAATTACTGCTCCCTCTAGTGAGGGTTGTGTGAGTGATTTGCTTCAGAGAGAAAACCAGATACAGATTTTTCAGGGGCGAGTTTTACACCGAAATGTTAAAGATAGGTGGAAAGAGATATGAGTTTGTTGCTGATGACAGTTGTGATTACTCCTATGGCAGCTGATGGCGGTATTTTCGTTAAGAACTTTATATCATTAGCGTAAGTAATTACATCATCACTGGCACACACAAACGGAATAAGGGAGAGGTAAACAGTAGCCAGGATAAAACGCCACCTTGAGGCACGCCTGTATGGATAGATCGGATATAGGAGACATTGCAATGAGTGAGGTACACTGTTCTATTACGTAGGAGAGTTGCGTATAACCTTGCTTGTTCCATTTTGTTATCCAGAACATGCCTGTGGTGAAAAGGAGAAAAATGCTTTACGTTGCGTTTTCCTTAATATCTAAAATGTTCTCCATAATTCAATGATATATTCATGCGGATAATTATTTTATAAGAAATACTACATCGTCGTTTAAAATATATTTTCTCCAGGGTGAAGCTATCAAAGTAAGAAATCACATCAATGTTAGTATCTGCTTGGTTTTAATTATTCTTAGCCTTCTCAAACACGAGAAGTGGAGCAACCTTCTCAAGCGACTTCTGTTTGAGAGGAAATTGGTCCATCGGGAGTCACTTTCGATCAGTTCTTTTTAGTAATGGTCTCCAGAGCTCAGCAACTAAATACCTTAAGCAGGATTTGAGTGCAGTGTATAATGCCCTGGGGGTTAGTAAAATTTTAATAATAGGTGAATGTTCTCACAGAATCCAGAGGAGAAACTATAAAATCTTAGGAAAGAATGTTGGAATAATAGGGGTAGTCAAGGCGGAGAGTTGATCAAAATTCAAGGAAGAATTGATCGGGTCCATTATGACAACTTTCAACTAGCTAAGTTCACTTTATGGAGAATATGATTTCGAAACTATTTTCTGTACCAATAATGCATCTACAATTCCGTCGTAGAAATAGTCTTCTCGTGAAGGGTTTTTTTTTTTCTTAATGTACATTACTCGTTTCTAAAATATTTAGACAAGGCATTGTGTACAGCCTTCTTTTGTATTTTTTTGCGCAAAAGTTTTCACTTAAATGTCCTATTTCGGCACTGTTCACTTTTACAACTTTTGTCCTCCTTATTCTTGAAACCAAGCAGCTGTCCATCCAGAATCCACAAGCACCGTTTTCCTAAAAAATGAACCCGAGGCAGTTTAGCTCTTACTTCCAAAGCTCGCATTCAACACGCATCCATGCAGGCTAGCCCATGTAAGCAAAAATAATTACTTGTCTGCCAACTCCTTCAGCAAGTCGCCATCGGCGTCAATAGACGTGACCTGCCGTTCAAGCAACAACCCGTGGGAAATGGAGGACGGCACTTTGACAGATGGGATGCAGGAGAAAATTTACTTCTGGCCTGTCAGAAACCCTGTTACCATCAAGAGCAGCCATTGTAGAAGCACGTGAGTAATTTGAGAGATCGTAAAAACAAAATCTATCGCTCCGATGTGCTGACGTCAATAGGCAAAAGCTGAGTTCTCTCACATTCTCGAGTTTTGATGGAATTTCCTGATTAATGACCAAAATCGGATCGTTGCGCCTACACTATGAGCGCATTGCCAGCAAGCCTCTGCCTTTATTAAAGCTGATGACACTGTGTGTTGAAGGATTTGAAGCTCTTTGATGTCCGCCGGTACGAACATTGGGCAGTATTAATAAGGATGCCGTTAGAATACCTTATGACGAGCACATAAATCTCATTAGGGTTCCCTTCCTAAGCTCCTTCGCTGGAATTATGGTATTCTATTTGTAGATGTGGTCCAGACTTAAATCCAATGTTCCGCCTCCTAGCTGAACAACAGCTCCCTCTGTCGGATATCAAAATTGCAATATGATTTATCACTGCACCAGAACATTCAGAATTCACACTAAAGCTTCCAAGTTCACGTTCCTTCAGCATTGGGAAATAGAAAATCTTTCAAAAGACTATGTCCTATTGTGTAATAACTTGGCTTTGCAGTCACGTATTTTTTTCTGTGCCCGTATTTTCCGATTATTTCTGTTGTTGGATTTATCCTCAGAATAACTCGTTATCGATCGCTACGTTATTTCGTTCTGGGAACGAGTCCTAGACAGAAAGATCGAAGTGAATGTTCCTTCAGAAATGAGAGGATTTTCTCCCTATCCACGTAATGGATTCATCCACTGAAAAAGTGTTTTCCATCCTATGATTTTTCTGAAACTGAAATACAACCTGAGGAGATTTAAACAACGGATCTTCTAGGGGATTCATTGTTTCTTTTTCAATTGATAGTTTACCATGAGATCTCTATATGTGCTTCTCTGCTCTACACACATAGGTTACGCATGTGTGCTAAGCATAGTTCTGATATCTTTTATCAGTATTCCAATCAAAACCCCCGTATTAGAATTGTGGTTTAACATTACTGTTGGGGGTTTATGCATTCCTTATTTCTTAAGTGTGCCTCTAGTTTCTTCTGTTCTACGCTCTTTTATGATGCTCGCAGTCCTTAGAAAATAACCTACTTATATTGTCCCGACCCAAAGAAATGAAACCAGCGTTCATAAATTGTATGGAAACGAGCCAAAGGGGGACAGTAACATCGGCATATCGACTTCCAACATCGGCCTTTGCTCCCGGAGATAAACTAGGAGAAGCATTGTTACCATGGTTACCGTACAGTTCATCGAGCGAATCATGTAAACCTCTGAAATGAATGTGTAAGCAAAAGACCCAAGCAATAAATAAATATAGATGACCATCCCTACAGTGCCAGTTCATTAACGGAAAAGGACTCAATGCGAGGATGCTTTTGGTATTTGTTTTGCGTGATGGCGAAGAGCAGGATGAGAATAGAGTTAACGGACAAGGTTCAACGTGACGAACTTTTCTCGAGTCTTTCTAGTGTCTCAATATACCCGTATTTATATAAGCTTGCGTTGGATTACCATCCCAAACAGAGAAAGAGCGAAAAGATGATACACTTATCGTGTCATACGTTTTTATAGTATTTTTACTAGATTGTAACCCGCGTGGGGTGGGAGGGATCAACAAAATAAACTGTTGGAAAAAAGTTAGGAGATAATATAGGTGTTTTAATATTTCAGACGCTTTCATATCTCAGGGGATAAAAACTGTACAGAATTGTTTACCAAAACTTCCTCACCTGATGGGGAGGTGAGATTTGTCGGTTCCTTAAGGTGGGCAGGGTACAGCAGGGAAATGGTTAACCTATCGACAGGAAATTTGGTACAAAGGTTTCTCAAGAATAATTGTCTTGATTTTGAAAAAATTGCATTTGCTGTTTGAAATTTATTGCCTTTCTTTGGAGGACAAACTGAAGGTGGAGGAGTTGTAAAATCATGATTGGCCTAAAATTACTTCAGGGACCAGTAGAACAAAGCTGCAAGTTTTGTCTGACTTTTTCTTTGGTAATTTGTGTGCTTTCATATCTTCCAGTTCCAAAGGTAGCCGAAGCTATGGAACTGGAATTGAAACCTTCCTAGGGGACCAACAGAATATAGGCTGAAAATTTGTTGTTGATCTGACTTTTTGTTATCAAGTAATGCACGAAAATCTGAAACTTTCTTTCTATTTTCATATATAGATAATTCGAGATATCTATTAAAAAAAAAAAGCCTGCCGAATTTCTTATTGGTGCGATTTTAATAAAATTTGTGAAGGTCCGACAAATCTTTCTAAAAGAGATCAAAATTTAATAAAAATCTCTTCACTGTGATTCGAGTTGTTGCAGGTGGGCGGATGCTAAACATAGTAGACATTTTACAGAATCAAGTTATTTAATGAGCAGCGCATTACATAACGTTTGCAAATAATAAAATTTATAACAAATAAATGAAAGTTTTTTATGCATGAACCGAGAAAATTTCATTTCTGCGCATCCGTTACATTGTAGGATGGTTTTATTATTTTTTAAATGACTCGATAAATCTTTTTAAAAGGCCCAGATATAAAATTTCATGAAAATCCGTCCACTGGAAATTGAGGTGTTACATGCGAACTAACAAACGGACATGGTGAAGAAAATAGCCGCATTATGTATAAATTCTTCATTTAATATCCCATATATTACCATATACATTATCATTAAAAAGTGTTTGCTTAAGGATTCTCGACTTAATTCTACAAGGCGTAAAAATATAAAACTCCCTTCACAGCAAGAATTTTGGTCTGATAGTAGTTATAACAGCAGTCTGGACTAATTCGTCTAATTTATTTCAGAGAAAACAAAATTGTAATTTAACTTTGAAGCTCCAGTTGTGGATTTAAACTTTAGGAAAACAAGATGAGAAGTTGGGTAAAAAAAAATCTCTTGGTATCAGATAAAGTAGTTCTAAGTAATGGTTTCACTTCTGCTTAATATGTTTGTAATCAAATCGTGCCACTGGGGGGCTCTGTCTGAGATCTGATAATCTGAGATCGCAGCCAGCCCTTCGCGAAGAACGAAAGGTTTCATTAAAGGTGTCCTCTCCATTAGTCATCCGGATATTAGTGTCGCTTGTCGCGTTCTTCATCTACAGACATGACAAGAATTTTGACCACCCTTATCACACCCAGGAGAGAGTGGGGCTGTTTTTGAAGTTTACTGTGCGAAAGGTTAATGTTGAAACAGATGCCGTCGACGGCAGGATGGACGGAAGACGTGGATGTTACACGGTGGCGCAAATGACATGCTAACTACGCGGTACACAGCTGAATAAATAAAAAGAACGTTTTAAAATGAAGCGCTATTTTTCTTTTCTTTTCTATATTTACCAATTCCGATGAGAGTTCTTCATTTAAATTCACCGAATATAAGCAAGACGGTCAGTTACTTAAGAACAGAAAACAGCAGACGATTTTAGTAATTTCATTGTTACCTTTGTGGAAACGCGCTCCTTGCATCTTCTGCTCTGGTTGTCATGACAACCTAAAGATTATAATTTTAACTTAATGTGTATTGCTGTTCCCATTCTGCTGATTTGAAAAGCTCTCAGGTATATTAACAGAGATAGTTGTGTACTTAAGTTCTCCAGCACGACAATGTACGCTCATTTTGCCATTATTATTTTTTTTAACTAAAGTTTTACTTCGGAAACACAGCTGTGTTATCGATTTGGAGAAACAAGGTAGGAAGATGCATCAGATCTTATTCATAAGAAGTGGCGTTGTTTCATTGGATGTTTGTAATTGCCTTTTCCAGTACGACGTATAGTATACCACAAAAAGGGAAAAAAATATAGGGCACATTAAAATGAAAAAACAAACTGTGCAGGAAAAATTGCATATTATTAACAGATTGTGTTAATTTATTCCCCTATTTTGTATGGTTTTATAAGGGGGTTGAGCAGATGGAACACTTTTGGACTTTCGAAGGAGCAATCAGCATCTATGAATAGTTCATCCTCGAACGGAAATATCCTTGTTCCTTCGAGTTTCACAGAAGAAGCTAAAAGCTTTTGTAACCAGCTTATAACCCCGATTCTTTATTTCTGACTGCTTCAGTCAACGAACCTTTGTTCCAAGGCCTCTCTTCGAGGCTTCTTTAAAAATGTAAATTGTGGTCTAAATACAATCCCGGAAAGGATATTAAGTACCTCATGAATCAATGTGGTGGCTTTTGATGTGACTTCTGCTTTATTCAGAGGAGTCTAGCGAATATAAGCTGGTTTCTCCCCCCCCCCGTTGTTTTTTCCATTAGTTACATCTATAGTTATAAAAAAAAATAGTGTGGTAAAAAGTAATGACACAGAATTGGAATAAGGCAAAATATGGATGAGCGAAATATTTTCTTAGTCGACCCTCTCAAAATAGTTCCCAAGGGAACGAATACACTTGCCTGCCTGTGGGTCGTTTTCGTTTGTCCGCAACAACCTCTCTGCTTTCTTTAAAACGCGTAATCCATGAAAATATTTATGCTGAGGACAGAGCCTCATTTCCATAAACTAACTGGTCAGCATTTTGTGTGTTTCAGTGGGACTTTCCCCAGCTTTACACAAAACGTTATGTTGATCCGCTGTTCCGTTCTTTGTTTTTTGAGGTTAGACACGATTCACAAAAGTCCTCAAGAAAAAGAAAAAAAAAAAAAAACAACTTGAGGCCAACTGGTTTGGGTTAGTGGAACTACCAAGGTAACGCTTCTATAGTGCCCTCTCCCGGAGCAATACTCGCATTATTTATTATTATTATTTTTTTTTTTAATTCAGTCTAATTCCATTTTTTGCCTCGCTGTTGAATGCAGTTGACTTGAACTTCTACTATAAAGACCAAATTCTCAATATCTACAATAACTCAAGTTTCCAAAAATAAATTTAAGTTTTCTTGGAGAGTAAAATCTTCCACTCGGACATCGTATAATATCTTTGCACAAATTCACAACACTACTGCAACAGTTCCAGCATGCATTCGAGAAATTGAGGTACAATATTAGGATGAGGGGAAAATATTTTGGTTTTTTACCCTTATGTATTTGCAGATTGCATCCTCTGCTTCTGTCGCCAATTTCTTAGTCTCTCTCTCATTTAATCTGTTTCTGATTGGCTTTATTTTATCTGTGCAATACATTTTCTCTGGGCACCACTTATTAGTCTCGTTTTCTTTCAGACACTCAATTACACAGATCAAATCCTTCTTCCCCCAATGGAAGCATTGGACATAATCCGCACTATTCAAGATTAAACGTTCCGATATATTTACTTAATTCTAAACGAATACCCTGAATGAAAACTTTTATTTACATTTTGCTGTTTTCCATCAAAGTTTCTCTGCCGTACTTTGTTTCCAGACATCTTGCTTCAGTTTGTAAGTTTATTCTGGAGTTAATATAATGAACTTTCTTTTGACAGGCCAGTTTCTGGGCCTTAATTGATTTATGTACTGCTGGCGTTAAGACTAGAAAAACCTCTAATTAACAAAGCAAAGTTTACGTTCCTGCCCAGAAGCAATCTTTGGCGCTGAATTTTTTTTTTTTTTTTTCCTCCATCGTCATCCACTCGATGTTAAATGGGCCATGAAGTAAACGCTGTTACAATTCAAAGAGCAATAAATCTTCATAAAATCGGAAATAAGAGCAATACTGATAAGATTGAGGAAGCTAAATGACTGTTTGTTTCCGATTCAATAATACAGGCGAGATACAAATTCTTTTTACATTTTGTTAACATTCTGTTAAATTAACAAAAATGGAAATGCGATAGAAGTCGTAGCTATTATTCAGAGAAAGTCAAACTTTATTAACATGTTCTGCATGTATGCAGATAAATGAGAAAATCACTTATTGCCATAAATCATTTATTAGCAATAAATGTACATGGAGGAAGGCCCATCGAAGCTAAGGCTAGAGGTAAATTTTAAAATTCTGCAATATATTTATAATATTTCGTATTGATGTCGTTTCCACCCACTTCAACAGTATGTGCCTTCGTGGGCAGCGCTGCTGGTATAATCACCATCCTCACCACACCCGGTTGGAAAAGATCTGAGTTCGAATCTCGTAAATGACGTGAGGAATTTGAGTCTTTTTCACCACGTGGCTGAGTTTGTCGGTTTCAAGCGAGGGTAGCATGGTTTTATTTTTATTGTTTTTCGTCCATCAAACAGCAACTCGACCACATGAAATTTAGACATATTACATATAAGGAGCATATGGCCTAAGTTGCTGATGCATCTAAAACTGCTACAACCAACCAATCCCACTTCCTCCAAGCTTCATTGTTGGCATTATACACTCAGACAGATGACTTTCTCCGGGCATCCCTCACACTCAATCAATCGGAATAAGGTGTAGCGCGATTTGTCACTTCACAGAACGGGTTTCCACTGTTCTGTGGACCAATTATGGTGTTCGTTGGACCAGGAAAGGTGAGACAGCTGATTGCGTTTAGCGACGTTTAGCTTGTGCGCCGCCGCTCTCCCATGAGAACCAAAGTAGTGGAGTTCGTACGTTTGCTGTCATCAGTACACATCTTTCTTGTGTTGTTACGCTGTATCTGTATTTGAAAAATACGTATGGCATCTGATTTATCTTCGTCCTTCATCCAGTCAAGAATGCCTAAGTAAAATTTCTCTTGATTGCTCTTGTAATGGTGAATAATAACGCCCTGGTTGTCAAATTTCGAACTATTTTAGAATCTAAAAAATTCCTACATGTACTGATTAAAAAAAACACTTTTTGATACGACCTGTAATTTTTCGGGTCTATTAACTTTTAACAGTTGGAAAAGATTTTATAACCACCCTATATAATTGTTTGTATTAGTTGACTACATTATTTGTAACCAACGGCCGGCAGTCCTTACGAAATATGGACAGACACTTGTGCCTGTATGACATATCCTTTGGAGACGCGGCTGGCTGTCGCTCAAGGGCAGATCCGGTCTTGGTAGCTAACAGCAGGAAAACAAAGATTTCTCTTTTGCATTTGGCAGAGTAACAGCGTAGGAAAATTGTTCTATTTACAGAACGTAATTACCTCAATTACCCTTCCCCGATCTGTCCTTATTTCTCTTTACATGTGAGGGGCACTGCCTTTCTCTTAAACAGTTAATACCAAGTATGAATTGATGGCGGTACTTTATATAGGCTGTTTGGTAATTTCTTTGTATTTCGATATCAAATTCGGTCTGAACTATTGGGTGACTACATCAGTTTCAACGCTACTTCCTTTTATTATATCACATCCTGACGGGATCATCTAAATTGTCAATAAAACTTCGGGTTTCTCCTAAGTTGCTCGATCAATCTATATAGATCTCGAAGCCTTCTTTTAAAAAGGATGTGGATCTGTTGGAACGGTTGCAGAGAAGAGCAACGAGATTAATGAGGGGAACAAAAGGTGATCTTACCAGGAAAGGCTTCAGTGTCTGCAAATTGCAGCGTCTGGCGATTGAGCACCTGCCAGGTGATCTGATTGAGGTGTTTAAGGCTTTGAATGGATTGAGTAAGCTAAATGCTGTTCGAATCCTTACATGAGCTGACAAAAATTCACATTGAAACAAGATGGTCGCAGGATTGATGTGTCAAAATATGCATTCAGTCGGAAAGTAAATTGAGTGTTGGAACAAACTTTCATCTTTTGTGGAAGTGGGTAGTTTGATTATATTTAAGGAACGATTAGACATTAGGTAGTGTTCTGATTCTATATAAACTTGCTTTTTTCCTTGTAGTAGTACCCTCTGGCGAAAGTTAATCCAAACAGTAATAATACGACCCGTGGAGCTAGTTTAATAGTATTTCATTTTTAAAAACGGCCTTGGGTAAAATTATAGATCTGCAGAATTTTAATTCGCATCTAATTAAAAAAAAAAAAAAAAAAAAAAAGTTGCTACTGTTTCACAAAAGAAAACGAAAAAAAACCACGTTGTTAGCATAATTCAATCGTCAAGGTCATGCCATACAATTCGCCATAACTTGCTCTCAATCAAAGTTCGTGTTTCTGTTGTACTGCAGGAAACGGTGGACGTTTATTTATATGCAGTCCAGTGCGCCGAAAACATTGAAATAAAGGAATTTTTTAATATAAGTGGACATCAACCACTGGACCGTACTTTTCAAATGTTTTGGATAATCTCTATTGGCTTACTGTAATTGTTAAACTTTTTCTGTTTCAGATGCTTTCTACCAGAGGGAGCTACAGATAATTGCTGTTTTAGATTGTTTAAAAAAAACCAATAATTTATACAAAATGACAGGTTACGCTAGAGTAAGTCGAATTTGTACCGAATAAGGATAAAATGCTTGTAGTTTATTATATTTGTAGATATCTACAGTTTAGGATTCTATGAATAAAGACAGGGGCGTATAGATGGAGGGATTTAGGAGATGATAAACCTTTTTAGAAAATTGTAAAAAGTATATTTCTATACTTCGTTCATAGTGTCTATAACCTCACAGATGAACACTTTCGAATTTTGTAAGTGTTATGAAGCAAACACGATCGGATTTACTAGTTAAGATAGAAATATGAAAGAATATTACTCAAAGAATTGAACTATTAATTATTTTCCCAACGACACTGATTTAAATATTTTAAAAATATGACTGTGACTTAATGGTCTTTATCGACATACTGTGCGTAACCAAAACTGGAAACCTAGTGTGTGACGCCAGCCGGTCGACCTCAATGTCCTCCTTTGCTTCCGACTAAGATATCTGCCGCTATCAAAACCATTCATCATCGCCAATGAAAAGACGGGGGCCATGGTGGATGTGATGCTCGGTCACCGACGTTCTGGGTGGTCGATCTGTAACCGACGACTGGCCTATGATTAGGATGCATAGAAGGGTTTACTCTCAGAGGTAAGCTGTAAGAGTTCGGAATTCAGTAAACTGATTATAGCGAGCTGCCGAAGAGAGCTTTTGTATGTGCAAGGCACTCAGTAGGAAGTGGATACAAACAGGATGTAGGCTAGCACAATATTTCATTTAGTTCTGTTGCTTTCCGTTTTCGATTCTAGTGAGCAATATTAAATCTCACTTCCTTCCTTCTTTATAAGCGTTATTTATCAATCAAATGCGCTACAAAAGTTTACTATTTTAATACGAGTGATATGGAGTTGTAAAAAATACTTTAACTCTTTTTCAATAATTCCACCTACCCATCACTTTGATCGTAATTCGATTCATTTGCGTTTAAAACGAATTTCAATACAAAGGCGAATTCTGATATGTTCAGAGGACAACAATTAGTGTCTAATGTTAATTATAAAGAATTCGTATAATTGATGGTAAGCGATTCCAGATACAGTAGGAAAAAAGTGCAATATTTATAAACTTAATAATTGAAAAATATATTATACCGCGGGTGGAAATTAAATACAAATTACAATGCATCGTCGATTATCCGATTTTTTTTGGATTATCGACTTTGACGTTATATTTTTTAATATCCAAAATTGTTGATTTCGATTCTGCAAACTGATGTTTGAACACCTTTATTAGGATTAGAATAGACTGGACCCCACATTTAAATCATTTAGGATTTTTTAGACTTCAAAAGGAAACGGAAGGAAAATATCAGCTGGTTTTTCACAATACTGAATGTGTTATTGTAAGGGAAGTTTCAACAAGAGTGAAATTCCTCTTCCCTGGTGGAAGTTTTCAACAACAGGAATTCCGAAATCCCGCAAACACTTTCCGTTCCGTAAATAAACTATTGGACAACAACAAACTGCAATACTGTACATCATTTCAGAAAAGTTACTGACAGTGATGGACTCCAGTCCTGTCTTGATTTCTGAACCAATGAAAATATTATTTCTAAACCCGTTAAAATGTAAATTATGTCGCTTTCGCTCAAATCGTGCAGTTAGACCCTCAGTCTTTACTGATTATTGGAAACTCCCTAATTGCAAGTACTGATACATTCAAGGACTTAAGTGTCCTCGTATTTCGATCTGACCTTCATCCCTCTTCCCATGTTGATCATGTAATATCTCAGACTTCTTGGTTTAATTAAGCGTTCTTCCTCGATTTTCAAAAGTGACAAAGCCAATTGTCCTCTACAAGCAGCTTATACTTCCCATTTTTGATTATTATGATATTATTTGGTCCCCACAACAGGAACATCTTTCTCACAGACTTGAGAGAATTCCAATTAAATTCATTAAATCCTTATGCTTTCGAAATCGCTTTTCCTTTCACTGTCGAAACTATGGAGCTTTGTGTTCACTTCAGAATCATTCCTCTTCACTCTAGACGACAACTCCATGGGTCTGTTGTCTGCAATATCATAAACTCTCCATCTCTTCTTGAACAATTATCTTTCACTATACCCCGCTTGAATTCTCATTATAAAATTAATTTTTCTCAGTGCCTGTCCCTCGTACTCAACACTTGGAAGTCCTCTGTTTCATTTCCTTCAGGTATTGAATAATCACAATATTGATTTTACACTTCACCTAAACCGTCTGTGTAAAAGAAACTGCTCTTCACTCTGTTTTGTTAATCCAAATTTTGTATATATTTTAATACAAAGCTGTAAGTTGAACCGCTATTGGAAGAGCAAACAAAAACAAAATCTTTTAATTTAGTGATTGGAGGGAAAAAAGTTCTTTGTTCGCAGAGTTAACTTTTCTTGACTCTTTGGGTTTATTTCCGTCCAGATTTCTTTTCCGGTATTAGCCAATATCCTTCACGTACGAAGGAAACCAACTTCAACGTCTCAGACTTTTCTGATAGCACTAATTGAATGAAAGATAAATAGGGCGCCGTATCAAAGGCTGCTTCCGCTAATGGCCGAATCATGCGTTAGCTGTTGACAAATTACTACTGAAGAAACTGCCATCAATATCCTTATAGATAAAGGAACTGGTGATAATTCAGGCAGCCACGACAGGAGACCATAATCCCCCTTTTCGTAAGGAGGATCAGAGATTATTCTATTGTCATAATTAATAATTAACTGAAGTTTGGAAAAAGCGAAACTTTATTGCCCGGGAAAATCATTGATGGTTACAAAGAGCCTTGGCAGTGTGGTCTTCATTGAAAATATCTTTAGTGAGAGGAACAGAGGGAAGAAATTGTGCTGGCGATGCGGATGGTTGGTATCCAGTGGAGCTATAAAATTGTTTTCCTCTATTGAAATTTCCTCTTACAATCCTGATGCAGTCAATCCTTTGGACTAATATGCATATTTATGTGTGATATTAGTAGTAATTGATGTGTAAAATTTTTATAATTTATATTCAAGTCCTGGACTTTCAATCCTCCTGGTTTTAAAGCCGTGGTAGCCTCTTGTGAAAATTTTTGAACAATTTGGAATAATCGCAAAAAGGATGTGCTGGATTTAGAAGAAAGATAACTTAATTACTAAATGAATACGTAGTCTCATTCTGTTTCCTAAACCCGATTATAAATCGCTTTAGGCAACGTTTTACTCCATTTGGTGTACCAATATGGAAGTTGAATTGATAAACATGATTGATGAAGATAAATCAGTTATGATAGGTACAAGATTGTAGTCGGTTTTTCAGCTAATTAGTACCGTAGTTTCCAGAATCCAATTAAGCAAATGCAGAACTATGTATCGCTGTCATGATGGTCAGTAGATTTGATAATGAACGATGTTAATTAAGCCTAATGAGAATAGGAATGTCTGATGGCTTTAGTATGCAATATATTATTCAAGTGCTCGAAGTTTTAATAGAATTATTATTTACAAAACCAGTTAAATATAAATCTTTGAGACTGGTAGAATGGTAAAACGCGGGGAGGTACAATAGTACATGCGTTTGAGTTGACTGTTGTTCTAGTCCACGTGGCTGCTAAATACTATGTTCTTTTTATTCTCTATCTCGTAAAAACTATTTTTAGAATCGCTGTCCTACCACACATGGGATGGCAAAGACCTGAGTTCGAATCCGATCGATGAAGTGAGCAATTTTTATGGGCCTTTTTCATAACGTGGCTGAGTTAGTTGGTCTCAGGCGAGGTATCACCGTTTTTTTTTTTTTTTTCTCTCTCTCTCTCTCTCTCCGAAATTCGGGTTTTTCGTACGGCAAACAGCCAAAAACAAACAAACACAATTTTCTGACAATATGGCCTAAATCGCTGATGTGCCTAAAATACTGCAACAAAAAAAAGGGTTCAAAGACCGTCTTGCATACACAGCTTGCGAATCACAAGCGGCAGTGGCGAGAACGATTTAACAAGAAGGGCATCACCAGTTTGGTACAAATTTATACAGGTCACTGAGAATTTATTTTCTGTTGGGTTTGTCCTTGAAGAACTGCTGGAGATCGATGGAAAGCCTGTTGACAATTATTGTGGCGCTGGCCCGGAACATTCGATCGATGTATCCGATGGTGTTATATTTGTTTGAAGTGTAGCTGTTGGTTGTTTCTTTAGATAGTGCATTTATGTGGTCGCAAGGGCTGTGAATCAGGAGTGAGGTCAGTTGCGTCCATTTAGCGGTTGATGAGTTTGGTTAGGGTTTGTATATTTCTGGAAATTAACTTCCAGAAATATACAATTCTCACGATAGAGGGATGTTGAGCGTGGTGTGAAGATAAGCTCTTGAAATTGTAAATGGCCGCATTGTCACTTTGTTCAGCAACCGGTATTCTGTTCCAAGTGGCTTCTCGAGAAACTCTACACTGAATCGAGATGGTCTTAACTCGAATTTTTGACAAACTTATTTGGAGAGAACGAGGAACCAGATTTCATTCTGGAAATAGGTGGAATTTGGTTGGGGAAAGAAACGCTCATCTGGAGGCGTTGGGTTTGAATCACTGCCAATAGCCATTCAGATTTCCATGTGTTCCCACTAGGAACTCTCACGATGGTAAGTTTTTGAAATGAGACTCTTGATCCCATCCATTTTCTCCCTTTTTCGGAGGATATTCTTTTAAATGGGTGATAATGTAGTCTTTCACAGCTTTGTTAGAGAATCTTTAAAGGAACAGTATGTTCCGTATGAAACAGCCCTAATAGAGCAATGCTGCTTAACACAGTATGTAACAACTTTACTGTTCAGAATTCAGATTTTATTGCAATTTGTTTTATTGGGTTTATAGAAATATTAAATTCTTGGAACGCAGTAAAAGCCATCGTGAGCAGCACACTTGGTACAAATCACTGTCCTCCCTACGCCGGGTGGAAAAGACCTGAGGTCTAATCCCCTCAATGATGCAAGCAATTTTTATGCGACTTTTTACAACATGGCTGAGTTAGTCGGTCTCAGGCAAGAGTAGCTCGGGATTTTCGTGCATCAAACATCAGATCGACCACAAAAAACACGCAATTTACAGACATGTTATATACGACGCAATGTGGCCTAAGTTGCTTATACGCCTATAACAACGACAAACACAAAATATTTAAAACAATACTATTTGAAATCTTGGTTAGTTTCTGTTGTAGTTTTAGTCCAGCTGCCTGAGGAGCTGCGATCAACTTATTTTTTCGGTCTGATGATAAGATCATCAATGTTCTCATAACGTCAAATTTAGCGTAATTGAATGCTTGTAGTGGATTATAAGTTTTCTAGTTTTGAAGAAATCTTCACATGCTAAGTGTTTGTACTAACTACATACTTAAAAAGTATTAAACTAAATCTAATGAGACTTTTGAACTTGTCTTGAAAGGAAAATTCCTTGAAGTTCGGGTCGATAGGAGTTCCAAGCCATCGAACTTATTGGAGTATTCTGACTTAACCGAGGCATAATTTGAAAACTTTCTCATATTGGTATTGTAGCTGGTGGGGATAAGAAATTTAACTGCTTTTTCGCAAAGAAATGACGTTCTTTGGAACCAACCAACAGCTCATTAGAGACGATTGAAGAAAATTTTAAGTCGTAGTCAACTGCTCTCTTCTTATGGTGAAGTCGCTTGATTAGCAGTGGAAATACTTGTATTTTTTTTAAATGACGAGACAGTAGGGTTTCATGCTGCTGGATGCAAGTACAGTACTTATTTTCAAACAACATACTGCATTAAGGGTTCTCTTTATCCCCAATGAACAAAATACCAAATTGTATAATCATCGGTATATTTTCTTCGTGATATTTGTGTTTTTGGAGGTCTTTCGCTTTCTTGATCGTATTGCATTATGCGATCATCAAGATTAAGAATGGGTCTTTTGAGAATTTATTACAGTTATACACAGAGCGTACAAATAAAGAAGAAATATATGAGCTTTCGGCTATATGGTAGCCTTCATCAGAATTAAAAATACATGAATGGCAGTTGGAATGAAGATGTGCACTGCCAGGTGCGTGAGACGCGAGGTTTAATTGTTTGGTGACGCATGATGACGTGACCAGCGCTTGTCCAATGATAGAACTACTGACTCTGTGATCGGGTTGACTTGGCAACCACTGTTCCTGTTCAAGGATTTATCCGAAGATTTTATATTTAACGATTCCAACCAGGTACGTTTTAGGTAATGGTGGGATCTGTCTACCACCACGACATCGCGGTGTGGGTCGATGTCGTGGTGGGTTGTCCAGACATGTTCGGCGATAGCTGAGTGTTCTATATCCGCTAAACGGATCGCTCTTTTGTGCTCCGAGAGACGTTTCTCGAGTCGACGTCCAGTCTCTCCAAAGTAGCAGCTAGTGCAGTCACGGCAAGAGATGCGGTAGACCAAACCGCTCTGCAGAAGGGTGGGGACAGGTGTTTTCACGTTGGAAATGAAAGAACGCAGTTTCTTGCCTGGGAGTTGGATGCACTTTATTCCGTGCGTTCTCAGGATTCTACCGATCTGTTGTGACAGGTTGGGGTAGTATGGGATGAATGCCCTCGTGGATGGCTCGTCACTGTTGGTGTTGTAGCTGGTCGTCACGATGTCACGTGTCTGTAGATCACACCTGTCGAGGACGTCAATGGGGTAGCCACACCTCGTAAGGTCTACTTTGACCCTAGTGACCTCTTTGCGTCTTTCATCAGCGGAGCTGGAGTGTGTCCAGGCGCGAGTAAGCAAGGTTCGGGCAGTGGAGAGGAGGTGGCCTCGCGCGTGTGCTGACCGGAAGTTGGTGAACTGGCCAGCACACATGGGCTTACGATAAACTGTAGTCCTCAGGTATGTGCCTTCACGTCGGACAAGTGTGTCTAAATATGGTAAGGAGTTGTTCGACTCCAGCTCAATCGTGAATTTTATGAAGGGCGATAGTGAGTTGAGGTATGATAGAAGTCGCTGACCTGAGTCTCTAGGGATGACCACGAACACATCGTCAACATAGCGACACCAAAAGGCGATGTGATCTGGTGCGTGTGCAAACGCACGTCCCTCTAACTCCTCCATCACGATGTTTGCTGTGACCGAGCTGACAGGGGAACCCATGGCCGTGCCATGTATCTGCTGGTAGACTGAGTCATTAAATATGATCGCACCCCCTGTTAAGCACAGTCTGAGGGCGGCGGAAATGTCATCGGGTGTGAGACCAGTTCTTTCGTTGAGGGTTCCATCATTGTCCAAGAGTTGTTTTGCACAAGAAATGGCAAGTTCCACAGGGATGGAGGTAAAGAGCGATATGACGTCGAACGATGCCATAACTTGATCCTGCGAGATGGATACAGTGCGAATCCTCTTTATGAATTCAACACTGTTGGAGACGGTGTGGGTGGTCTTGCCAACTAGAGGAGAAAGAAGTCTCGAGACAAATTTAGACAGCTCGTAAGTCGGTGATCCACAGCAGGATACAATTGGTCTCAGTGGTGTGTCTTCTTTGTGCACTTTCGGTAGGCCGTAAAACCGTGGGATCTGACATCCGGAGGCACGGAGGTGATTACGGGTTGACTGTGTGATCTTCCCTTGTTTCAGCCAACTGTTGATGAGGATATTCACCTCTGATTCCCATCGTTCTAAAACTCTGTTGGGGTTGATGGTCAGGGGTTTGTATACGGTAGTATCTCGTAAAAGTAGTAGCGCTTTCGCCATGTAATCAGTGTGATCCATTACAACCGTACGGCGGCCTTTGTCTGCCGGTAGAATGACGATGGACGAATCCTGTTTCAATGCCTTGAGGGCAGAAAACTGTGTACGGTTGAGGTTAGAAGAGACGGGGCGAGCACGGTGTAGAACTGCTGCAGTCTTCAAGCGGATTGTGTTGGCTACATCTTCTGGGAGGCGTGATAAGCTGGCTTCCACACCTAAGGCGATGTCGGTGATCGGCGGGTGCTTAGGAAGAACGGCAAATGTCATGCCAAGAGTCAATAAGTTTATTTGGTCCGCAGATAACTGTTTGCTGCTTAGGTTCAATACGAAGTCCGTGGAATTAGTGAGAGGGGTATTACGTTGGCTGCGAAATTGACGGGATTCATTAATCAAATTACAAAACTTACGTTTCTGTCGGGCACAATAAAGATCTGATTCTCTGACGGCCTGGTGACATAAAGTGTTGACCACATCGGTGTAAACGGGATCGGGAATCAGAGTCTTAAGGTCGGCTAGTAGGGTTGCCTTGCTCGCTGAAGCACGTTGTATGTCATGATGGAGGCAGCCGATCCATATACGTAGGGTTTTGAGGCCGAAGTTCCGACAGGCACGTCTCATGCGCTCATTAGAAAACGGTTGTTTGTAGCGAAACCCTTTCGGTATAATCTCGTTAGCTTTGCACCTATGCGCAAACCTCAGGTGTTGTCTACTACGGGCTATAAAGATAAAATCTTTCTGTAGTCTCACGACCATGTCGTATGCTGGTTGGCCAAGAATAGTACGAACATAACGAAACAGGCCTACGCGCTCTGGATTCATTAAGAATTTATTACAGTTATACACAGAGCGTACAAATAAAGAAGAAATATATGAGCTTTCGGCTATATGGTAGCCTTCATCAGAATTAAAAATACATGAATGGCAGTTGGAATGAAGATGTGCACTGCCAGGTGCGTGAGACGCGAGGTTTAATTGTTTGTTGACGTCTGTGGCTGTGACGCATGATGACGTGGCCAGCGCTTGTCCAATGATAGAACTACTGACTCTGTGATCGGGTTGACTTGGCAACCACTGTTCCTGTTCAAGGATTTATCCGAAGATTTTATATTTAACGATTCCAACCAGGTACGTTTTAGGTAATGGTGGGATCTGTCTACCACCCCTGACCATCAACCCCAACAGAGTTTTAGAACGATGGGAATCAGAGGTGAATATCCTCATCAACAGTTGGCTGAAACAAGGGAAGATCACACAGTCAACCCGTAATCACCTCCGTGCCTCCGGATGTCAGATCCCACGGTTTTACGGCCTACCGAAAGTGCACAAAGAAGACACACCACTGAGACCAATTGTATCCTGCTGTGGATCACCGACTTACGAGCTGTCTAAATTTGTCTCGAGACTTCTTTCTCCTCTAGTTGGCAAGACCACCCACACCGTCTCCAACAGTGTTGAATTCATAAAGAGGATTCGCACTGTATCCATCTCGCAGGATCAAGTTATGGCATCGTTCGACGTCATATCGCTCTTTACCTCCATCCCTGTGGAACTTGCCATTTCTTGTGCAAAACAACTCTTGGACAATGATGGAACCCTCAACGAAAGAACTGGTCTCACACCCGATGACATTTCCGCCGTCCTCAGACTGTGCTTAACAGGGGGTGCGATCATATTTAATGACTCAGTCTACCAGCAGATACATGGCACGGCCATGGGTTCCCCTGTCAGCTCGGTCACAGCAAACATCGTGATGGAGGAGTTAGAGGGACGTGCGTTTGCACACGCACCAGATCACATCGCCTTTTGGTGTCGCTATGTTGACGATGTGTTCGTGGTCATCCCTAGAGACTCAGGTCAGCGACTTCTATCATACCTCAACTCACTATCGCCCTTCATAAAATTCACGATTGAGCTGGAGTCGAACAACTCCTTACCATATTTAGACACACTTGTCCGACGTGAAGGCACATACCTGAGGACTACAGTTTATCGTAAGCCCATGTGTGCTGGCCAGTTCACCAACTTCCGGTCAGCACACGCGCGAGGCCACCTCCTCTCCACTGCCCGAACCTTGCTTACTCGCGCCTGGACACACTCCAGCTCCGCTGATGAAAGACGCAAAGAGGTCACTAGGGTCAAAGTAGACCTTACGAGGTGTGGCTACCCCATTGACGTCCTCGACAGGTGTGATCTACAAACACGTGACATCGTGACGACCAGCTACAACACCAACAGTGACGAGCCATCCACGAGGGCATTCATCCCATACTACCCCAACCTGTCACAACAGATCGGTAGAATCCTGAGAACGCACGGAATAAAGTGCATCCAACTCCCAGGCAAGAAACTGCGTTCTTTCATTTCCAACGTGAAAACACCTGTCCCCACCCTTCTGCAGAGCGGTTTGGTCTACCGCATCTCTTGCCGTGACTGCACTAGCTGCTACTTTGGAGAGACTGGACGTCGACTCGAGAAACGTCTCTCGGAGCACAAAAGAGCGATCCGTTTAGCGGATATAGAACACTCAGCTATCGCCGAACATGTCTGGACAACCCACCACGACATCGACCCACACCGCGATGTCGTGGTGGTAGACAGATCCCACCATTACCTAAAACGTACCTGGTTGGAATCGTTAAATATAAAATCTTCGGATAAATCCTTGAACAGGAACAGTGGTTGCCAAGTCAACCCGATCAGAGTCAGTAGTTCTATCATTGGACAAGCGCTGGCCACGTCATCATGTGTTACAGCCACAGACGTCAACAAACAATTAAACCTCGCGTCTCACGCACCTGGCAGTGCACATCTTCATTCCAACTGCCATTCATGTATTTTTAATTCTGATGAAGGCTACCATATAGCCGAAAGCTCATATATTTCTTCTTTATTTGTACGCTCTGTGTATAACTGTAATAAATTCTTAATGAATCCAGAGCGCGTAGGCCTGTTTCGTTATGGGTCTTTTGAGATTCACATGGTAGGGTTGGTCGCTAAATTTTTTCATAATCTGCTAAAGGATTCTCGATTTTTGTGTTTTGTTCCTTAGTTTTTGAGCATTAGTTTTTTTGTGAACTGGGAATTATAAAAGCAGAAATCGTTCATCATTTCTGATTTTATTATTATTCATAAATCGTTCATTAAATGAATATTACGAAGTGGGAATAAATTCCTACTGGACTGATGTACTTGATCGAATAGTATTTATTAAATGATGCAAGAAATTTAATTATTAAATTTAAAGACACTCAAATTTTCGTTCTTTTGTTTTTTTGATATGTATAAATATTTTACAAATACAGTGGAAATCCGCTATTATGTCATATGAATCTCAAAAGACCCATTCTTAATCTTGATCGCATAATATCCTTCCGTTTCTTTTCCATCCCAATAAGTTTTATCCTGGAATGTATTCTGTGGAAACTAACTTTAACTGATTGGACAAGAACAACGTATTTTCGAGATGATAACTGAAAGAGATACAAGTATATCACTTGTCTACAATATGAGAACAACAGATTGTTGTTGTCCATATTGAGCTGTATTTGTTCTGTGGTCGATTTGCTTGTCTGCTAGACTAAAAACGAATTCCTGAGGGAAAAATCATACAGCCCTCTCGTGAGACCGACTAACTGGGCCACTTTGTGGAAAAAGCCCATAAATTCCTCGCATTATTAATGTGGAATTGTGCGATTCGAACCTATCAGGTGTGGGTGGTCAAAGCTTATATGCTTTATCAACATGCCGATTCCCTCGAAAGTAGCGAGGGCATCAGTATGGATGATAAAGAATTCATACCCTTAAATGCATAAGGAAGACTATTTCTTTATGCCAATTTGCTTTGTATTGGGAAGACTATAGCAAGGCTCCTTTTTAACTGAAAATCATAAATCTGGTTTCAGACAGTTTGGTAACCGGAAAATTGCACGTATCGTTGGTATTGACTACTTAATTTAATATTTAAGTAATGATTCAGATGTAACCCCTGGTACTATATTTAATATACACAGATTTATTATTGGTTTAATTATGTTTAAGCCAATGACAAGTCTTTAAGTCATTCTAAATAAGAAAAATGAAGCCAACATTTTTCTCTGCTTGCTTTCATTTTCTTGGTCTGGAATGAATTTTTTTTTTTTTTTTTTTTTTTTCAGTGCCATCTTCATCTGTGTGCTATTTTCAAACTTAAACGATCTTCCCCCTTCCCTAATTGTCGATATAGCCCAGCGTAGCAGGACTTGAGCTGTTCCCCTTTAACAGAAGAGAATGGCCCAGCATTGTAAATGCTGTTTTGAAATACCGTGATTCACGTTCTGTTATTTTTACTCATCTGTGTTTTTCGAATATGTTCCCGTTGTTAAACAGTACCCAAGGCCGAATTTCTACCCTACCGAAATCATTATGAAGTGCGTAATTATATGTAATCACACTTTGACTTCATGGGATGATTTCATCATCAAATTGCGAAATTATTAACGCCCAGTGATTTAACCTTGAGGGGACTTCTGGTAGTTTCATATTACTAGATGTTAGTGATAGTTTTTAAAAGCTTTCTCGTTGGCATAAATAAATAAAAATCCGGATATCAAGAGGCACGCTTTATTAAGAAAAAAAAAGTCATTTCGTTCACTCAAATGTTTCCGATAGTGTGGTAGGAACGTGCATGCATAGCATATCATCCAAAAATTGTATATTGAAAACTTGAAAGTGGAGGAGAGAAGATCAATGGAAACTCGTAACTCTTAACAGCGGGAAAGCCGACCCTGAGAGATCAGCCATGGCCAACTACATGCGGACTCCTGGCAGTATTGACCATCCTGTGAATGCCCAAGCAGTGGAATTGGCCACTCACTTCTATCACAGGAAATGCTTTGAATCGATTTTCATTAAGCACAATAATTCAACAGAGATGAAGGTTTGGCTATGTATTTGAATCCTTGGAACATTTCATTACCATATACGACCTTTATCACATAGGGAGATCTATGTGATAAAGGTCGTATGTGCCCAGACTATAGGAAACTGCAAGGCAGATAACATACCAGGTTGAGGTATGTTATATTACATAGTGTTGAGGGTAAAGTGCCACCGGTGGTTTCTCACAAGAAAACAGATGCAGGTGGTTTCCTGCATCTGTTCTCTTGTGTTGAATGTAGATACCAGAAGTGCGAGTAAAATGTGGTTCGTGTAGTGTAATGTTCTGTTTTTCTGGCACTTGGCCGTAGGTGTCCTGATGTCAACACCACGTTGCCGTACATGGCCACATGCAGGTGGCCAGGTCAGTAGGGATTGGCTCTGGCTGGCCTCTGCCAGAGTCGCCTGAGCTTCCTCACAGAGACCAAGTATAAAAAAAAAAGAAATTGTTGAAGAGAGACCCTAGTTAAGAGTTCGGAATGAGAGGAAAAAGCATGAGTGGACAGATAGGGATTTTGCCCACCTTATATAGCCGAAATTTGGGTTTAGGGCTAGGATTCAAAGTTACAGGAGACAGGTGCCCCTATATGATCGCCAGAGGCCAGAGCACTCACTATCACGCACTTGAGGGAGTGCCAGCGAATCCCGTACCAAGACGGTGCCAGCAAATCCTACCCTATGTGAGTTAGTATGTGGATGACCTAGGTAAAAAATTCTGCCCCGATCAGGGGTTATTTTGTTGTGCAGCTATCAGTTCGGCAAGTTTGTTCCTTCTGGTGATAAACGCTGCTTGCACGACGTTGGTTAGGGCCTTGTAGTTCTTCTCATCGAGAAGAAGAAAGTACTCTTGAACCCGGGAGTTGAATTAAATTTATGACAGAAATCTAAGACTACTGTCGTTGTAGGTGGGGCACTAATACATGTGTCCACGATTCTTGTTTGCCACAGTTGCTGAGGGAGTCCCCTTCGATCCCCAAAGCTGTCTGCTTCTGTTTGAAGGGTCCGTGGCCAGTGATTATGAAGGCGGCCGTAGTCCAGGCGAGTACCAGAGAGGGACCCTGGGTGCCACATATTTACATGTGGGAGGAAGCGCTTTGTGATCTCACCCTTTAGTGTGGTGTTGTTTTCCATGCTTCTTGCCATAGTTTAAGAAGGTAGTTTGTAATTAGTCTTCTTTCCTGTCTGTCTCGGGTTGTTTGTTAATTCTAACTGTATATCAAGCAACTGTGTTGTGATTCCTTCATCAGCATGCTCTGCTGATGAAGAACAACAAAAACTTCTGGATTTTGTCTAGCTTTCGCTTGTTTCTTGCCATGGTAGCCTTGGTACACCGTACAGAGGCGCCGTGCCAGACAATAGGTACGTACACTGCCTTGTATATGAGAGTTAGGGCATTATGGTTTAGTCCCCAATCTGCTCTGCTAACTCGCCTGATCATGGCGGCATATTTTTGTACTTTGTGTCGATAGATATTTCAGGTGGGGATGGAAGGTGAGGCCAGTGTTGATATGGTTTCCTAGGTATTTAACATCCATGTATAATCTGATTAGTGTATTGTTAAGTTTCATGGTTGGGAGCTGTAGGTTTGCAGCTTCCCTTTTAAGAGTATGGATTTGGTAGGTTGTGCGTTGCTGCTAATCCCGAAGTTTTTCCAAGGCAGTGTTCGCTTTCAGTTCCAGGGCAGCTCTAGCGTCCGCCTCCACCAGCAGGACCAGGTCGTCTGCAAAGGCCAAAGTTTAGTCTCGCCCAGGTTCATCCCCAGGAACTCGTCCAAGACGATTGACCACAGGAAGGATCCCAAACCGAGCCCTGGGTGCAGGGTAGACAGATCTGAATACGGTCTTTAATGTAACTGGTTGGACCAATCTGGATAGGGTATTGAATTTACTAACTACTCGAACCTTTATGTCGCTAAGGTGTGACTTTCGGACGTTGAACAGGTTTATAGGGACATTTGCTAGTCGGAGTCTGTAGGACACTAGGCCACCACAGGTGGTTGAAGGCTCCAGTGAAGTCTACCATGATGTCAAGAAAATACTTTGCTGTTGATTGTGTGGCTTGAGATATTAGACTATGGATGGCGTCTTCAGTGCTGAGTCCCGTTTTAAAACTAAACTGATATGCCGATGCAGGTTGCTCCTCCGTGTAACGTGCAGTGATACGAAATCGCATCGGACACTCCAGACGTTTTGCTAGCACAGAGAGGAGGGTGATAAGCCGGTATTTGAAGTTGAGTTTTGTGGTGGTTTTTCCTAGTTTTTCAGAATTAATTTTAGGGTGGCTGTCTTCCAGGGGGTTGGAACGGTTCCGGCTGCAAGGCATCTATTAAATTAACTTAGAAGGGTGTTGGGGAAACTCTTAGCAAACCTTTTAACAACATCCACCACGAGAAGGTCTGCGCCCGGCGTTTTTCCTTTTTGTTTTGGTGAGCGCTAGGTTCATTTCATCAACGATTAATGGTCGTTGGACGTTGTCAGATTGATTTGTTTGGTTGTCCTTACAATTTGCTGTTGCTTCTGCATCATTACTGTGTCTGCTGCAGGGTAAAAATGGTCAAGAACGTTGTTGGAGTTAACCCAAGTGTAAGTGGGTAATCCCTCAGATCTACATGTGGCTTCTTGTCCTTGATACGGAACACTGCCTCACGGATCTTCATTCCATGCAGTGGCAACTAAGGTTTGCCACGACTCTTTCTTCACTTCCTGGTTTCGTTTGTGCATACATTCCTGAGTATACGATATTCCTCCCGAGCATTCTCTATTTCATGTGTGGGAAGAGAGGCATGGGCCCGTTGGTACGTCTTCATGGCATGGTTCACTCTCCTTCGTAGGTTTCCTAGCCGAAATTTGGGTTCCACCAGGAAACTGCATATCTGCACGGCCTCCTACGTGTATCCGAAAAGTCACTGGCATTAGGCGGATGCATAGAAGGCATTGGGTTATCCTCTGGGAGCCTCCTGGAGCCTTCAGAATACCAGGACAACAGTCCATCCATCCTTAGGTCAAATCCAGTACCTCACAGTCTACCAAGAATATACATAGTAAGGATACACATGACAGCGTCCAGGTACTTTCAAGGAGGAGCATAAATTCCCCAATAGCTTTGAGATTATAGTTTCAGGTTATTTCTACATCTAAGTAATCCATCGTATTAGCTATAATTCCCGATCATGGATCCTCTGATAGAGTATGGTAGATTCGTTTCTTCTCATTCATTTGAAGAGATCTTGGTTCGAATCCCTTCAGAAACAGCAGACAGCATAGTCGCAGTGAAATGAATTAAATACTTTACTTTCGGTAGATGAACGATTGAAAACAGTGTTTGCAATGGGTTTCGAAAAACTGTAACGTACTGGGAGCAGCTCTTTTCTAATGATCCATTTTACAGGACTGCGCCGAAATAAAACAGCACTCAGTAATTTCAAGTTTTTTTTTTGTTCATAGTGGATATAAAAGCTTACCAGAACGAAAAATGACAGGCTGAATGAAGGAACTTTATTGCTGCATAAAACAAATGTTAGTCCTTGTACGCTGTGATCAAAAGTATTTGGACTCCTCTTAGCTGTTTTCTCTGCCAGGAGTCGCCCGCTCATGCGTGTCGTCTCAGACGTCGGTTTGCTTGTGCAACAAAAGTACTTTAGAAGCTAGTTGGAAGTTTCGCGAACAGATATGGCATCCAACCACCATCCTACTTCAGAAGATAGCCTAGTGGTCAGGCGTGCGGGTGCATACTTCAGAAGTTTTGATCCTTAGCCACATCTGTTTGCGCAAATGCCTTCGGAACCTCCTGGAACTCTGATTATAGCGCTTGTTTATTCAAAACGGATGGCCGTAGACGACACTTCAACGAAAAAATGGATGCCTCACAAATTCTTTATCGACGAACCATGAAAAGGTTAGTTTGTGCTTCATGCGTGTTGCTTGTGGAAGACATTATGGAGCTGCTCACAGTTGTCGCGGGAACATCTGTCAGTACGTCTATCAATCATCCGTGTTTGAGCTGAATATTTTTTGTTCACTGTTAGGACAGCTGCAGCCCAATATCATAGTCATCAGCGCAAAACGACATTTACAGTAGTGTCCGTTCCTGACATTCAAGGACTGTGGAAGAGTGGCAGAAGGTGCTGTGGAGTGATGAACCGTATTACACATGTTTCTTTCCGATGAACGGATTTGAGTGTGGAGATTATCTCCGAAGACGCTCGTTGTCGGAGTGTGCCGTTTCGATCAAAGTTTGGTTGGAGGCAGTCCAGTAGAATGGAGTTTTACAGTTGATTCGGACTTGGTTCATTAGTGGCTTTGCCTGAAACTAGGCAATGTTCATGGCTGACATTGTGACATTTTAACTGTGAAACATGATTATCGAATATCTGGATTTTTTTTTTTTTTTTAATGCACCCCTATGTTTTAGCGATTTTAACCGTTTAGCTGAGCATTATATACAGCCTGATTTTTATCTGACAAAGACGATATGTGCGAAATCTTTAAAAAGTATAAATTTATGTACACATTAGTGCTTTTTAATTGTCATCCTATATGCTTCTGTTTGTTTACTTGTTTTTCTCGATTTACTTGTATTTTTAACTTTTTATATTTGGACATGGTAACCTATTTTTAAATTACTGTTTTTAAACTTTGGACTAGATGTATCATGGTCTTAGTTGCTCATGTGCCAAAAAAAAACTAAAGTCACGCACTCTGATTATCGTCCCATTGCACTTCTTTTCTTTCTAAAGTAATTGAGAAATTCATTAACCGCCAACTCCTGAACTATCTAGAAACCCTCCATCTGATCAATAATCGCTGATATGGATTCCATCAGTGTCGATCCACTGGGAATATAGTGGCTTATGTTACCCATCTATGGCCAAATTCAGTGGAAGGGTTTGGTGAAACTCAAGCAGTTGCTCTTGCAGTCTCAACGGCTTTTGATCGTGTTTGGCATAACGGTCTTCTAAATAAGCTTTCATCTTATAGTTTGCCAACTGTTTTTTTTTTGTATTTGGGTATCCAGTTTTCTCTCTCTGACTCCTTATTCCCCGTGATAGTAGACAGCTCTGTCTTCTAACTTCTCCACTAATGCTGCTGTTCCCCAAGGTTCAGTTCTTTCTCCCACTGTTTTCATCTTGTATATTAGTGACCTTCTTCCATTGATTGGATCTCCTATCCAAAGTTTTTCTGATGATAGCACATTGAATTTCCCCCTTACAGTTTGCGAAACCTTGCCCTGCACAACTAGCTTCAATTTCTCGAATATCCACTACCAATTCTTTAAATGCTGATTTCCAGACAATTCTCCAGTTGGCTAACGATAACTTAGTTGATTTCAATCCTTCTAAAACTCAGTCCTGTCTTATATCCCGCAAAAGGGATTTCTTCTGCTTCTATACTTATCTTCGATGACTCTGATTTCTAGATATGATCACATATCTCTATTGGGGATTATCCTGGATTCGAATCTCCTGGCTAAGCACATCAGAAATATAGCTTCCTCTGTGTCTAAAAAAAAAATTTCTCTTTAGGTCTCTGTTACTTTTCTTCTAATCAGCTACTCACTCCGTACAAATCTAAAATCCACCCTACCATGGAACATTTTTCCCACATCTGGGGCGGTTCTCCCAAAACCTCAGCGTTTTTAAACTCTACTCAAAAGAGGGCTATCGGATTAATTAATGACCCATGTTTTACAAAGTCTCTCTGCTCGTTCTCTTTCTGCTGCATGCCTTTTCTGTAGTTACTTTCATTGTCACTGCTCTTCTGAGTTGGCTTTTATAATTTCCACTGTCTCTTCCAAACCAGTACGTATACGTGCTGCAACCAGTCAGTGTTTGAATTTGGACAGTAAAACTGTCCAAATTCAAACTCGCAGAACTAATTTTTTCTTCTTCCTCATTTATTCCTTCAACTTCCATTTTCTGGAACCACTTCCCTTCACATTTATTTCCTTAGAAATTACAATCTACAGAAATTCAAGTCTAATATCAACAAGTATCTTCTCAACCTTCAACCCACGCACGATACTAAATTATACGCTGTCCACACTATGGTTACTATAAATGGCTTCAGTCAGGTATTGAGCTCGACAACTTTCCATGTCGTACTAGAAGGGTCACAGAAGATTGCTTTGGGACACTGATATCGAAAAAGCTTGTCTGGCTTTGCAGTACAAATGGAGGAAAGTTCTACAAAAAGTTGTAGAAAGGATGCCCAGTAGGTTTAAAGCTGTCATATAGGCGAACGGTTACCCTACTATATTAGGGGATTTTGAATTAAAAACCTTTTTGCAACTACCTTTTCGTGCCTGTTTACATTTGGTCATGCTGTGTATATTCCTGTCTGCCTGTGGCTTAATGGAAAATGCTGCATATGTCTTTAATGCAGTCATATAGATAAAAAACCATAGTCCTGTGTGTGATTTCGACCCCCGAGGAGAATTTTTAAATTGGTAGCTCTCCCTCCTGGTCTTTGGTGTATCATATATCGCCATGGCCATATATATAATATACACACGTAATCACATCTTTGCCCATCGCTTTCTTCAGAGCAATCCCAAAATGGGCAGTTGCCGACTTTGTAATACGAAACCATAGTAAGAGATTTGTTTACAGTTTGCTATTTTCTTTTTGCCCCAATTATGCTCTCGTCAGATTATTAATGTGTTGCCATTACTGACATGACACCATAGGGAATACTAGCATTTATGAAACAATCGAGCATATTCTTCCACTAAGGTACGTGTGGATGAGATCATGTTAAGTGATGAAATGCGCCGGAATATTGAACACTATAACTTTTGTTCTACTTGTATCTCAAGAGGTGCTGATTAGCGTACTTTGGAAGGTAGTGATAGGCTTTCTGAACGCGTTCGGTAATTTTTTGAACGATAATAAATTATTTGATAAGAAAAAAAAAGTAGTATCTGTACATTATTGCTCTAAAAAGACATTGTTATCCATTATTATCCAGTCATAGCTTACTACAAATGAATCTTACTTCAGATCTATTCTTCATACCCTGTATGAATGGAATGAATAACTTCAGAATTTGTTGGTTTAGCTTATTTAGAATAAGCACTATGGCAATTTAAAACCATCAGGCGTCAGTAAGTTGCATGGATTATTTGGTCTACTTATCCGTTTGATCGTTGAAAAGGTAGACTTTTCTTTTAGATGGTGTCAGATGAGAGTTGCACGGTTTCCTTCATCTCCTGGAAGCTGGGTTTTATTCAACTAAAAACATTCACACCGACCACAAAAACATGCAATTTACAAACGTAACAAACCGAAACCCTCATCGTTATGTTTGCTGTGTATTAAATTTTTATAATACTAAAAGGAGGCGAGTAGTCGAAAAAATATACTGAGTATCAAATTCCAGCTGAAAAAGATTGGAGTGCACCACATGTGAACTAACCTTACCAACGTCTGGTGCAATTCCCTTATGAGGATTAGCGAGAGGTCCATTGTTTTGGATGGATACAGTTTTATATAGCTATAACTGTATCCAATGAGGTTGGATACAGTTATAGTTATATTGGGAAGATAACTCTGGGTCCAACTCGTCTTTCCTTTCACTACGTGTAGGCACTCGGGAGATCATATGTTTTTATTAAAAGAAAGTGAAATTGGGAAAGACCGAAAGACCTTAACAATTAACTCTATATCGGGGAAAAGATTAGTCGGACATGAGTTTCGATTCATAAAAATGAATAAACATAACATTCATGACGATTACAATAACAGTTGTCTCTGCACTGCAAAATTGAAACGCTAACCAACCCCTCACGAGATCATAATTGCATTCAGGGATAAAGTCGTTATTTACTGGAAGAAAGACCTAACCTTTAAAAAAGACTGATTCTATCTGTGTCCATCATAATATTTCATCTGTAGGAAATCTTTTCCCCGTTTTAATTAATAACCAAGTAATTTTTTTTATTATGTGCCATAAAAAATACCCAATCTGGCAATGATGGTGGCTATTTCAAGGAAATAGGAAATTGAGATTATTTCGTCGAAACACGGAGGTTGCCGAGCAAAATGTGTATCCGTTAATCCTTTAATTGCATTCCTTTTAATGAAAGATGAAATTCGTTCAAGTTGTTCGACTATTACTTTGAAAAATTAATCCTTTGAAGAGACGTTCAGTTAACTAAAACTGAATGAAAGGTTTTAAAATGTTTCCGAAATATGCAGATAATGTGCCACTACTTAGTGTAATGTTTTTGCCATCCTGGGGAGCGAAACCCAATTTTGAATGTAGGCCTCTTCAGTCTCCCTTACCGACAAATGTGAAGCTTCTTGTTTTAAATTCCTTTCATTCGGTTTCAGCTACGCGAATTTCTGTTGAAAGGGTGGACTGGTTCTAGGTGGGAACTACAGGTGTATTGTACTATCGCAAACTTTGGACAGACTTCGCGATCATAACGAAAGCAGATTCCAAATTTACGTTTTTAGGCTTAAACATGAAAGCTATCGGAATCTCTTCCATTAATTGTTTTCGCTTTGGTTATAATTATATTTGATTATCCTTATAAGTTAATACGTTCCTATATTCGAAAAGAATTTTTATTTTATGTCTTTAAAATCTAATGCTTAAGTTTTTATAATTAACTTAAAAGTAGGATGTCATCATACCCTCACTGTCCAAAAAGTTAAATTAGTATTAATTTAAAATTAAATTTCTTTAGGAGCGTCAGCGACTAAGACCGGCTAACTCGGCCACGTTGTGAAAAAGGCTCAAATTCTTCACGTTATCGACGGGATTCTAACTCAATTCTTTTCCATCAGGTGTGGGAAACTCGATTCTACCAACTGTGCGCTACTCACGTGGGCAACTTTATTTATTATTAAAACCTATTTTTGCAATAGGCATAAACAGATAATTAACATAAGGTAATGCAAATGTAAGTTGTCACGTGGTATATCACCAGTTAGGTATCTGTAAAATTTCCTTGGGCTTCTTAATTGAACATGGGCAAGACAAGTGATCTTTCCGATTTTTGAACGATATTATTATTGGAGCACGTTTATCAGGCGAAAGTGCAGCGTTGAACCTCATGAAGCCATGCATCCAAACAGTCATGTCCACCACTCAAGGGGGCTAGAAGTAGTATCAAGGGTATGGGGTATGTTCTATTGGCACGGACTGGACCCGTCAATGCCTATCTGTCGTATCGGACCAACTTCATCCTGCAATGCTTCATTTTACTCGGATTTTAAAATTAGCGGGTCTCGACTACACAAGTTGTTTGTCCAACGTGTCTAATAAAGTTTCGAGGCTATAGGATTCCCATAGTGTAAAAACATTGCCAGTTTTACTCGGATTGTGACTGATTCCTTGAACATGACAACGCAACTACCCACCGTGCAAAAATTGTATCTGAATGGTTCGAGCAACATTCTCAGGGTTTTCGACATTACCTTAGCCGTCTAATTCTCTAGATTTCAGTTCAGTTGAGAATGTTTGGGATATGCTGTAAAGTGCAGTTTGGTTTCGCAGTTCTCTATCAAACACAATACAGCAGCTGGTAAATATGAATGGTCAAATCTGGAGCTAGACTCCCTCAATTACAACCCTTAGCCCGTACATGTCATGGGCACAGATTCCACTAGGAATACATGTACGGGCTGTAATTCGGGCAAAGATGGTCCTATTAGATATTGAATAAAGGTTTTTGATTTTTTGGCCACGGCTAAGCTGGCTGTTCCTTGTGTCCAGATTATGAAGGCTTGTGGAATAGATTACAATGAATTTCTTTTAAATAAAACGACGGCTGGCTTTTAATAAAAGTTAAAATTCAAGTCTTCGAACCACCAATTTCGCAAAGTTTTTTTTTTTTTTTTTTCGTAAAATTCACCAGCAAGAAGCGCTTACACTCCCTTCCCTGATTACCAAGATGAATGATTTTTATCTCGTTCTTCGAAGAGCTATCATAGATAGGCACGGTTACGTACACACAAGTGAAGGTCGGCCATCAGTGGGAAATTTATTTCTGTTTGCCATCTCTGACACCGAGAGCAGGATCGCATTACACTCCAACTCAGCACATTACAGTGTGTATTGATAAAAATGGTGATGGACACACGCGGACAACTGTCGTGTTCTTTAAAGGACATGCGCAGTGATTATCTTTCATTCAATTCCCAACTGTCTCTGAGACAATGTTGTTCGACCTTTCGATTCTGTCAGGCTATTTAACGATTGTCACTAGCATGGAAGAAAAAGGTAACTAATGGTAGGTTTTTCTCAAAATAAAAAGACATCTGAAGCGAAAAAAAATACGAATGGAGAGTAATTCTGGCTGTGTGCCAATTTTGTGTTTGGATTGGTCTAGTTTGTTATCTTATTTACAAAATGGATGCCCGGACACGATATTTGGGTTTCATTTAAAGTGTCAGTGGTATCGTTACTTCAACAATAAACAAAAATTGTTCCAATTAAGAATTTGTCTTGATCGCTGGCAATGTTTAGTATTCTGCCTAAGTACTGCAATCTTTCAAAAACACATCTTAACTCATTGATCTTGTTAAGTGGCTCCAAGCACGTTCTCATTTGCTAATGAACAGAATCTTTTATTCGTGAACCACAGTTTTCTTGTACCAAGTGCAAGAAAAACTGTAAACATAATTTTTGTTTGTTATAAATTAGAGGTTGTTCTTTTATTCAGGTATGGTTATTTGGGGATTTCTAGCCTTCTCTCCGTCATTCTTTTATGTAAATAAATATCTGTGAGCTATCTATAAGCACGTGCTCTCTAGAACGATCGAAGGTTGGATCGTGTTTCGCGTTATGATATCGGATGAATTGTTTCCCATTCAGCTTTTATGAGTGTCCTTCGAACGAACCTGCTGCAGATACTACTGCAGCTGTTATAGGCGTGTGGTTTCACCTGAGTAAAAAGCTGGGACCTGTCTGGGTTGAAAAAATATCAAGTAAGGTGTTGTACACGTAGATGAAAGATGCGAATTTTGAGTATCATGTGATACCTCGTTTTATCAACTGTTTTGTTAGTAGTAGTTTTGAGTTGGTGTAGAATTATTCACTGGTGAGGTTCCACATCTTTCGGAGAATGCTGTTAATTTTTATGTGAGAACCAAATTTATATCTACCACAGTTCGTTTTATTTACGAAGAGTTAAATGATTTTTCAGATCATCCTGGCTGTCCGCTGTAACTTTGTTTACAACCCGATCCTTCAAAATTTACAATACATGTGATTCTATTTTGATTTGAATTCACCATCATTTAAAAAAAAAAAAAAAAAATTATTATAGATCGGAATTTTATCTTAGCTCGCAATGTTGCATAAATACCATTTTTCACTTTGTACACACGGATTCCTCTAGTTTCTTTCGATTATATTTGTTTTTCCTTGATCTACTTTATTTTAACACCAGTTTATGTGAAACTAGGCCTCTAAAAGAGCTTCTGATAATAGAAATAATCTTCAAGGACTTTGCCAATCCTGTCATATTGAAGTTTATCTACATCTTCGGTTTTGTTTGAAAACTTCATCGCTGTTCTTCTGAAATGAACTTAAACCAATTTTGTTTGGGGGGCGGGGAAGACTCATACACAAAGGTTGTTGTAATCGGGTTTTAGGGACATCAGCGACTAAGGTCCGTATGGCCCCGTTTACACTGTCTGTAAATTGCGTGCATTTTGAGGTCGATTTTCTGTTTGGGCAAAGAACTGGAGTTTCTGGGAGAAAAAACCATTCTGTTCTCTCCTGAGACCGGTCTCAATAATCAAATAGACCGCGGAACACTTTTTGGCGTAGAGAAGTATGAGTAGATGTAATGACACCTACGAAAAAGTAATGTGGTGATCTAATATGCATGGAGTACACGGGTTGAAGGAGAGGAGGAAGCGAACCGATATCATAACTAAACTCACTTCCTTCTATAATTTTTTTTTTTGATAATTATTAGTATTTCGAAATATTATTGCTAAAATATATGACCATGGATTTGTGGTTGAAAAAAGGGACTTTAAAACGAGAAGCAAGTGCTTCTAGTATTGAAACTTGTTGTCTATGAAAACGAACACAATATTGTCACACTTCAAAGTGAGGATGAACAATCGCAGCCTTCTGTTCCCCAAAAATCCGAAGTGAAAAAACAGGAACCAACTAATAAAAGACCAAAACGAAAGTATAATGACAGTTATTTGAATTTCGGCTTTAAATGTGTTGGAAATAAAGATGCTCCTGATGCACAGTGCTCCATATGTAATATTAGCAACAGTTCTTTGGCTCTCGCTAAACTTGTGTTCCGTGAATATGTTGTGAGATGAAAAGTGTTCCGTGACTAAAAAAGTTTGTGAAACGCTGTTCTACAGTATGGAACTGGAATTCGCTCTGCATTGCATGCTCAAGTTCTTGTGTTTGGTTTGTGTCTGTCTCCGCCTGCTACAAATGTTGCGTTATTTATTTTTTTTTATTCTTCAAATAAAATGGATTACGCTTTTTTTCAGAAGTACACCGATAATGTTTAAGGAAATCTACCTTTCTTCTTTTAGTGTGTCTATATTGGCTCTAACCTTATCAACCGCTTGGCCACTAGTGGCACAGCTCCTGCCTCCACGTGTCGGGGCAGTTAACCTTGACGAAAAGTTTTTTTTTTTTTTTTTTCAAGGAGCAAAGATGGATCAAGACATCCACCTTTTTGAGCCGAGGTGCTCGTCATACCCTGACGAAAGTGATACTAATTCACCTTATTTTCATCTCTCTCAAATAAATCTGACTACTTTCTCCTCATCTCATTTATAAATCATTGGAAATGAGCAGGTTCATCCAAAACGGCGAAAATACTTAGATCTGGTGACTTATTGAAACCGTGCAGAATAAGCTTTCTGAGAAAGAACCTGCTTAACTTCTCAACCTTTGGCGGTATACCTGTAAAGGTTACCCCACATGCAATATTAATCTTTTCCAAAGGGGTCATTACAGAGCGGGACCTGATGAATGTTTCAGAAGACAGACTAGTCCAAGAATTGCGTGATTAAAAAGTCATCCAGCCAAAAGTAATGCTCAAGAAATGCGAACTTATTCCCACTCGCAATATAAACCTCATTTTAGGCACACCAATTTTACCAACTAGTATCAAATCTGGTAGTCGCCTTAATTACCGAGTACGATGTCAGATGTCAGAAATAAGGCCGTTCCCAAACCGTATATCGAGGAGATGCAGTGTATCCTAATTACGGGTCAAGGACCATGCAAAAGTATTACATTGTCCAAAGTATAAAGGGCAACATCCAGCATATTTTAATCATATGACCATTGGTAAAATAGTGAAAAAAAATACAGAAATATAAAGTAGAGCAAAAAGCCGCTTACAAAGAAGCATGTAATGCTTAATATACTAAAACAAACTTATAGTGCGGCAATACAGAAAAACAGTCAACAGCAACAACACATAGTCTCAGTACCTCCAACTATTTCAATTGCAGATTCAAACAGAATCATACTCTCGTCAGCACAATAGTCATGTAGGGGGAACCTTATCACGGATCGTGCCAACAGTATTCAAATTACAGTACCACCAGTTACCTCTCATACTACACGAGAGAGAGAGAGAGAGAGAGAGAGAGAGAGAGAGAGAGAGAGAGAGAGAGAGAGCGCGCGCCCTAATGAAGAAAGCTCAATTTGATATGGTGACTTGGGATATAGATGTTGACATCAATCAGGATGAACCAATCTTAGATCTCTATACGGGAGATGATATCGACACTGGACGCCCAACCTTCCCTAAGAAAGAAAAGATGAAACCAAATCTCCATAAAAATAATGGATCTAAAAACACAATCATATTCACTCTCTAAAACCAAATAATGGAGCTACATTCATTGGAACTGTAGCAGATTACGTACTAATATTGACGACATGTATGATCTCAGCAAACAGCATAGCCCAGTAAGAATCTTATCTGTTTACAGGAAACTAACTTAATCTATCAGGTGACCACTACAATTAAGAGTTACATGATTTATCGGCAAGATAGAATTAGCACAACTGATGCTCATGGTGGTGTCGCCATTTTTAGCTATTCTAGAGTTGCTATGGAACATATCCCACTATAGACTTCACTGGAAGCTATAGCTCTGCGTGTTGCTTTAGGAATCATTTTTACTATATTTTTCCATATCTTTCACCAAACAAAGAATATATTGCGAAAGATCTAGATGACCTGATTATACAGCTTCCTGCCTTTTTTTTTTTTTGACTGGTTGACTTCAATGGGTACCATTCTCTGTGAGACTTTCCACAAATAGATTGATGTGGAAAATTGATTAAATCTCTTCTTGAGAAAGAGAGAGAGAAAACAAGCAGAATCTCACATTACCGAAAGGTGGCGTTACACTTATTTAATTCCCAAATGGAATATCAACTGCTTTTGATTTTTTTTCAGTCTACTCTCCAGCATTATTTACAAGAAGTGGAATGTTTCAGACGACCCACTCAATGGCGATCATTGCCCAATTCCCTGTAAACTTCAAACAACTAATATACCAGACAGAATGGAAATTCTTTGTGGTGTATTATTTGTTTGAAGGAAATTCTCCAAAGCAAATTGGACATATTCACCATTAGTATCTCCTTTTTAAACGATAACATCATCGAATTCTGACCAGTCGACAATTTTACTGACATTTGGGACACCGATCCTAACATCGGCAACCAATGGTATACTCGAAACATCAGCGAGCGTTCATGGGCATGCTAAACGTGGTGGAACTAAGCATGCTAAAAAAGAAAACAACAAATCATGGGGCCTGTTCTGGAAATATCTCACAACCGAAAACCTTTCTAATTTCAAAAAACTCGATGCAAAGCACCGTTATATAGGAAGAAAAAAAAAAAAAAACTTTTGAATCCAGTTTGATTCCACTATTAGAATGAACGCAGAGATCAGAATTATTTGGAATACATTAAAAAAAAAAACTGAATGGTAAACGTCCGCCAGCATCATCTTCGATCTGAAGTTGGAATGAAGAGCTTGTTCCCATAGAAATAGCAAATTATCTGGCAGAATCCTTTTCTCAAATTTCAGCTATATCTGCATTCAGCCATCCTTCCAACAAGATGAAGCTAAAGCTGAGATTCCTAGAATTAAATTTCTTCACTACCAAGCTTTCTGGTTCATATAATCATCCCTTTACCATATATGAACTGCAAGAATCCTTAAAGAAATAGTAGTAATCGAGGCATGTGATGCAAGAAAGCAAGCTCATGTAGCATCAGCCCAAAAAAAAAAAAAAAAAAAAAAACCCCCGAATTCACACATACATTCCCTCTAAATGTTTGTCGAGTTCCTCCTTGAATTTATTTAAACTGTCAACTTCCACAACGACAGTTGAAAATTTATTCCAGCAATCAACTACCCGCTGGCTAAAGACAAATTTCTGCACAACTATTCTATAACTGTCTTTCCTGAATTTATGCCCCCTCAGGTTCGTAATCTGAGCAGGAAGAAGAATCTTATCAGAAGTGAGCCTGCTCAACCCATTCAAGGTCTTACCTCAGTCAGATTACCTTGCAGGTGCCTAGTCTCCAGACGCTGCAATTTTCAAAACTTAAGCCTTTGTTCATAAGACCACCCTTTCATTCCGCTCACCAATCTTGCCCTTCTCTGTACTCGCTCAAGCAACTCTGCAAGGCGTGGCCTGGCCATTGCCTTATACAAAGGAATAATCACCTTTTCCCTACTAGCAAAATTCCTGTATGTCATTGACAATACCTCATGACCTGACAGAAAATTCTGGCAGCCTGTCTGCACTGCTCAGAAAATTTCATATCTGACTGCACAGTTACTCCCAGGTCTTTTTCATTTTTTACCACCCTAAGTGTAGTACCACATGGTGCGTTTCTCTGGAGTTACTTCTACCCATATTCAGTACAGTACTTTGCATTTGTCATTTCTCAGCCCATCTGCCCAAATGTTCTAAATCCTGTTGCAGTAGCACACTGCCATTACTGTCATTAACAACCCTGCCAACCTTTGTATCATCTGCAAACTTCGACATTAAGCCTGATATACCTTCATCAATATCATCGATAAATATACAAAACAACAGTGGACCTAACACCGAACCCTGTGGGACTCCACTAATAACATTAGTCCACGAAGAGCAGCGTCCATTGTTTACCACTCTCTGCGTTCTCCCACTTAACCATCTTTTTATCCAATGTAGCAACTTGCCCTCAATACCACACTGCTCCAATTTGTACAGTAGTCTTCCATGCGTCTTTTTCATTTTTTACCACCCTAAGTGTAGTACCACATGGTGCGTTTCTCTGGCGTTACTTCTACCCATATTCAGTACAGTACTTTGCATTTGTCATTTCTCAGCCCATCTGCCCAAATGTTCTAAATCCTGTTGCAGTAGCACACTGCCATTACTGTCATTAACAACCCTGCCAACCTTTGTATCATCTGCAAACTTCGACATTAAGCCTGATATACCTTCATCAATATCATCGATAAATATACAAAACAACAGTGGACCTAACACCGAACCCTGTGGGACTCCACTAATAACATTAGTCCACGAAGAGCAGCGTCCATTGTTTACCACTCTCTGCGTTCTCCCACTTAACCATCTTTTTATCCAATGTAGCAACTTGCCCTCAATACCACACTGCTCCAATTTGTACAGTAGTCTTCCATGCGCAACAGTGTCAAAAGCTTTCCTGAAATCCAAATATACGATATCAAAATTATTTTTTGCATCCAGTTCATTTGTAACCACATAGTATCCAATAAAATTTGTCAGACAAGGCTTTCCCTTAACAAACCCATGCTGTGTCTCAATTATTACTGCAGTCTTGTCTAGATGATCCTGCAGTGCATCTTTAACCAGTGACCCTATTATTTTCCCCGGAACAAGTTAAACTAACAGGTCTGTAATTACTCGTGTCACCCTTAGATCCCACTTTGTAAATTGGGATACATTTGCTCATCTCTAGTCCGTGGGAACTTCCCCTGAGTCCAAGCATGCTCTCATAATTATGTCTAATGGTTTGCTTACTTCCTTTGCTACCGCCTTTAATATAACTATATTAAAGTGGATAGATTCCATTCACCTCAGGTGCCTTTCTTATGTTTAACTTCAACAATTTCTTCTCCACTTTGCTCTCAGTTATTACAATCAGCTACATGTTGCACCAGGACCTGATGAGCTCCATTATATCATGTTTCAGAAGCTGGTTAGTTGAGCTCTGAACTCATTGTTATTCTTTAGCAGGATTTTTTTTTCCGAAACTACTCAAGCTCTTGGTGTCACTCAACAGGTGTGGCCTACCCAAAAGAGTCAGTGTGATCCACGTAATTATCGTCCAGTATCCCTCACTAGCTACTGAGGTAAGACACTGGAAAAGATTATCCACAACTGATCGGTAGAATAGTTCCTAGAATCCCAAAGTACGATGAAAAGGAACCGATGTGGTTTCCGAAAAAAAAAATCTGTCCACGTTAGATCTTATGGTTAAGGGGTAAAGTAACATACGGAATGCTTATATTCGAAATGAGCATCTTGTCATCTATACATCGAAAAAGTCTGGTACTACCTGGCGCTACGGCATACTTTAAGAATCATGCCATAAGGCTTCGATGACAGCTGTCGACGATTATACAGTTTTCTTCAACGTAGAACACTTCAAATGCGTTATGCAATACTTTCACGAACTGTGTTAACCAAGAAGGTGCTCCACAAGGATCGATGCGCAGGGCTACGTTCTTTGCAGTAAGAATAAACACTATAGCTGAAACTATTCCAGCAACTCTTTATATCTATCTCTAGGCTGAAGATCTCACAATATCTTGTCACTCACAGAATGCGCTCCATTGAGCGTCAACTCGGCTCTCAACAAATAAATTAGACTTAGGAGCACAATGTGACGGCCATCGTCTGTCTGCATCCAAAACTGCAGCCATTCGCTTCTGCAAAAAGCGCAGTTTGCAATCCGAACCGAGTTATTGCTTGAAAGGCAGCCGATACCACTTTACCAACAGTATTCGTTTCTTGGGTGTGGCATTCGATGCCAAACTTATATTCCAGAGGCATATAATGCAAACTAGAAAACTATATGACCCTTTTTCACCTGTTAAACTTTGATCATATTCCGACTAGATTATGGGACGTCAGTTTATGGCAAGACAGCCTCGGCAAAAGAAGTCTGCGTTGAAATAGCTTAACCCAGTACAATAGTGATTACCCTCTCAGGATTACCCTGGGAGGAGTTTAGAACATTGCCAGTTCAAAGTTTGTATATAGCTGCTCCACTTCATTTTAGGAGAAAGGTGTTGCTTCTTAACGCTGCAGTAAGAATACGAAGTATTCTTGATCACCTTATCTGGACTTCTCTTTGATTCACAGTGGGTTAATATTTATAGAAACAAACCTAATGAAAACAAACCTACGGGAATTCGTCTAGAAGACCTAATTTAGCAGTGGAACTTACATCTCGCCGATATCTATGAAGACTTGGAACCAGTACGGCCACCATGGCCAATGTATTTATCTTCTTGTGATAGCTACTTTCATCGATGTGGTGAAACACTCCCTAGCAAATGGAAACAATTCAGCAGTTGCAGACTATGCCTCTGTGAACGCCAAGCACTTCAATTATATACAGATGGCTCAAAATCCGATGCACTGTAGGAGCTGCAGTGATCTTCTCTTCAATCTGTGTTTGCTACCACTGGAATGAGTTGTGTACATTTCTGAATGCATGCAGTAAAGATGGCCTTAACTTCCCTTCGTGATCTTTCCAGTTCGCAGGCCAATATCTACAGACTCCAGTGCACTGACAGCGCTGCAAAATCGCTGTTGAAACGAATTAAGTTTTTTCTATTTTTTCTCAATCAAAATAAACAGATGGAAATCCAGCTTCCTGTTAAATAGGCATGAAGAAGTCGTGTTGTCCAGAGATTGGACGTGGTAACTTAATACAGCAGTCTCTACTGCAAGGAGTTCCCTCGTGGGTAGCACAGATGGTAGGATCGCCATCCTCCTCACACTGGGTGGAAAAGGCCAGAGTTTGTCTCGTCGATGATATGAGGAATTTTTATGGGAGTTTTTCACAATGTGACTGAGTTAGTCGAGCGTAGCATGGTTTTTTTTCTCTCCTGGTAACTTGGGTTTTTCATCCAGCAAAAAGGAAATTGACCTCAGAACACACTCACAATTTGCAGACTATATACAGGCAGAAATATGGCCTTAGTCGCCGATGCGCCTAAAACATCCTAGTACTGTGAGGGAAGTTCCTCCACACTTTCCGATCACTGCCTAACCAACAAGAGCCACTGTCAAGTCACGTGGATATGATCCCTACTTGGCGGAATTTTTTCAGTTATCTCTTGTTAAACCTATATACCCACTCTTAAATCTGTTTTGTATTATCCCATAGTAACAGTCACATTTTGGCAGTCGTAACCTTTTGCGCTAATAAACCTAACAACAACTAACTTATTTGGATGTAATATTACTTATCTTAGGCACTTATTTACCTACGTAACAACATAGATACCACAGTTTCTTGTACAAATGCCATAAAAAATTTATTTGGTATTTGTGCAGGCAAATACAAAAACGTTGTAAGTTGTGTATAATGGACTATCTGAGGATAATTTAGTGAAATGTGGCACCCTGAAGAAAGATTATTTCCCATAAATCAACCAGTTACTTCTAATAATTACAATTCTTAGTATATAAAGAATTATGAGTACAGTCTTATGGAGGAGCAGTGGTAATATCGTGAATATATGGTTGGGCAACCTAGGACAGCTATATAAAAGCCGCATATAATATTTTGTATTGAATCAACATCTATTTGACAATCAGCCCTACAAATTGATATTATAGCATTTTAATAGCATTCAACAATTTCCTTATTAACATTAACTATAATTTCCAGGGCTGTCACTAGCCCGGACGGCAGTTTCAACATGCTGGACTATTATATGATCAACAGAAGGAGAATACATTTCTGCCCTAAATATTTACTTGCCTAATTTTGCCTTTAAACAAAGCAAACACGCGCGCGCAGGCACGCACAGTGATCACCCATCCGTAATGGACTATGCCTCATATTCGCAGTATAAAAAGCTGAACAGCTTTGCACTCTAGAGCCGTGGTAATTTGCATTTGGTTGTGCAAGTCAAAGTGATAAAATAGAAGTTATGGGACGTTGAACGAATATCACAGTTTCAAAAGGGCATGATTGTGGGAGCTCGTGCGTCGGTAGTTCCATATCGGAAACTGCGTGTCTTGTCGGTTGCTCGCAGTCCACTGTGGTTAAGGTGTACTAAGAATGGTGTCGAAAACAGACCAAACCACTTCCCACTGATAGAACTGTAAAGGATTACAAGATGGGTGTTCGCGATGAGCTAAGGGCACGGCTCAGGGCATTGTACGAGCTCAACTGTGTGACATTTCAGTACAATATGGGGAATGAAAGAACGATATGCCAATGACGATGCGCCTCACACTCAGATGTATGAGGTTCCACAGCAGACAACCCATGAGATGAGACACCCTCTGCTCACAGCCTGTCATTGTCAACAGCGAATGCTGTGGTGTCAACAACATACTGGTTGGATACTGGAGAATTGAAAACAAGTGTTGCTGGTCAGATGAGTCCAAATACCTGGTCAAACATGCCGACAGACTCCGTGTATGTGGCGTAAGCAACACATGAGTCCATGGTATCCACTATCTGGGCTGGTGTTGCTTAATATGGGGCATGTTTTGCTGGCAAGAACCCCTGGTGCGTACAGGACAACGTTTCATTGGTAAGGTCTAGCGACAGCTCTCAGGAGACCATGTGCACCCTGCCACGTTGCATATTTCCTGAACGGAAACTGAGTCTTCGCTACGATTAGAAATCGTGTGGACTCCAATCACAGTCATTCAAACGCACGTATTGTGAGAGGTATTTTTTTTCAAAATTCCTGTTTTTCATAATGTAAACTGACAAAAGAATGCTTGCAATATTCAGACTTGAAGTGTACATTGTACATCCTAGGGGTTGTACGATGCGTTTGAACAATTATATAACGAAATTTTCATCTTCATTTGGAATATAGGATCCTGGCTGTTTTTCCTTCAAACTCTGCTTATCTCTAAGGCAAGATGTTCCTGGGACAGAATGTCCCACGAATATCTCTTCTATCATCTAGCGTGAAGTGCAAACGGGGGAGACGGCTCGGTGACCTGCATATAATAAATTCCAAAACGACCTCCCGTTGAGGAAAATAAAGTCAAATGTAGATCTGTTGTTCAGATAGCCACGGTTGAGGTCCTACCAGATGCCCTTCAACTGTCTGTAGCAGTCCATCGTGTGCTCACATTTAGCCCCTGCGATACGAGTATTTCGTAATGTATTAGAAAATGTAGATGGTAATACTTTTGTAATACCATAATAATGGTAATAAAAAAGTAATACCATTGTTATGGTATTCTTTCGTAGAAGCAATACTAAATCACATGATTATTATTATTATTAGCCATATGGCGCAAGGAAGCCTGAGGCTTTGCTGCACTAGCCAAAAAAAATCGAGTTACCCTCCCCACCACGAGAGAGAGTGAAGAATGATGATATCCAGCTCAGGACCCAGGGTGCCAAGCCCATACTCACCAGATGTGAGCCCCTGGGATTGGTAATGAATGTTGTTATGATATGAGAGACAGATATTTACAAAACCGACTTTGTAATCGGTTTATGGTATATTGAGATATCGGATTAATTGTCTTAATGACAATAATTACGTCTATAATATCCCCATTATTTTCTAAAAGGTCGCCTTGGCTAATTTTGTCTTCAGTTGTGACATGGCGCCCACCGAGAACAAATAAAAGCTTTGGTCGACCTTCTTCACCTTAACTAGACCTTGATCCCACACGAACTTCAAAGTTGTCGACCCCGAAGAAAGTCTCTCTCTCTCTCTCTCTCTCTCTCTCTCTCTCATACGCACACCCAGGTGTGTTGGCTTTAATAATTGACGTCAGTGTGACTTCTTTGATCCTGCTTTCTCCCCCTTTCACCATCTGTTTGGTTGAATGCACACAGACAGACTTTTTTTATTTTTACGAAGGAGGAAAGTGCAAGATTGTCTTGGTAATACGCTGATTTATCGTTCTAAAATCTTTCATAAGGAACGGTTTTCCTGACTAAAAGCGCAATTTCCTTTAATTGGAGTCACCTATTTTCTGCCTCGGTAATAATTGTATATCTTTCTGATTCTTTGACTACTACAAAACAACACATCAGGAAATAAAGAATGTGCTAAACGTTTTTCAGCGACCTGTAACAGCAGCCACGGAATTTGTTTTGCGAAATTTTGAAACACAGTACTTATATAAAGTGCACTATGAGCTGGAGCATTGTCGTCGTGACAGTGCTCTATCGAAACAGTCATTAGAATACAAACTGTTGCACCCCACAGTTTATCAAAGCCCTCTGAATTATTACATAATAACTTAGGATTTCCTTTCGTGATGAATTCCGTCTGAACAAATGCCATTGGTGTGAAAGAAACAAATTTACATTTTCTTCACTTGTGATGTTGACATGGATTCTTTCTTGGGTTACGTGGACAGTAGCGATGCAGGTCCACGAATTGGGGAATATTGTTTTTGGGAAGGCTGCAGTAATAACTTGGGATAGGTGAATGGGGGAGCTTACTCGGGTACAGCGTGGACTCGTGCACAGCACGCGTAGGTTTGTGTTCATTAGGATGGGGTGCCATGATATTTATCGTGACAACAGAGGCTGAATATCGCCAGCTAAGAAATCCTTTCATTTAAAGACATTAAGTATGGCACAATCTCCACAGAAACTTACCTCATATTCACTTTTCTTCTATCACCCTTACCATTGAAGAGGTTACTAAAGCCACTTAAAAGGTCGCTTGTCCTTCTATTCTTCGAAGGGCAAGCGACCATTTTTAAACTTTGTGAACCATTGAAAAGTCTTCGGATCACCAACAGTTGCTAAAAACAGTTTTTGGAGAAGATTAGAGGCGATCTTTCTTGAAAATTATAGTCGTATTCTAACTTATGGAAATCTCGCTGCCCATAGCAGGGCAAAAAATAAGTGGCGGCTCAGAGCCATTCAACAGCGTTAGTACGGAATAGGAAGCTAAGCCTTGAGCCTCATTTTGTTTTCCTCCTTGCTATAGATATAATCTGACCACGATCTGCTTGGGGAAGAAATGTCTCAGGTTAACGGTATGAAAACCAGGCAGATTGCATTCGAAGGTATAAACGACACTTGACATTTCAGTTGAAAGCCAGAATATACCCAGCCAAAACTGGACAATTGGTAAATATACTCTTAATTATTGTACCTAAGTCTTTGGAAACCTAGGGTGCAGTAAAACTTGCAACAAAACGGGAAAGGTTATGTACAAAGTCTCAAAAGGAGAAAAAAAAATTAATTAATCAGCAGTGTTAGTGAACATGCACTCAGACACGTGGAAAAGTTCTCTTCTTCCTGTCCAGTATTAGGCCTAGTGGCCTGTTACGGTCTCTCCATTTTGTAGGGGTCTGTCTCTCCTTCCCCAGGGTGTGTAGTTTAGAATCTCTTTCGGATAGCATCCCTCTTCCATTCTCTGTACATACTAGATCCATCTGTTTCTGTATGAGTCGATAAAATTCAGTACTGAAGTTGTCTCCAGTTCTGACAGGATAGATGTCTTGATTTCTTTTTATGTCAAGTCTGGTATAGCCTGCGGTTCTGCGCATTTCTGCACCAGTCAACTTTCTCCTGTTCTCTTTGCTCACTGTCCATGCCTCAGAGCCATAGGTTAGGATAGGTCTGGCTGTTATGTATTGGTGTCCTTGTTTTCTTATGCATTTAGATTTGAAAATATGGTTTTAGTTATTCCTATGAAATTATATATTTTTTGCTCAATTTCTTTTTCGTAGGACAGGTGGTATCCTAGGTATTTGAAGGTGTTAACTTGTTCAATAATATTATTATAAATGCAGATCTCGCTTCTTATTGGATCTCTTCCTTTAAATGCTATCAGTTTTGTCTTTGAAGTTAATTTCCATATTAAATGATTTTGCTCTTTTGTTTAATGAGAAGATGGCTTTCTACAATGGGTTCTCATTTTCTTTTATTAGAACCTGGTCATCAGCAAAAAGCAGTGTCCATTCTTGCTTTATGGTAATTTTGATGCTTATCTTGGAGGTTTTCCTCCATTCTTTTATAATATGATTTATATATATGTCGAATAGAAGCATGGATAGTACGCACCCCTGTATTATCTCCAATTCAGTCGTTTGTGAGTTTTATTTAGTTTTATTAAGATTTATTTTTTAATGCTGACGAAAATCCACTATTTGATTTATTTCTTTTATTATCAAATTCCCTGTTCAAGTTCTAACTAGTAGTACTGATTTGCTCTGCCAGGTGGTGTGCGATTATGTTACTAAACCTCCTGCGAAATGTCTTTCGCCCTTTGGATAAAACTATTAACTTCGGTGGGTCATTAAATGCGTGGTTGTTAAGGAGAGGCGAACCAGATGTCTGTTACACCCGCGCATAAATTCTCCCTGAAGAGGCTTGTAACAAGATTTAGTACATAAATACTTGCTGTAGTGGGTACTGTAATAAAAGATAATTCTGAATCGATTTTTATGCGGCACTTGTCCATAAAATGCGAAAAAAATAATAAAAGAAAAGAAAAATCTTGTGCTTTCTTGAAGAGGTTATCTCACGAGAACACTCTACAATAAAATTAAACTTTGGTATCCACCTGACATTACCATTAAAAGTATTCTTCGCGATACTGTTAATACACCTCCCTACGCTCTCGTGGGTAGCAATATTGGTAGCACGGTTGGTAGAACCTCCTTTTTCTCCTCACGCTGAATAGAAAAGACCCGAGTTCGAATCCCATCAAGGAAGTGAGGAATTTTCATGGGTCTTCACAATATAGCTGAGTTAGTCGGGCGAGGGTAGCATGTTTTTATTCTCCCGGAAACTTCTCTTTTCGTCCAGAAAACAGCAAATCGATCACAGAACATACACAATTTGCAGACATATTATAACGGCGCAATATTATTATTAGCCATATGATGCACGGAAGCACCATCCAGCTTAGGACCCTGGGTGTGCCAAACAAACCCATACTCACCAGATGTGAGCCCCTAGGGTCGTATATGGCCCAAGTTGCTGATGCGCTTAAAAACCCTACTCGGTGGTAGGGTTTTTAATGTCCGGACATCCCTCCTTTGATAGTTGGTCTATAAATATGCTTGTTGGCTATCGAGGATACAATAGTATTAATGGGAATGTAATATGTTGCGATCGATGGAGTAAACGGATTTCAGCACGGATTGATAATAGGGTGTCACATAAGCAATTGGTCTGTACATGCCATTTAAACTCCAGTGAGTAACCCTACATCTACGATTGGTGGTGGTGGTGCTGGTGCTGAAACCATCACGAAATGAAAACCACCGAACCTGACAGGAGAGCGCTACAGAGAATCGTCCACTTGGAACTATTCAAGTCGGGGTTGTGGCAGCAGACACAAGCTGTCAGTGAGACGATTGAGACACCATTGTAGCACAGTGCGCAGACGCTGTCATTTGCGTTACCAAGGTCTTGTAGCCATCCACAAGCCACTAATCACCCCGACTAATGCCAGATGCCATCTAGCCTGGTAAGTCCTCCGGTTTTTGGCCTTTTGACCAATGGAAAGCTGTGCTTTGGAGTGACAAGTCACAGTACATAGTCTACCAGCCTGATGGTTGTAGCGAATTGTATTATCTAGACAATGAAGTTTGGCTGCGGCAGTGTGCTGGCTTGCGGTTGTTTTTCATGGTTTGGGCTGGGACCATTAGGTTGTTTTTTTTTTTGTCTATCTAGACGTCCTGGACAATAATGCGTTGCTTAAGTTGTGGTAGCATGTTGGAGAAGACCCATTTACTTGAACCTGTATCAGTAGGATAACGGTCCATATCATGCTCGCGTTGTGACGAACTGGTTTGAGGACATGAGCGTCGAAAAGTTACTGTCCAGCCTAGAGCTATTATCTCAGTCCTATAAAGAACTTCTCTGATGAACTGGTTCGTCGGATGTGTGTGAGAGGAGAGCTGCCCCTTCCTCAAAAAGAAAACTGAACTGGCCGCTGTTTTGAAGACCAAATGACTGAAAATATCGGAGGACATTTACAAAAAAAAAAAAAAAAAAAAAAAAATATTGTATTCGGCAACTAAAGGCTATCACAAAAGCTTTCAGCACACCGTATTAGTTTTCCTCTAAATAAAGGTTATTTGTAGTAAGATGTTCAGAAATGTGTATTTTACCAGTGTGTTTATTTGGAATGATGCTGCCGATATTTTGAAATGTTAGTGTATATAAATAAAGACCTTTGTTTATGTATGTATTAGGATCCTGCAGGAGCAAGCAATCAAATGTTGCTTGGTCTTTTCTTTTATTCAGGGTCACTACTGTAGGCAGAAGTCAATTTTCTTTAGAAATGTTAAACTAGAAATTCTTGATAAAATGAAACACATTTTACAAAGTTTTTTTTTTTTTTTTTTTTTAATTATTTGATGTTATTATAGTATCGTTAAGATGTAGGAAGCTCGAGTGTCGTTTACTTTTACGACTTTTTTTCTCAATGTAACCCGTCTAATATTTTGTGTGATCAGTGTACCTATTCGATAAGATAGCCACTCTACAGGTTACTCAACAAAATAATTTTCTCTATTATTACAACAAAGTTAAGAAAGTTATTTGCCTATAGAGCTTTTTCCTAACATTATCCATCAGGTCACATTTAAATTTTATTGCTGTAACCCAGTACACAGTCTTCAAGGAAGATTGATTTACACCAGCACTACCGTTTTAGTCTTAAACAATAAAATACGAAGGGTTTGTTATGCAAACAGTGCCTACATCTGTTTAATTTGTCTTTCAGGATATTAAAGGACCTTGTTCTATTATAGTTTACTTCCTTTAGTATAACTAAGTTTGCTTTTCGCGTTAGAGATAGTGCGCACGTTTCGTGCGATCTATGCATCCCTCGAAATGAAGCTGCAAATTAGATTTGAAGATTCTAACTCTATTATATTTGACAGGAAATCTCTCTTGTGCGCAAATTACTTGTCCCCAATTTGCCTGCAATTTTTTTCCATGTAGAAGAATAGTGCCATGTAATATCGGAAGTTATTTAACATATCGTATGCGATACATTTGATGATCCTACTGCACTACCCTTCGAAAAGTATCGGACCAGTCTTTATTATAGTACTTACTGTCTTTCCCGCGTCATATTCCAGAAATTTTTAATACGTACCTATGCAGAATTCGGTACTATCGTTGGTGCAAAAGGTCCAAATTTCAGGGCTAATATTTATTCTAAATATTAGCCCTGAAATTTTGAAAAGTATGCAAATTTTTGCAATGGGGGTAACTAGGTTGATGAGCTGCGGAATCTGTATTGAACCTGAAACCTTCCCAGAGTCGAATGGAAGTACACTCAAAATTTAGGACTGGACAGACCTTTTCCTTTTCGAGTACTGCTTTCGTAAGCAAGGTGGTACAGGATTATATTGGGTCAAGCTGAACTTCAGAAGCTTACTTTCATTTACATACAGGGTACTTAAGAAAAGATGACATTTTGAATGTCTGTATTTTTTGATGTATTGGGCTGGCATTAGTGAGTTTGGCATTGATTGGTATCATTAAACATGTAAGACATAAGTTTCTTTGTCGGTTAGTGATGCACCCTAGTGGAAATTCTGTAAGTAAGGTGGATTACATTACTGAGCAGCATCTTATGTGTAAAAAGGTTTTGTCACGGTGCAATGTGAGTTTAAAGAGAAATTTAGTTCAGAAAAAATCATCGATTTTAAGGCCAATAAAAAAGCTGGAACAATCTATTTCTGTGTTGTTGGCAAAAGAAGTCCGTAAAGGTGACTGAAAGTCGTTATTTGTAGCTTAAGGGATTCTGTGAAAGGAGTTTCACAGCATTTGAGTTTAACATTAAAATCCACTTTAAACATAGTTCGACAAGGTTTAAAACTATTAAGGGCAGAAGCAACAATCCCTGGCCGACCTTTACAAGAAAGGAGGATTCGCCTTTTGCGATTTAATTTCGTCAATATCCAGGAAACGACGCAACAGCTATTCACTACATATGGTTGACAATGGAAGCGCGTTTCCGTCTACCTCAATGAACAGAATATACGGGGCAGGAGAACTCCCACGCATTCATAGACTCCCTTTTATATGCACGCTGCGTCTCACAATTCACCAACTGGAATCGTCGAACTAGTCTTCCGGGACGCCACAATTAATGGAAAATTACACCTGAAACTCCAGCAAGACCATTTTGTTCTTAGTCTTCAAGGCCTTGGAGTGGATATGGAAGAAACATTTTGCCTAAAAGATGGAGTAAGACCACATACAGTAAATACGGTTCTTCATTTTCTGATCCGAGCAACTCCACTTGTCAAACTCAAGCTGGATGTGATTGCAAACCTCAACGCATCCATTCGGGTTCTGACATCGCAGATTCCTGCGATGTCAGAGGAAAGGAAAGAATTTACCATCAGAACGTGCGTTATATCGGAAACTGAGTCTAATTCCTTCGCGCGAATAGATAGCATCTCACAACCGGAAGGTAACTTCAAGTACCTAAGATCGAAATAATAAAAAAACTGAAAAAAAAAAAAAAAAAAAAAACTTAGCGAAATACCTTCCATCAGTTTTAAGAGTGAACGTATCTGAATACGGATTCGATCGATAACGTCACAGCCTGTCGAGTTAGTTCGCCTAAAGCACAGCACAGAGATTAGTTTTCGACGAGTTGTGCTGCCTCCGGAGAGGAAAGAAGTAATGTGGGGGAGTGGGAAGATCCTCGTAGAACTTTTTTTGCCACCACTGTCTGTCCAATCGATCTCCAGTACGTCTCCGCCCATTAACTGAAAGCGGCCTGCGCAATTTTTATTTTAATTTTTTTTTTCTCACATCCGAACCGAAGATACGGCGAAATCGAATAAAGCTGAAGGATCGTCATAAAAGTGAATAGAATAAGATAGGACAGCGAAAACGGGTAAAAGTAACATTCTAAAGAAGTAATGTTGATTCAGTTATTTAAAAGGGAGTTTTTTTTTTTTTTTTTTTTGGTCTTGCGCTTGACAGTCATCTAGATTTTGAAATCCATTAATAAGCTAAATTCATTCTTATATTTTCAGCCAAATACTTTTTTTTTTTCTCTCTTTAACAAAGTACGACGAGTTATCTCCAAAGTGCAGGTGAACTGACAAATTTAATTATTTTTTTGCAGCATGTTTTCCTTTGTTAACGGTGTCATTTATAATCGATGCAATTAGAACTAATACTATCATAGGTCTATTGCAGTTTAATTTGGACATTATTTGTTAAAAACAAACATTTATAAACAAAACTGAATTTAATTAAAATACAAATAGATGCAAGACCTGAATTAGTTGACCTTTTCAAATGAGATATTTATTATTAATAGGAACCGAGAAAGACACTTAACTTATGCCACGAATATTAATCACAAAGTAAAAACCTCACTTGAGACAGACGATATGAGCAAATTTTAAATCTGTATATAAATGCAATTTAATATTTATCCCACTCACCCTTATTCTTTACTTGTTTTCATCGATATTTACTACTTTTTTGTTTGTTTTAAATAAACTGGCATGGTAACCAAAAATAAAATAACGTATTTTGTTTTCGGACTTACTATTACTAGCCACATGGTGGAAGGAAGCCTGCAGCTTTTGCTGCGTCAGCCAAAAAAATAAAAATAAATAAATTAAATTCTGAGAGAGAAAGAAGAGTGATATCCAGCTCAGGACCCTGGGTGTGCCAAACTCATACACACCAGATATGAGTCCCTGGGGTTCTTGGAACATCATGGCATAAATTGCCAATGCACTATAATAAAAATCAAATCACAATGTAAAATGGCGAGCGTAAACATGGTGCAGAACGAATTATGAATAATTGATAAGTCCATCACCCCCCCCCCACACACACATATCAATGCATATTTCTTATGTACCTTAAATAGAATGAAAAGTTCCCTAATTTTATGTTTTTATTTAGTCAAAATGCATTCAATATAACTTTCATTATCTCATGAATAAATTATTTTATTAGCCAAAATAAATGACTTCATCGCTCAATTATTTCTTTGCAGACGACGCTGCTCACGTGCTTCAAGCGTAAATCTTCACACCCGATGGTACTGAAAGTATTGTTGTCAGTGTCAGCTGTTGTTATGGTAACCATATTAATTTACTGTATAATACGACAAAGTTTGTATTAGTTCTTGTCTGCTGACTTATCTTGCACTTCATATTGAATGTTTGTAATGTCTGGCCAATAAAAGAAAAAAGAAATCTAAATTTTGTTTTGTTTTTTTTCCTCTTTATTTAAGAAATGACTGGTGATTTTTATTGATTAGTTAATTCAAGGTATGTGACACAAACCTCAAGAAAATCGGGTCATTTATTTTCTTTATTACTTAAGCTTCCTTGGACTGATGATCATAATGAGGATAATGAAAATAAATATGAAACAGCGAGTTTATCAACTCTAAGACTTTCAGAGGGAGTGTTGTGCGCGTAACTGAAGGCTGCTGCTTAGTTTTCAGATTTGTTATGCAAGACAGATGACTTATAGCTTAGGAGTGGTCGGCCCTTTTCTGCAGCAAGTCACATTGCGTCGCGTGCCACCTAGTGACAGATCCAGAAGCTACTGGAATCGATATCCTCCCTCCACTAGCGATTCTCACCTGATGCTACCAAATATTTTTGTGAATTATGTAAAGAAATTTTATGCTCAGCTTTAATAAAAAAATAATTTAATCGAGGTCAACGAACGAGGTTCGTCCTCATGGAATCTGTGCTGTGAGATCACTAGTTCTCCTACTTACCTGTACTGAATTAACGCTGAAAGGTTATAACTATGAGCCAGTAAATCAGGTTCCCATCACACTGAAACTTGGATCATAATTTCTGGCTATAAAAGTGTAATTTTAAATGTCAATGCATCCAAAACCTTTTTGGGTCCAACGCACCATTCAGTGTCAAAAAATAATTCGACAGCCCCCATGTAGAATATTGTAATTATTGTTCCCCCCTCTTTGTTTCTTATCTAAATTGAACGATACAACTTGTGTTTAGGACTAGGAAAGATGTGCATTACTAGGCTCACGCTTTACGAAGACCTATTTTGACATCTATTGGGCCACTTCTTAGTTTGATTAAAAAGAACGTGTCCAGAGTTAACTGACCCCAATGCACGAAGCAGATGAAAAATTAATGTAACGTAATTTTTTTTAAAAGTTATTAATAACTGTATTTTAACCAATCAATATATACAGCGAAAGGAAATTTGAACGAAAAAAACAATGTTGGTATGATGCCAAAATCTATTTTGTAATGGGCCTGGATGTCAAGTGATTTTTCAGTGAGTGAGCAATAAATAGTGATCTATAGAGCTTCCTTTGAATACATATTGCTGTTTATTTTTGATATTTAGTGACTTTTTACTTTCTTCCGAAGAGCTTTGTTTTCAAGTAGTAATCGAAGGCAGGGAAAGGAAATCCACCTTTCTTTTTATTTTACTAACTTCATTAATCTAATACTCTCTTGGTTACCTTAGTGGCACTGCTCAGTGGTGCCGGAAACCTTGGCAGAAAAGTCCTCGCCAAGGGCCAAAAGAAGCAAACATTGACTATACCAACACTCCACATTATGGATCCACGAACTGATCTCACTTGACAAGACAACAGGACTATCAGAACCCTTGTGCTGCCAAAACAACTGGTTACACTTTCTCTTCCTACGATTACTGACTGAAAGCCGATTAGCAGCCTTTCTCCATTTCTAATCTAGAAATGCTGGTTGTCCACCAAAAATGGTCCAATGACTTAAATCAGATTATTTTCTTGTTAAAACCACACATCAATTTTGATTAGACTTGTCCTCTTGCTCAGACTACTGCTGAGGGTGCATAAATTCAAACTGAGGAAGGATGGTTGCAGGATAGATGTGCAGAGGTTTGCCTTCAACCAACGGGTGGTTGGTTGTTGGAACAAAGTTCCATCTGTTGTGGAAGTAGGTAGTTTGAGTAAACGCAAGGAAGAGCTAAACAAATCTGGGAAGTTTTTTTTTTTTTTTTTTTGTTCATGCTTTATTAGTTTGCTTTCTCACATCATATGCCACTACTACTGTTATTGTGGGTTGGTAGGATCACTGTCCTTGACGCAATGGGTGGAAAAGACTGGAGTTAGAGTTCCGTTGATGATGCGAGGAATTTTTATGGGCTTTTTCACAACGTGGCTAAGTTAGTCAATCCAAGCAAGATGAGCATGGTTTTTCCTGTGGAAACTCTGGTTTGTCATCCAGCAAAAAGAAAATAGACCCCAGAACATACACAATTTACAGATAATATACATGGAACAATATATGGCCTTAGTCGCTGATCATCCTAAAACATACACAACTACACCGAAAGGACAGAATTTATGGGATACCTGGTTCCTGGGCAACATGACAGTTGCCCCTCTCGCTAGTGGACAAACCTACTGCTTGGCAGGTATATAGGTATACTGCATTCACATAGACAGTAATTCGATGTCAGTAGGGATAAACATCGTGAGTTAAGACTTTGAAAATTGTGATCGTGGGTGCCCAACACATAGGTCACTCTATCGCAGGTGGTACAGAAATTTCGGTATCTCCCATTTGACAGTATCCAGAGTGTATCAGGAATATGCCGTTTCCAGAATAACATTTCATCATGGAGAGCACTGTGGGGAGAGAAAGGTGGTGTATGAGCATGGCTGTCAATGTCCTGCATTGTTTTAGCCTACCAGAGAGCGACAGTGGCACAAATCACTGCCGACTTCAATGAGGCAGGTTCCAGAAACATCTCCCTCAAGACCATCAGGTGATCATTAGCTGCAATAGGTTATGGGAGCTGCTGACCCACCAGATTCCCATTGCTAATAAGACATAGAACTCTACACCTCAACTGGGTGAAAGAACATCAGCACTGGACCTTGGAGATTAGAAATGGGTCTACTTGTCTGATCAGTCTAGTTATTTCGAGCAGATGGGAGGGGCGTATCTGGTGGAAACCACACAAAGCTATGCACCCGTCATGTCAATAAGGAACTGTTTAGGCAGGTGGATGGTCAGTAATGGTTTGGGCGTGTTCAACTGGCACACGTTGGGCCTCTGATATGTTTAGATGCATCTCTGAATGGTTCAGGTTACATCTCCATCCTTGCAGACCATCTGCATCCCTTTATGGTCATTGTGCACCTACAGGTTAATGGACTCTTCCAGAGGGGATTTTTCATCCTTTTCAGAAAATTATTGGATATGAGAAAAATTCCATGCAGAATGGAAAACTTCAAGTGTAATAAAAGAGGCAACAGAAAACTCAATTATAATTGAGTTTGTCAGAAAAAGTGGTGATCAGCAGATACTTAGAAAACATATTGCACTGAGATTTGAAACTGGACACCACAGGAATTATGAAATGAATTAAGAAGATAAATGTAGTCATTCTGTCTGTCTTGGTCATAATGACTGCAATGTCCCCAACAAGTTTCTACCATTGATTTCCTGACTCTATTCCCTCATGTTTATCATTCTGCCACTAGTTCTTGGCTGTCTTTATGCATGTTGCAGCATAGCTACCATTCTCATAAGAGTTCAAGAAGCAATACATAAACTTACATGTCTACAGTATAGTGGCTTTTATTATTTTTTTCTCTATGCAACTGTAGAAGGAAGAGAAGTTTCATTTGTTTGTATACAGAGTACTTTGAATGCCAGAAGGTGTATCAGCTATTCTACTTAATCATTATGGAAATATCTAGTTCATTAACATATGATTTAATGTGATACTTTCAAGAGCATAACCCTGATGTTAAGTGATCATTACTGGTACGAATAGTTTACCTATCCTGGGGAGGGGAAACTGGTAACTTATGTATCAGTAAAGCATATTATGCTATATTCTATACTTTCCTAAATCTAATATAGAATTAGAAAATTAATGTATGGAACTATTTTTTGCAATAGCTGTAATATTTTTGGAAATACTTCAGCTAGTTTATAGTAGTAAACAGCTGATGTTTTGCTCCACTTCATTAAAAGCAATCACAGATGCACAAAGAGAAGGCATGTTGGCTTTGTATTAAATCAGCATCCTAGATCATGTCAGAGGTATTCTATGGAAGTCAGGTCAGAACTGTCTTGTCAATCAGTGCAGACGGTCTGCAAGAGTAGCTCATGGTGTCTTGTCAATGATATACAGGAATTTTTCTAGCAGGGATAAGGAGGTGATTATTCCCTTGTATAAGGCAATGGTCAGGCCACACCTTGAGTACTGTATACAGGTCTGGAGGCCTCATTTCAAGAAGGATGTAGAGCTGTTGGAACGAGTACAGAGAAGGGCAACAAGATTAGTGAATGGAACAAAGGGTTGCTCTTACAAAGAAAGGCTTAAGTTTTGCAAATTACAATGTCTGGAGACCAGGCACCTGAAAGGTGATCTGATTGAGGTGTATAAAGCTTTGAATGGTTTGAGCATGCTCAATGCTGATGAGATTCTTCCTCTTGCTCAGAATAATCACCTGAGAGGGCATAAATTCAAATTGAGGAAAGACAGATGTAGGATAGATGTGCGGAAGTTTGCCTTTAGCCAGCGGTAGTTGGTTGGTGGAACAGATTTCCATCCTTTGTTGTGGAAGTTGATAGCCTAAATAAATTTAAGGCTGGACTGGACTGGACGGGTATTTGGAACGAACAGAGGGGTGAAATGGGAGAATTTTTTTTGGTTGATGCTGCATAAGCTTGTTTTCTTGCATGATGTGCCTATGCTAATCACAGCGTTCTGAAACAGGTGCTTGCAAGTTTGGATTCATGCACTTTAACATGCTGACATAGTATGATCCAATTCCACAGAATTGCCACAGTGTGGGTGTATTGTGGAATGTCTAAATTGTCAATGTATGGAATGGTTCTGAGGGATTAAATATTACAACTAATTTCTTAGTCCAAACTAAGAAGCTATCCCACACCATATTCCCTTCTGTTGAATTTCACTTTTGAGGTAATGTGCCTAACACTCACAAAAGCCACATTTGACTGTCTGGTCTGAAGAACATGTAATGCAATTCTTTTCACCTTTGGAGCACTTTCCTTGACAGTCTGTGAATAACTGGCAGTACCCACTCCAAGCAATGTTTTGTGAACTGTAGCACCTCAGTCACATAGCTCATTACAGCTACACCTGTTAATGCTTGCACTTAGGTTCTTATTGGAATAATGTAACTACCCTCTTCTGGGAATGCCAATCTATTTACATTCTACCTGGACCAATATGAAGTGGCTCTCTAGTAGAAAAGTTACCAAAGCACCTTCATGATGCTTTTTGCCCAAAAAAAAAAAAAAAAAAGTCACTTTCCCATCTTTAGCATCTGTACTATTCTTGATGCAATCCCTGAAGTTTCATAAATCAGGTGCTGCAGACCCAGTCCCATTTGCAGGTTCTTGTGTTTCATCAATTTTGAGGTTGAGCATACATTTTAGATATTCCTGCAATCTGAGAAAGTGAATGATGATGATATAGGCAGACTTGTGCTGGTTTCTTTGAATCTGAACTGCACTGCACTGAGATATATTGGATGCTCTTGTCACCAGAAATGTCATTAAGTCATTGCTGCTGTAAACTTTGACAAACACAGAGGAATGTGACACTTTTCCCATTATAATTCTGAAGTAGTAGAATTTTCCTCCATACTTTGAGTAGTGGCATGTAATTTATTCTCAGGCTGTAGAAATCTTGTTGCCATTTGACTATCCCTTCATATTATCTACATTATACAAATATAAGAGAAACTGATGCTGTTACCAATGGCAAAATATGCCTTTTAGGATCTACCCACATATATATCAAAACATATTTGAGGCATAACAATGATGGTTACCTCTTGGTTTGTTTTGAGCCTGCATCAATGAAAAGCAGTGAAACTTTGTCACTTGTGCTACTCAAACCATGAGAGAAGTTCAGTAAATGACTGTGGAACTGGTGAAATTCATGGCCATGACATTTTGTGACAATAAGCTGTGAAAGAGAATGGGCCTGTGGCACTGGTTTTGCAAAAGAAAAATACAATAGAATCAATGGAACTAAATGAATTTTAATACGGTAAAGAAGCTATTGGGGTAATGAACCCCTTCCTCAGCTAAGTACATACACACAGAAATGTAAACATAACATAAAACGTTAAGAATGGAATAAACTAAATAAGCAGTGTGTGTGCTGAGATTGCTAGGAGAGCATGCACGTGAACGTGAGAGTATTCAATCACTTACTATGTCAGATCAGGTGATTGTTGTTGGTACCTAGCATGTTTATGGGATGACTGCCAGCATTTGTTGCGCTTTAACACTACAGACCCCAAAATTGGGTATAGTTTTGTACCTCTACTGCGATTTAAAACTTTGTGACAGCTAAATACGTTTAGGGACTCTAACCATAGGCAGTGATAGTAGTGCTGAGATTGATCGATCACCTCGCTGTTACAGCTGGAATTGAGGTTATGTTGAGTTGACCAGAAATGCTCTGTGAGTGCAGAGTGTGCAGAGTCACCTAGTGGATGGACCTATCATGTACCACGAGGTGGTCCTGGAGTCTTATGGAGCTTTGTAATGGCAGAAGTTTGTGATCTCTGGTCTCAAGAGTAAAAACATCCATCGACCCTCTCTTTAGCATTAGCATTAGTAGAGGCATTTGATGCAAGAAAGCAAGCTTATGCAGCATCAGCCAAAAAAAAAAAAAAAAAACCCACGTCCACTTCACCCCCCTGTTCGTTCAAAATACCTGTCCAGCTGAGCCTTAAACTTATTTAGGCTATCAACCTCCACCACAAGGGATGGAAGTCTGTTCCACCAACCAACCACCCGCTGGCTAAAGGCAAATTTCTGCACGTCTATCCTACATCTGTCTTTCCTCAATTTGAATTTATGCCCTCTCAGGTGATTTTTCTGAGCTAGAGGAAGAATCCCATCAGCATTGAGCATGCTTAAACCATTCAAGGCTTTATACACCTCTATCAGATCACCTCGCTGGTGCCTAGTCTCCAGACACTGTAATTTGCAAAACTTAAGCCTTTCTTCGTAAGAGCACCCCTTTGTTCCATTCACTAATCTGGTTGCCCTTCTCTGTACTCGTTCCAGCAGCTCTACATCCTTCTTGAAATGAGGCCTCCAGACCTGTATACAGTACTCTAGGTGTGGCCTGACCATTGCCTTATACAATGGAATAATCACCTCCTTATCCCTGCTGGAAAAATTCCTGTATATCATTGACAATACTCCATGAGCTACTCTTGCAGCCCGTCTGCACTGCTCAGAGAACTTCATATCTGCCTGCACAATCACCCCCAAGTCCCTTTCATTCTCTACCACTGTCAGTGTAGTACCACATAGTTGATACGTTGCTCTGGGGTTGCTTTTTCCCATGTGTAGTACTTTACATTTGTCAATGTTAAACTTCATTTGCCACCTCTCAGCCCATCTGCTCAACCTTTCCAGATCCTGTTGCAGCAGCATAGTGTCAGTAGTGTCCTTGACAACCCTGCCAACCTTTGTATCATCTGCAAACTTGGACATTAAGCTTGATATACCATCATCAATATCATTTATAAATACAGAAAACAATAATGGACCCAACACTCAGCCCTGAGGGACTCCACTAATAACATTAGTCCACGATGAGCAGTGTCCATTGATTACCACTCTCTGTCTTCTCCCCCTCAACCACCCCTTTATCCATAGCAGCAATTTGCCTCCAATGTCACACTGCTCCAATTTGTGTAGCAGTCTTCCATGTGCAACAGTATCAAAAGCCTTTCTAAGATCCAAGTATATAATATCAAAGTTATTCCCTGCATCCAGTTCTTTTGTGACTGCATCATAGTATCCAATCAAGTTGGTCAGGCAAGACTTCCCCTTAACAAAACCATGCTGTGTCTGAGCTATAACTGAAGTCTTGTCTAAATGATCCTGCAGTGCTTCTTTAACCAGTGCCTCCATTAATTTTCCTGGAACAGAAGTTAAGCTCACAGGTCTATAATTACTTGTGTCAGCCTTTGATCCTCCTTTGTGAATTGGGGTCACATTTGCACATTTCCAGTCTATGGGTACCTCCCCTGAGTCCAAGGAAGCTCTCATAATTATGGCTAAGGGTTTGCTTACTTCCTTTGCTGCCTCCTTTAATATAACTGGATAGATCCCATCCACCCCGGGTGCCTTTCTTGTGTTTATCTTCAATAGTTTCTCCTCCACTTTACTCCCAGTTATTTCAAGATTCTGTAGCTTACTGCTAGAGTTGAATACACCTCTGGCATTCCCCTTGCTGAATAACTCCTCATGTGTGAATGTCGATGCAAAATATTCATTTAGTTTTTTAGCTACCTGAGCAGGATCATCAACAGTTGACCCATCAATATCAAGTGGACCAATCTGATTCATCCCCTTCCTTCTAGAGTTTACATAAGTAAAGAACTCTTTGCTGTTTTTCTTTGCATCCCTTGCCAAGGATTTCTCGTAATCTGCCTTCGCCTGCCTAACCTCCTTTGTAACTTGGTTGCATATCAACTTGTATCTATCATAGGCTTCTGTGTCATGTGTTAATTTGTAAGTATCCCATGCATTTTTCTTCTCTGCCATATGCCTCATTAGTTCATCTGACATCCATTTTGGCCTAAACCTTGAACAATATTTCTTAGTTTAGCATTAGCATTAGCATTAGCATTAGTAGAGGCATACGATGCAAGAAAGCAAGCTTATTCAGCATCAGCCAAAAAAAAAAAAAAAAAAACCCACTCCCATTTCACCCCTCCGTTCGTTCGAAATACCTGTCCAGTTGAGCTTTAAATTTGTTTAGGCTATCAACTTCAACAACAAGTGATGGAAGTCGGTTCCACCAACCAACCACCCGCTGGCCAAAGGCAAATTTCCGCACATCTATCCGACATCCGTCCTTCCTCAATTTGAATTTATGCCCTCTGAGGTGATTATTCTGAGAAAGATGAAGAATCCCATTTGCATTGAGCATGCTCAAACCATTCAAGGCCTTATACACCTCTATCAGATCACCTCGCCGGTGCCTAGTCTCCAGACTCTGTAATTTGCAAAACTTAAGCCTTTCTTCGTAAGAGCAACCCTTTGTTCCATTTACTAATCTTGTTGCCCTTCTCTGTACCCGTTCCAGCAGCTCTACATCCTTCTTGAAATGAGGCCTCCAGACCTGTATACAGTACTCAAGATGTGGCCTAACCATTGCCTTATACAAGGGAATAATCACCTCCTTATCCCTGCTAGAAAAATTCCTGTATATCATTGACAAGACACCATGAGCTACTCTTGCAGCTCGTCTGCACTGCTCAGAGAACTTCATATCTCCCTGCACAATTACCCCCAGGTCCTTTTCATTCTCCACCACTGTCAGTGCAGTACCGCAGAGTTGATACGTTGCTCTGGGGTTACTGTTTCCCATATGTAGTACTTTACATTTGTCAATGTTAAACTTCATTTGCCACCTCTCAGCCCATCTGTTCAACCTTTCCAGATCCTGTTGCAGCAGCATAGCGTCAGTAGTGTCCTTAACGACCCTGCCAACCTTTGTATCATCTGCAAACTTGGACATTAAACTTGATATCCCATCATCAATATCATTCATAAACACCGAAAACAACAACGGACCCAACACTGAACCTTGAGGAACTCCACTAATAACATTAGTCCACGTTGAGCAGTGTCCATTGATTACCACTCTCTGTCTTCTGCCACTCAACCATCCCCTTATCCATAGTAGCAATTTGCCTCCAATGCCACACTGCTCCAATTTGTGCAGCAGTCTTCCATGTGCAACAGTATCAAAAGCCTTTCTAAGATCCAAATATATAATATCAAAGTTATTCCCTGCATCCAGTTCTTTTGTGACTACATCATAGTATCCAATCAAATTGGTCAGGCAAGACCTGCCCTTAACAAAACCATGCTGCGTCTGAGCTATAACTGAATTCTTGTCTAGATGATCCTGCAGTGCTTCTTTAACCAGTGCCTCCATTAATTTACCTGGAACAGAAGTTAAACTAACAGGTCTATAATTACTTGTGTCAGCCTTTGATCCTCCTTTGTGAATTGGGGTTACATTTGCACATCTCCAGTCTATGGGTACCTCCCCTGAGTCCAAAGAAGCTCTCATAATTATGGCTAGGGGTTTGCATACTTCCTTTGCTGCCTCCTTTAATATAACTGGATAGATCCCATCCACCCCAGGTGCCTTTTTTATGTTTATCCTCAACAATCTCTCCTCCACTTTCCTCTCAGTTATTACAAAATCATCCAGCTCACTGCCAATGTTTACTTTACCTACATCATTCTCCTTCCTGAATAACTCCTCATGCGTGAATGTAGATGCAAAATACTCGTTTAGATTGTTAGCCACCTGAGCAGGATCCTCAACTGTTGAACCATCAATATCCAGTGGACCAATCTGATTCATCCCTTTCCTTCTCGAGTTCAAGTATGTAAAGAACTCTTTTCTGTTTTTCTTTGCATCCTTTGCCAAGGATTTTTCGTAGTCTGCCTTTGCCTGCCTAATCTCCTTTGTGACTTGGTTACAGACCAACTTATATCTATCATAGGCTTCCATGTCACCCATTAATTTATATGTATCCCATGCATTTTTCTTCTCTGCCACATGTCTCATTAGTTCATCTGACAACCATTTAGGCCTAAACCTTGAACAATATTTCTTAGTTGGTATGTAAAGCCTGGTAGCCTCCAAGATTAGTTCCTTGAATGCTTCCCATTTAGAGTTTGCTGTTGGTAACATCATCAGTTGGTCCCACTGTACAGAATTTAAATACTGTCTCAGACCATCATAGTCGCCTTTACGAAAACAAAAACCCTTCCCTTTACCTCTGATGGTAGTTACCTCCTTGAGTAAATCCCACTTCAACACACTGTGATCACTGCCACCTAGTGGTTCATTTATCTGCAGGTTCTTAATGCACGAAGAGTCACTACTGATAATCAGATCAAGAGTATTGCTCCCTCTTGTTGCCTCACGAACATGCTGATGTAGAAAACAATCATCCAATAAATCCACAAAAGCCTTGCTAGTGTGCGAGTGACCAACCCACAAATTCCAGTCAATATCTGGGAAATTAAAATCCCCCATTATAAGACTCTCTGATTTACTGGCCCACTCTATTTCCCTGTACAATATCTTATTATACTCATCAGAGTCATTAGGCCTATAGCACACTCCTACTCTCAATTTTGATTTCCCTATGCTTATGTCACACCAAACTGATTCGGCACTGCCCTGTCCATCGATGTCAACTGGCTTCACTTCCTTGGACTTTGTGTTTCTTAATTAATAGCATAACCCCTCCTCCCCTCCTGTCCTGTCTATCCTTTCTATACACATTGTATTCCCCAAATTCCAGTTCCGCATTACTTATATCTGTGTGACACCACGTCTCTGATATCCCAACAATATCTGCCTTTGATGTTTTGAGCAATACCTCAAATTCATCAAATTTATTTACCAAACTCCTAGCATTGGTGTACACGCAGGTATACATGCACCTGTTTCTATTCTTTGCTACCCTAACGCAACCCATGTGTTTACTTGTACCGCAATGACTACCAGCAGTCTCTGAAATATCCTGCATCTTGTTTTTCAGACTTCTGCTCATATCAATAGAAGCAGTGCAAGAATCACTTCCACCTCTGCCAGTGGCTACTGTTAATCTATTAGTCCTTGTATCCCCCCCAACTAGCAGTTTTCCGACCCACCTAACACTGCCTCGACAGCATCAGCAAAAATTCTTGCACCCTTTCTATTTAAGTGTATCCCATCCCTGTAGAAGCAATCTCTCCTGTTAACAAGTACAGTCCAGGCTGAAAAAAATTCTACCCCTTGAGCCTTGCACAATCCCTCCAGGGCCGAATTGATCGACAAGGCTCTCATCATATACTCCCTCCTATCGTGTCTGGGCAGAATTGCAGACACTTTCAAGTTCAACCCTAATTCACGGCTTTTTTTCAGCAGTGACCTGTACTTGCTAAGTAATTCCGCCGGTCTCCTACTCTTAATATCATTCGTGCCAACGTGTACAACTATATCACCTTTTGTGCCCTTAAAAGATGATATCCGCTCTACAACGTCATCAACCTTTGCCCCTGGCAGACATACCCTGGTCCTATTCCACCTATCCTTTTTACAAAGCATGTTCCCCGTTTCCCTGACAATAGAGTCACCAACAACTACTAGTTCCTGTGGGACCAGCGCATTCTGCCTAGGGGGCTGCTTCTGTGTTGCCTGATGACCAAGTGCAAGCTCTGGCGTTGATGTGGGCAGCTGAGAGCTTGATGGGCCCCTCAATTTATTTCCTTCGAGGGCATCCACCCTGTCCTTCAAGCTCTCATAAAGGCCCATAACATAATAGTTGGTATGTAAAGTCTAGTAGCTTCCAAGATAAGTTCTTTGAATGCTTCCCATTTTGAATTTGCTGTTGGTCCCACTGTATAGAATTTAAATACTGTCTCAGTCCATCGTAGTCGCCTTTACGGAAACAATAACCCTTCCCTTTACCCCTAATGGTAGTTACCTCTTTCAGTAAATCCCACTTCAGCACACTGTGAAGTTGTGTGCACTCTTATGCAGTTGTATTGCATACCGGATCACTTGCCATGATTGTGGCAGCTGCTATGTGAGGGAAAGCTCCAAACTCCAGGACTGCCTCGCAGAACAAGATAGGTCCATCCACCTAGGTGATTTTGCGCACTCTGCAATTGCAAAGCATTTCTGGTCAACTCAACATGAGCCCATTGGATGAATGGATTGAGCAAACTCAGTGCTGATGGCATTCTCCCTCTTGTTCAGACTAAATATGTGGGCATAAATTAAAAATTAGGAAGGATGACTGTAGGATAGATGTGCAGAAGTCTGCCTTCAGCCAGTGGTGGTTAATCTTTGGAACATCCTTCCATGTGTTGTTGAAGTGGGCAGTTTGAATAAATTCAAAGAAGAACTAGATAAATTATTGGGGGGGGGGGGATGTGGGAGTTGTTTTTTTTTTTATAAGCTTGCTTTATTGCATCATGTGCCACTACCACCACTACTAATAATAAAATTACCCTGTAAGTATAAATTAAAATTAAGATTTATTCTACAAATGTAAACTTAGCACATAGCTTTAATGAAATGCTAGCAAACTGTAAGGCATAACTGTTTCTACAAGTGTGATTTGATGCCTGAGAGGTCCCTAGATTGGAGAATTGCTTTCAAAGTAAGAAATGACAGACATATCATAAAAGTTATAAAAAAAAAAAAAAATACCAAAAACGAATCTCATGACTATTTTTTAAAAAAATTTATGACAACTGTGTTATCTGTATGCTTGCCTAACAAAGTTATTATTAAATATTTGAAATATATTTAACTACAAATAATTATTTAATATGTCGCACAATTCTCCTGCAGTGTTGTGACTTTGCCTCTTGTAAAGCCTGATCAAGAACCTCTGTCATGTGAATTAAATTGACTGCATCTGTTTGTAAAACTGTGCTTTTCTTTTGTCCATGTTCTTCTAAATCTAGTTTTAGCATAAAGACAGGAGCAATCTGGTGTCTGAGACAACGACTTGCAATCTAAAACAGAAAAGTAAAGACAATTTTACACAATAATTTGGCACTTTTATAAGAAAAAAAAAATACAGACAGTCATATTTTGTAAAAACAAATTATCTTTAAAAATTCAGAACTTTGAAAAAATCCTAAACCTAAATAAATCCGTATTTAGGTTTAGGAAAGCAGTGTCCCATGTACCACATCCAATCTGTACTCTTGGATTTTATTTTATGAGATAGTGCATAAAATTTTCTCCTCAACTTTTGAGTACTGATGAGCATAATTGATTATATGCAAATTAGGTGAAACCAAATTATTTTCTTCTTTTTAGTTTCATAACTAACAAGAAGAAAATAATTTGGTTTCACCTAATTTGCATATAATTCTCAAATGCTTCTCAAATAGAAATTTCATGTAGCAATTTTACCTTAAAATTGCTATGTGAAATAGAAATTTCATATAGCAATTTTAAAGGTCACAGTAAAAAAAACTTTGGACAAAATTTATACTGTAGAAAGATATATATATTATCAAAGCAACAAACAATATTATACTGTTGTTAAGTAGGCCTAATAATAATGTTAATGGTTGATATGAAATTCAATGCTAACATTGCCGACAAAATTTAAGGTTGATCATTACTGTTAATTTTAAAAAAAATTTTAAAAATTAAGCATTGTCTCACCTTATTTATGACTAATTCCAGTAATATATCATATTACAACTGTGCATAATTTTAACCTTTGTAAATGTTAAGTTCTTGAAGTTATTGCAATATAAAAATTGGTGCCAGTTAGCTTAAACACAAATATGAATTACAATACACAGCAGGTAAAAGAAGGTAAGAAGCACCCATGAGAGGAATGAAGAAGTGATCATAAAGTGAGGAAAGCTTATTGCTGTGGACATCTACTTAATCATCATCATCAGCCATTTTCAATCCACTGCAGGACAAAGGCCTTTCCAGCAACTTTCCAGTTCCTTCTGTTTTGTGCAATGGACATCCATTTATTACCCACGAACTCGTGAATTTCATCTGTCCATCTCCGTCGTTGTCTTTCAGGTTTTCTTCTAGCTCCTCTCGGATACCATGCTGTTATTTTCTTAGTCCATCTGTCATCATGTCTTCGAGCTATGTGTCCTGCCAAAGGCCATTTTAGTTCTTTAGTTTTGATAAGAATGTCCTTTACTTGAGTTTGCTGCCTAATCCATTGTTTTTCTTCTTATCTAACAGTCTGATTCCCAATACAATTCGTTCCATTCTTCGCTGTGTAGTTCTCAGCTTCTCTTCTATTCTTTTGGTGAGTGCCCAAGTTTCACTTCCATAAGTCATGGTGGGGAGTATAGATTGGTTCATAATGTTATGTTTCAGACAAATTTGGATATTGATGCTCAGTATGTAACTATATTTCCTGAATGCTATCCATCCCAAATTTATTCTTCTGTTGACTTCCAGCCATCCATCATTATTACAGCTAATGACTTGTCCCAGATAAGTATATGAATCCACCTTTTCAATTACTGCTCCTTCAATGATTATAACCTTTTCTGTGGCATACTTGTTCATTATTACTTTTGTTTTAGCCATATTCATCTTTAGTCTGAAATCCTTACTAACTCCGCATAACTGATTAAGATTTTCCTCTAATTCTTTGGGATCATGGCTTATGATCACAATGTCATCTGCAAATCATAAATGGTTTAGGTACTCTCCATTCACATTGACTCCTTTCTGCGACCAGTCTAATCTTCTGAAACTTCCTCAAGGGCAGCAATAAACAACTTTGGAGATATTGTCTCCTTGTCGAACTCCTTTCTCAATTTAAAATTTGCTACTGTCTTTTTTTTGTCTAATAAAGGAGGTAGTGTTCTCATATATTTTCTTCAAAATCATAATATATGGGATCTTGTCTTTCCAGTGCCTGTAACATTGCCTTATGCTGTATGGAGTCAAATACCTTTTCATAATCCACAAATGCCAGGCATTTGTGGATTGTGATTCATATTATGCCTGTGCATTTGTGTTTTATATTCATTTGCTTTCTCCATTAGCTGTGATATTATGTGAAGGTGATCCACAGTTGAGAATCTTGTCCTAAAGCCAGCCTGCTCTTTCGGTTGATTCTCATTAATGTATACAGTATATCTGCTTAATGTATACAGTTAATTAAAATTATAGCTGGCTGAAAAGTGCAAAGTATTGTTGTAATTCTTGTAGGAAATAAAGTTAAAAAAAAAAAAAACACGAAAAGCTTACACATTTAAAAGAACCATGGGTTCCAGTTTAAAAATAAAATTTTTTAATCATACTTTGTTGCTAATCTGATAAACACCAATGTTCAATATGTCAAATGGAATTTCAAATAAGGCACCAACACACAATTTTGAATTTTATACATGCTATACATTAAAAAGGCAAGAAATATAAATATTGTCCTTGCACTCTTAAGGTTTTCTTGTCAAGTTTTTGAAACAGAATATATAAGATTATTTTTGGGAGGAATTCATAAAAAAAAGAACTGTTTAAAAGAAAAATATCCTAACCTATGAGGCATGGTAAACCCGTGCTGATGCAATAAAAAGAGCACAAACAAGTGAAGGCACTCAAAAATGGTTTTATTTTTATTCAAAGTAATCATCACCTGATTGAATGTGATTATTACAACTAAACCAATCTAGAAAGCATCAGTGAAGGCATCCAAAGATATCAGTTCAGCAGTTATGTTTTTCTTTATGCCCTCGGCATCCTGAAATCTCTTAACGTTAAGGGCAGTTTTCACCTTGGGAAAGAGGAAGCAGTCCACTGGTGCTAGATTGGGAGAGTAGCGTGGATGATCTGTACAATGCTATGTTTTGTCAGAAATGTCTTCGCAACAAGTGCAGAATGGGCGGGGGCATTGTCGTGCATCAAGAACCAGCTGCCTTTCTCTTGAAATTGTGGCCTACCTGGGAAATGTACTTCAATAGTTGTTGTTGTTGTGGAGGTTTGATGGCACATAAGCTGCTTTGGCTATAATGTGCCTACTTCAATAGTCTTTGAAGCATCTGTGCAAAGAACATAGCACTGACTTTCTCCTTGTGTACAAATTCCTTGTGAATTACACAGTTTGTCAAAAAACATGATCAGCATTGTCTTGATCCTGGAATTCTGTAAATAAAACTGTTTGGATTGATGAAAATTTTTAACTCCACTGCATATTCTGACGCTTCATCTCTGGGTCATACCAACACTCATCTCCAGAGAAAATACAGTTGAGGAAATCAGAGTTGGCTTGACAAGTCAGATGAAGTCTTCATGTGAGGACACTGTCTTTTGCCTCTGGTCATCCATCAGGCTTAATTTTCATGCAGAATGTGATGAATCGTCTCCTTATTCATATCAACTCATCAGCCATCTGAGGGTCAGACAACAATCTGTTGCCCCAGTTTCTCGAACTTTAAAAACTCTCCTCATTTCGAGAGTTCGATGGACGCCACTTCTTGTGTCATCGTGAACATCCTCATGTCCATCTTTGAACCACTTATACCATTAAAACACACTGGTACGACTTATTGTTTCACCACTATAAACAGTTTTTAGCATTTCTACTGCGGATTTTCCCAGTTTAAAGCAAAATTTTATATTTTTTCATTGCTCCATTGCAAAATCGTGAAACAGAACATTAATGCTACTAACAAAACCGGTTGTTACTTGCAACCTATCAGCCTACTGGATAATCTCTGTACCAATCTATTGGAGGAAGTTTGAACTACAACATACCACCTGCATTTATTTACAAACTCATTCAAGTTTGAAATTGAATGGTGTGACAATAATGTACACATACGAGCGTTCCCGGACTGGTGCAACTGCACCAGTCTGGGAACGCTCGTATGTGTACTAATTCAGTTTCAAATATAATTTTATACATGAAAAATGTGTTTTATTTCTTAAGTTTATCAAAGCACCAACTCTGGTATTGATGACATACCAATGTTTTTGCATATGTTTTGTTAAAGGAAGACAACACCAGTATTTGTGAGAAAGGTGAAATTTAAGTTAGATTAAGGACCTAAAATTTCAGTCAAAGAAAGCAAATAGTGTTATATTAAGCACAACAGCAAAACAAGCAGAAAAATACAATACAATACAAATATACAGGATGAAAGAAGTTACAGTAGAATGTCATTAATACAAAGTTCAAGGGACCTAAATTTTCATGTTTTGTAATAATGAGGTTTGTAGTAACGAGATTCCCCCAAAAGTCAAAATTTTACCTTTATTATTATTTATTTATTTTTTGCACATACTATATTTCTAATAATAATATCAAAAATAAATAAAAAATTTAATTAATTTAAATTAATAAAATTAAATAATTAAAATAAAAAATAATAAAAACAAAAGCCGTGTCTAACAAAACACTAGGATTAATACACTTTTTAAAGATTTTATTTTATTTGTAGGATAAACTAAGAGAAAAGCAATTAACAGAAATGAAAATATTGTAGCATATATTGTTATATATATAATATTTTAGTATCACAGTAAAAGAGTTAATCTTAATATAAAAGGAGACATACAATCCATTAACTTTTTGATAAATTAATCTAATTTAAAGAAAGAACCCAATGTTGTTTGCACAGTTTTTGCCTATATGCATTGGTAACTATAGCACAGACATTAAAATGCAATAGTTATTTCTTTATCAATGTTACTGCAGGCCAACACATTCTCTATTATGCTCAATGCATTTTGGGCATCTTTTTAGATGGTAGTGTGTGTGCTCTTCATTTTCACCGTCGCTGGTAACAAAAACATCATCGTTTCGCTTGGTGTTTAGCAGCTCTTCTGGTGTTGCGTTGAATTCTCTTTAAATTCGAATTTAAAGAGATTTTGTTGGCGAATTTAACTCTTTAAATTCGCCAACAAAATCCATAGCTCTTTCAAATTCCCTCATTCCTCAATGTTGCTATCACATTCGTCTGCTGGACCATGTTTTTTGATGATATTCTCTCCAAAGCCACTCTTTCTGAAGCAGCTGATTATTACACTTGATGCAATACTGTCCCAAGCAATAACAAGATTACGGATAGCATCCAAGACATTCCAATTCAGCTGCAAATTGTTCTCTCCTTCCCTCCTATGTTGAGGATCAAGTATCTTATCAGGCAGGCTCTATATGCTCCCTTGTGGTTATAAATAATGCCTTGATTCAGTGGCTGCATAAAACTGGTGGTAAAAAAAAAAAAAAAAAAAAAGTAACCTTCAGCAATTATCATCCACTACAGGATGGAAGCCTCCTCAACAATTCATGTTGAGGGAAATAGACCATAATCTGCCATGCTGGTTGGCAGATCGACCATATTTAGCAGTCAGGGGCTTGATCCCTGGTCTACTCAAAGAGCGTGTGCTACTGCACTCCTGCTCCTGACCACTTGGCTACAGATGGTAATGGGAGGTTAAAAACAACAGCCATATATTTGTCAACTTAAGTGTCTAAGTAGAATGTGCTGTACAATGATCTAGAATCATCAAAATGTTCTTTTTTTCTGAAGCCATTCTTCTGTCCACTTTTGATAACCAAGACTGAAAAATTTTGACCGAAAGCCAAGCACTTCTATTGGCCACATAATCACAGGAAAGTTGGTCAACTTCTTTAAAACATCTTGGCTTGGAAAACTTACCAATCACCAGTGGGCACAGTTTTGTATTGCCATTTCAATTGCAGCATAACAGAATAGTAAGTCTTTGTTTACTTAATTTTCCACCATGACAAGACTCTCCTTGAACAGCAAATGTTTTGTTTGGCAGCAAATTATAAAATAAACCTGTCTCATCAAGATTAAAAATATCCTTTGCCTCATGTTCAAAAAATGGACTGTACAGAAAACAACCAGTCTGTGGCCTTTTCTTTGTTAACTACCACAAACTACCCCAGACTCACCACAAACATTTTGCAAAACTAAGTTATTCATATCTTTAAATCTTTGGAGCTTGCCACTGCTGCATTTGAAGTTGCTAATTCCATGTTGCTGTGCCAGATAATTTGCCTTTTCTTGCAAAATTGGACCTCATATTGGCAAATTAGATGCATGCATTTGTTAGTACCACTTGAAATGTTTTGTTTCAAGCTCCTCATGTTTTGAACCAGGAATTCATTTCCTGTTTTTTTTTTTTTTATCACTGCTCCAGTCTATGCATTTCTTCAAGTTTTTTTTGGTTTTTCAGTATTGTAGATGAAGGATGTTGGTAAAGGGATGTTGTATTCCTTTGCAATGTCCATTTTGCTAAGTTCAATCCTATCAGCCTCTTGTATAATTTTCAGTTTAATTTCCAGGCTCGATTCCATCAGTTTACGTTTTGTAACCATAACACTACTAGATGAGATTTAATATAAGCAAACTTTAAATTAACTTAAGGACACAAGTTCTGAAAAAGACATCAGCTCAGATAAAATGGCACAAAAAATAGATTACCGTATACTGCAGCAAAAGTGAACTGGCATAACAATTGCAACTGACCTTAATCCCGTGGAGAGTGAGGGAGTGTATGTAAAAACTATTATTGGTTTTGTTTACACGAAAAAAATTTCTAACAAGTCAGTGCCATCCTTTGGGAAGCAGGGAACTGGGTGGCCAGAGGGAATAATAGAGACAATAATTGGACAGCTGTGCTAAGATTTGTATTAAATGTACAAAATAAGAATATTTATTTCTCATGGGGTGAAAACGAACTTCGTAATACATATTAACTGAATTTTGTAATAAATGAATATATTTACATAGAAAAGCATATCCTTTCGTGGGGGAATGGTATGTACTTCACATAAACGAGTACTTTGTATAATTTCGAGTTTGTATTAATGAGATTTTACTGTATTTGTAATCTTATATATCACAGCCTTTATACTTCAGTGTTGTGAATATATTAGACCTGTTTTCCAAACTCACCTGAACATCAAGCCTCCATGCTAAATCTTTATAGTGGGGAATATCTACACCCATATGACCTAAAAGTGATCGTAATTCTTTATTATGATCAGAATACCACTTTGTCAAGCTTGCATTTAATTCTTCAGGAAGTCCAAGGGAAAGTAAAGAATCCTGAAATTCTAATTCTGTAACCTGAAAGAGAAATATAAAATATAATGTGAGTTAAGAAGTTAAAATTTTCCTTATAGTAGACCAGGGGTTTCCAAACTGTGTGGCGTGGCACCCCAGGGCACTACAGCAAACTCACAGGGGCGCCATGGGATATTTTAAATTTTCGAGGGAAACACAGCGATACTTGACATCTGTTGGACACTGTGCGAACTACTAGCTCGAGGTAGGTCACAGTTTCAACATTACTTATTAAGTTTCTTGGACCTAACTACTTAATAAATGGAACTGATTTTGGCCTAGGGGTGCTGTGAAAAATTTAATGAGACACTAATGGTGGCATGAACCGAGAGAGAGTTTAGGAACTTCTGTGGTAGCTCATAAATCACATGAAAAAATTTCTTTTAAGATAGGTATTTTGCAGACGTAACACAAATTTGTTCTTCATATATTTTCTTATGTATTTTTAACACCATATTGCCATTCAATCCTACAGTGTTTTAAATTCCTATGGGAATTTAAAACCAGCCATTCCTCTGTTCATAAATATTCTAATTTATAAACTACAAAAATACCATACTCTACATAGTTTGGAAAAAATAACTGAATTCATGAAAGGTAAAGAAAAGGTTTTTATCTGACTTTACATTTCTGTAACCCAATAATTTGCTACTAAATTATAGACATTTTAAATTCCTTGTGGAGGCAATTTTCAAGCCTAGAGAAATGAGAAAAATATTCAGTATTTTTTGTTGATATAAATATCTACTATAGAATAATTGTAATGTTTAGAAGCTATTTTCATCAACAAAACTACTATTTTTCTCACTTCTAAAGAAGGGAAAACTTGAAAAATGACTTAAAATAAAAACTTGAAAATAACCTCCATGGGGAGTTTGTAATCTGTAGCTGACACAGATTGCTGGGTTATATGAGCATAAAGTTAAAAAACCTTTCTCTTCAATAAACTTAATTACTTGCCTAACCTATGTAGAGCATGGTATCATTTTGTTTTATAACATAAAATATTTATTAGTTCCCCCATATATTTTTCTCTAATGAAATTTAAAAAATTTACATCTTTACCTATGACCAACTAATTGAATCATATTTACAAGTCTTAACAGGACTGGAAAAAATATAAAAAAATTAAAGTTATTCATCAAGAGATGATATTTAAGAATATGCTATCAGTTCACCAGAAAAAAAGCGAAAAAAAAAAAAAAAAAAAAAAAAATCCAACAACTTTTGCACAAACTAAGAGCGTTTTGTTTCCGCATACGGCAACAGAGACAATATCCTGTGCTTCAGCTACAATATGGATAGTCTATGTGACATGTATGAAAATAATAATAATAATCACTAGATCTCTACTGGTCTGATTTCAATGAAATTTGGGAGGGCTCATCAAATAATTCTAAATAGCCAATTATAAAATTTCATAAAAATCCATCTATTGGGAGTCGGGTTATTACATGCAGACTGGTGGACAAAGAAATAATAGTCAGATTTCTATTGGTCTGATTTTAATATGAAATTTGGGATGTCTTATGAAATCAAATTTTGTAAAAATCTATCCACTGAGAGCTGAGTTATTACATGCAGGCAGATGATGGATGAATAGATGTATGGACAGAGAGAGTGAAGCTAATAGGTACTTTATGCATATCTACCAGACCTAAAAACTAAAAAAATGGTTTCCTTAAGTTTTTTTTTAAAAAGCAAGTTTTTTTTATTCGATTCCATTTCAAAACATCTAGCCATTCTCATTAAGGTTTTAGAATAAAATCTGGACAGAAATAAATTGATTTCATAAAAAAAAAAAATCAACCTTTAAAACTTTGAATACATTTTTAAATTGCAAATATTATTTGCTTCTTTAATTATCACATTTAAACCTTGCAGTTAAGAGACACACAAAAAAAAAAAAACATTAAGACAGCTCAATAAAACATCAAAACTTCTATTTACAATTTTCTATTGAAATTAAAACTTAAAGAAATATCCAAAAATATAATGCACAAAACTAAATTCCCATCAATGCATAATTTTCTAAATGAACCTGACTTTGATTATGGCTTTGGAACTTCTAAAAAAAATCCTGATTTTATATAAAGTCACTCCCAGAAATGTCAATCATTTTCTCAAAATGAAGCAATCATAATATTAATTATTTGTATCTATCTTGAAATATTTGCAGTTCAGATTGTTCTGATGGAGATGCTGAAGCAAGCAAACACATATAATACTTATTTAGTTTCATGTCCATAACACTTCCAAAAAACAAAATGCCATACTTGTCAGCTTATAAGACGCACTTTTTTATCTTATAAATAACTTAAAAAATTGGCCTGTGTCTTAGAAACTGAAAGTGGCAATGCACAAAACAGAGTTAACGAATAGTAGTTAATGGATAGTTAACTACTATATGTTAGTACACTTTTTAGTAATTACCAGGCTGTTGTTGGAGTAACAAGTGAATTTCAGTTATACATTTAAGCCCTAATCAGTGGCAGGTGCATCAAGAAGGCAAAATTATTATACTACTGGATATAAGCTAAAAGTAGTATAATATGCCAAAGAACCTGGGAACAGGGCAGAAGAACGAAATTTCGGAACACTGCCTACTGAGAAGATGATTCGTCAATGCAGGAAGTTTTATTACAAGAAGCTCATAAAACAAAGCACAACCTTCGTAAAATTCCACCTAAATGGCCAAATTTGGAAGAAAACTGTGTAGTTGGATAATGGAACTTAGAGATGTGGATATTGCAGTGAGTCCTAAAATGATAATAGAAGAAGCACAGAAACAAGTAGCTGATATTGGGATACACAACTTTAAAGGAACTGAATCTTGGTGTTATCGCTTTATGAAAAGAAACGGATTAAGTTTACTCACAAGAACTAGAATATCCTAGAAAATGCCTGCTGAGTATGAACAGAAAATATTAGATTTTCATAAATTTGTCCTTAATGTTAGAAAATAAGGCAACTATGAACTTAGTCAAATCGGGAATATGGATAAACTTTTTTTGATTTTTGATGTGTCATCCAATAAAACCGTAAACCTGAGAGGACAAAAATCTAAAACTATTAAAACCACTGAACATGAAAAGACACACTACACCACAGTTTTAATTTGTGCTGATGGGACAACATCCCAGTTATGCTTAACTTCCCAGTTACAGCTTATTCATGCTGACATCTAACTGCTGTCCCACAAATATTGTGTGAGCAATGGAATAAATGGATGATAAAGGGAACCATGATACTACTCCTACAGGAAGGATGAAACATTCATAGCACAAGTGTGTGAATGGGTGCTGTCACGATGGCATGATGATAAGACTGAAATTGTGGTCAAGTCCTTTAAAAAATGTGGTATAAGTAACGCAATGGATGGCACCAAAGATCATTTATTGTATGAGAATGAGAGTGACAGTGATACTAGTGAAGAGGATGACGATGATAATAATGATTATGATGATGGTGAGGATAACGATGATCAAGTCAGTAATGAATCTGAAGTTTAATGATACTAAAATAATAAGAGTAATAATCCTATACCTTTCTTTCTTTTTTTTTTTTTTTTTTTATGTGAACCCCAAACACGAGAGGTATTAGAACCTATAGTACTTAGTACTGTGCTTGGGTTGGAGGTTGAGAAGACGAAAGAAGATATTTGTTGACATTGAACTTGAACTTCTGTAGACTGTAATTTTCAGGAAATACGTATGAAGGAAGGTTGTTCCAGAAAACGGCAGTTGAATAAATAAATGAGGAAGATGAAAAGTTGGTTCTGTGGGTTTGAAGTTGGACAGTAAATGGATGTTGGCTGGTGGCGGCACATGTTCGGACTGTTTTGAAAGAGAGAGCGGGAATTATAGAAGCCAATTCAGAAGAACAGTGCCCATGGAAGTATCTGTAGAAGAGGCATGCAGCAGAAACAGTATGTCTATGAGAAAGCGTGTGGAGAGACTCTGTTAGAGATGAATCATTAATTAACCTAACTGCCCTCTTCTGAATGGAATCAAGAAGCCTGAGAGAGGTTTTGGGGGCACCACCCCAGATGTGGGAACAATATTCCATGGTAGGGCGGATTTGTAAGTTATACAGAGAGCAGCTGTTTGGAAGAAAAGTAACGCCAAGAGCAAAAGAGAAAAACCAAGTTTTTTAGATGCAGAGGAAGCAATATTTGTAATGTGCTTGTGCCAAGAGAGATTAGAAGTCAGGGTAATCCCTAAAAGAGATATATCATTTTGCCTAGAAATCGGAGTGTCACTAAAGATAAGCATAGGAGCAGAAGAATCCTTTTTCCGAGATATAAGACAAGACTGAGTTTTAGAAGGGTTGAAATCAACTAAGTTGTCTTTGCCCCACTGGAGAATTACCTGAAGATCAGCATTTAAGGAATTGGTAGCAGATTTTCGAGAAGTTGAAGCTGATTGAGCAGGACAAGGTTTCTCAAAATGGGAAGTGGAATGCAATGTGCTATCATCAGCAAAACTATGGATAGGATTTCCAGTCAATGGAAGAAGGTCATTAATATACAAAGAGGAAAAGAGCAAGAATTTTAATTTTTTGAAAACTTTTTTTTTAAGAAAAAAAAGTTTTCAAAAATTTTCTTAAATTTTTCTTAAATTTACTGTTCCAAAATTAGGGTGCATCTTCCATGCCGCAGGTCCTTATAAGCCAACAAATACGGTAGCAAATAAATAGAGACCTGTTTATTTCCATCAGTAAAGCCGACTACCCACCACCATCTTTAAAATCAAATCTGCTCACTACATTCAGGCAGATTTGAACTGATAAAGATAATATTTTAGCTACAACAAATTCATTTGTACCACATTATCTAACCAGTAGCCACCTAATAGGTTTTTTACTGCTATAATCATGATATTTCAGAAAACATTAAACCAAACAACAAACTAAAGAAAGACTACTATCACTGTTTTGAGAATCAGAGTCATGACTTTTGGTTGAAAACAGAGCACATATACAAAGATTCACAGCTTAGCTGCAACTAAATGACTTTAATTTTCCAGCTGCTACATACTTAATTTCTCTTTCTTGCATACAAGACTAGTAAGCTTATTGGATCACTGATAAAATATTGAATATGGCTATGACACACTCAGCAGATATTTTAGGTGCATTGAAAGCATGTACAGAACAGAGGAAAATCCAAAAAACTGTGACAGTGAAAATGACCATTCCTAAATTCGACAAAAATATTAAAGGATTAATATAAACAGAAAAATGCAGTAATCAGTAATCTAGGCATAGGTATATTGGGAAGTCATTAAAAATTGTGAGACACTGTGTTTTATCACCTAAAACATTATTTGATATATGATTTACACATATTTTTGGTATTAAAAATTGAAATGCCAGAGTAGTTAAATTATTAGCACTTAGTATTTAAATGTTGCTTCATAAAAGATAATAATCTTTTGGATTTTTTTCAATTTACAAAAGAACAAAACGCTCTATATCATGGACTCATCCAACTCATAGTTGGCATAATATATTGCCATTTGCTACTCATTTGGAAGTGTCTAGTTTCAATTCATGTCAGTGATTAGAGGAATTGAGGCTGTAGTTAGCCAAAATTTTTCAGATGGAGAGAGAATGAGTTTCTCCATGAGCTAATCTGGGTTTTTCAGCCTGCACAACATGCAGACAGGACCATGAACACACATGGATATGAGCAAAAAGCTCTAGTGCTGTTAATTTAGTTTAAAATGACTTCTTTTTTTTTTTTTTTTTTTTGTCATCAACTAAAAAAGCACCGGCTGGTTCAACACATACAACACAAATAAAGTAGCCTTGATAATCCAATTCTTATTAATCTGAATTCCACTTAAGATTATCTCCTACAAATAAAAGGAAGTATGCCTCTCTAATAACATCATGGATCGATAGGTATCAAAGCAAAATAGAGAATTAAGTTTTTTTTTTTCATAAAAAAAACTGCTTAAATATTGGACAAAAAAAATTTTTGAAACACTTTTTTAATTGTATAATCTGTAAAGTATGAGTAAATTACACATTTTTATTTGTTTTGTACATAACCATTACTTACATAAATTTTATAATTTTTTTCATTTTTTATTATTTTCATTAAAAATATTTTTAAAATTAATTTTGATAAATAAAATTTCAAAAACATTTTAAAAAATATATTGGCTGGATTATCAGGACTACTGTACACCTCTTTGCTTTAGCTGAAAAGTACCATTTTGCTTTTAGTATAAGACGAGTCAATAAATTGCAGACCTAAGCATTCAGTATACAGGGTGTTTCAGTTAAACGTTTCAGAACTTCTAAGAGGGGTAGGGTACATCCTGACAACTCGAAATCATATAGCAATGTGGGGTCGGAAATGCTTTCCTGAAGCGGTGTTGTACACAGAAGCACCATAAAGAAAAGAGACCGTAAGTGAGAAATCGTTTTAATAATACATGAAAAGAAGCAAAAGGTACATGGATTAAAGTAAGTGTTCGAAGTTTCTTCAACCTCGTATTGCTTTCGCACAGTGGTACCTTGGAAAATGTGCTACAAATCCCCTTTTTCCTGCTGAAGTGTTGTTTTCCGATGAGGCATCCTTCACAAGGGAAGGAATTTTCAACACGCATAACGACCATATCTGGGCGGTCGAGAACCCGCATGCAATACGACGTCGTGCAGCACAGATTCGATTTTCGGTCAATGTATGGGCCGGTATTATGGGAGATCACCTCATCGGACCTTACCTGTTACCGTGTCGTCTAACCGGACCTATCTACTTGATCTTTCTGCAGCAAGTATTGCCACAACTTTTGAGAGATGAACAGATTTCTGCATCGACACAACAGACAATGTGGTTCCAACACGATGGAGCCCCTGCCCATTATAGCGGAGATGTTCATAACTACCTGGATGTCACATTTTGGTCAACAGTGGATTGGACGTGGTGGTCCCGTGCGTTGGCCTGCTCGGTCAGCCGACCTATCATGTCTTGATTTTTATTTCTGGGGTCATATGAAATCGCTAGTTTATGTTGACAATGCTGAGGAGCTGGTTGCAAGAATCGCAGTAGCTGCCGAAGAAATTCGAAATTCGCCTGGAGTATTCCAGAATGTTCGGATGTCCATGCGTCGGAGATGTGAGGCGTGCATTGTAGCCCGTGGAAGAAACTTCGAACACTTACTTTAATCCATGTACCTTTTGCTTCTTTTCATGTATTATTAAAACGATTTCTCACTTATGGTCTCTTTTCTTTATGGTGCTTCTGTGTACAACACCGCTTCAGGAAAGCATTTCCGACCCCACATTGCTATATGATTTCGAGTTGTCAGGATGTACCCTACCCCTCTTAGAAGTTCTGAAACGTTTAACTGAAACACCCTGTATACTTATTATCAGATTTCTTTATTACTGCATGCCTTAAAATGTCCTCATTTGTACTAGAATGTTGGTATTGTACATAGTGAAAACTGTTTATTTTTTATTATTGACAACTTAGAACTGGGACAGTATAATTTAAGTAATTTAATAAACACCAATTACGTAGAAATACCTTACGTTTTATGCATACATACAAAAAAAATTATTTGTAGGGTATTATGAATGAATACAACATTATCACCATCTACGAAACAGATCTGAGCTCATTACTTCAAGAGAAATATAATAGAAGAGTAGCTGTAGTATACAAGAGAACAAATAAACTATGGAAAACATGAGAAGAAAATAAACTTTCTCTAAAATAAAAAAAATAAATATAAATAAAGCTTTACTTCTAAAATTATACTGGAGACAAAAAAAACTGAAAAGTTGGTAAATATGCATAAGTGACAAGCAATTTAATCTTTAATGATAGTGTATACATATTTACTAATATAAAACAGTTTTAATATCAGTATATATTTCAGAAATTAAAAAAAAAAATCTTTATGTAAAAACTGCAATATTTTACTTACTACGGCTTTTGATGCTTCAATTAAAAGATGCATTAGACCTTCTACAGCATGCTTTACAATATCTACTTCCACACCAAGTTTTTCTGGAACCAAGATCAATATCCAATGAGTAAAGGGGGGAAAATCAATAACACAATTATATTTTCTGTCTGTTTACCCTCTTTTGTCTGAAAAGTGCTTAAACTAGGTAATAAATTATTATGTAAGAAATGATAAAAAAAACAATATTTATACTTTTGTAGAAACAATATTTAATATTATTTGTGCAAAATGGATTATTTTCTCAATGGTGATGGCATTTTTTCTCTTGCTCAGTCTACACACATAATGGAGGCATAAATTCAAATTGAGGAAGGATAACTACAGGACAGATGTGTGGAAGTTTTCCTTCAGTCAGCAGGTGGTTGATTGTTGTAACAAATTTCCATCTGCTGTGAGTGGGTAGTTTGAATAAATTGAAGGAAGAACTAGACAAATTATTGGAGGGGATGAACAGGCGATGTGGGAAGTTTTTTTCCCTAATGCTTTATAAGCTTGCTTTCTTGCATCACTTGCCACTATTAATACTAATATAATACTACTACCAATATAATAATATAAAATTTAAGAAGAAAATTGGGTGATGAAATTTGTCTGTTCATATAAGTCCTAGTTGAAGGATCAAAAAAGGTGAAAGGGAAGAATGCTTTATGAAATTAGAAAGCATAGTAGAAACCAATGACAAAGAGAGAATGGGATTTGATTAGAGATTTAAACCTCAAGGTAGGAAATTACATTACATCTACTCAAGTATTTTAGGTAACTCAGGACAGAAAGGGAAAAACCTAATAACAGTAAAAGTTTACTTGGATTTTATGCATGCCTTGCAGTGCAATGTTAATTACAAACAGCATGTTAGCATAAAAATAGTTATAAGTTCATTATTCAAGTTCATATTTCTCTTTTACTTTTTTTTCATATAACAGAGAAATAAGAAGAGCATAAATAATTATGAGGAGGCATTAATTTCTTGGCCTATAATAGAAAGAAACAAGATAATCCAATTATACACAAACTTTATAGCCGATCGGGCTAGCCAGGTGGGTAAATTGCCTGCCTGGCAACCCAAAGATCGTGGGTTTGAATCCCGCCTCAGGCTTGGATCAAAGTACTGCAAAAACCTTGAAAGGTGCACTATGGCCACAGAAGCTGATGTGCCAACAACTACCAAAAAAAAAAAAAACTTTATTCAACAACCTTTCAACCCTGCATACTTCTATAATGATGTTCCAGCATTTGTAAACCTCTCAAACAGAAATCCAAAGACTGCTCCCAAAACTAGGCTTCTGTTGCTTGCATGATGTCATTTTATGCAAATTTGATGACCTTTAAGTGTTTTGTAAGATTTGAGAAGAGGTAGTCTGAAGGTGCAAGATCTGATGAATATGGGGGATGACGAAGCTAGAAGCCTAGTTCTACCACTTTGGAATGCCTTGTCTAATGTGTGTGTGTGTTGGAGAAAAAAACAATAGTCCTGCAAAAACAATAGTCCTCAGGTGAGCTTTCTTCAGTGTTTGACCTTCAATTCCCCTTCAGCTTGTCCAAAAGTGATGAATAATAATCACCAGTTATTGTTTTATCTTTTTCTAGGTAGTCAACAAACAAAATCCCATTCTTGTCCAAAATAGACAGCGGCCATGACCTTCCAGCAGACCTCTGGGTGTGGAACTTCTTTAGACAGGGCAGAGTTATGTGCCTCTATTCCAACTATTTGTTGGTCTCTGGATCATTGTGATCACGGATGAAACAATCATGTTTCATCCGTGATCACAATTTGCACCAAAAATTCATTGGCACAAAATGATAAAGAATGGCAGTTTAGAACAGGCCATGCTGTCGCTTTTGAGCAACATCCAGCCATTTAGGGATCTGTTTGACAGAAAGCTTCTGCACATCTAAAATATCATGAATAGCAAATCAAACATGTTCTGTGGACCATGCTTAGAGTCTTGTTTAGCAGAAATCTATCTATAAGATAGTATTGTGGTGTGAATGGCATCAACTTTTCAGGCACTGTCACAGAAACTGGTCTTTCTATCCTCTCTGCCTGCTCAGTGTCAAAAAATCAACTTTAAATTTTGCAACCCAGCTTTTGATGGCTAAATAGCATAGACACTTCTCCTAATATTGCCAATATATCAGCACAGATTTCCTTTAGTGTTTCAGTTTTAATTAAAGTCACATTCTTTTGGGCTGACATCCTTTCTTCAATCCGCAAAAATAAAAATGGATATTACGGTTTTTTGAAGCAAATGGGCTGTTTAATATAAAAAGATATGCTCTTTCATAATTTGACACCCATTTGTCAACAAAAAAAAAAAAAAAAAAAAAGGAAATCGGTTGGGCTGATCAGCATGCCTTATATATCATTACAAAAAATGATTGATTTTAAATAAATTAAAGATATGGGGGTATATAATGATCTGAGATTAGAAGTGGCTATCACCTTCAGAAAATTAAAAGATTAGAAATGGCTATCACATTCAGAAAATTAAAAATAGAGGTGTATACAAGTTAGGTGATGTAAGCAGTGTGTTATGTTTCAGGTGTGTTTGAATTTTTTAACCCTTTGCGGTCCAGCATTATTTTCACTGTCTTCCCCATTCAGTCCAGCTCTATCAATAAAATAAATGACTAGTTGAAATGTGATATTCAAAAGTTATTTATTTTTGGGTTTATATTTTGGGTTGAGACATTGACTTTAAAAAAAAAAAAAAAAACACCGCCTGCTGTTAACAATTGAATATAAACATACAGTAAACCCTCGCTAATCCAGTTACAGTTAATCTGGATTGAAATATGTAAATTCTGTTCACAGTTGAGTACTTTGAAAGCCACATGGGATTTAGGAAGGCAGATGAGTAACTCTCACTGCACACTGATTGACTGTACAGAGAGAGAGAGAGAGAGAGAGAGAGAGAGAGAGATGGAACATATATTACAATGTCTTGCATGTTGTTCAATATAGTTGTTGACTCTGAGTTGAATGGATGCTATTGCTTATATTGCTTCATTTGCATACTTCTTTATATGTATATATGTACATAAGTTAACATATTTTATATAATTATGGGTTCTAAAGGATTAAAAAGTGAAATAAAAAGAAAACACTTTACTTTAACTATCATTAACTTGAAAATGGTGTTCCTGGAAAAAAAAAAAAAAAAAATGCTGAAGAATTTGGTATTGGCCAACAGGCTGTGATATTAAAAAACAAAAAGAATCTATAAGGACATTTCCTTTAAAATTCAATGTGGGGAGTGATAAAAGCAGTGTACTGAATAGAGAGACATTAAAAAAGCCAAAAGAAGTGTTGCTGGAAGAAGCTGTATTTAAGTGGTATTCACAGCAATGATCAAGTTGCATTGGAGTGCACCACCAGCGCCACCTGATAAATGTATAAAAAGACAAAAGACAATTAACAGCATTAAAAACTATTGTATTTTTATAGTTTTTAAATAAAGACTCTGCAGTGATTTTTTTTATTTATTTTCATCAGCACTACTACCTATATCATTAAATTTTCCATTTGTTTGTGTTCTAAGTTTTTTTTTTCTTTTAGAGTTATCTTTTGCTTCATTAATCCGGATGACTTCTCCCCACAATTACTCCAGATTAGCGAGGGTTTACTGTATATTTACTTTTTCAGATTCTTTACATGAAGTATAAATAGATCACAGTACAATAATTGAGTCAACACAGCAGGAAAACAAATGTCATAATTGGAAATGCCAAAGTTCTCTGTGCCCACAACATCCGAAAGAAAGAGGAATAAAAAAAAAAAAAAAAAAAAAGCACAATGTTGTATGCACTTAATAGTTGAATATAAACATCAATAAACATGGATTTAGCTTTCCGGATTGTTTACATGAAATGTAAATAGATGGTAGTAAAATAACTGCACCTGTGCAGCTGGAAAACAAATTCTGTAATCAGAAATGCTGAGGAGGGAACAACATTGGGCTGGAAGTGGAATTTTATGATGTTGTGCACAGCATGCCATCAGACTGCAAAGGGTTAAATTAGCTGAATTTGTTCTTGTTCTGTGATTAATTGAAGTAAAAAGTTCTTTTGTTACTAATTAATAATTGGGAAGCCTTCATGGTAACTTGCAGCCATGAAGGCAACCCTACCTGTTATGCATTCCCCAAGTTTAAAACTAGGACATTAGGTGAAACTGTTAATTGCAACAGGTTTTCACCATGTCACAAATTACAACTGAAAGTTAACTTAAAAATCTCTTTTAATAATACTGAACTTTTCTGTACTGCTTCCATATGATGTTTTATATATCTTCTTCCATATTTAACAAAAATTATTATAACCATATAATAAGAATATTATTAGTACTATATTGTTGGATTTTTTATTCCATTATTAAATGTACAAAAAAAAAAAAAATTAAACTATAAATTTAAGTGTGGATAACAAAAATTACCTTCTATTTCAAAAAATGCATAAGTAGTGGAAAGGAATTGCATTGCAGCCTGCTTCCCACAAGAACCCATGTAGCCCATGTTCATAAGCATTTTATCTGCTTCCAGGGGCATCCCAGGATTCCCCTGGAAACAGATAACGGTTGGATAACCCTGGGATAAAACATAAATTGCAGTTTTTGTTTAAGAGAGCCTAGCTGTTTTTATATGTAAAAACTATTACTTTAATGGTAAATATGATCGTTATGTAACTTATTTGCAATAAAAACGAAAGATCAATTTAAAGTCACCTGGAAGTTTTATTTTTAACAGTTGTATATAGCAAAACCAATTTATGTTTTAATTTTATTCTAGAAAATGCTGACTGATGAATAAGATAACTTACGTGCAGCAGACTGGTACATCTTAGGATTTGACCCTTTTAGAAGAAATTCTGATGATATTCTAAAAAATTCCTTTGCAACTATGAAAAAAAATAATAATTTAAATAAACTATTACAAAAAAGGTGAGAATTAATAACTTCATAAAATGTAATATTTCATAAAATATTACTTCATAAAATGTTTATAGAAAAATAATAAAAAAAAAAAGAAATGGAAATTTACTTAAAATTCTGAATCATTAAAAATAGTTTATTTTATTTCATTTTAATGATGAAATGTCTAGTAATAACATTTTATAATTAATTTTAAAGCTGTCCACATACAGAATGAATTATTTATAGAGATGGCAAGTTTGTATAAAAATCAAGTGGCACTAATTCATTTTATTTATTCGGTAATTCAAAATATGCAACTTTGGATTTTAATCCACTTAGAAAGAAAACCAACTTACTTTAAGAACTTTTTCTTTGAATTTGACAGAAGCAAAACTGGATATTTTTGTAAAGTAACCTTCATCAGGGGCTGATTAATTCAGTCATAGTGAGAAGAAAGCAAAAGCCTAAAAATGTTTCTGCCCTTTCCAAAATAGATTGACTTAATCCAATGGTTTTCAATCCCAAGTCAAAACTGCAGTTGGAAAAGTCAGCAGTGGAAAGTGTTAAACACTAAAGGGTATATCGTTAACCTTAAGCAGTATGGTGAAGCATGTATTGCTGAAAGAAAAGTTTATGAATGGGTACAAATGTTTGCAAGAACAAAAAGGCAGTAAGCTAAATAGCAGAGTATTAGTATTAATAGTGGCAAATGATGCAAGAAAGTAAGCTTATATAGCATAAACAAAAAAAAAAAAAAAAAACCATTTCACCTATCTATACCTGCCAATAGTTTGCCTCGTTCTTCCTTGAATTTATTCAAACTATCCACTTCTACAACAATGGATGGAAGCTTGTTCCAGCAATCAGCTGCCTGTTGGCTAAAAGCAAACTTCTGCACATCTATACTGCAACCATCCTTCCTCAATTTGAATTTATGGCCCCTCATGTAAATAGTCTGAGCAAGTGGATGAATTCCATGATCACTGATTCGCTCAAGCCATACAAAGCCTTAAACACCTCAATCAGATGGCCTCGCACGTGTCTGGTCTCCAAATGCTGCAATTTGCAGAATTTAAGCCTTTCTTGGTAAGGCCACCCCTTTGTTCCACTCACCAATCTCACTGCCTTTCTCTGTACCGGTTCCAAGTAGCTCTAAATCCTTCCTAAAATGAGGCCTCCGGACCTGTATGCAGTACTCAAGATGTGGCTTGACCATTGCCTTATATAAAGGGATAATCACTTCCATATCCCGGCTATAAAAATTTCTGTATTTCATTGATAAAAGCCCACGAGCTGTCCTGGTAACTTGTCTGCACTGCTCAGAGAACTTCATATCCAACAGCACAATTACCCCAGGTCTTTTTATTTTCCACTACTCTGAGTGTAGCACCACATAGTTAATACCTTACTCTAGGATTACTGCTACCCATACGTAGTACTTTACATTTGTCAATGTTAAACTTTAGTTGCCATTTCTCAGTCCATCTGCCTAACTTTTCTAGATCTTGTTGTAGCAGCATACCCTCATTGCTGTCATAAATCACCCTGCCAACCTTTGTATTACCGATTGTAGAAAGTACAGTAATTCAGAAAAATTTCTAGCTCATACTATTAATTAAATTTAATAAAGAAGTTTATGCCATAAAAAAACTTATTTAAATTTAGAATAATTTTCATCAACAATTAATAGTGATCAACAACTATGATCATTTAAATTCCCAATTCATTTAGCATTAGCAAGGGCACATGATGCAAGAAAGCAAGCTTATATAGCATCAGCCAAAAAAAAAAAAAAAAAAAATACACACACACACCCTTCTCATTTCACCCATCCACTCACTCCAAATGTTTGTTTAGTTCTGCCTTGAATTTGTTTAAGCTATCAACTTCTACAATGACAGATGGAAGTTTGTTCCAGAAATCAACCACCTGCTGAGTAAAGGCAAACTTCCGCACATCTATCCTACAACTGTCTTTCCTCAATTTGAATTTATGCCCTCTCAGGAGATTATTTTGAGCAAGAGGAAGAATCTCATCAGCACTGAGCATGCTCAAACCATTCAAGGCTTTATACACCTCAATCAGATCACCTCGCAGGTGCCTGGTCTCCAGACACCGTAATTTGCAAAATTTAAGCCTTTCTTTGTCACAGCAACCCTTTGTTCCATTCACTAATCTTGTTGCCACTTCTCTGTACTCTACTTTAAGGTGAACAAAGTAAAAATGAATTTTACTTATGCACTTTACTTAAGTTTAAATATGTCTTTTCAGCCATTTTATTTAATTTATCCAACTCAAAATTAGTATAATATATATTCATAACAAAAAGCCTTCTTAACTTTTTTTTTTTTTCCTAATGGAAGGAGCACAGGAATCCCTCCTCATCTAATATGGCAAAATGCTTTGGGCCAACCCTGCATGTTGTAATGTACCTGATTTACTCAGCTACCTGCCATAATAAATTGCAGAATGAATTTCTTGTTGCTATATGTTATTATACTTTATTTTCAGATAATAAAGGAAAATGTTCAAATGTATAAAGTATCGTGAATTGATTTACAACAACAGTGTTTGTTCACCAATTAACAACAAGCTTGAAGATTTAGATGTTTAGTTTGTGTGGTTTTAGTTTCTACATGGTT